>NW_020624820.1:5296535-6046382 GCF_003573695.1 Papaver somniferum | reverse complement strand
TCAGGATGCAAGATTACCATATACAGACCTGATTTCTGGTCCGGACGAGGTTCGAGGTGTCAAATATATCAGATTGGATGAAACTGCAACCTATCACTTAACTCAGGTTGCAAGATTACCATATACAGACCCGATGTTCTCCTCCGAGCATGGTTCGAGATGTCAAATATATCAGATTGGATGAAACTGTAACCTATCACTTAACTCAGGTTGCAAGATTACCATATACAGACCCGATGTTCTGGTCTGGGAGAGGTTCGAGGTGTCAAATATATCAGATTGGATGAAACTGCAACCTATCACTTAACTCAGGTTGCAAGATTACCATATACGTCCGGGCGAGGTTCGAGGTGTTAAATATATCAGATTGGATGAAACTGCAACCTATGACTTAACTCAGGTTGCAATATTACCATATACAAATCCGATGTTCTGGTCCGGGCGAGGCTCGAGGTGTCAAATATATCAGATTGGATTAAAGTGCAACCTATCACTTAACTCAGGTTGCAAGATTTCCATATACAGACCTGATATTCTCGTCCGTGCGAGGTTCGATGTATCAACTATATCATATTGGATGAAATTGTAACCTATCACTTAACTCAGGTTGCAAGATTACCATATACAGACCTGATTTCTGGTCCGGCCGAGGTTCGAGGTGTTAAATATATCAGATTGGATAAAACTGGAACCTATCACTTAACTCAGGTTGCAAGATTACCATATACATACCCGATGTTCTCGTCCGAGCGAGGTTCGAGGTGTAAAATATATCAGATTGGATGAAACTGCAACCTATCACTTAATTCAGGTTTCAATATTACCACATACATGCAAAATTTTCCGGCGGCGGTGATTCAAATTTTTCCGGTGACGGTGATTTAAATTTTTTGGCGATGGCAACTTTTCCGACGACTGTGATTCAATTTTTCCGGCGACAGCGAAAGAAGATTTTCCGGCAACGGCTAAAGCTAATTTTCCGACGACGGTTAACGCAAATTTTCCGGCTACGCCATAAATGATCAAAACGAAAGCATATTTCCCGATGACGGCGAAATTGACCAAATTACCCTCGCCGGCAGCAAATTTCAGGCGAGTGTGAAAATGACCAAATTACCTTTCATAGGCGTTTTTTACTCTTCATAGCAGGGGTACAGTTACAAATTTCCCATTCAAGTTTTCAACCACAAAACCGTCTGAATTTAGACCTAAATATTGGCGGTTTTTATTGTCATGTGATATTATCGATTAAAGCTTTTTCTTGGGAATAGGCGTGACCCTACAAGAATTTAGAGTTTATTTCTGTTACCAACTATTGTGTCTTTTAGGTTAGACTAGTTTATATGGGGGAAACCAAAGGGTCAGAGAGAAAATAATTTCATAGAGAAAATCTGTAGAGGGAGATAATTGTTCTCTGAATTTTTTTCTAAACCAAATCAATCAAAATGGTTGATGATTATCGACGCAGACGAAAGGATAAAGCCCCCATGACTGAAGAGCAACAATTGAAAGAGTGGGAAGAGAGGCAAAAACAAGAAAGGTTATCCGCCACTATGCAGATGACCAAGGATGATCTCCAGAAAGTACAAAAGAGAGTAAGTGATTTGTTGAGTGATATTGAACTCGATCCTCTCTGGAAAGATATGCATGTTGCGGTAAATGAAGAACAAGAGAAACCGGTAGAGATTTCTCTAAAGAAACCGGTAGAGATTCTTCCAAAGAAACGTCTCCGTGATCCCTTCAAAGATGAAGCAGAGAAGGAAAAGTACTATGCAGTGCGAGGGAAAAGGATTAGGTTGGCGGAAATGGCGGAGATCAAGGCGGCAGAGGCAAAACAACATGGGCGGCGCGATAGTGATGCAAGTGCTACGGAAGATGAAGAGCCAGTTGTTGTTGTTCATAGTGTCAGTAATATCTCCAATACATACTGTTACTCATCTGACCTAGATGAGTCACTTGTAGTTTTTCGTGAAGATGAGAATCTTGGGATTAATGATGAAATTTTGGCCCGAAAGACCGATTCCGAAGCAGAGTCAGATGAAGATGATGACCCGGAATATATACAACAGGATTATTCTGATAAGGAGGAAGAGTTTGATTCCGAGTGATCGGGTATAACGAGTAAGCCTTGTCGAAGGGAAAATGGTAAGTCACTGAATCATGATTTCTTTTTTGGTCATGGAAATGGAGTCTGAAAATGCAAGATATGATACAGGGGAAAGTTTTTTCTTTTTTTCTTTTTTCATTTTGTTTTTGGTACTTGGATTTTTTGTGTGTAACTGGATATTATGAACATGATAGTGTTGCTGTTAAATTTTGATAAACACTGACTAAACAGAAAGGTTGTAAATTTATGAAATGAAATATGATGAAGTCAGTTTATTTATATTGTCCGAAGATTGTGTGTCGATAATGTTGGAGATGCATGTTGTAATCTAGAAAGTAAAACTACAATGCAAAGAACTGGAACATGTACAAGACTAAACTGTAATAAAAACAAATGTATACTGAAAACAATTCACTTTAGTGTTTCTTAATAGTTGCCCTGCATCTTTGAAATTGCAGCATGTTTGAAATTACTATACATACCTAGTCTTAATCTAAAATATGGTGAAGGTTCAAATTACGAACATCTATATATGTTTGATCTTTATATCTTTATATCTTCTGTTAATACATGACTAAAAAAAATTGTCTTGTGTTGGTTGCGTCATATTCGAATTACACATAATTGACACAATCCCTACTTACCATATACAACCCACACACCTAATTCTACAATCTGACAAATGAATACAAATCACAAAGATTCCTGAGATGATGATTCTCAAAACATAATACAAGCTTTATTCACCAATGCTGACATCCTACAACAAAATACTATGTCTGAGTCTAAGATCATTTGTCAACTGACATATAAAACCACTTGGTGGAGGCATAAAGCATGCAATTGAGATGTTCATAATCACCAAAAGATTCTCAAAACAGGATACAATTCACAGCAACATAAAAATAAACCTAAAATCTGAAACATATAGATGTTCATACTTCATAATCACCATCAGAAATAGCACCATTCAAAATCAAGAGTGTGTAACCTCTGTAAAATCATTAAACCCCCAAATGAATGAATGAGAAATACCTTAGATGAAGATGACCAAGATTTGCATTTCCAAAATTATGAATCACTATCAACACTTCTATGAGATATCGACTAAACTAAAATGCAGTCTTGAATCGATGGTTCATATAAGAATCGATTGATTCACTGTTGTTGACAAAGTTTTCTGCAGCTGAATCTACAAGAAACCCCCAAATTAATGAATGAGAACACTGCCACTATAGATGCAGTACACCAGCGCCACATCATGTCTCTCAACAGGTGCTGGCTCTTCAGTATCTATCAAAAAATCAAATATGATAATTAGTGTTTGGTTGAACTACCTATCAACCCCTTAATGGCATTTTTGGTAGATATTGAGAATCGGAAGAGTCTGCAATTAGGCTAATGGGGGTATACCAAATTAGTGAGGGGCGTACCATCCCCAAGGAAAAACCAGTTTTCTCTTATATGATTTTGGAACCCACCACCCAATAATTTGGTACACTCCCGTTAGCAATGTTGGTGTGAAGGAGTTATTATAATGGGTTTAGAACTTGTTGCGCATGCCTTTGAATAGGCGTGAATTGCTAAGGGACGAGACATTCCTCCGAATGCCTTAAATGACTATTAATGTCATCTTCTCTACAAAAGGAAATTAAACAGAGAATTTCCAAAGTATACAAAAATCATCCTAAATTAGACAAGGAAATTAAGAAAAGAAAACATAGATTAGAGATAATGGGTGACCTAGGAGGAAACAATGTTAACGGAGATAATCATCCTTCTGCACCTTTTAAGTTCTCCAAGAAAGTTTCCAAGACTCTGTGTACCAGAGAGTTGGAGAATTTGAGGGATTTTCTGAAGCAAGAGATTGAAAAGAGAAATCGTCTGATTGAGTACGAAAGAGTTCGTTAGGAAAATGCTCCACTTTATGAATTATGGAAGGGGAAGAGAATTGCAAGAGATGTGAGGAAAGTTAGAGAAAGAGAGGAGAGAGATGAAGGGAGAAGATTTGTTTGGAGAAAGACCCCAGTGCAACCGAAAGTGATTCTAAAGAGAAAGGGGATGATTTTGAGAGAAGTGATGATCATGAGAGAAATTCCGAGACAGAGAAACAAAGGAGGAAGAGAGAAAAGAAGATTGAGGATGCATGGTATGAAAGTTTCTTAGCAGAAAAAAGAAATCCCTAGGCTTTTTGCAAGAACCATGAATGAGAGATTGACTGTTGATTATGATGGAGAAACAATTTATGGTCTTGATGAGAATGGTGAACCAGTTGAGCTTGGAGATTTGGAGGAAGAGAATGAAGATGATGAAAGAAATAAAGATGCATGTGATTGAGGTTATGGAAGTGCAACTGAAACAAGAAATCAGTATAGCAATGATTACAACGATGATGAGATGGGTATCGACGACGACGACGACGATAGCAGTCAGCAGAGCAATGAGAACAACGGTGATGATTCTGAATAATCATCCCTGGAACATCAACAAGATTTCGATAGGAAAGCTTCGATTTTGTGAAATCGAACTAAGTATTTCTTCGTGAAAATTCAAAGAAATCTTGTAGGTGTTTGCTGATCATTTTGCTCATATTGCTGATTTTCCTCATATTGCTGAAGCTGCTAACATAATAGGTATTGGTTTTCTTGTGGTTATGTTGCTATTTGGATGTTTTTATTTTTTGGGGAACAGATGGGCTTTTTTAATACTGTTATGCAGATGGTAACTGCTAACAGTTTTAATGTGTTAAGGTGTTAACAGTTTTAATGTTTAATGGTTTTAAGGTATTTGCAGGGGGTAACAGTTTTAGTTTGTTTGTAATTAAGGTGCGTGTTTGCAGGGGGGGGTAACAGTCTAGTTTTTCCTGGTATGAATAGTTAATCTCTCAAATGTTTGAGGGAATTACAGACTAGGTTTTTGGGTCATGTTTTGATGTGGATCTTGTGAATGGGTTTGATTGTAATGGAACTACTTAGGAATTAGGATCTGATCAGTAATAGTGATGGTATTTGTAAATTTGGTTAATGGAATTGCAATTTCGGTTTCTTTTTGTGTTCATTTGAATATAGTGGGTTACATTTGGTATGCTGGAGATGTCTTTGTGATTTCTAATGAAAGGAACATTTGTATGTTAAACTGTTGTATGTTGAACTGTATTATATGATCTATGAATTTACTAAAGCAGTATCTGAATTCTATCAAGAACTAGAATTCTAGTACAAGGTAAGGGAACATATTACGAATCCTAATTCTCTCCGCTTTTCATCTAAATTGCAGAAACTGCTTCTCAAAACATACTAAAATCTTGATTCACTAATGGTAATAATATCCTACACCTAAATACTATAATTGAGTCTAAGTTTATCAACAAAAGGTATAACAAGTTGTAGATCATCTGTCAAAGCCGTAATAACTTGAATCAAGATTGAGTCCTGTGAAATCTACATGATTCCACTAACCCACAAAACTACTTGGTGTTGGTGGAGGCATATAAACATCTAATTCTAATCTACAATGTATTCTGACCACTGTCCCAAGAAACTACTTTGGAAATAAATTCATAAAGAACTAGAATCTGACAAGGCAAAGGGAACAAATTATGAACAATAGCTTCTCTTTGGTTTTCATCTAAATTGTTGAAACTGGTTGGGATTCTCATTAGAGCTACTGCTTCAATACACGATTGATTGATTCACCCATTTACAAACAAATAGAGATATCCTATAAACAAATTCTAACATCCTACAAACAAGTAAAATATTATGTCTGGCTCAGTCTAATTATCAACTAAACCTACAAAGTACATCGAGATATTCTTAAAACATAATACAATGTACTGCAACATCCACAATTGCATATACAAATCTTCTTAATCACACTCAACAAACACAAAAACCATAAACCTAAAATCTACAATCACATATAAATCTAAAAGATATACATGTTCATAAACACCACCAGAAATTGCATCATTCAAATTCAAAACCAATAGTTTCTAACCTCCAATTTGTAAAATTATTAAACCCCCAAATGTTGAATAATAATGATTTAGAGAAAAACCAATAAATGAAATACCTTAGATGATGATAACCCAGATTTGCATTTCCAAGATTGTGAATCAGTGTCAAAACTTCTATGAGAGATCGATTCAACTTAAATTTAGGGTTACATCGATGATTCACAGAAAAAATGACTGATTCGTGTTGTTAATGAAGTTATCTGCAGCTGCATCTCGATGTTTCCGAAGCTCAAATCGATGGAGTAAAATGGACGGAGAGGAAAAGGGGAATGGGTGGAGAAATGTCTCAGGCTCTCAGTTGTTCTCGACATATTTATTCTCTTTTAATTTTCACACAATTAAAAAAAAAACGAAAAAACTAATTTCGTTAATTTTAGTTTTGTTTTTTGATTTTCGGTAATTAAAATGAAGAGTTATAATGGGAAAAAATGTTGGAGAAAAAAGCCAGAATCGTTAGGAGGCTGGGTAGCCCTTCAGTGTGAGATGAAATTGGGAGTTGATAGTAATAATAGAGGCGCTAATAGTAGTAATGGAGGGTAACAATGTAACTTGGAAATTTAAGTTGAGGATAGGAAGGTAATTACCCACAACCCTCCCGAAACTCTGTAACAGATACCAATTATTGCAACGATTATCCGACGTTACAAAGTTACCATCGTCGATACAACATTACTTAAAAGACATCCGTTACAAAATCGGGTGTTACAAATTCCCTGATTTCGTGTAGTGCACCTTAAGTATGCATACACGTACGCATACTGGTAGGAGTTTTCGAACCTAAAATATCTGCTGATTTTGGGAATTACAAACTCCTAAACTAGTCACGTTAAGTATGCGTACGACCAAAAAATTCAGCCGAGTTTGGAAACTTGACAAACTCAAATCTGGTTGCTTAAGTACGCATACTTAAGCTGGTTATTTTGTTAAATCAGACAGTTCATGAACTTAAACATTTAAATCTTAAGGAATGCAATCTTTGCAAACCGTGGCTATAATGTTCATGATTGATTCAAGTGAATCAAGCCGATTTTATTTCGATTGTATCTTCTATGCAATTGAACAACTCTTTAACTAGTTTCATTTGAGTCATTTGAACTAGTTATGGATAAGATGAATAAGGTTAATATGAGAGTAACCATGTGGCTAACCTCGGTTAACTATTTGATGAGCCAACATGAGTGTACACGTTTAGGTATGGTTCATAAACCTAAATGAGGGTACATTTCATTTGTGTGTAGCAAGCTAAGTTCGATCTAACGGTTGAAAGATATTAGCTTGGTTGAATCATGTTTTTCATCTAACGGTGATTATTGAATGCTTTGTTACCAAGGTAACTTGGATTGAAAACCCTGATTTGAAAACTATATAAAGGAGAACTCTAACAAGTGGGAAACCTAATTCCCCACACCTCTTGTGTGATACTAGTTGTATAGCTAGAGTCGATTCTCCTTTAAACTTAGGTTTCTTCTCGAGACTATGTAGGTTAACGACTTGAAGACTTCATTGGTATTGTGAAGCCGGACCGATACTACTTCTCTTGTAGTTGTGTGATCTGATCTTGCTTTTTCTATCGTACGAGTACAATTGTAAAATTGGCTTGAGATTTATATCTCCGATAGGCAAGATAGAAAACTAGTCACAAACAACTTCGTTGCAACTGTATCTTGAATCAGTGTGCGATTGGTTAGGGTTCAACTAAAGTCCAGTCCGAAGTTAATTGGTAGTAGGCTAGTGTCTGTAGCGGCTTAATACAGTGTAGTGTTCAAACTGGACTAGGTCCCGGGGTTTTTCTGCATTTGCGGTTTCCTCGTTAACAAAATTCAGGTGTCTGTGTTATTTCTTTTCCGCATTATATTTGGTTATATAATTGAAATATCACAGGTTGTGCGTTTAGATCAATCAATTAGAATATCCAACCTTTGGTTGTTGATTTACATTGATTGAGACTTGAACATTGGTCTTTGGTACCGTTCAAGATTACTCCTCTAAATTTAGTCGGGCTTGCAGATTTCTATTTGCTGATTGCGGATTGAATTAAAGAGTTAGAGATATATTACTCTTTGATATAATTTTATCTAGATTGAGTCTGTCTGTCTAGTTGATTCTCTAGAAAGTGTATTGGAGTAAGTCCTCTCAGATTGCCAAACGAATTGTTGGGTGTGGTTGTTAGACCCCCGCATTTTCAACTTTCATATCAACCTTATTCATCTTAACCATAACAAGTTCAAATGACTCAAATGAAACTAGTTCTAGAGTTGTTTAATTGTTTATATTCTCATAGAAGTATACAAGACACAATTGAAGCAACATCGATTTTGATTCACTCGAATCGATTCATGAACATCATAGCCACGGTTTACAAAAGATTGCTTTCCTGATTATATAAATTTATTAGTTCGTGAACAAACCGACTTTAGAACATAACCTACTCAAGTATGCAAACGGGTACGCATACCTAAGTGGCGGACTAAGTTTGGGTTCGCCAGTATACGAACGGGAACGCATACCTTCCAAACTCAGTTGGATATCCGGAACTTGAAACTCACACCAGTACGTATACCGGTATGCATACTAAGTTTCCGGACTTTCATTAACCAACCAGTACGCATATGGGTATGCATACTATGGTTCCCAGACTTGGAATAACTTGCAACAGTTAGCATACAAGTACGCATACTGTTCTATATCCAATCACGATTAATTGCTCTAAACTCCCATTTCAATCATTGAAACATTGTTTGAAGACGGAAATAACTGTCTCACACAAAATATTAGCTTCGAAGAAATTTTCAAGTGATCGAATGATCAATACGAAACATTCTGAGTTTATATCAAATGACCGTCTCACACAAATCATGTAAGATGTTACAAGGAGATTTTTACATGATCATGTTTTGACTTTAGCCAAGAATATAAGATAAAGTTGGTTAAAGCGAAAGCTTACCAACACATATTTCGATAAATATGTAAGCGAGTTAAACTCAGCTCGAAATATCAAATGTGTATAATCGAAGTCTATATAGCTATACGACTTTTGTCTCAAATATGAGATAGAGTAGATAGACCTTTGAGTGATAGATGAGTTCAAGTCTCCACATACGTTTTGTTGATGAAGTTCCACAAGCTCCCCTTAGTAGTTCTTCGTCTTCAATCGATGAACCGTGAAGTCTAATGCTCAAATACACTTACTATCCTAATCCGAGACTTAGCTATAAGTAGACTAGAAATCAAGACTTATAGTATTGGCAACTAAACTTGGCAAACAAGCTTGAGATAGCAACGCTTGCAAGTTCGACCGAGCAGTGCTCTAACAGAGGTTAATATTGATCTGCTAATTAGTGAGTGTAATACTCCTCTTTTCTGTATTCGAAAAGGTTGTAACAAAATGGATATAGTACAAGAGGAGTCTAAATCTCATATATCATATAGACTCATCTCGAAGCATGAATCTGAAAAGCGGGGGTCTAACAATACCACCCAATATTTCGCTTAGCAATCTGTATGGACAAACTCGAATACACTTTTAAGAGAATCAACAAGACTCAATCAATTAAAAGTATACCAACGAGTTTATATATCTCTCTTGATTTGATTTACTCAGGCAGGAACTGCGAGTTCTAATCAAATGCAAGGAATAACTTGGATGGTACCAAAGACCAATATCCAAGGATCAATCAATTACAATCAACAACCAAAGGTTGGATTACTCTAATTGATGATATAACACACAACCTTTATTATTTCAATTATAAAGAAAAAACAATATAATGCGGAAATTGAAATAACAAAGACACCAGAAATTTTGTTAACGAGGAAAACGCAAATGCAGAAAAACCCCAGGACCTAGTCCAGATTGAACAAACATTGTATTAAGCCGCTACAAATACTAGTATACTCCAAGCTAACTTCAGACTGGAATGTAGTTGAACCCCAATCAGTCTCACACCGATCCAAGGTACAGTTGTACTCCCTACGCCTCTGATCCCAGCAGGATACTGCGCACTTGATTCCCTTAGCTGATCTCACCCACAACTAAGATTTGCTACGACCCAAAATCACAGGCTTTGACAATAAAAAAACTGTCTCACACAGACAAGTCTATCAAAGGATCAATCTGTCTCCCACAGATAAATCCTAAAGGTTTTGTTCCGTCTTTTGATAATAATCAAGGTGAATAAGAACCAAGTGATAATCCGGTCTTATATTCCCGAAGAACAGCCTAGAGTTATCAATTACCTCACAACAATCTTAATCGTATGGTACTGAAACAAGATGTTGCGGAATCACAAACAATGAGACTAAGATGATTGTGATTACTTTTTATATCTTGCCTATCGGAGATATCAAGCTCAAGCCAATCAATCTGATTGTACTCGTATGATAGAAGATGCAAGATCAGATCACACAACTACGATAAAAGTAGTATCGGTCTGGCTTCACAATCCCAATGAAGTCTTTAAGTCGTTAACCTGGTTTTAGAAGAAGAAAACCAAAGGTTAAAGGAGAATCGACTCTAGTATGCAAACTAGTATCACACGTAAGGTGCGGGAATTAGTTTTGCACAATACTAGATGTCTCCTTTATATAGTCTTTCAAATCATGGTTTGCAATCAATGTTAGCTTAGTAACAAAGCATTCAATATTCACCGTTAGATGAAAACCTGATTTAGATTCAAGCTAATATTTATCAACCGTTAGATCAAAAACTTAGCTTGTTACACACACTTTGCAATGCACGCTTCTAGGTTTGTTAACCATACCTAAACGTATGCACTTGTTGGTTCAACAATAGTTAACCAAAAGGTTAGCCATATGAGCATTTCATATCAACTAGGTTCTTCTTCACCATAACTAGTTCAAATGACTTCAAATGAACTAGTTAAAGAGTTTTTCAATTGCAAGGAAATCTTATGTACTACACAAGACACAATTGAAGCAAAGATGATTTGATTCACTTGAATCGGTTCATGAACTTTTATAGCCACGGTTTGCAAACTGCATTCTTTAGTCTTTTTAAGTTTAATTTCAGAAATCATCTTCAGATATATAACCTTCTCAAGTTCGCAGACTAGGTTCGCGGACTTAAGTTACCTGGAAGAGTTTACAAACTCCAGCAGAAATTCTCGGGTATGAGAACTTCGCCGGTTCGCGGACTTGGTTCGCGGACTGAGTTCGCGGACTTAGATTCACGCAAGTAGTTTGTCAACTCCAGCAGAAATTCTCGGGTTTGAGAACTTCGGCATTTCGCGGACTTAGATCATGCCATTCTTCCGGTTCTCTTGATCAACAAAGTTCGCAAACTTTGGTTCAAGGAATATGACTTATACATAAATGTGTTTCCACAACAGTGCTTATGTCCACCATTGGTTATGTAATCTAAACTCTCATTTCAATCATTGAAACATTCTTAGAGGACGTTATATAGTTATTACACCATTTCTCGTCAAAGCAATTTTCAAGATGATTGAAACATATCATGACTTTCGTCACATAGTAAACATAAACTTGATCGAAGCGAAAAGCTTACCAACACATATTTCGAGATATAGATAGGCGAGGTATACTCGGCGCGAAATACCAAATGTGTATAATCCAAGTCTATATATATAGCATACGAATTCTTGTCTCAAGAGTATGAGATAGAGTAGATAGACTTTTTAGTGATAGATAAGTTCAAGTCTCCACATACCTTTTTGTCGAGAAGTTCCACGGTTCGTTCAGTAGTTCTTATACTTGTATGATGAATCGCCATGAAGTCCTTGAGCTCAAATACACTTTCTATCCTAGTCCGAGACTTAGCTATAATAGACTAGAAATCAAGACTTATAGCTTTGATCACTAACATTGACAAACATGCTTGAGATAGCAACGCATGCGAGTTCGACCGAGCAATGCTCTAACAATCTCCCCCTTTGTCATTGACAAAACTATCAATACATATGGGATACAAAAAAGATAAAGAAACTTTAGTAGCTCCTATTCCACATGTCTAATCTTCAACATTCCTCGAAATCTTCGTCACTTTCAAGTACTCCAATGATCCTAAAGGTTGTAAGTTTAGCATCACCTCTGTTGAAGATCCGTAGCTATAACAATGAGAAAACATAGTTCTCGATCATTTTTGTACAGTGCCATAGTATTATTACACAGCATCAAAGTTCAATTTTATCACAACTTCAACAATAATACTATGGTGATATGTATCACTCCCCCTTAGTCAATACTCCATCTCACATGGAAACCACTCCCCCTTACATAATGATCCGAAAACCATATGTTTTTGTAGTATGAACTACATATTAATTCTCCCCCTTTTTGTCAATAAAATTGACAAAGGTACAAGAACGGGATCATAATGAAATTTCCGAGAGAGACATTTCATGACAAAAGGAAAAAATTCATACCAACTAATTTAGATGCAATCATAAAGCCGAAGCTAAATGCATTCATCAAGGAGTTTAAAGATACAAGATAACCCCTCTAGAATTCCACAGCCGCACACCCCTCAAGATATGACCATTAAGCACAAGTTCAAAAGAACTCTCCCCCATAAAACGTCATTCCCGAAAGAACAACAAGAGCGACCTTAATTTCAAACGAAAAGAAGGATTTTATTGGATACCAAAAACCATGAGAACGATTTTCTATATCCAAAAAACTCAATCAAATTAATAACAAGTAACCCCATGATTAATTTAATTGGAATACACAATCAAATTAAACACAGGAGGTGATCGATTCAATTGATTATGCTCAACATAAGAGAACTTATGGAGACACGAAAAAAACTCAACTATATTAATTACAAGAGAACCCATAATTAATCTAATTGGAATACACAACCAAACTAATCACAAAAGCAATCAATTTAATTGTCATTTGTTTTGCTCGACATAAGAAAGCTTACGGAGCAATAACTAAATAACCAAACAAGATGATTAATTTAGTTCAATATACTCGAAATAACATATCTCACGGAACACCAACTAAGCTAATAAATAAACTTGGTTGTATATTGCTCTACATAAGATGCATTACGGAGCCTCACAGTAATACATAAAATATGGATCAGGGATGATCAATACTGCGGAATACACAAGGTTTCATTCTATCTTCAATCACTATTTGCATAATGACAATTAATAGACATAATCCTTGAAAACAAAATATTTTAACTTATCTTCCATAAAAGATTGACAATATAGGCTTAACTTTTGTATTTGTCAAAAGTCCATTCATTATTTTACCAGTGCGTGAATACCGAACACGAACGACTTTATGGGACAAACATAGTTCACGGACGTAAACACCAATATCCCATAACAAATTGAAATATAAAAAATCATAAAGATTAAATACTGCAAAACATCATGCTACAAATATTTTTAGAATTTAATCCAATAAACCTAAAAAGGAACAAGAAGATGAAAATAATAGCTATGTGTAGTCACAATCATTGCTATCCAAAGCACTAGTTATTCTTCCAACTAAACCAAAAAGAAGACATACTAGGCAACAATGTCTTTGTGAAATTCCTTATCATCCCGAACTCCTTGTCGGCAACAACCATTGGAATATAAGGTTCGTAGATGAAGGAGTCAATACCAACGAACCGTCTTGGATGATGATGTCAAACCAGGGCCTTCTGAATTTCCAAAGATTTTAAAACGCAAGCCTTTATTTCACTAATCTCCTTTCTTACTTCCTTCAACTCATCAAGAACATCGGAAAACTTCTGAGAGTTAGAAGGGACATCCCTTGTCTTTCTTGTATTCCTCCTCTCTCTATTCAAGGAAAGAGTTACTGGAGATTTCTCTTTTTCCTTTATTGATGGATTAACAATCATATTGACATCTTTTCCATCCAAAGACATGATGCTTAGAGAACAATTATAAACAACTGGTTTTTGTGAGTGGAATTCATAATCTCATGAAGCAGTCTTAAGATATAAAGAATATCAGAGAGGAAAAAGGAATGTAGGGTTCACAACTTTTAAACAGGTTCGTGGACGTCCAACTCTAAACCCTATAAAGAGTAGAATTGTCGATAATAACCCTTTACTTTGTTTGATAGACAGGAAAAACAAACCAAAAAAAAAAACTTTTCCTAAAGCCTGAGCGGTACACTATCTTATCTCTTTTGATCAAGCACATGAGACAAGATTTACCAAACAACACAATCAATTTGTTGTGATGAACAACAATTTGTCCACCATTTTCCTCTAGAGAGGAATCCTCAGATTTCTGTCTATCAAAACGATTTGACCATACCTTCTTATCTAATGGTCTTATTTTGTCTTTGGAGACCAACTTCTTAGACGAAGATAAAATCCTACATACCTCAGCAGTCTTCTGAGAAAGTTTAAGCTTCCTTGCCAATCGATTTGCTCTTCGTTGAAGTTTGTTGGCGTGCCTCACTTGATGTTTGTACTTCTAAAATCTTGATAGTTCATGACCCTTCTGAGAACAAAACGAGCACGTCAAACTAGGATAGTATTCAGGCATCTGTGGTGTGAACGCAGCTAGACACATAGTAGATCCTGAAACATTACAACCAGAGTTTCCAAAGGATGGGTCAATTGATTCTTCCAGCTTGATTGGATTCTCCTCTTCACCGAAACCATCAAGGTTGATATATATATTGTTACATTTATAAAAATCAATGTTTTCACATAGAAGACTGATACTTGATTTCATGTCTTCATCAGAATCATAGATCTCAGACATCTCATGAAGTGTTACAGCAATACCTTTGTTCCCAGTGTATTTTCTACGATTTGGGAAACTCGTTTGCTACATGAACAAAGATTTTACACTTAAAGCACTGTGGCATATCCTCGTCATCAACCTCGTCAGCATCCCTGTTTTTAGGAAGAACGCGATTGTGAGGTTTATCTGATGACTTAGGTTTGTCTCTTGAAAACCGTTTACTTCTCTTCAATAGAAGATCCCTAAATTGTCTTGTGATCAAGGAGACTGATTTGTCAAGATCTTCATCCGAAAAATCATCCTCAGAGACATAAAAACTTTTACCTTTATCAAGTAATTTAGTGTTCTTCTATGCTTTAAAGGCAACATCCTTTCCAATTTTGGATGTTTGCTCATGATCAAAGATCTTTAGCTTTCCAACCAATGTGTTTCTGGAAAGATTATAAAGGTTATTTCCCTCAACGATGGTATGCTTCTTAGACTCGTATCTAGATGGCAGCGATCTGATAATTTTCATCACAATGTCCTTTTCAGGAATAGTCTTATCCAATGCAAAAGATGCATTAACAATTTCAGACACTCTGTGATTAAACTCATCAAATGTATCTTCATCTGCCATATGAAGGTTCTCCCAATCGGAATTATTATTTTGAAGTCTATCTTCCTTTTCACTGGAGTTACCTTCAAATACGGTTTCTAAGATATCCCAAGCATCTTTAGACCTAGTGCAATTTGACACATGCTGCTGAAGATTTGTGGTAATGGCATATATGATTGCATTCAAACCGTCGGAATTTTGATTTGCAGCAAGTATCTCGGCAGGACTGTATTCACCAATTTCTTGGGAACGTTTACATCTCCAACTGCCACAATGGGAGCATCATAGCCATTAACAACATATAGCCATGATTGAAAATCACGTGCTTGAAGAAAAGCTCGCATAGCAATTTTCCACCATAAGTAATTAGAGCCATGGAAGACTGGTGGTACGTTAATAGAGATAGCACCTCTGTCCATAGAGTCAGATCGCTACAAACACAGACTTGTAAGGTCTTGAACATGTTTGCCTGCTCTGATACCAATTGAAAAAGTGGGGGTCTAAAAACACCACTCAATATTTCGTTTAGCAATCTGTATGGAAAAACTCGAATATACTTTTAAGAGAATCAACTCAATCAATGAAAAGTATATCAACGAGTTTATATCTCTCTCTTGATTTGATTTACTCAGGCAGGAACTGCGAGTTCTAATCCAATGCAAGGAATAACTTGGATGGTACCAAAGACCAATATCCAAGGATCAATCAATGACAATCAATAACCAAAGGTTGGATTACTCTAATTGATGATCTAACGCACAACCTGTATTATTTCAATTATAAATATAAAACAATATAATGAGGAAATTGAAATAACACAGACACCAGAAATTTTGTTAATGAGGAAACCGCAAATGCAGAAAAACCCTGGGACCTAGTCCAGATTGAACACACACTTTATTAAGCCGCTGCAGACACTAGTCAACTCCAAGATAACTTCGGACTGCAATGTAGTTGAACCCCAATCAGTCTCCCACCGATCCAAGGTACAGTTGTACTCCCTACGCCTTTGATCCCAGCAGGAGACTGCGCACTTGATTCCCTTAGCTGATCTCACCCACAACTAAGAGTTGCTACGACCCAAAATCGCAGGCTTTGACAATAAAAAAATCTGTCTCACACAGATCAAAGGATCAATCTGTCTCCCACAGATAAACCCTAAAGGTTTTGTTCCGTCTTTTGATAATAATCAAGGTGAACAGGAACCAATTGATAACCCGATCTTATATTCCCTAAGAACATCCTAGAGTTATTAATCACCTCACAACAATCTTAATCGTATATGTTTGAGGGTGAAAATGATTTCTGCTGATTTTGGTAATTTCGGGTGTGTGGGTGAGAAACGAGTTTAAACCCTAAACAATGTACTGCAAGGGAGTACTTTAGATTGGAGAGATCAATCTGTACAAATCCGGCCTAAACCAAGAAATGGTCGTTCCAGACTTGCTTCGGTCACAAAGTGAAGGAGAAGGTTTGGTTTTGGGGAGGGATGCGAAGAGAGTGTTGAGACCAGAATAGTTGATTCTGGAAGAGTAGTTGTTTCACGACTTGTATCAGAAAGTGGGAAGCTAACAGATGGAGAGCTAGCAAATATTTTCTGACTGTTGTATCCTCCTGACCTGAACTTGTTGTTCGGTGGAAATAGGTAAGACCTATTTATACAAGTCGAAGTGAAACGTACTCTGGTCTCGTAAGAAATGGAAAACGGATGAGTAAATTGGAGGAGTTGGTAACCGGTAACGCCTGGAATTGATGTTCCATAAAAGAAAGCGTTTCACCATTACTCCCTGTATTTACTAAACCGCCTCATCCTTATGACACTGTCTTATAACGGTCGTAGTGTACGCCGCACGCTGTAAACCGCCAAACCAATACCCAATGAGGATCCCCCAGTTTGTGACATGTGTTGATGTCTCGAGTGTTTTCGTGGAAAACATGTAGCATGTTGTTGTTCGGCAATTTGAGCTTGGGAGACTTGCCGGCTCGGTGGTGACCTTCGACGGTCGAGATTTTGCATCTTGAGAGGAAGGGTAGCCGTTGATTATTGCAACCCTTCGTTTGGTAGCCAGTGTCATGAAAGCATGGCCGGTACGGCTTTAATATGGTCTAGTATAGGCGCGGCCAAAAGTTAGGGTTTTGGCTTTGTTTGGGTGCGACCAAACTAGAGCTTGGCGTCGGGCCAAAGGTTTCCATGCATAAGCTGGTAACCTTGGACGGCTAAGATATGCATCTTAGATGGAAAAATGGTCGTTGATCTTCGAAAGCCTTTGTTTTGGTAGCCGCATAGGGAAGGCCGACATGGTATGGCGCGACAAGGTGGTTGGCATGCCACTGGCACATGTGGAAAGGCTTGGCATGCCTTGGCACGGTTTTGGCGTCGGGCCAAAGGTTACCATGCGTTGGTTGGCGACCTTGGACGGCTATGATTTGCATCTTAGATGGAAGGATGGTCGTTGATCGTCACCAACCATTGTTTTGGTAACCGCATAGTATGGCGCGGCAAGGTGGTTGGCATGCCATTGGCACATGTGGCATGGCCGGCATGCCTTGGCGCGGTTTGGGCGTGACCAAAACTAGGGTTTCGGCGTTGGGCCAAAGGTTACCATGCAATGGTTGGCGACCTTGGACAGCTAAGATTTGCATCTTAGATGGAAGGATGGTCGTTGATCGTCGCCAGACTTTGTTTTGGTAACCGCTTAGGGAAGGCCGACATGGTATGGCGCAGCAAGGTGGCTGGCATGCCATTGGCACATGTGGCATGGCCGGCATGCCTTGGCGCGGTTTGGGCGTGACCAAAACTAGGGTTTTGGTGTTGGGCCAAAGGTTACCATGTGTTGGTTGGTGACCTTGGACGGCTGAGATTTGCATCTAAGATGGAAGGGTCGCCATTGATTGTCGCACGCCTTCGTTTTGGCAACCGTGAAAGGAAGGCCGGGATGGCATGTCTTAGGCGCTGCAAGGTGGATGGCGCGGCATGCCATTGACACATGTGGCATGGTCGACATGCCTTGGCGTGGTTTACGCGCGGCCAAACTAGGTTTTTGGCGTTGGGCCAAAGGTTACCATGCGTTGTTTGGCAACCTTGGACGGCTAAGATTTGCAAATAAAATGGAAGGGTAGCCGTTGATTGTCGCACGCCTTCGTTTTGGAAGCCGTAAAGGAAAGGATGGCATGGTATGGTTTAGGCACGACAAGGTGGCTGGCACAGCATGCCATTGGCACATGTAGCATGGTCGACATGCCTTTGGGCAGTTTAGGCGTGGCAAAAACTAGGGTTTTGGCGTTGGGCCAAAGGTTACCATGCGTTGGTTGGCGACCTTGGACGGCTAATATTTGCATCTTAGATGGAAGGATGGCCGTTGATCGTCGCCAGCCTTTGTTTTGGTAACCGTCTAGGGAAGGCCGGCATGGTATGGCGCGGCAAGGTGGCTAGCATGCCATTGGCACATGTGGCATGGCCGGCATGCCTTGGCGCGGTTTGGGCGTGACCAAATTTAGGGTTTTGGCGTTGGTCCAAAGGTTACCATGTGTTGGTTGGTGACCTTGGACGTCTGAGATTTGCATTTAAGATGGAATGGTGGTCGTTGATTGTCGCATGCCTTCGTTTTGGCAGCCGTAAAAAGAAGGTCGGGATGGCATGTCTTAGGCGCGGCAAGGTGGATGGCGCGACATGCCATTGGCACATGTGGCATGGTCGACATGCCTTGGCGTGGTTTAGGCGCGGCCAAACTAGGGTTTTTGCGTTGTGCCAAAGGTTACCATGCGTTTTTTGGCGACCTTTGATGGCTAAGATTTGCATCTAAGATGGAAGGGTGGCCGTTGATCATCGCATGCCTTAGTTTTGGTATCCGCGAAGGGAAGGCCGGTGGCATGGCTTAGGCGTGGCAAGGTGGATGGCACGACATGCCATTGGCACATGTGGCATGGTCGGCATGCCCTGGCGTGGTTTAGGCGCGGCCAAACTAGGGTTTTGGCGTTGGGCCAAAGGTTACCATGCGTTGTTTGGCGACCTTGGCGGCTAAGATTTGCATCTAAGATGGAAGGGTGGCCGCTGATTGTCACACTCATTCGTTTTGGCAGCCGGGAAGGGAAGTCCGGCATGGCATGGCTTAGCCGCGACAAGGTGGATGGCGCGACATGCCATTGGCACATGTGGCATGGTCGACATGCCTTGGCGTAGTTTAGGCGCGGCCAAACTAGGGTTTTGGCGTTGGGCAAAAGGTTACCATGCGTTGTTTGGCAACCTTGGACGGCTAAGATTTGCATCTAAGATGGAAGGGTGGCCGTTGATTGTCGCACGCCTTTGTTTTGGCAGCCGTAAATGGAAGCACGGCATGGTATGGTTTAGGCACGGCAAGGTGGCTGGCACGGCATGCCATTCGCACATGTGACATGGTCGGCATGCCTTTGCGCAGTTTAGGCATGGCCAGAACTAAGGTTTTGGCGTTGGGCTAAAGGTTACCATGCGTTGGTTGGCGACCTTGGACGGCTATGATTTGCATCTTAGATGGAGGATGGCCGTTTATCGTCGCCATCCTTTGTTTTGGTAACCGTTTATGGAAGGCCGGCATGGTATGGCGCGACAAGGTGGCTAGCATGCCATTGGCACATGTGGCATGGCCGGCATGCCTTGGCGCGGTTTGGGCATGACCAAAACTAGGGTTTTGGCGTTAGGCCAAAGGTTACCATGTGTTGGTTGGTGACCTTGGACGGCTGAGATTTGCATTTAAGATGGAAGGGTGGTCGTTGATTGTCGCATGCCTTCGTTTTGACAGCCGTGAAAAGAAGGCCGGAATGGCATGTCTTAGGTGCGGCAAGGTGGATGGCGCGACATGCCATTGGCACATGTGGCATGGTCGACATGCCTTGGCGTGGTTTAGGCGCGGCCAAACTAGGGTTTTTGCGTTGGGCCAAAGGTTACCATGCGTTTTTTGGCGACATTGGACGGCTAAGATTTGCATCTAAGATGGAAGGGTGGCCGTTGATCATCGCATGCCTTAGTTTTGGTATCCGCGAAGGGAAGGCCGGTGGCATGGCTTAGGCGTGGCAAGGTGGATGGCACGACATGCCATTGGCACATTGGCATGGTCGGCATTCCCTGGCGTGGTTTAGGCGCGGCCAAACTAGGGTTTTGGCGTTTAGGGCCAAAGGTTACCATGCACTGTTTGGCGACCTTGGCGGCTAATATTTGCATCTAAGATGGAATGGTGGCCGTTGATTATCACACTCCTTGGTTTTGGCAGCCGTGAAGGGAAGGCCAGCATGGCATGGCTTAGGCGCGGCAAGGTGGATGGCACGACATGCCATTGGCACATGTGGCATGGTCGGCATGCCTTGGCGTAGTTTAGGCGCGGCCAAACTAGGGTTTTGGCGTTGGGCCAAAGGTTACCATGCGTTGTTTGGCAACCTTGGACGGCTAAGATTTGCATCTAAGATGGAAGGGTGGTCGTTGATTGTGGCCCGCCTTCGTTTTGGCAGCCGTAAAGGGAAGGACGGCATGGTATGGTTTAGGCACGACAAGGTAGCTGGCACGGCATGCCATTGGCACATGTGGCATGGTCGACAAGCCTTTGCGCAGTTTAGGCGTGGCGAAAACTAGGGTTTTGGCGTTGGGCCAAAGGTTACCATGCGTTGGTTGGCGACCTTGGACGGCTAATATTTCCATCTTAGATGGAAGGATGGTCGTTGATCGTCGCCAGCCTTTGTTTTGGTAACCGTTTAGGGAAGGCCGGCATGGTATGGCGCGGCAAGGTGGCTGGCATGCCATTGGCACATGTGGCATGGACGGCATGCCTTGGCGCGGTTTGGGCATGACCAAAACTAGGGTTTTGGCGTTGGGCCAAAGGTTACCATGTGTTGGTTGGTGACCTTGGAAGGCTGAGATTTGCATTTAAGATGGAAGGGTGGCCGTTGATCATCGCATGCCTTAGTTTTGGTAGCCGCGAAGGGAAGGCCGGTGGCATGGCTTAGGCGTGGCAAGGTTTATGGCACGACATGCCATTGGCACATGTGGCATGGTCAGCATGCCCTGGCGTGGTGTAGGCGCGGCCAAACTAGGGTTTTGGCGTTGGGCCAAAGGTTACCATGCGTTGTTTGGCGACCTTGGCGGCTAATATTTGCATCTAAGATGGAAGGGTGGACGTTGATTGTCACACTCTTTCGTTTTGGCAGCCGTGAAGGGAAGGCCGACATGGCATGGCTTAGGCGCGGCAAGGTGGATGGCGCGACATGCCATTGGCACATGTGGCATGGTCGGCATGCCTTGGCGTAGTTTAGGCCTCGGCAAAACTAGGGTTTTGGCATTGGGCCAAAGGTTACCATGCGTTGTTTGGCAACCTTGGACGGCTAAGATTTGCATCTAAGATGGAAGGGTGGCCGTTGATTGTCGCACGCCTTCGTTTTGGCAGCCGTAAAGGGAAGGACGGCATGGTATGGTTTAGGCACGACAAGGTGGTTGGCACGGCATGCCATTGGCACATGTGGCATGGTCGACATGCCTTTGCGCAGTTTAGGCGTGGCCAAAACTAGGGTTTTGGCGTTGGGCCAAAGGTTACCATGCGTTGGTTGGCGACCTTGGACGGCTAAGATTTGCATCTTAGATGGAAGGATGGCCGTTGATCGTCGCCAGCCTTTGTTTTGGTAACCATTTAGGGAAGGCCGGCATGGTATGGTGTGGCAAGGTGGCTGGCATGCCATTGGCACATGTGGCATGGCCGGTATGCCTTGGCGCGGTTTTGGCGTTGGGCCAAATGTTACCATGTGTTGGTTGGTGACCTTGGACGGCTAAGATCTGCATCTCAGATGGAAGGGTGGCCGTTGATTGTTGCACGCCTTCGTTTTGGCAGCCGTATAGGGAAGGACGGCATGGTATGGTTTAGGCACGGCAAGGTGGATGGCACGGCATGCCATTGGCACATGTGACATGGTCGGCATGCCTTTGCGCAGTTTTGGCGTTGGGACAAAGGTTACCATGCGTTGGTTGGCGACCTTGGACGGCTAAGATTTGCATCTTAGATTGAAGGATGGCCGTTTATTTTCGCCAGCCTTTGTTTTAGTAACCGTTTATGGAAGGCCGGCATGGTATGGCGCGGCAAGGTGGCTAGCATGCCATTGGGACATGTGGCATGGCCGGCATGCCTTGGCGCGGTTTGGGCGTAACCAAATTTAGGGTTTTGGCGGTTGGCCAAAGGTTCCCATGTGTTGGTTGGTGACCTTGGACGGCTGAGATTTGCATCTAAGATGGAAGGGTGGTCGTTGATTGTCGCACGCCTTCGTTTTGGCAGCCGTGAAAGGAAGTCCGGGATGGCATGTCTTAGGCGCGGCAAGGTGGATGGCGCGACATGCCATTGGCACATGTGGCATGGTCGACATGCCTTGGCGTGGTTTAGGCGCGGCCAAACTAGGATTTTTGCGTTGGTCCAAAGGTTACAATGCGTTGTTTGGCGACCTTGGACGGCTAAGATTTGCATCTAAGATGGAAGGGTGGTCCTTTATCAACGCATTCGTTAGTTTTGGTATCCGCGAATGGAAGGACAGAGGCATGGCTTAGGCGTGGCAAGGTGGATGGCACGACATGCCATTGGCACATGTGGCATGATCGGCATGCCTTGGCGTTGTTTAGGCGCGGCCAAACTAGGGTTTTGGCGTTGGGCCAAAGGTTACCATGCATTTTTTGGCGACCTTGGACGGCTAAGATTTGCATCTAAGATGGAAGGGTGGCTGTTGATTGTCACACTCCTTCGTTTTGGCAGCCGTGAAGGGAAGGCCAGCATGGCATGGCTTAGGCGCGGCAAGGTGGATGGCGCGACATGCCATTGGCACATGTGGCATGTTCGGCATGCCTTGGCGTAGTTTAGGCGCGGCCAAACTAGGGTTTTGGCCTTGGGCCAAAGGTTACCATGCGTTGTTTGGCGACCTTGGACGGCTAAGATTTGCATCTAAGATAGAAGGGTGGACGTTGATTGTCGCACGCCTTCGTTTTGGCAGCCGTAAAAGTAAGGACGGCATGGTATGGTTTAGGCACGACAAGGTGGCTGGCACGGCATGCCATTGGCACATGTGGTATGGTCGGTTAGCCTTTGCGCAGTTTGGGCGTGGCCAAAACTAGGGTTTTGGCGTTGGGCCAAAGGTTACCATGCGTTGGTTGCCAACCTTGGACGGCTAAGATTTGCATCTTAGATGGAAGGATGTTCGTTGATCGTCGCCAGCCTTTGTTTTGGTAACCATTTAGGGAAGACCGACATGGTATGGCGCGGCAAGGTGGATGGCATGCCATTTGCACATGTGGCATGGCCGGCATGCCTTGGCGCGGTTTGGGCATGACCAAAACTAGGGTTTTGGCGTTGGGCCAAAGGTTACCATGTGTTGGTTGGTGACTTTGGACGGCTAAGATCTGCATCTCAGATGGAAGGGTGGCCATTGATTGTTGCAACCCTTCGTTTTAGCAGCCAGCGGCATGTAGCGGGGCCGGCATGGCTTTGGCATGGAATCATGGCTGGCATGGTTTTCCATTGGCACGGTGGCGCGGCTGGCATGGTTGGCATGCGTTGGCGCGAAGGTGTGGCTGGCATGGTTGGCATGCCTTGGCGCGGAGACGTGGCTGGCATGGTTTTCCATTGGCACGGTGGTGCGGCTGGCATGGTTGGCATGCCTTGGCGAGGAGACGTGGCTGGCATGGTTTTCCATTGGCGCGGTGGTGCGGCTGTCATGGTTGACATGCCTTGGCGCGGAGATGTAGCTGGCACGGATGGCATGGTTGGCATGCTTTGGCGCGGAGACATGGCTGGCATGGTTTGCCATTGGCACGGTGGTGCGGCTGGCATGGTTGGCATGCCTTGGCGCGGAGACGTGGGTGGCATAGTTTTCCATTGGCACGGTGGTGTAAGAATTTAGGGTTTGGTGTACAAAGGTGATGTCGGTCAATACTAAGGGTTCTACCGTGGAACATGACACATATATATGTAAAAAAAAAGGTACCCTGGTAATTCTTATGTAGGCGTGTTGAATGATTCAATAAATGCGCTAGTGGTCCTAGTGACATCATGTCAGATGTAAGGTTTTACGATTTTAACCCTAAGCTAAAAACCACCATC
This sequence comes from Papaver somniferum, assembly GCF_003573695.1. NCBI lineage: Eukaryota > Viridiplantae > Streptophyta > Magnoliopsida > Ranunculales > Papaveraceae > Papaver > Papaver somniferum. The sequence continues at coordinate 6,021,859 of NW_020624820.1, read as the reverse complement.
AATATTAAGTCCCCTGCTTAGCTCGGAACAGGAGCATTGTTGCGAGGTAAGCATAAGATGGTGACAGGAGAAGACAAAATTGAAATGACAAGTCGTGAAAAGATGGTCAAGAAGACCCAACTAACCATTTTCGAGAGGTAAGGAGAGTTCGTGATTCTCATGTTGGCGGCCTTGCATAGATTATACTTGTGGTGTTGTTGTCTAGATCATGAAGTGGTGAGATGTAGATTGTCGGCTTGGAAAGGGAGCCGTAGGCGTTGGTCGGCTTGGAATGGGAGATGCAGGAGTTGGTCGGATTGGAATTGGAGCCGGAGGCGTTGGTTGGATTTGGATGGGAGCCGCAGGCGTTGGTCGGCTTGAAATGGGAGCCGCAGAAGTTGGTCGGCTTGAAATGAGAGCCGCAGGCGTTGGTCGGATGGGAATGGGAGTCGCAGGCGTTGGTCGGCTTGGAATGGGAGACGTAAGCATTGGTTGGCTTGGAATGGGATCCGCAGGCGTTGGTCGGCTTGGAATGGGAGCCGCAGGCGTTGGTCGTCTTGGAATGGAGGAAACTGGCTTCGGTCAGCGGAATGGTGGAAACTGTCTTCAGTCCGCAGAATGGTGTAAACTGGTTTCAGAACTTCGGCTACCAAACAATGGTGATGACGCTGGAACTTCGGTTATCAAATGGTAGTGATGGCGCCTGGCAACTTTGTCGAAATCAGGGTTTGGGATGTCGAAACCCTAATTATCGTTCCTTACTAAAATCGTTGTAGAATTCTCGTACGAACTCGGATTTTGACGGTCCGCCCCTCCATATAACCGGAAAAGAATTTCCTATCTCCTTAAAGGGGAATATTTAGGTTTTGAGCTCGTTTCGGAGGTGAAAATGGCCCGACAGTGAAACTCAGGAAGAATTCAGGAGGGATGTTGCGGGCCCGGGGTAGCATAGTCGCGCCGAGTCATCTGTTCCCGTTCATGGAGCAAGAAGGGAACTTTATTCTGTGCAAAACTCTAGAAACTCCATCCGTATGAAAAGAGGTATTGACCTTCTTCTGTTTTCTGTTGCTCGTTTGTATCCGCGCTTTCGTCTGCAGTGTCTCTCCAGTGGATTCCAAAGTTTACCAAACTCCATTGCATTCTTGGGACGGATGGATGGAATATATGCTCGGCAACGATCATGTCAGGGTTAATTTTGGAGATTGTGGTTGCGGTGTCGGTCCATCCTTGGCTTTAGGTTGTTCAGTGCCTGGACCTTCTGATCGTGATGATGATGTGTTGTGAATGCTTGTATGGTCGAAAACTTCTGGCGCCCCCGGATGAAATAGAGAGACGTTCCGTTGCCGATGTGCTGCTATCAAGTCTTCAAGGACTTTGTTCCAAGCGACATCCTTCGAACCATCTTCTGAATCTTGGACTATCGTATGGAATGAGATGTGGTAAGAAGTCCCCAGTTATACTTCGGTTTGATCCGATGGCATGGATGAATATGTGAATATATCTTTGTGGTGCTCTTGAAGTCTTCGGTGTACATGTACGGCTTCGTATTGATAAATTCCTGCGGCTCGTGAAACTTCGACAGTGATGATGTTGAGGGGAGTGAAAGCATCTCATGCTGGTAGTCCCCATGTGTATCCTATTTTCATTGCATCTCCTTAAATCCACGTCCACGTGATTTGATACAAGCTTATCGTACTCTTCTGGATGTGACGCTGGCATGCTCAGGATATCGCATGGACGAAATATTCTGGATAGCGAAGATGTAGGAATGAGAGAGTTATGTTGTTTATCATGGCTCCCTCTGTTTCTTCAAGAAAATGTTTCAGCCGCGTCTCTGGAGTTATCCCATGAGTCTTTGATGGTCGTTGATGGACTGTGAAGAGAAGTCCCCAGTCGCATTTTTCTTCAGTTTCTGAACTTGTTTTCCTCTGAGCAGGCTTGGGAACCTCCGCCTCGTAAAGTGTTGAAGGAGTCTTCTAGACAGAGAGGTGATGATATTATTGTGATTCACCCTTGAAGAGTAGATGACCTTGTTGCGTCTATGGCCTTTTGGTTGACTGTGTCTTCTGAGCTTTGACAGTGAAGGGATTCCGTGTATATCCTCAGCCCTCAAGTATGGTTTACATGTTTCCATATTTGTAGTGATTGCTGCTGTGGTGAAGCTCTAGATGGTATCAACAAATGAGCGGCGACAATCCTTGGTAGCAGATGTAATTAGAAGAGACTACATTGTCGTGGTAACAAAGTAGGTTGGTTGGAATTGTATGGGAATCCATGGAAGTAAAAGGATTGCCTGGAGTTGTACGGGCATACGTGGAAGTAAAAGGATTGGTTGGATGCGTAAGCGAGCAAACTGTCCATGACTACGAAAATTGGTTGGCTGTGATCTTGATCCTTGACATGGGGAGCGTGGTGGTACGACCCTTTGCAGGAAGAAGCGTCGTTGAAGCATCTTCGGCTCTTGGAGAAGATGTTTAAACTTAAGAAGCCGAACGTTGAAGCCTCGTCTTCGGATCCTGGAGAAGCTTATGGAGAGAACGCTGAAACGGAGCGGCTGCTGGAGCGAGCGTTGAAGCGGAGCGGCCGTCGGAGTAATCGTTGAAGCGGAGTCGCTGCTGGAGGATGTTGAAGCGGAACGGATGCGTTAATCAATGTGTTGTCAAACTGGACACCCTTTAAGCAAACAATGGTTAGGAGTCCCCAGTTCCATCTATCAATCGTGCTTTCCAAGAGAGGTTGGGGATTGGGAACGGCTTCTCTGGTTGGAAACAGCAGCTTCCCTGATGCATTGCGGTTGAGGGATGCAAATATGCCTTGACGTTGCGCCTTGGGGAAATATAGAATCTCACATAAATGTTTCATCATAGACTGCACGATTTTGCGGGCGAAGTCCCCAGAAATCATGCATCTCCTGACAGGGAAAAGAGCCTTTGTGAACTCAGGGGGGTTGCTGATTTTTCTTTGCTTCGATTTTGGAGAAGTCGTTCCTAATCTTTTCGTGTAATGAAATTAGATTGTTGATTCCATTCTACCGGGCGTTCAAGAGCAACGCTGGAAGGATGCAAGATGCTGGAGCAGGGAAGATGAAAGCTGTTGTAAAGATGCAAGATGTTAGCGCTGGAGGGATGCAAGCTGCTGGCGCTGGAAAGATGCAAGTTGTTAGTGCTGGATCGGCTTGGAATGGGAGCTGTCTTGGCGTGGACGCTGGCTTGGCATGGACGCTGGCTTGGATTTGGTATGGCGCGGACTGTCGGCTGGGCATGGCGCGGACTGTTGGCTTGGCATGGCGCTGGCTTGGCGTGGCGCAGACTTGTTCTTGCGGGCCCAGTTGCCTCTTTCCATACGTAGCTCAAATAGGAAATAATTTCCTTATTCAAATTTCAAAAGTGTTATGCGTATGAAAGGGGTTGGCTCTCCTTTTTATCTCGTATCTTTGTTCTCACGTCCTGGTGTTAGCAGTAGTGCGGTAGCAATAAAGTGGGCAAGCATATTCCAGCAATGTACTCCAGCGTTTCTCTTTCAATTTGTTTTCTTGTTTTCTTGTGTTGGTGCAAACCCTATCCATAGGTATGCCTTCCATAAATCTGTAAAATATTGTTCTTCTGAACTGGTGTAAACCTTAGCCGTGGGTATGCCTTTCATAAACTTGTAGAAACACTTCGTCATAAACAATTCCTCTTCGAATATCAGTGTAGTAACGTCGGCTACCTCATGAACAGTAACGTGTAATCATTTTTATGAAAAGTAGGCACGTACGGGTAGGTGACTGTGTTTTTTTTTTGAAAGGCAAACAAAGCGCTTGGTTTATGGTTTTGATTTTCTGGACTTTTGGGTTGATTGACAAGTATTACCCCTGAGGGTTTTGGATTATTATTTGGAATGAACTGTTTTAGAATAACGATGCTTTTTGGTTACGATTGCGAATGGTGCAAGCATCCCAGGAAAGCCACTGAATCGTGAGCATTGCTTGTCGACAGAGAGCATGAGATGAAACATAACATGGCTATTGGTTTTATCATTCCCGTGAAAACCTGAAGTAGTAAACCACGTATTTTGTCTAGGCAAGACTTACTCGTTTTTTGGATCTTTTGGTGAAAAAGGAATCTCACGGATGTAAGACCGAGTTTTGTCGGAAACATCGCCGTGACTGTGGAAAGTCCCATTCATTCCTTGTCGTGTTGCCGATCCCTGGGAGGATCGTTTGCTTCTAACCCCTCGGAAGTCCCCAGTCGTCCCTTGCCGTGTCAGGACTGGTAATCGAGCCGCCTAGTATCTCAGTTGTCGATTCCTGAACAGATCGTTTGATTTTACTGTCATGATGTCTGGGTCGAGGTATGAGATCGATGATTGAAAATTGACATCGTGACCGAAAGATCAACTTCCCACTGTAGTCGCCAATTTGTTTGAGAGTGAAAATGATTTATGCTGATTTTGGTAATTTCGGGTGTGTGGGTGAGAAACGAGTTTAAACCCTAAACAATCTACTGCAAGGGAGTAATTTAGATTCGAGAGATCAATCTGTACAAATCCGGCCTAAACCAAGAAATGTCCGTTCCAGACTTGCTTCGGTCACAAAGTGAAGGAGAAGGGTAAGTTTTGGGGAGGGAAGCGAAGAGAGTGTTGAGACCAGAATAGTTGATTCTGGAAGAGTAGTTGTTTCACGACTTGTATCAGAAAGTGGGAAGCTAACAGATGGAAAGCTAGAAAATATTTTCTGAGTGTTGTATCCTCCTGGCCTGAACTTGTTGTTCGGTGGAAATAGGTAAGACCTATTTATACAAGTCGAAGTGAAACGTACTCTGGTCTCGTAAGAAATGGAAAACGGATGAGTAAATGGGAGGAGGTGGTAACCGGTAACGCCTAGAATTGTTGTTCCATAAAAGAAAGCGTTTCACCATTACTCCCTGTATTTACTAACCGCCTCATCCTTATGACACTGTCTTATAACGGGCGTAGTGTACGCCGCACGCTGTAAACTTCCAAACCAATACCCAATGAGCATCCCCCAGTTTGTGACATGTGTTGATGTCTCGAATGTTTTCGTGGAAAAGTGTAGCATGTTTTTGTTCGGAAAGTTGAGCTTGGGAGACTTGCCGTCTCGGTGGTGACCTTCGACGGTCGAGATTTTGCATCTTGAGAGGAAGGGTAGTCGTTGTTTATTGCAACCCTTCGTTTGGTAGCCAGTGTCATGAAAGCATGGCCGGTACGGTTTTAATATGGCATAGTTTAGGCGCGTCCAAAAGTTAGGATTTTGGATTTGTTTGGGTGCGACCAAACTAGGGCTTGGCGTCGGGCCAAAGGTTTCCATGCATAAGCTGGTAACCTTGGACGGCTAAGATCTGCATCTTAGATGGAAAAATGGTCGTTGATCTTCGAAAGCCTTTGTTTTGGTAGCCGCATAGGGAAGGCCGACATGGTATGGCACGGCAAGGTGGTTGGAATGCCACTGGCACATGTGGAAAGGCTTGGCATGCCTTGGCGCGGTTTTGGCGTCGGGCCAAAGGTTACCATGTGTCGGTTGGCGACCTTGGACGGCTAAGATTTGCATCTTAGATGGAAGGATAATCGTTGATCGTCGCCAACCATTGTTTTGGTAACCGCATAGTATGGCGCGGCAAGGTGGATGGCATGCCATTGGCACATGTGGCATGGCCGGCATGCCTTGGAGCGGTTTGGGCGTGACCAATGTGTTGTTTGGTGACCTTGGACAACTGAGATTTGCATCTAAGATGGAAGGGTGGTCGTTGATTGTCGCACGCCTTCGTTTTGGCAGCCGTGAAGGGAAGTCCAGTATGGCATGGCTTAGGCGCGGCAAGATGGATGGCGCGGCATGCCATTGGCACATGTGGCATGGTCGGCATGCCTTGGCGTGGTTTAGGCGCGTCCAAACTAGGGTTTTGGCGTTGGGCCAAAGGTTACCATGCGTTGTTTAGCGACTTTGGACGGCTAATATTTGCATCTAAAATGGAAGGGCGGTCGTTGATCATTGCACGCCTTCGTTTCGGTAGACGCGAAGGAAAGGCCGGCATGGCATGGCTTAGGCGCGGCAAGGTGGATGGCGCGGCATGCCATTGGCACATGTGGCATGGTCGGCATGCCTTGGCGTGGTTTAGGCGCGGCCAAACTAGGATTTTGGCGTTGGAACAAAGGTTACCATGCGTTGTTTGGTGACCTTGGACGGCTAATATAAGATGGAAGGGTGGTCGTTGATTGTCGCACGCTTTCGTTTTGGGAGCCTTGAAGGGAATGCCGGCATGGCATGGCTTAGGCGCGGCAAGGTGGATGGTGCGGCATGCTATTGGCACATGTGGCATGGTCGGCATGCCTTAGCGTGGTTTAGGCGTGCCCAAACTAGGGTTTTGGCTGTGGGCTGGCAGGCCTTGAAAGGGTGTATAAAAATGATGCAATGGAAACGGGCCTACAGTAATACCGCAAGTGCACGGTCGTCAGTTGTAGCTCGTGCAAGTACGGGTCGATCCACAGAGATTGGGTGTGTTTCAGAAGTGTTTTAGCTAATTGGGTTCCTAGATTTGCTTTGGGTTTAGAAGCCTTTTGGCTTAAATGGGGTTTTGAGTGCTAATGGGTTTGAATGCCCTTTGAATGAATTGGGCTTAGTGGGTTTGTTAAAGATAAAATGAACTGAGCTTGGGCTCAGTTATCTTTGAAGTGCAAATGGGCTTTGAGCCTTTGATTGAGCTTTGGGTTAAGCCCACAGTTGATTTGAATTGGGCCTTCAACCTTAACCCAAACTGGGCTTGGAGCTTTAATGGAATGGGCCTTAGTATTGGTCTTACAGTTGGGCTCAAATTGTGTTCTGGGCTTTTGGGCTTCACTGAGTTTAACTTGGGCTCAAGAATGAAGTGAGCTTTGGGCTGTAAGAACTGTACTTTGGGCTTGAGTGCACAGCAGAGCAGATGCAAGCAGAAGCAGCTGGGCTAACAACAGTGCTGCAACAAAGAATGGCAGCAGGAGAGGAAAGTAGCAGTGCAGCACAAGCAGTGCACAGGGCCAAGATAAGAAGGCAGTACTGCAACAGCAGCTACAGCAGAAGAAGCTGCAGCAGCAACAGAAGTGGTGCAGCAGAATGGAGCTGCAGCAGGAGAAGAAGAAGCAGCTACACAAAACAAGCAGCAACAGCAAGACTGCACAAGCAGTTCAGCAGCTACAGCAACAGTGCAGCAGATGTGGCAGCAGGGGAAGCAGAAATGCAGTAGAAGAAAAAGGCAGCTGCAGCTTGACAGCAGCAGTTGCAGAAATGCAGCAGCAGCAAAAGTGAGCAGTGAAAATGCAAAACAGAAAATGCATGCAAACCAAACAAATGAAAGAAAACAATACTAACAGTTGAAGATGGATGGCAAACTAGGGCATTGATTCCACCTCTTAACCTAGACTAAGTTGGATATTCCAATTGCAACCAAAATGTCCTCCCAAGGTACTAGTTATTATCTGATTAAAGCATAACTAGTCTGAGGTTTGGACCATAAGCAATTCACATGGGTTGCTGCACTTTCAGTCACAGGGGGATCCTAACTACACTATATGCATGACATACAATGTGAGAGCAATGTGATGAGAGGCAAAAATTGTAATCTCCTACACAGTGGCTTTAAGGTTTCATCTTCACCCTAGTGGTGAATTAGAACATGCTAACAAACATCAAACAGATACACAAAACATCATACACATCACAATAAAAAACATATGCAAATGGTTAACAGTGCAATGTAACAGGAGCAAGATAATAACAGTAACAATTGAAATTAAGCTAACCAAATTGGGTGGAAACTTGGCTAGTCCAAGAACAGTTTTTACATCTCCTACACATTGCCTATTTATACCCAAATTAACAAATTAGGGTTTCACACACATTTTTCCCAAAAGTATCAATACACAGTACAATTTAGGGATAAATTATTACCCAAAATTTGGCCTCCAAACTCCAAAAATTGCTCGACCCATGCTCTGAATCGTCCTTATGATGCTCTTCCTGCTCCTATTGTCCCCTAATTTCTAGCTATTTTACTCACCCCAAAACCTAGGGTTTCAGAGGTTGTGAGATGAAGAAAATAGCTAGGCTAGGGTGTTGTCGGGTGTTGGAGATGGTGGTGGCAGTGATGGAACTGGTGGTGGTGAAGGAAGCTCGAGGTCTGGTGTGGCAGTGGGTTGCAGGCGATGGTGGTGGCAGGACATGGTGTTGCAGAGCCTGTGAAGGAGAAGGTGATGGCAGAGGTGGTCGATGGGTTTGAGGAGAAGGATCTGTTTGGTTGGGTGTAGGTTCTCGACTGCTTGAGTGTGAGGCGGGCCCATCGTATTTCGATGTCTTGCGATGCTTAGCCGTGGGGTGTGGAGATGGTAGGTAGATCGGACGGCTAAGGAAGAGGCAGCTTGTAGCGACCGTAGGATGTAAAATACAACGAAGTCAACGGTGCTAGATTGAGTTAGGTGTTGTAGTGTTAGGCGGAATCATCGGGAGTTGATGCACAGGCATAGGAGCGACCGTTGGATTCAACTACCATCTAATCTGAAGGCTTGGAATTTCAGCGCTGTGGTGCTCGGCAGAAACATCAGATTTTGATGCTCTATGAAGGAGCGACCGTCGGATGCTCCTGAGAACTGATCTGATGGCTGAGAACGGAGGCGCTTTTGTGTGTAGAAAATGAGGTTGTGCGCACCATTCTTTGCGGTTTCCTTGCGTAATTTCTCCCGGCTTTTCACTACTTTCTGCTCTTTTCGCTCCACGTTCATCCGAACTTATTTATTACCTAAAAATGCAAAATTAATTAATAAAAATATTTATTCTTGAAAACAATGAAAATACAGAATATGGGATAAATGTAGAATTAATGCGCAAAAGATGAGTTAAATGCCAACAAAAAGGGATAAATATAACAATATTTGGCACTCATCAAATACCCCCAAACCTGAATTTTACTTGTCCTCAAGTAAAACAAAAACTAAGGAAATCCTAACTATACCACTGTCGCTGGTCTCTCGAATGCATTTAGCGTATGCACTAAGCCTTTTAAACCACTAAGTGTCCCTAGTGGACGAGTTGAAGTCTCGTGAAGGTTTACCAGAGGTGTGCCTACAAAACCTAAGGACAAAATATAAGCTCATATTCCATCAAACGTGACATGTGCAAAACAGTTAAGCTCACAGCAAAATGGAGATGTCAATCTAGCTATCGAAGGCACAATCCTAGCACTGATAACAAAAAGACATGTGATAAGAGTGTAAAGTGTATCTACACATGTGTAAAGAAAGATCTGAAGTCATGACTACTAATCACCAAGAGATAGTTTCTCAGGCTAAGAACTGAGGTCGAAATCTAGCTAGCTGTCCGGACTTTACGAGAATTGTGAATGAGTTGGAGGTATTTCACAATTACTCTCGCGTTGTACATCAATGGCATACACCCTCCTTGCTTATTACAAGAAACAACAAAATAACTCTTTACATGACTCTTATTTACATTGACTATCTCTTTTATTTTTGGAACAAGAGATGATGGAATTGATAAATACTTGATTTTTTTGTATTTTTCTGATATTTTTTTTTTTTTTTTTTTTTTTTTTTTTTTTTTTTTTTTTTTTCTGAATATATACATCGTTTTTTTTTTTTTTTTTTTTTTTTTTTTTTTTTTTAACAAGGAAACACTTTTGATACATAACAAGAAGAAACAAAAAATTACATGACACTTTGCAAGAGGTAGCCCTTTTTGATGCACCCAGTTAAATTCGATGGTTGTCTTTCTTAATGTAACCTCCACCTTCTATCCCAACCAACCAAAGAACAAGCTAGTCAAGTTTCGTTCAGTATTCTAAAGTGATTGGCAATCGTAACTTCCTATCCAACACCTTGAAGATCGAGGCCATACATGTATTGGTAGATCGTGCGCGTGCAAATTTCTTATCACTATGTGAATTGTGCTAGAATCAGGGTGCCTAAATATCTAGACTAAGACTCCTAATAAAATACATATTTGCACAAGAGTCAACATTTCAAGGTAAATGAGCTCCATTTTTTATGATTTTTTCATTTTTAATTTTTTTGAATTTTGATTTTTTAATTTTTTTGGAATTTTTCACTTTTTTCAAAAAGAAGAAGGAGTTCGTTTTTAATTATAGCATATTATCGTGGTATCTACTCTATACCCCCAAACCTAAACTAAACATTGTCCTCAATGTTTCAAAATATGGAAAGAATTAAAATGCAACATATGGAAAGGGACATGCTGAGTAGAGTAAAAGGAGAGAGAATACCCGATTTCGGCGAAAGCAGAATTAAAACTCCGTTATTCAAGGCAAAAATCCAACATATTTCAGCCGAGATCATATTGGATTAGAAAATATATACAAAAGAACAAAAGGTTTTTAAAATTTATCTACTGGATTATATACAAAAAATTCACCATACACTAACAATCTAAAGAGTTGAGGATCAACCCAAAAGACGAAGTGTAGACATTTCAACAGCTTCACACAATAATAATAGGAAAGAAACGCAAGTGAAACTGTGAAACAAAATGAGCTACCCCCAAACCTGGATTTTACAGAAGATATAATTTTGAAAACAAAATCGCGCAGTTTCGGGGGTTCATCATGCAAAGGTCTAGCTCGAAATGAACTGTGCTAGGGACGGGCAAACATGCTAATTCCAACTGTGGTTCCTCAAATGTATTATATTTGGAAGCAAAATAGTCCAAGAGGACTTGGGAAGCACACAGTTCCAAACCTAGGTTAGGATTTCAGAAAATTGGTTTTACAATATTGGTACAAACCAAATCTAGGTTGGGTGGAAGGCCATCAGATTGTGACTTAGGTAGAAGAATAGGCATATCATTATCAATCAAATCAAAATCTTCTAACTCATCTACACATGTCACATCATGCTCACAATCATCAATCACATTGGCAAGTTCACACTTAGAATCATCAACATCATCAACAAATTTATTCTCATGCATCGGCAAATCAGGAGAAATATCACAATGTGACCTAGGTAGAGAATCAGACACATCAAATATATTTTCATGCATATTAGTGTCTACAGAAGATTCAACTATTCCTATGTCATGCTCATCTTCACAGAATAATTGTACGAATCCCATGTCAATATCAAAATCATATGAATTACAATGAGTATTAGAAAAAACAACATTCATGAAGGTCGAGGGCGAGAAGCCATATGTTATTGAACCAACAGGTTCCACAATATTTTCATGTTCTTCTAACACATCATCATAATCATCATAATCATCATCATGGTAGCATGCATATTGGTCCTCATTAAAAGTGGTGGTGTCGTTAGTCGATTCATGTTCCTCTAAATTAGGTTCATATTCAACATTATTTATATGAATGGGACTAGACACTTCATTAGGGACAACATACATTTCCTCATGAATTTCCTCCTTTTGTAGGTGAAGCAAAATCTGATCTAAATATGCCTGAATTCGTGATGTAGATCTATCGAAGTTTTGCTCACTAAGTCTGAAAGCTTCTGTGGTGGAGTCTAAATTCATGGGAGTACAAAATTCTTCATGTTCAAATTGTGGTGATGGTACATGTGCATGGTCATTAGGGTTTATAAAAGATTGATCGCAACCCTCAAAGGATTGATTATGGTCCCAATGACTACCATTCTCACAATTTATGGGCATTTCATACCTTGGATTCTCTAGATTGCCTAAAATTATGCAAAATATGACAATTCTCAACAGGGTGGTCTAAACTACCACATGCGGGACATGCATAGATTTCAGGTTGCCTAAGAAAATTAGATGTGACAGATTCCTCATGTGATTGCATTTCTAAAGCTGTGATTCGAGCTTCTATTTGATCCATAAGTGATGATTGGTGAGTGAGGCACTAGCAAAATGTTCATTTTCACGTTGTGGCGAATGATGCATGTATGAATAGTCATTAGGGTTCATGTATTGCGGCTCGGGACTTTGAAAATGTCCATAATAATTCCTATGACTATTGACATCATGGTCCGTGGAAGGTTCATAACGTGGCAGATGCCCATAAGCAAGTTCTCTAAGAGTTTTATTTCCATCCCCAGGAGCAGACCAATATCCAGACATGATTGGCTCAAAAGCTAAGTAACTATGTTACAAAGCTCAGAATTTGGTTTTTAAAGGGTTTGGATTTTTGGGAAAAATTTGGTTTTGGTGGGAGACATTTGAAAATTTGGTTTAAAATGGGAGTAAAAATAAAAATTTGGTTTAAGATGGGAGCAAGTAAAAATTTGGTTTTAAAATTGGGAGCAAAGTAGAAATATTTTTTTTTTTTTTTTTTAAAGAAAAATAAAATTAAAAAAAATAAAATTTGGTTTTTGAATGGGAGCAAGCCCACTGTGCAAGCCTCTAATGAAATGGAAGGAAGGCTGCGGCCCACAATCGGTTATCAGCTGGGTTTAAACCCAGAGTCCAAAATACAAGTCCAATGGAAAAATTTAAACAAGCCCACACAAAATAAATACAAGCCCACAAATTAAACAACAAGCCCACACATAAATTATTACAAACCCAAAATAGAAAAATAAAAAGCCCAAAAAATTGGGTTAATTATTACAAGCCCACAAATAAAAAATTGGAAGCCCACAGGTTGGGTTCTCTCAATTGAATGGGTTTAGGCTTACCTTTTTAGCACAGCCCAGCTGCTCTGATATTGTTGCAAAAACCCAGTTGGGTTTTGGTTCTTTTCCTTGGTGGCGTCCCAGCAGAGGAAGAACAGGTTCAGAACAGCAGGTCCAACAGCAAATGAAGTGAAGCAGATGCAGATGCAAATGCTATGAAATGAAATACATAATAGCTAAGAAAAAACACAGATAAAACACAGCACCAATCCCCGGCAGCGGCGCCAAAAACTTGGCAGGCCTTGAAAGGGTGTATAAAAATGATGCAATGGAAACGGGCCTACAGTAATACCGCAAGTGCACGGTCGTCAGTTGTAGCTCGTGCAAGTACGGGTCGATCCACAGAGATTGGGTGTGTTTCAGAAGTGTTTTAGCTAATTGGGTTCCTAGATTTGCTTTGGGTTTAGAAGCCTTTTGGCTTAAATGGGGTTTTGAGTGCTAATGGGTTTGAATGCCCTTTGAATGAATTGGGCTTAGTGGGTTTGTTAAAGATAAAATGAACTGAGCTTGGGCTCAGTTATCTTTGAAGTGCAAATGGGCTTTGAGCCTTTGATTGAGCTTTGGGTTAAGCCCACAGTTGATTTGAATTGGGCCTTCAACCTTAACCCAAACTGGGCTTGGAGCTTTAATGGAATGGGCCTTAGTATTGGTCTTACAGTTGGGCTCAAATTGTGTTCTGGGCTTTTGGGCTTCACTGAGTTTAACTTGGGCTCAAGAATGAAGTGAGCTTTGGGCTGTAAGAACTGTACTTTGGGCTTGAGTGCACAGCAGAGCAGATGCAAGCAGAAGCAGCTGGGCTAACAACAGTGCTGCAACAAAGAATGGCAGCAGGAGAGGAAAGTAGCAGTGCAGCACAAGCAGTGCACATGGCCAAGATAAGAAGGCAGTACTGCAACAGCAGCTACAGCAGAAGAAGCTGCAGCAGCAACAGAAGTGGTGCAGCAGAATGGAGCTGCAGCAGGAGAAGAAGAAGCAGCTACACAAAACAAGCAGCAACAGCAAGACTGCACAAGCAGTTCAGCAGCTACAGCAACAGTGCAGCAGATGTGGCAGCAGGGGAAGCAGAAATGCAGTAGAAGAAAAAGGCAGCTGCAGCTTGACAGCAGCAGTTGCAGAAATGCAGCAGCAGCAAAAGTGAGCAGTGAAAATGCAAAACAGAAAATGCATGTAAACCAAACAAATGAAAGAAAACAATACTAACAGTTGAAGATGGATGGCAAACTAGGGCATTGATTCCACCTCTTAACCTAGACTAAGTTGGATATTCCAATTGCAACCAAAATGTCCTCCCAAGGTACTAGTTATCTGATTAAAGCATAACTAGTCTGAGGTTTGGACCATAAGCAATTCACATGGGTTGCTGCACTTTCAGTCACAGGGGGATCCTAACTACACTATATGCATGACATACAATGTGAGAGCAATGTGATGAGAGGCAAAAATTGTAATCTCCTACACAGTGGCTTTAAGGTTTCATCTTCACCCTAGTGGTGAATTAGAACATGCTAACAAACATCAAACAGATACACACAACAACATCATACACATCACAATAAAAAACATATGCAAATGGTTAACAGTGCAATGTAACAGGAGCAAGATAATAACAGTAACAATTGAAATTAAGCTAACCCAAATTGGGTGGAAACTTGGCTAGTCCAAGAACAGTTTTTACATCTCCTACACATTGCCTATTTATACCCAAATTAACAAATTAGGGTTTCACACACATTTTTCCCAAAAGTATCAATACACAGTACAATTTAGGGATAAATTATTACCCAAAATTTGGCCTCCAAACTCCAAAAATTGCTCGACCCATGCTCTGAATCGTCCTTATGATGCTCTTCCTGCTCCTATTGTCCCCTAATTTCTAGCTATTTTACTCACCCCAAAACCTAGGGTTTCAGAGGTTGTGAGATGAAGAAAATAGCTAGGCTAGGGTGTTGTCGGGTGTTGGAGATGGTGGTGGCAGTGATGGAACTGGTGGTGGTGAAGGAAGCTCGAGGTCTGGTGGTGGCAGTGGGTTGCAGGCGATGGTGGTGGCAGGACATGGTGTTGCAGGGCCTGTGAAGGAGAAGGTGATGGCAGAGGTGGTCGATGGGTTTGAGGAGAAGGATCTGTTTGGTTGGGTGTAGGTTCTCGACTGCTTGAGTGTGAGGCGGGCCCATCGTATTTCGATGTCTTGCGATGCTTAGCCGTGGGGTGTGGAGATGGTAGGTAGATCGGACGGCTAAGGAAGAGGCAGCTTGTAGCGACCGTAGGATGTAAAATACAACGAAGTCAACGGTGCTAGATTGAGTTAGGTGTTGTAGTGTTAGGCGGAATCATCGGGAGGTGATGCACAGGCATAGGAGCGACCGTTGGATTCAACTACCATCTAATCTGAAGGCTTGGAATTTCAGCGCTGTGGTGCTCGGCAGAAACATCAGATTTTGATGCTCTATGAAGGAGCGACCGTCGGATGCTCCTGAGAACTGATCTGATGGCTGAGAACGGAGGCGCTTTTGTGTGTAGAAAATGAGGTTGTGCGCACCATTCTTTGCGGTTTCCTTGCGTAATTTCTCCCGGCTTTTCACTACTTTTCTGCTCTTTTCGCTCCACGTCTCATCCGAACTTTATTTATTACCTAAAAATGCAAAATTAATTAATAAAAATATTTATTCTTGAAAACAATGAAAATACAGAATATGGGATAAAATGTAGAATTAATGCGCAAAAGATGAGTTAAATGCCAACAAAAAGGGATAAATATATACAATATTTGGCACTCATCATGGGCCAAAGGTTACCATGTGTTGTTTGGAGACCTTGGACGGCTAAGATTTGCATATAAGATAGAAGGGTGGTCGTTGATTGTCGCACGCCTTCGTTTTAGCGGTCGTGAAGGGAAGGCCGGAATGGCATGTCTTAGGCGCGGAAAGGTGGATGGCGCGGCATGCCATTGGCACATGTGGCATGGTCGGCATGCCATGGCGTGGTTTAGGCGCGGCCAAACTAAGGTTTTGGTGTTGGTACAAAGGTTACCATGCGTTGTTTGGCAACCTTGGACGGCTAAGATTTGCATCTAAGATGGAAGGGTGGCCGTTGATCATCACACGCCTTTGTTTTGGTAGTCGCATAGGGAAGGCTGGCATGGTATGGCGCGGCAAGCTGGTTGGCATGCCATTGGCACATGTGGCATGGCATGCCTTTGCGCAGTTTGGCGTGGGCAAAAACTAGGGTTTGGTACAAAGGTTACCATGCGTTTTTTTGCGATCTTGGACGGCTAAGATTTGCATCTAAGATGGAAGGGTGGTCGTTGATTGTCGCACGCCTTCGTTTTGGCAGCCGTAAAGGGAAGGCCGGCATGGTATGGTTTAGGCGCGGTAAGGTGGCTGGTCGGCATGCCTTGGCGGGGTTTAGGCGTGGCCAAAACTAGGTTTTTGGCGTTGGGCCAAAGGTTACCATGTGTTGGCTGGCGACCTTGAACGGCTAAGATCTGCATCTCAGATGGAAGGGTGGTAGTTGATTGTTGCAACCCTTCGTTTTGGCAGCCAGCGGCATGTAGCGGGGCCGGCATGGCTTTGGCATGGAATCGTGTCTGGCATGGTTTGACATTGGCATGGTGGCGCGGATGGCATGGTTGGCATGCCTTGGCGCGGAGGTGTGGCTGGCATGGCATGCCATTGGCACATGTGGTGCGGCTGGCATGGTTGGCATTCCTTGGCGCGGAGACGTGGCTGGCATGGTTGGCATGCTTTGGCGCGGAGACGTGGCTGGCATGGTTTTCCATTGGCACGGTGGTGCGGCTGGCATGGTTGGCATTCCTTGGTGTGGAGACGTGGCTGGCATGGTTTGCCATTGGCATGGTGGTGAGGATGGCATGGTTGACATGCCTTGGCGCGGAGATGTGGCTGGCACGGCTTGCCATTGGCACGGTGGCGCGTCTTGCATGGTTGGCATGCTTTGGCGCGGAGACGTGGCTGACATGGTTTTCCATTGGCACGGTGGTGCGGCTGGCATGGTTGGCCTGACTTGGCGCGGAGATGTGGCTAGCATGGTTTGCCATTGGCACGGTGGTGCGGAAGGCATGCCTTGGCGCAGAGACGTGGTTGGCATGGTTTTCCATTGGCACGGTAGTGCGGCTGGCATGGTTGGCATGCCTTGGCGCGGAGACGTTACTGGCATGGTTTGCCATTGGCACGGTGGTGTAAGAATTTAGGGTTTGGTGTACGAAGGTGATGTCGGTCAATACTTAGGGTTCTTACATAGGCGTGTTGAATGATTCAATAAATGTTCTAGTGGTCCTAGTGACGTCATGTCAGATGTAAGGTTTTATGAATTTAACCCTAAGATAAAAACCACCAACAACAGTATGGTAGCGAAACAAGATGTTGCGGAATCACAAACAATGAGACGAAGATGTTTGTGATTACTTTTTATATCTTTCCTATCGGAGATATCAATCTCAAGCCAATCAATCTGATTGTACTCGTACGATGGAAGATGCAATATCAGATCACACAACTACGATAAAAGTAGTATCGGTCTGGCTTCACAATCCCAATGAAGTATTTAAGTCGTTAACCTGGTTTTAGAAGAAGAAAACCAAAGGTTAAAGGAGAATCGACTCTAGCACGCAAACTAGTATCACACTAAGGTGTGGGGATTAGTTTTGCACAATACTAGATGTCCCCTTTATATAGTATTTCAAATCAGGGTTTGCAATCAATGTTAGCTTAGTAACAAACTCCAGCAGAAATTGGTTCGCGGACTTAAGTTACCGGGCAGAGTTTACAAACTCCAGCAATCAATGTTTTGCACAATACTATAACCTTCTCAAGTTCGCAGACTTGGTTCGCGGACTTAAGTTACCGGGCAGAGTTTACAAACTCCAGCAGAAATTCTAGGGTATGAGAACTTCGCCGGTTCGCGGACTGGGTTCGCGGAATGAGTTCGCGGACTTAGCTTCATGCAAGGAGTTTGTCAACTCCAGCAGAAATTCTCGGGTTTGAGAACTTCGGCAGTTCGCGTACTTGGCTCACGCCATTTTTCCGGTTCTCTTGATCAACAAAGTTCGTAAACTTTGGTTCAAGGAATATGACTTATAAATAAATGTGTTTCCACAACATTGCTTATGTCCACCATTGGTTATTTAATCTAAACTCTCATTTCAATCATTGAAACATTCTTAGAGGACGTTATGTAGTTGTTACACTATTTCTCGTCAAAGCAATTTTCAAGATGATTGAAACATATCATGACTTTCATCACATGGTAAAGATAAACTTGATCGAAGAGAAAATCTTACCAACACATATTTCGACATATAGATAGGCGAGGTATACTCGGCTCGAAATACCAAATGTGTATAATCCAAGTCTATATATATATAGCATACGACTTCTTGTCTCAAAGAGCAGGAGATAAAGTAGATAGACTTTTGAGTGATAGATAAGTTCAACTCTTCACATACCTTTTTGTCGAGAAGTTCCACCGGTTCCTTGAGTAATTCTTCTACTTGTATGATGAATCGCCATGAAGTCCTTGAGCTCAACTACACTTTCTATCCTAATCCGAGACTTAGTTATAATATACTAGAAATCAAGACTTATAGTTTTGATCAGTAACATTGACAAACATGCTTGAGATAGCAACGCATGCGAGTTCGACCGAGAAATGCTCTAACAGAATCATCGGTCAAATCCTGATACACCTTGTAAGGATAATTGTATTGCCTTCTTTTGTGAAAAAGTCAGGATGTCTCTTTACATTATCTGCAGCGACTGTTTTTAACAAGTTGTAAAACAAGACATCAGGGATACAAATCCTTGTGTGTTTTTTTAAGTCCTTCGAAAGACTTGTAAAAACAGACTCTTAGGTGTTTCTCAATTTTGTTGAGTGCAAAATTAGTTGAAAAGAAGCTCTTTCCTGGTATCATGTTGTGCAAGGCTATTTTGTATTGTGTCTTAAAGTCCATACAAAGAATTTCTCTACAGAAATTTGTTGGGCGTTGCTCCAAATTTTTCTTCCATATTTTGTCCCATATAAGCATAAATTAATAGAACCTTATTTTGTGGTAATCAATAATTTTTGTGCTCTAAACATCCACTGGATCATCTTATTGAGCTAAAAATTTCAGTTTGCTTATCAAAATATGGTGTAGCATAAATCAAATAAATCCTTGTTTGCACACGTACGGTTCATGTACGCTGAACCCATAACCATTACGTGTTAGAGACGTATTCCGAAATGTACATAGCCAGTTCATGTATCAATCCATATACACTTAAAAATAGAAAGAATTCTCCTCGTTCTTTTCACCTCTTATTCTCAATGTTCGAGAACGAAATAGAAAAACCCAAGGTTTGAATACCATCATCACCTATCTATCTCTCGTTTCCTAACCTTTTTGTGTTTAGTTTGATATATTAGAATCATGAGAAGTTTTTATGCTACGTGAAAAAGCGGGGGTCTAACAACCACACCCAACATTTCGTTTAGGAAATCTGTATGGACTAAATCCAAGAGAATCAACTAGACAGTCAGACTCAATCAAGGAAAATATATCCAAGAGTTATATCTCAACTTCTCAAATCAATCTGAAATCGAACAGATAGAAATCTGTGAGCCGGATTAATATGAGAAATAACTTGGATGGTACCAAAGACCAATATCCAAGCGTCAATCAATTTCAATCAACAACCAAAGGGTGGATTTACCAATTTATTGAACTACGTAAAACCTGTGATATTTCAATTATATAGAAAATATAATGCGGAAAAGAAATAACACAGACACCAGAAGTTTTGTTAACGAGGAAACCGCAAATGCAGAAAAACCTCGGGACCTAGTCCAGATTTAAACACCACACTGTATTAAGCCTCCACGGACTCTATCCTACTACAAGTTAACTTCGGACTAGAATGTAGTTGATCCCTAACCAATGTCACACTTATTAAGGTACAGTCGCGTTCCATACGCCTCTGAATCCCAGAAGGATTCTACGCACTTGATTCCCTTAACTGATCTCACCCACAACTAAGAGTTGCTACGACCCAAATTCGAAGACTTGATAAACAAATATGTCTCACATAGAAAAGTCTATTTGAATAGATAAATATGTCTTCCACAGAAATGCCTACGAAGTTTTGTTCCGTCTTTTGATAAATCAAGGTGAACAGTAACCAATTGATAATCTGATCTTATATTCCCGAAGAACAGCCTAAAAATATCAATCACCTCACAATAACTTAACTACATGGTAGTAGAATAAGTTATTATGGAATCACAAAGAATGAGACGAAGAGCTTTCTGATTACTTTTTATATCTTACCTATCGGAGATAAATTCCGAGCAAATATTAGAGAAGATAATACTCAATATATTAAAACAAAGTAAGATCAGAACAAGCAACTACAGAGAAAATAGTTGGGTATGTCTTTAGAATCCCAATGAAGTCTTTAATTCGTTAACCTATAATGGTTTTAGGAAAAACCTAGGCCGCAACTAGTATCACATAGGAGGTGTGGGTATTAGGTTTCCCAGTTGCTAGAGTTCTCCCTTATATAGTCTTCAAATCAGGGTTTGATAATTTTGGAACAAAGCGATCAATATTCACCGTTAGATGAAACCTGATTCAATATTCAAGCTAATATCTTTCCACTGTTAGATGGTCTTTAGATTGTTATACACAAATGAAATTTTTAGAGCACTGCTCGTTCGAACTCGCAAGCGTTGCTATCTCAAGCTTGTTGTCAAGTTTAGTTGCCAAAAGTATAAGTCTTGATTTCTAGTATACTTATAGATAAGTCTCGGATTAGGATAGAAAGTTTAGTTGAGCGTTAGAATTCACAGCGTTCATCGATTGAAGATGAAGAACTACTAAGGGGAGATTGTGGAACTTCATTAACAAAAGGTATGTGGAGACTTGAACTCATCTATCACTCAAAAGTCTATCTAATGTATCTCCTATTTAAGACAAAAATCGTATAACTATATAGACTTCAATTATACACATTTGATATTTTGAGCTGAGTTTAACTCGCTTACATATTTCTCGAAATATGTGTTTGTAAGCTTTCGCTTTAACCAAGTTCATCTTATGCTCTCATTTGATGTATACTCGGAATGTTTCATATTGATTATGTCAATCACTTGAAAATATCTTTGATGCTAATATTTTGTGAAAACAACTATTGTCATCCTCTAAGAATGTTTCAATGATTAAAATAGAGTTTAGAACACTTAACCATAATTGGATTATAGACATAGTATGCATACTTTCATATATGTTGATCGAAGACCGGTATAGTATGCATACACGTATGGTACTGGCGAGGTTAGGTAAACCATGGTATGCGTACCCGTACGCGTACTGGCGAACTCAGTTGAAGTTCGGGAACTATTGTATGCGTACCCATAGGCGTACCGAATTCAAATGATATTTTGGATGTGCAATAGTATGTGTACCCGTTCGCATACTATCGTACATAGTCCAAGTTCGACTACTTAAGTATGCGTACCCGTTTGCATACTTGAGTGGGTTAAGTTTTAGAATCGGTTGTGCCATGAACTAATACATTTATATAATGAGAAATGCAATTTTTTGCAAACCGTGGCTATAATGTTCATGAATCGATTCGAGTGAATCAAACCGATTTTGCTTCAATTGTGTCTCGTATACTTATATGAGAATTAAACAATTGAACAAATTTATAACTAGTTTCATTTGATTCATTTGAACTAGTTGTGGTTAAGATGAATAAGGTTGATATGAAAGTGTTCATATGGCTAACTTCGGTTAACTATTGCTGAGCCAACAAGGTGCACACGTTTAGGTACGGTTACTCATATCTAAATGAAGTCACTTTTCATTTGTGTGTAACAAGCTAAGTTCGATCTAACGGTTGAAAGATATTAGCTTGAGTCTAATTAGGTTTTCATCTAACGGTGAATATTGAATGATTTGTTACCAAGGTAGCATTGATTGCAAACCCTGATTTGAAGACTATATAAAGGAGAACTTTAGCAACTGGAAACCTAATCCCCACACCTCCTGTGTGATATTAGTTGCGACTAGAGTCGATTCTCCTTTAACCTTAGGTTTTTCCAAAACCAGTAGGTTAACGACTTGAAGACCTCATTAGGATTGTGAATCCAGACCCAACTATTTTCTCTGTAGTTGCGTATTTGATCTTGTTGTTTTCTATCGTGATTGAGTACTATCTTCTCTAAGATTTGCTCGAGATTTAATCTCCGATAGGCAAGATAAAAAGTAGTCACAAACATCTTCGTCTCATCGTTTGTGATTCCACAATATCTTATTTCGCTACCATACGATTAAGATTATTGTGAGGTGATTGATATTGCTAGGCTGTTCTTCGGGAATATAAGTCCGGTGTATCAATTAGTTCCTGTTCACATTGATTTATCAAAAGAAGGAACAAAACTCAGAGGTATTTCTGTGGAAGACAGATTTATCTATTCAATAGGCTTTTCTGTGTGGGATAGATTGGTTTATTAAGTCTTCGACTTTGGGTGGTTGCAACTCTTATTTTTTGGTGAGATAAGCTAAGTAATCAAGTGTGCAGAATACGGCGTGGTGCTAGAGGTATAAGGAATGTGACTGTACCTTAATCAGTGTGATATTGTTTAGGGCTCAATTACATTCCAGACCAAAGTTAACTTGGAGTATGCTAGTGTCTGTAGCGGCTTAATACAGTATGGTGTTCAAATCTAGACTAGGTCCTGGGGTTTTTTTTCATTTGAGGTTTCCTCATTTACAAAACTTCCGGTGTCTGTGTTATTTCTTTTCCGCATTATATTTGTTTGTATAATTGAAATATCACAGGTTGTGCGTAAGTTCAATCAATTGTGAATCTAACCTTTGGTTGTTGATTTAATTGATTGACACTTGGATATTGGTTTTTGACACCGTCCAAGTTATTTCTTATATTCAATCGAGCTCGCAAATTCCTATTTGTTTGATTACGGATTGATGAGAAATCGAGATCCAAACTCTTGGATATATTTCCATGATTGAGTCTCACTGTCTAGTTGATTCACTTGGAATTATATTGGAGTTGTCCATAAAGATTGCTAAGCTAAATATTAGGTGTGGTTGTTAGACCCCCGCTTTTTTAATTGGTATCAGAGCAGGCAAACACGTTAAAGACCTCATAAGTCTGTGTTTGTAGCAGTATGACTATATGGGCATAGGTGCTATCTCTATAAACGTATCGCCAGTCTTCGATAGCTTGAATTACTTGTGGTGGAAGATTTCTCTGCGTGTTTTTCTTCAAGCACGTGATTTTCAATCATAGGTTTACGTTGTTAATGGCTATAATCCTCCGGTTGTACAATAGGCACTGTAATTTTTCCAAAGGATATTTGTGATTATGATGTTGTAGAGATTCTTGTTGCAAAGCAAAATTATTAAGGATTGAATGCAATTATCCATGCCATTACCCCAGATATTCCGCACCATGTGACTACGTGCACTCGGTCTAAAGATGCTTGGGATATGGAAACCGTATTTGAAAGGGAATACCTGTGAAAAATAAGCTAGGCTTCAAAACCTAAATTCTGATTGGGAAATCCTTCGTATGGCAGACGAAGATTCATTTGATGAGTTTAATCACAAAGTGTCTGAAATTTTTAATGCATATTTTGCATTGGGTAAGACTATTCCTGAAAAGGACATTGTGATGAAAATTCTCAGATTGTTGCCATCTATATACGATTCTAAGAAACATGACATCGTTGAAGGAAATAACCTTGATGTGCTTTCCAGAAATACTCTCGTTGGGAAGTTAAAGATCTTTGATCATGAGCATGTATCCAAATATAGAAAGGATATTGCTTTCAAAGCATAAAAGAACACTAATTTACTTGATAAAAGTAAAAGTGTTGGCATCTCTGAAGATGATCCCTCTGAGACTGATTCATCAGATGTAGATCTTGACAAGTCAGTCTCTTTGATCACAAGACAGTTTAGAGATCTTCTTTCGAAGATAAGTAAACGGTTCACTAGAGATAAACCTAAGTCATCAGTTAAACCTCATAATCGTGTTCCTCCTAAAAACAGGGATGCTGAAGATACTGATGATGAGGATATGCCACACTGCTTCAAGTGTAAAGGTTTTGGTCATTTTGCAAATGAGTGTCCAAATCAGTCTCCCACTGATCCAAGGTACAGTTGTACTCCCTACGCCTCTGATCCCAGCAGGATACTGCGCACTTGATTCCCTTAGCTGATCTCACCCACAACTAAGAGTTGCTACGACCCAAAGTCGAAGGCTTGACAATAAACAAATCTGTCTCACACAGACAAGTCTATCAAAGGATCAATATGTCTCCCACAGATAAACCCTAAAAGGTTTTGTTCCGTATTTTGATAATAATCAAGGTGAACAGGAACCAATTGATAATCCAGTCTTATATTCCCGAAGAACAGCCTAGAGTTATCAATCACCTCACAACAATCTTAATCGTATGGTAGAGAAACAAGATGTTGTTGAATCACAAACAATAAGACAAATATGTTTGTGATTAGTTTTTATATCTTGCCTATCGGAGATATCAATCTCAAGCCAATCAATCTGATTGTACTCGTATGATAGAAGATGCAAGATCAGATCACACAACTACGATAAAAGTAGTATCGGTCTGGATTCACAATCCCAATGAAGTCTTTAAGTCGTTAACCTGGTTTTAGAAGAAGAAAACCAACGGTTAAAGGAGAACCGACTCTAGTATGCAAACTAGTATCACACGTGAGGTGTCGTGATTAGTTTTGCATGGATACTAGAGTTCCCCTTATATAGTATTTCAAATCAGGGTTTGCAATTAAGTTACCTTGGTAACAAAGCAATCAATATCCAACGTTGGATGAAAACCTGATTTAGATTCAAGCTAATACTCAATCGTTGGATCGAAAACTTAGCTTGTTATACACACTTGACAATGCACGCCTCTAGGTTTGTTAACCGTACCCAAACGTATGCACTTGTGGGTTCAACAATAGTTAACCAAATGGTTAGCCATATGAGCATTCCATGTCAACCATGTTCTTCTTCACCATTACTAGTTCAAATGATTTCAAATGAACTAGTTAGAGAGTTGTTTAATTGAAAGGAAATCTCATGTATTACACAAGACACAATTGAAGAAAAGATGATTTGATTCACTTGACTCGGTTCACGAACTTTTATAGCCAAGGTTTTGGAAACTGCATTCCTTAGTCTTTTTAAGTTTAAGTTCAGAAATCATCTTCAGATATATAACCTTCTCAAGTTCGCAGACTTGGTTCGCGGACTTAAGTTACCGGGCAGAGTTTACAAACTCCAGCAGAAATTCTCGGGTATGAGAACTTCGCCGGTTCGCGGACTGGGTTCATCGACTGAGTTCGCGGACTTAGTTTCATGCAAGTAGTTTGTCAACTCCAGCAGAAATTCTCGGGTTTGAGAACTTCGGCAGTTCGCGGATTGAGTTCGCGGACTTGGCTCACGCCATTCTTCCGGTTCTCTTGATCAATAAAGTTCGCAAATTTTGGTTCAAGGAATAGGATTTACACATAAAAGTGTTTCCACAACAATGCTTATGTCCACCATTGGTTATGTAATCTAAACTCTCATTTAAATGATTGAAACATTCTTAGAGGACGTTATATAGTTGTTACACCATTTCTCGTCAAAGAAATTTTCAAGATGATTGAAACATATCATGACTTTCGTCACATGGTAAAGATAAACTTGGTTAAAGCGAAAAGCTTACCAACTCATATTTGATATATAGATAGGCGAGGTATACTCGGCTCGAAATACCAAATGTGTATAATCAAAGTCTACATATATAGCATACGACTTCTTGTCTCAAAGAGTAGGAGATAGAGTAGACAGACTTTTGAGTGATAGATAAGTTCAAGTCTTCACATACCTTTTTGTCAAAAAGTTCCATCGGTTCTTTGAGTAGTTCTTCTACTTGTATGATGAATCGCTATGAAGTCCTTGAGCTCAACTACACTTTCTATCCTAGTCCGAGACTTAGCTATAATACACTATAAATCAAGCATGTTTACTATAAGTCTTGATTTCTATAGCTAAGTCTCTGACTAGGATAGAAAGTGTGGTTGATCTCATGAACTCCATGGAGATCATCATACAAGACGAAGAACTACTCAAGGAACTGGTGGAACTTCATCGACTAAAAGGTATGTGAAGACTTGAACTTATCTATCACTCAAAAGTCTATCTACTCTATCTCCTATCTTGAGATAAAAGTCGTTTTGCTATATAGACTTTGATTATACACATTTGTTATTTCCAGCCGAGTGTATCTCGCTTATATATTTCTCGAAATATGTGTTAGTAAGCTTTCTCTTTGGCCAAGTTCATCTTTACCTAGTGACGAAAGTCCTATTATGTTTCAATTACTTAAAAATGTCTTTGACGAAAAATAATTTGTGAACAACAACTATATAACGTCCTCTAAGAATGTTTCAATGATTGAAATGAGAGTTTAGATTATATAACCATTGTTGTATATAATCATTGTGTGGTAACACATATATGTATAAGTCCTTATTCCTTGAACCAAAGTATGTGTACTTTGCTGCTCAGGAAAACCGGAACAGAATCCGCGAACCCAGTACGCGTACTGTCGGAGGTTCTCTTCCCGAGAAAATATGCTGGAGTCTGTAAAACTTTTACAAACTTATTCCGGGTACTTAAGTCCGCGTACCTAGTCCGCGTACTTAGGTTGGTTATTTTTTTAAAACGATTATTCGTGAACTTATACTTGCTTATATAAACTAAGGAATGCAAGTCTGCAAACCGTGTCTATAACTTTCATGAATCGATTCGAGTGAATCAAATCATTTTTGCTTCGGTTGTGTCTTGTATACTTCTATAAGATCTAAGCAATTGAACAACTCTCTAACTAGTTCATTTGAGTCATTTGAACTAGTTATGGTAAAGAAGAATATGGTTGATATGAAAGTGCTCATATAGCTAACCATTTGGTTAATTACTGTTGAACCAACGAATGCACATGTTTGGGTACGGTTACACAAACCTAAAACGTGCATTTCATTTGTGTGTAACAAGATAAGTTTTCGATCTAACAGTTGAAAGATTCATCTAACGGTGAATATTGAATGCTTTGTTACCAAGCTAACATTGATTGCAAACCATGATTTGAAAGACTATATAAGGGAGAACTCTAACAACTAGGAAACCTAATCCCCACACCTCATGTGTGATACTAGTTTTATTATCTAGAGTCAATTTTCCTTTAACCTTAGGTTTCTACCGAGACCCTGTAGGTTAACGACTTGAAGACTTCATTGGGATTATGAAGCCAGACCGATATTACTTTCTTGTAGTTGTGTGATCTGATCTTGCTGATTCTATCGTATTGAGTACAATCTTAATGATTGGCTTGAGATTGATATCTCCGATAGGCAATATATAAAAGTAATCACAAACATCTTCGTCTCATCGTTTGTGATTCCACAATATCTTCTTTCGCCGCGTCGATTAAGATTATTGTGAGATGATTGATAATACTGAGTTGTTCTTCGGAATTATAAATCTTCTTTATCAATTGGTTCCTGTTCACCTTGATTTATGAAAAGACGGAACAAAACTCGTAGGTATTTCTGTGGGAGACAGATTTATCTATTACCGTAGACTTTTCTGTGTGATACAGATTTTTTTATTAAAGTCTTCGGCTTTGGGTCGTAGCAACTCTTAGTTGTGGGTGAGATCAGCTAAGGGAATCAAGTGCGTAGTATCCTGCTGGGATCTGAGACATAAGGAGCGCAACTGTACCTTGGATCAGTGTGATATTGGTTGGGGTTCAACTACAGTCCAGACCGAAGTTAGTTTGTAGTAGGCTAGCGTATGTAGCGGATTAATACAGTGTGTGTTCAATCTGGACTAGGTCCCCGGGTTTTTCTGCATTTGCGGTTTCCTCGTTAACAAAACTTCCGGTACCTGTGTTATTTCTTTTCCGCATTATATTTTGTTATGTAAATGAAATATCACAGATTGTGCGTTTGAATCAATCAATTGGGAAATCCGACCTTTGTTTGTTGGTTGAAATTGATTGATCCTTGAACATTGG
The DNA here is from genome assembly GCF_003573695.1 of Papaver somniferum. Classification (NCBI taxonomy): domain Eukaryota; kingdom Viridiplantae; phylum Streptophyta; class Magnoliopsida; order Ranunculales; family Papaveraceae; genus Papaver; species Papaver somniferum. The sequence goes on along the minus strand of NW_020624820.1, from coordinate 5,994,127 downwards.
TCTTTGGTACCGTTCAAGTGATTTGTCTTGTATTCAATTAGACTCGCAGATTTCTATTTGCTTGAGTAAGAATTGAATCGAGAAAGAGAGATATCACTCTTTGATATACTTTATTAAGATTGAGTCTAGTTGATTCTCTTGAAAGCATATTGGAGTTAGTCCATACAGATTGTTAATCGAAATATTGGGTGTGGTTGTTGTACCCCCTCTTTTTCACTATGTGCACCAGATCAAAAAATTCTTGGGATTTTTTAGAAACCGTATTGCAAGGAAATTTCGCAGAAAAGGAAACACAAAATCAAAACCTAACTTCTGACTAGGAAAACCTTCGTATGGATGATGAGGATTCGTTTGAGGAATGTAATCACAAATTTTCGAAAATAGTGAATGCTTGCCATTCATTAGGAAAGATTATTCCCTAATGGGATATTGTGATAAAAATTCTGAGATCCTTGCTAGCTTGTTACGAGTCTAAGAAACATGTCATCGTTGAAGGAAATGATCTTACCACACTTTCTAGAAGCACCCTGGTTGGAAAGTTAAAGATATTTGACCAGCAAGATGAAGCTGATAAAAATATAACATTTAAAGTACTTAAAAACACTTATGTACTTGAGAAAAGTGACGGTGTTGACAACTCTTAGAAAGATCTTGTTCATGAATTTTCAGACGAAGATCTTGAAGATTCGGTTTCTCTTATTACAAGACAGTTTAGAGATATTCTCAAGAAGAGGAAGAAATGGTTCTCAAGAGCACGTCCATCATCATCAACCAAACCACATGATCTTGTTCCCTCTAAAAGGGTGGATGACGAAAGTGATGATGAGGATATGCCACAGTGCTTCAATTGTAGAGGTTTCGGTCACTTTACTAATGAGTATCCAAATCGAAGGAAATACACTGACAACAAGATTCTTGCTGCAACTCTTGATGAAACTACTGATCATTATGATTCATAAGAAGAATAATGTTTTAGTTTAGCGCTTCTAGCTGAATCTGTTAGAGCATAGATCGGTTGAACTCACCAAGCGTTGATATGTCAAGGTTAGTTCTCATATTTTAGTATCAGAGCTCATTTAGAGTCGCTTGATTAAATACTAGAGTCGACTTTGTTTAGGTTAGACTAGAAAGTCTAGGAATGTTGAGACATACAAGTATTACTACGAAGACCTGAAGAATGAGAAGAAGTAACGACTACAGTGATGACATCATCCTTCCACTTGAGGTTAGTAATATTTACTTGAACTTGTTTCAATTCCTAACGTGTCTTTCAAGTCGTGCTGTATTGAAAACATAACATGGGAAGCTGTATATACTGTACATATTGTATATAATACTCTAGTGATGAGACATGCTCAAAATAATCTTTTATATAGTGTTTAGACCATGAAGTATAACGCTTATCTTTTGAACTTCGTAGATATTACATCAACATAATCTTTTATATAGTTTTAAGATTATGTGTATGGGTTAATGGTGAAGATTTCATCCTAGGAAACAATGTTTTATATTTGTTTAAAGGAAGTACGTTCGTGAACTTGTTTCATGAAACGAAAGGGAAATCAATAGGTATATTGGTCCGGATATTCATTGCATATTCTTTAGATGACCAATATGTGTGAGTTGGTAGAACCAATCTAACTTAGGTTATGTATCTTGGTATAACCGATCATAATACCTAGACTTATGATTTGGTATGACCGGTCCTGGTAATTGGTGTAACCGATCCTAAGTAATCACCATGAGATGGTATGATCGATCCTTGTAATTGGTATGACCGATTCTGGTAATTGGTGTGACCGATCATAAGTGGTTATGTGACCGATCCTTGTAATTGGTCTGACCAGTCCTAGTGATTGGTATGGCCAATCACAAGTTAGTACCATGTATAGGTAGAACCAATCTGAACCCATGTATGTGACTTGGTAGGACAGATCACAACTAACCATTGTGACTTGGTATGGCCGATCACATATTAGTCTTGGAATTCTGGTAGAACCAATTTTAAACTTGTTTGGAAGTGTGGTAGAACCAATTCCAAGATGCAAATCCGTGTAGATTCGGAATAAGGATTTGCAGTGTAAAGATGTCAACGTACTTTGAACATGAGCAATAACTCTTATAATTTATTGTTCAAAGATATTCCTTGGTACTCAAGGTGATCTTGTGCCGAAATAAATTAAGAATTTTTTAATTAAGGTTTTTGGTTTTATATGCTTTAATTACCAGCAATTAATGCATAACCCTAGAGAATAAAAACTAGTAATGTGCATTTACTAATTGGAGATTTTCTATGAGAGATTTCGAAAATATTGGACTGTATTTTTTGGAATTAGGAAAACCGAATTTGGGCATTCAATGCATATCTTAAGTAAATTTTAGGTTTTGGAAATTCCTTGGTGTCCAAACATCCTTGGTCTATAAATACCTAAGTTTGCATTTCTAGCAAACTATCCTAAGAGCCAGGCAAGCTTCATTTCTTGTTGTTTCTGGTGGAGTCGTCTATTCGGAGAGGAAAGTATCCTAATTAGGTGAAATCTCTTACGAACACTCATTTAAATACTTCTGTGGGATCAAGAAGATCTATGAGTACCGTTGGTGGGAAACTAGATAATTGCAGTGTTATTAGTTTTCGATTTGATTTGATTGACTAACGGTTGTTGAAACTTTGATTGCACCTAGTTTGTTTATTCTGGAGAATCTTCTATTATGATATAAGATTCAGTCAGACCAGATCAAAGTATCAACGGGATCTTTAGAACTGTTGATAGATATAAAGACATCTTGTGATAATCCATTGTTAACAAACTCCGTTCTGTGTGTGATTGATCACAATAGGATTCAAGTGTTGTTGTGCAGGTATTTGATGGCAATAGAAGATTTGAAGACGAAGAATAATTCTTATTAGTTTTTATATCTTGTGGATTTAGTGCACAAACCTTAATCGTCTAGGATTCAACTAGAATCAGTTTATCTTTGATAGATCTGATTGATTAGTTGCATGAGATCGACATTCTCTATAGTTTCTCTTTGAGATCCATATGGATTGAGTGCGAATCTAAACTTGACTATTTTGGTAGTTATTGGATAGATTGATTTAACCAGACAAAGGAGTTTGTTAGGTTAAACATAAGAGCCTTTGTCAACGACTCATCTTATCTTTAGCAAAATTGATTAGAGTGGTTACCAAACAGAACCTTCCTTTGTTGTTTGGAATACGTTCCAAAGGACTTGATATTCACGTGCGTGACTTTAGAAGTCGAAGGCGCAGTGATACTGAGGGAACTAAGTATCTAGGGGTAGTCTGCTTGGTATCAACTATACGAAGTTGGTATTTGATTTTGCATAGCGTCTTAATGCTGATAGTATTCAAAACTGGACTAGGTCCCGGGGTTTTTCTGCATTTGCAGTTTCCTCGTTAAAAAAATCTTGCATGTCTTTTACTTTGTTTTCCGCATTATAATTTTTATTTGAATTAAGTAAAATACACAAGTATGTTAACTCCGTAATTATTGATATTGATCCTATAGAGTTTCGGTTATTTCTGAACCTATTATCAAGTACACATTTTGTTGTCGTATCGTCTCTATCTTGTATCTATAGTCAATCACAGAAGTGATCTTGGTGTTGTATTATCTCGATCTCGTATCCATAGACAATCACACGAAGTGTGAACCAAATTGACGTATTGTCTCGAATCTGTCCATAGACAATCACATTCGGTAGAGGACTTATGGGTTGATAAATAAATGATTGTGGTGTATTTGGGTACCCTAGTCTTTTAGAAACAACTAATCTTGATGATAGTAATACTTTCATCAATCTTGACAAGTTGTTTAAAGATCCCTCATCTATATCTTTTGAGGTTATAATGGATTTTTCCCTTATTAATGAAAAACTTGTTAATGACTCTTTAGGAACATATCAAGCATGTCCCTCAACCGAAATCAGAAGCGCTCCGGAACCTCTTTTCAACCAAATATGTTCTTACTGTACTACTGAAGGTCACGAAATTAAATAGTGTTTCAAGTACAAGTAGAAAGTAAGGTTAATCAAAAAACTATAACGGAGGGCTAGTCGTTTGACAAATGTGCTCAAATTCTTCCAGAAACTGAACTCGTTAAGGTATGTAACTCGGTTTCTCCTTCTTATTTCAAAAGTGTGATCGTATCCTAGGAAAATGATAAATCAAAAGGAAAGAAGAGATCAAGATCTAAACAGTCGGTTAAAATGGAAATTTATAAACCCATGCAGGAATCAAGCAGTGATCCTACTGTTGCTCACCCCAACACAAACTAATTATGTTGAAAATGTGTTTTCTTGTCTCAGATGCCCTGAAAAGAGACAAGAATTGTACACCTCTAAGATCTATGGGACAAACTCTCTATTTTGTGTCTTTGAATCTTATTACTTGAATTTCCATCCTCTTTCACATATTCAAGGATTATAATTTTCTTTGACTGCCATCAAAAACGAGAATAACAATAGTTCATGTTGAGCCTTGCTCCTTTTAATCTTGTGCAGTCTTTCAGTTTTTGACTTGGGTATTTCTATATGGTTAAAATTTATTCTCACTTATCCGCAAGGAATTATATTGGTTGATTGTTTAAAGATCTTTTTTTCTTGAAACTATTACTTACGCCCACTTCACTCTATTTTCAAGTAATAATTGCAAGAGATATTTTGTAAAAAGGTCGTATGTTTATGATCTAATTATGGTATGGGTCTTGAACATTCCATTAATGCGTTAGGGTCGTAGACATACTTTGACCATATATCTTTTTACCAAAATACCCTCGTTAAATGGCTAAAGGACATCATATAATAGCCCATATAGAAACTTAACAAGTTATACAGAAATATTTCATCAAACACTTGAATAGCATATTTGAACATTTTCTTCAACAATGGCTATCGATCAAGGAATTAACGCGTCACATATTCACATTCGAAATAATCTAGCATAATTTATTTGTCACAAGAACTGCAAACAAAGTTCAAGTCATGACCTGTGCCATGGTATCTTTTATGATTAGAACATTAAGAAAGAAATCACTACCCAAGATGATAATAATTTATGAAGTAAAAACCAGGGAAACCACTTTTGATGATTATGATGCGCATAAGATTGATTTTTGAAGATCAACTTATATGTTACTACCAATATTAAATGTATTATGCGTATAGAATGATTAATCCATGTTACTTTACTTAGACAAGCACACATGATATTATTAACAAAATCAACACCATAGATATTAGCTATGAAACCCAAATAAACTGAGCGGGTTTAATTGTGTTTTTATTAGTTGTGCATTTCCACAATTTTGTGCACATCTCAATTCAAGAATTATAAAATAAATTGTTCTCAGAACTCTTCAATGTTTGGAATTGCGTTACATTTGCATTCTGAAGATCAGGCAGTATCTGTAATTCTTAGGAAGAGATGCACCACGAAAATGAGAAAGAGATGTTATAAATGATCAATACTCAGATTACCATTATATATATGTAATTCTTAGGAAGAGATGTTATTCACTTTTATATCTCTTCTGTTTATAATCTGATAATAATGGATTAACACTAAGATGGAACTATTACCAAAACTATTACTATTGGCACTTCAGTTCAGGAAAGAATGCATGAAGATAGAAAAGCGTCCCAAAATAAAAGAACAAGATGGAAAATGACGATAGAATAATGTGTTCTCAAATTATTTAAATGGTCACTGTTAGTCAAATAATGATCAAGGGGTTTCGCAAAATAAAAAAAGTCATTTAACTATGTTTTAACAGTCTTTCGTTAGTCTACGACCCTAACGCAGCGACGGCATGTTCTACGATCCAGACCTTAATTTAACCATAAACTTAAGACCCTTTTACAAAATATCTCTAATTGCAAAGACTTACCCATTTACAAACTTTAAAAAAGGGTAAACTTGTATTTATACCTTTAGTTTGGTATTTGGTTCGTGAACGAATTTCTTTCTTAAGAGGTCGGTCATCTCCTGAACTCATGGTTGTTAGTCTTCCTTTTTAATTCACTATTTTTGCAATTCTTCCAAAAATCAAAGTGGCCTTGAAGATCTCTATATAATTGTGTTTCACACAATTTTCATACTCAATTTTGAGCTATGGTAACTTCAAGTATGATCTTTTCTGGAAAAGCCACTACTCTTATGGTTGTTGATTCAACAACAAAATGTGTTGAGAACTCCTATTATAAGGAGAAGGATTCACTTTTAAAGATAAAAAGGAAGAACGTGAAGAAACCTAGAGCTAACAGGTCAAATCAACAGAGGTTTTCTAATATTCTTGAAGACCTTAAGAAGACAAGATGGAAGTGCAAGGTCTCAAGGATATTCTGCAGAAATCTCTCGAGATTCAAGAAGCAGTCGTCAAACAATAGCTGAGCTGGTTTGAAGGAGTTAACACTCTGATTCATGAACCTTATGTTTTGTTGTCAATTGATGACGAAGAAGCCTTATTCAAAGATGCTTTTATTAATTTAACTCCTTATAAGAATTTTTCGAGGAACACTAGCTTTTGGATTAGTTCTTATGTGTTACATTAGAAATTCCAAATACTATTATCTTGCATGTTTAAAGTTTATTTAATTAAATTTTATTTTGAACCCTGAAACTTTAAACATGCAAGATGACTTGAAATACATAATATGGATTATATATATGTGCTGCTTATTTTGTGAGACTTTTTCCTTGCTAACATATTCTGGTGATGAGAACATATATCTCATGTTTTCTAATAGGTTGAGCTTTTTTTTTTATTTATTTTTTGATAGGAAAGAAATTTATTGAATAAGCCGAATTATTTAGAGTTATTACAAGAAAGAAAACAAAACAAAGAAAAGCAGTAAAATGTAGAACCACCAACATCGAGATGGACATGATGCAGTGTTGGACACGCATATGTTGCCTCGTTAAAAACCTTTCCGAGGAGATAGGCGAAGGAAAAGAGTACAACGCGATAATTCCTAAGAGATATAATAGACATAAGCATGCGGGAGTAACCAACACAATAGTGGAGTTTCAGAGATCTAGGAATGCTTCGTGCTCTATCGGTACCCAAAGAGTTGTCTTCTAATACTGGAGATATGTTAGATTCCACAAACAAGTTGTTGGAAATGAGCATTGTTGCTCGAGATAGCTCTAACAAGATGGATTCCTGAGCCCTTCTATCGAGAATGATAGAAGTGTCACGTCGGCCTTTCCAGGAAGGGGTCCTCCTAATCGAGGATTTAATTGGTGAGTGTTGAGGTTGCATCTTCAATAAAACACCACCTTTGGGATCACCAGCCCAAAAAGAAACCAGGATAACATGGCCAGCATTAATTTCAACATCATGATGGTTCAAAAGAGCCTTCATTTTCCTAGTCAAATAAGAAACCCAAAAGTAGATTAACTTACAAACTAACATCACATAGACGCAAAACATATCAGATAGGGATGGTAACATTAAATTCAAATGCAGAACAGCAAATATAAGAGAAGGGAAAGCAAGATTAAGGATAGATAATCTAGCCTTGAAAAAGAAGAGAAAAAACATGTTATGGACTAACTAAAGGAAATAAGGCTAGTATTATAGAAACAACAAGATGCAATAGTTAAAATCAACAAAAAAGTCAAATGACCCACTGTACAGGGAGGTGAACAAATAAAAATCAAATCTAAGTTTCTTTTCTATAGCTCTTAACTAATTTGTTGTTTACTTAGTCGATTTAGTATACCACACTCTAGCTATAAATGCAATAAGAGATTATCCTATCCAGCTTACAACTACCTCTGAAAAACAATTCACTGCAATACTATGGCCTGAAATCTAAAGTTCACTGTTTCGAATTAAACTTAAGTCACTGGAGTTCCACTAATAGTACTATAAAATGGGAACTAAATGTACGACTAACAAGCTATAATAAAAGTAGAAAGAAAACTTTCGAAAGTTTAACTAATCCTTAACGTGTTTTTAACTACTTAGCCGGTTCTATAAAAATCACAATTTATAACTAAAGAGAACAGACTACAGATCAGACAACAAAAATCAAAAAGAAAACAGAAAAAAGAGATTAGGAATGAGCCAAGCAACCAGAGTCCTAAGGTTCAATGTATAAACATAATAATGAACTTGATAAGTATTCATGAGAGATACAAATAGTATAAGGAAATATACATTGGAATTTATCAAGAAAAAAGAGGACAGAAACTGGCCCCTGTATAGCCAAACCCTTCTTCTGCCGAGGCCGGAGCCCTCCTTTGCTTGTAGAATAAACACACGCCCAAGAAGACTGATCTTTCTTAACTCACCAGTCAAAACACCAAAGGAATTTAAATCTAAATTCACAAAAATAACCAAAAAGAAAATTGTAAGCGATAGCTAAAGGTTTATAGCAGCAAGCCTTTGGGTTTATAGGTCAGCGGAGCCAAGGTGTAGATCTTAGATTCTCAAGGCCAAGATGTGACGGTCTAAAACTAAAATAAATAAAAGTCTACAAAGTTCTAACTAGAATACCCTAGCTATAAAAGAAATATGTTGGAGACACAACTATCATGGTTAGGACGTAACAACTAAATGAAAAGATTTCAAATTAAACAAACAAAATAGATTAAAACCTATACCAGAGAAGGAAAGAACAAGTAATGAATAACATCGAAGGACAGACACAATATGCAAAAGTAAAAAACTAACTGAAATTACAACTTCAAATGAAGCAACAAAGAACCCAGACAACTTCTAAAACCGAATAGCAAGGTACATAAAACACTTTGAAACCTCTATAAAATATGCAACAATCAGATTTTAAAACAACAAGGGATACAGACCCCTATCAAATTAATCAAAATTGGGAATTAGGGATTTATATTTTTTTCAATTTAAAAACTTAAGAGAAACCAAAGGATCAGCACTACGACCAGAATCAGCAATGAGACCCAATTCAAAACTTTTAATAAAATTTTAGTGACTAATTTTTGACATATCAATACGATCAGCATCAATATTGAGACCCTAAGAAAATTTTGTTAAAACAATTTTTACATTACTGAGTTAACATAAATGCTAGAGCTACCCATTTAAGAACCCGGCAAGATCATTTGAATTACAACCCCTAATTAAACCTTTAGAGATACCAAAGGTCCATCACTACGATCAGCATCTGTAATGAGACCTAAATACTTTTAAAACTAATTTAATGAACAAGATTTTACACTTCAATACGATCCGAATCAGTATTGAGCCCCTAAGAAATTTAGTTAAAACAATTTTTAAATTTTGTTAAGACCATTTGAAATACAAACCTTAATGAAAATTAGTTAGATTGAAATCCCATTTAAATTTGAAAGACAAAGTTTACTTCAAAGTATCCCTACCCAAACCTAGCTTGTTCTCTGGATTGAAACAAAGAGCACCTGGAGAGCCAAAATAGCAACAGAGAAAGGAGAATAAATTGAAAATACTAAGATGAAATGCAATAAACCCATATTCGAAAATCAAACCACCAGAACATTAATTAACAAATCAAACAGAAACATAGCCAAAGGATATCATCATCATTACTGAGAGTGAGAATCAGTCTAGATCAATGATAAGAACAAAATTAAACCTAATTGGCTAATACCCCCATGTCCAATACCTAACAATGATATCATCATCATTACTGAGAGTGAGAATCAGTCTAGAATAATGATAAGAAACCTAAATAGCCAAAACCCCATATCCAAAAAACCTTACCATGCTATCATCATCATTACTGAGAGTGAGAATCAGTCTAGATCAAAGATGAGAAAGAATTAAACCTAATTAGGGAAACATACGAAATCCAAAAAACCCTATTGATGTTGTATCAAATCCACCAATACCAAACATCAACCTAATAGAGGGGAAGATAGATATGAAAACAAATTAAAGAAAGAAAAAAACATTTAACCAAGATCCAAAGAAATTTATGTATTAGAGAAACCTACAGCAACTCCCTCTCTCAATCTAGTTTCTAAACAGAAAATATCACATCTAAGCCTGTTGAAATCAATAGATCCGTTCCTCCTAGCTTATGGCCTAGCTAATCCCCAAAGGATTGCTTTAAAGTCTACTCATCCATGGCCGAAGAGAAAGGAAAGTTTTGATTTTTTTTTTCTGGAGAAAAAAAGAAGAAAGCACTAAAAAAAGAAGGGTGAGCTATTGACCCTTGCAAAAGAGGAGTAAACTATTTTGAGAATGGAAGTTTTGATCTCTCCACGAGTACACTTTTCTGAATAAACTGCAGGATTTTTTAAGATGTTCTCTAGAGATTGACTTACTTTCTTGATTGCGTCACCGCCAGAGAATAAGTGGTGAACTTTAATATCGACGTTCTGACATGGCTAGAGAAGTTATAATTATTATGTTGAATCATATCACAATAATTGTTCTCTTGTTCGTAACTGGCATAGAGAATAGTTTTTGTCGATGATTATTTTTCTCATGAAATGTATTTCAGTGCCTCTAACATTAAGATGGTTATTTTTAACTTATTTGTTCGTAACCGGGGAGAAGAGAGAAAAATAATGGGATACTTTTTTACTCTGTTCGTAACTGGCGAGTAAATTTGTATGTACAAGGAAAATCCTTATCTTGTGATTAGAGTTAAGGTTGCTCATGTTGTTCTTTCGGGAATGACATCAAATGAGGGACAGTCTTTTGAACTTGTTATTAATGGTAATATCTTTGTGGGGAGAGCGGATGTGGAATTATATGAGATTCTTGTACCTTTATATCTCCTTGACACGAACATAGTTTACTTGGTGAAATCGTCTAAACTAAATGCTAGTATATGTTTTCTAGTCTTGAATACTCTTTTGATTAATTTATCTTGATCCCAATTTTTCGCTATTGCAAATTTTGTTGATAAAAAAGGGGGGAATTATTAAATAGTATCTTACTATATTACATAAGGATTTTCGAAGCATCATGTAAGGAGGAGTGGATTATTATCTATGGGTTTTACATATTTTGCAAAAAGGAGTAAGTATTTACTAAGGGAAGAACATATCACCGTAGTATTGCCTCGAAGCTGTGGTACAATTGAACTTTTGGAAGGTAACAATACTTTTTTTTTATAACAACCGATGATTAGAGTGTGATTATCGCATTCTAGCAAAGCTCTTTTCGAGTATTCTCATAAGTTTTTATCACTACGGATCTTCAACAACAAAGGTGCTGAACGAACACATGCAGAACCATTGAAAAACTTGAAGTACGAAGAATTCAAGACGTTTGTTGAAGAACCAAGAAAATCAAGCATAGTGGATTCAGATGAAAAGTTTACTTATTTGAATCCATATGTATTGAATTGTTTTGTCACTAAAATTGGAAAAGGGGGAGACTGTTAGAGCAATGCTCGGTTGAACCCACAAATTTTTCTATCCCAAACTTGTTGTCAATGTTAGATGACCAAAACTATATCTTGATTTCTAGTATACTAAGTCAAGTCTCGGACTATGTTAAAATTTGGTAGTTGAGTATCAGACATCATCCTTGAAGACTGAAGATCGGCGAAGACATCATTATCTTATCATTCTATCTTTTTTGAGACGATGTCATATGACTTCTAGTAGATTTACAAATAAGAAATTTCGAGTCAAGCTTGTCTTGTTAAAAATATCGAAATATGATTTTATATAAAGATGTTCAACGATTCTTAACAATATTAGTTCTAAACATTTATTGTGTGAATTAATTTGTGGATCAATTGAAAATTTCCAACACATTACACGGGAATATTTCAAACATCATAAAAGAGAAATACTGAACTTTCTAATATTTCTACTCATGCTGGGTTGAAAAACCAGTTCGCAAAATCATAGATATCTGAGTTTCAGAAATACAAGAGGGTTGGTTAACCAGTTTGCAAACCGCAAGTTCAGTTGGGGACTGTTCATGAACCAATTATGAACTGAAATTTGAAAGTTGGTATTAAAGTCTAGAAGTTGACGAACCTAGTTCACGAACCGTGGTCAACTGAGTTCGGTAGTCTCTTAGGGTTGGCGAACCCGGTTCACTAACTGTTGTAACAACTGTCCCAGTTTAAGATTTCAGTATATGCTTAAAGACTTGTTTTTTTTAACTATGTTTAGCATTACTAAAACTATCTGAAACACTTTCTAAGACTTCATTGATCATGATAAGGGACGTATTATGGCAACTCACGTATCTGCCAAGATTTGGCTAAATCTTGGATATTTATCAACTTTAATATTTCATTTATAAGGATAATTAGTTTATTTATTAAATTTATCTTGTTTAGGAAAGTTCTAGACTTTAAGGTTTATGTTTGCAGGCTATATATAGCATTTTCTATTACCATTGCAAAGTAGCTGCGGCTCGCTCTTATTTGGTTAATGAAACTATTAAGTTTTTTTGTTTAAACACAATTGTTATTCTCTTTTAAATCTTGGATTAGAGTCTTTACTCCTGGATTGGAGTCTTCTATCATCACCTTAAGGAGTGGATTCTCTTTGTCATTTTATCGCTTCCGCTTGTGCCATATCAGATCACTCAAACACTTATATTTGTGCATCATGATTAAATTCTTAGGTGTTTAAATGAACATCAAATTGCTTTAGTTCTTTGGCATACTTGGCTAACCGAACAATCATTATACATGGTTCCAGAACCGGTTCCTAGTGTATATTCTTATATTGTATTTCAAGACCTAAATTGTGTGCTTGATTCTCAAGTTATCTTATCTTGAATTTTAAGCATCCCTGGTCCTTGAAAATTTATAAATAAAGATGCTCTTTCAACTGGAAAAATCAATCCCTGACACTTTGTGTCCTAGTTGATTCTAGAGTTGTCCTCTATAGATCACCCAGGTTTCCTCTGAGAAACATAATTAGGTCCACGACTAAAAGACTTCTCTTTGGGGATTCGTGAAGCCAGGTCCGACTATATTTACCTTGATAGTTCTCGGATCTTGATCTTACTTTTCTGTTATCGAGGTTTTCGTAATCTCTTTCAGGAAAGATAGATAGTGATCACAAAGTTCTCTTCGTCTCAAACTTTGTGATTCTTCAAGATAGATATCTGAAAACTGATCTTAATTGATATTTTGATGATTGTTCTTTAGAGGTGGTTAAGAATCTAGGTTCCTCTTCGAGAGTCGCAAGTTCCGGATTTGTGAGGTTTGCTAGCTTTGTCTATTGAAAATAAATTTCCTCACCTTGATCTTTGATCTGAACGAAAATCAAATAAGATGATCTGTTAGCGGCAGATTGGTACCAAAAGTCTTCACTTATGTTGAAGCAACAATTAGGCTTTAAAGGATGTCAGCTAAGGGAATCAAGTGTGTAGAGCCTTGGGAGGTTCAAGAGACGTAAGAAGCGTGACTGTAACTGAATCGATTGGAGGTTGGGTTTGATCTCAACTACATTCTAATTTGAAGTCTGATAGTATACTAGTGTATGTAGCGGCTTAATACAATGTGGTGTTCAAATCTGGACGAGGTCCATGGGTTTTTCTGCTATAGCGGTTTCCCCGTTAACAAAACTTCTGGTGTCTTATGGTTTTCCTTTTCCGCGTTATATTATTTATCTTTATAATTGGAGTTATACAGGTATGTACGTATGTAATCTAAGTAGTTACATCCGCTTAATTGTAATCGATTACGAGACTAGTTCTTATAAAATTCGTATCTTGAAAGATAGATAACAAGTTTAATTACTTGGCAGAATTCCGATTGGATTATTTGGATACGACTAGATTGATCTTGGATATTGATTTTTTAGATCGTCCAAGTATTCTGCTTAACAATCAGGTCCACAGACCCTGTGACTATATTAATATTGATTGAGTAGAGGTTAGAGACATAAACTCTATATACATATTGTCAATAATCATTCACTTGGTGTACTTGCAATTGTATCAAGATGTATTCATACAAGTAGCCGAACAAAAAGTTGGATGTGTACTTGCAATTGTATTAAGTTTTGTTCATACAAGTAGCCGAACAAAAAAGTTGGATGTGTACTTGGTACCCTACGTTTTCACTTATTCTTTTTCTTTACCGAGTGCGTATGACCCGTGTAGAAAATATTTCCTTACCGAAACTATTTATCAACAACATTATGTATTTTAATGGCGACACTACTTGTACCCACTTTATGACGGTTTTATGGCGACATTGTGCAACATGATTTCACACTAAATCGTGCATTGACTTCACCTCCTTTGCCTATAAAAGCAAATTCGGATTCTATTTCCAGAACATTTCCGGCTACTGTCCCTAACTATTTTCCTCTTTTCTCACTTTATTTTGCGCACGTTGCTTACCTATTTCCTTCTGTCCTTGCTGCTAAGTTTAGAGAGTGGACAGATTTTTTTCATGCTTGTACAAACCATATCGAGCAGTTTTATTCTGGGCACATATCCGTTGTTGTTGGGATATAACATTCTTCAACCGTAAGGTGCACCCCCGAATTATTATGTCGAGTACAATTTGTTGAGCAGGTAGCTCTGATCTCGTGTCAAATTATTTTCCATTTAATTGTTGCAATTTCAAATTCAGTACTCAATTATCCATCTAACTTGGTTGTTCATTTTTACGGTTCAACGGAGTGCGTTGGTGGCGCATTCATGCATTAATGAGTGAACCTAAAGAAGTGCTAAAGTCTACTTTTGAAGTAGTAAACTCCAGAGAAATTAGAACACGGAGACGATTTCCAAGACAGTACAAGGAACCAGTAGTTTACAAGTACTCGTGAATTAATTAGCACAACTACATAGGAGCTTCATCCAGACATTAAATTCTCAAGTTTTTATTGCGTACCATTCTAAAATATAAAAATGGAGAGTGTCCAACCGGGAGAAGTGCCACTTTATGATCGGAACAAAGAGTTGAAGGCCTTTGACGAAACAAAAACTGGTGTCAAAGGAATTGTTGACATGGGAATTGAAAAGATTCCTCGAATGTTTGTCCGGACACAAGATGAGTTCACTGAGGACTTGGCATATACAGATGCTACAAGGGATCAGTTTCAAACTCCGGTTATTGACCTCCAGGGAATTGATTATCGACGTAACGAGATTATGGATGAAATTAGACGTGCATCTGTGACTTGGGGATTCTTTCAACTTGTGAATCATGGAATACCTATAAGTGTGACCAATGAAATGATCCAAGGCATACGTAGATTTCATGAAGGAGATATAGAGGTGAAGAAACGGTTATACGTGAAAGAGATGATGAGCCAAAAAGTACAATATTACAGTAACTATGATCTTAATGAATCAAGATCTGCTAATTGGAGGGACACCTTCAGATGTCGTTTGTTAAATCCAGATCCTATAGATCCTCAACTTTTGCCTGAAACTTGCCGGTAATTTGTGCACTGCTAGTAAATTTTCTTCTGGGTCTCTCTCTTCTTATGGTTATGAGTCTCTAACACCACTGATTCTCAAACAGGGATATAATAGTCGAGTACTGGAAGCATATTATGAGCCTAGGAGATATTCTTGCTGAGTTATTATCAGAGGCTTTAGGACTAAACAAAGACCACCTTAAAGGCATGGATTGTACTCAATACTTGGCACTCTTGGGTCACTACTATCCAGCATGCCCTGAGCCTGAACTGACCATGGGCTCAACAAAGCATGCAGACCAAAGTTTCTTCACAATTCTTCTCCAAGATCAGGTTGCTGGACTTCAATTTCTACATCAGAATCACTGGGTTACTGTCAAACCCATCACTGGAGCCTTAACTGTAAACATTGGCGATCTTATTCAGGTAATTTTGTTCCTGACAAATATAAAGGTGCCTTGTCTTATAAATTTTTCTTAATTTCTTGTTTCTGTAATGTGTACATTTCATGCAGCTTATAAGCAATGACAAGTTTAAAAGCTCCGAGCATAGAGTAGTCGCAAGCCATGTCGGGCCAAGAATTTCAGTAGGGTGTTTTTACAGAGCAAGTTTGGACAAACCAACATTGCTTTATCCAATAAGAGAGCTAACATCTGAAACTAATCCCCCTGTATACCAAAATATCACGTTTAAAGAGTATATCGATTATGCCCATTCTAGAGGGCTCGATGGCGTTTCCTCCCTAAACTACTTTAAGCTGTGATGAGTCTCGGTTGATAGCAATGTGGTGTGTGTTATTCTTGTAACTTGGTTCATGTAATGGGAGACTCAGATTTCCATCGCCATCAAATACTCCTAAACATGTTCATTTTCCTGTGCAGTTTGAATTTTTCTTCAACATTTCTTAGTCTATCTGTCTCATTACTAGATAACTCCTGGTTATAAAACCTTTAAGGTACACTGTCATCTCCAACCTGCTTTACTGCTTTAGACCCATTTTTCAGAAAGACTAGCAAATAATTAATATTAGTTTTCAGGAAAACAAGTTCATTTTCGTGTGCGGTAAAACTCCCACTGGGAAAATGCTTTATACAACCAAATCTGTAGAACCCATGCCTTTCAAATAGTTCACTGTTCCTAGATCTAGAGTTTAGATGAGCATCGTAGGGTGGGATGAGGGGCACCAAATAAAGCATCGCTTTTGCCTCCTCGAGGTAAAACACGTGGCAGGGAATATATTTAAGGAAAAATTCTTGTTTGGTCCTAGGCCCATATAGTTATTTATAGTAGGGTCCAACCGGATTTTTTTTTTATCCGGAGGTCCAAAATTAATTAAAACATGGAAATGTCCATAATGCTCATTACTACCAAACGTGTGTGTCTACACTGCTTATAAATTTGAGTACATATCTGGTACACTGCTTAAAAATTCGAGTACATATTTGCTACACTGCTTACAAATTTGAGTACATATCTGTCGCACTGCTTAGAAATCTGAGTACATATCTGTCGTACTGCTTACAAATCCGATTATATATCTGAATGCTTACAAATTCGAGTACATATTTGCTGCACTGCTTCCAGGTATAGTACAAATCTGTAAGAATCAATGATAAATAAATTAGAAAACGTGTTACATCACATACATTGTGATGATTATAATTTTTCTTCGACTGTATTGCCATGCTTCTGGGGGCAAAGCAAGGATCTTCTATTATCGTTTTCTTCTTAACTGCATATAGATTGACTCGCTTTACGTACTGCTAGTGTCAATGCCTGCAGACACACAAAAATTAAAACGTTCATCATAGGGGCCATAACTTATGCCCAAACATACAGAGTCTAATTTGAGGAACCATACAAACCAATGCAAATAAAACTCATAATGCACGATGAATGGTCTCCACCAGTAAATCCAGAATTTAATGAACCTGAAAAACTGTGGGCTGCACGGTGATATTACTGACTGAGCCATCCTGCTCTGTCGCGGTCTCCACCAATAAATCCTGCAGAAATACATCGAAGTCTGGTCAACAAAAGCAGCAATCTCATAGAAATCCAGTCATAATATAACTGAAAAACTATATTACTTCTGCTGAAATAAGTCGTGCAACTATGTTTTTTGTTTTTGCTAGTTTCTTACAGTTAATCGACAACCAAAAAACTAAACTGGAAGCACATAATTGGCATTCTTGATGACCCTGCCATTAATCCAAAGCATCTAATACACAAACAATTAATACATTAATAAAAAGAAAAAAAAACATTAGTATCAACAATGAGAAGACATTTACAGCATAAGCTGCGCTTTACCCCGAAGCTAACATTAGTAGTTTTCCTCAATCATAGCCATAAAGAATTTAAAAGGGGTGTAATTAAATTCAAATTACCATGGGAGGTTATCAATGATTTTACCTGTCGATTGTTACCACATAATGAGAAATTTTTTATCAACAGTAGCTTAATCAAATCTAAGAAAAGCCGAATCTGAAACGCATGAGACATTAATTTAACAACTAAAATAAAAATGGTTCTAAGCAAGCACAGGGATTGCAATTCGGTGGATCAATGAAGGAACCCCAACCTTGAGTGTTACTGAGAAAAGTACACATCTGTTCCAACAAAGAAGTTCTCTATGTCACATTTGTTATGCAACTCAGATATGCGCACATATTAATAAATTTAATCTGCTTGCAAGGCTCTATTATTGTCACGGAAATATATACTCGATAGGATAATAAAATAGCAAAACCCAAACTCCTGAATCAGCTAATATCAATATAGAAGACAATGGTCATGGAAAAAATCAATTAATGTTCCACTGAAGAAGAATTCTTTTCAAAGACATCTAAATCAATTCCTGAGTTCTACGCCATGTCTCCAATTTATGCTCATTTCCTAAGCTTTATCAAAACCATTGTTTCATCTGATGTGTTCAACTTAGTCAGCATTAACAACTGTCCAGATGATAAATAAGAAATTTAAGTTAACATATTAACTGAACCAAACCTGTGAGAGCAATCATTCTACACCGGAAAATCCCTATTATTGTGGCGATTTTTCAATAGCATTTTTCTCATCTTTGGTCGACTCTTCCTGCAAAGGAAAAATAAAGAAATGGTTAACCATTTAGTTGTATATAGAGTTGATAAAAAAAAGATCAACATTGGTGTCAGGAAGAACAGACTGGAGCTAAAATGCATTCTTAAAAACGACAATCGTTGCAAGATAGGAATATTCTTTGATAGTAATTAACTTAAGGTTAGTTATTTGTATACACGACTCATGGAGACTGTATTGGCTAATGCAACTCCATAGCAGTTGGGGCTTTAGTTCAATATTAACAGCTCAACACCATAGTACCAACTCCATATGCTCATCATCAACGGCCGGTTGTCTCCCAGCCAACTTTGATGTCGTTTGATACATATGGTTGAGAAGCAATACCAAAAGGCAGTACCAATGGAGTAACGGTGGTTTTGAGCAGCAAAAACAATACACGGCAAAAGGAAACACCAATGAAAGCCTATTCTACACAGTAATCTACTTTTCATGGATTTCATAGGTACATTAGCGGGAGAAAAAGAAGCAATACCAAAAGGAGGGAAATTAAACCATGGTTGTACCTGCAAAATAGCGAGTACAAACCTGTATATGAATACGTACCGCGTAAAACACATCAAAAAAACTAGAATCTATTTCAGTATTTCACACACGTACTGAATCAAACACAACAAAAAGCACTTACTATCACTATGTGACATATGTACTAAAGATTTTTGAATTACAAATCAACTGCATGACAAGAATAGGTGACAGATCTATGAAAAATAAGAAAATCGAAAGACATATTACCGTATTTAACATACTTACTGAAGGATAAGACTAAAAAGGTGACAAAACTATGAATCAAACACAACAAAGAGCACTTCATATCAGTATCTGACATATGTACTTGTGGATAATAACATCTGAATCTACAAACAAGCGTGGTTTTGAAGCGAAAAACAAAAAGATAATCAAATTAAGGAAGTTCTTTTCAGTATTCCATATATGTACCTATGATTCATAAGTAAAAATCAACTGCATGTCAAAAAAAACTTATAAATCTACAAATACAACAAAATCAAAACAGTTATATCTCAGTATTGCATATATGTACTTCTAGATCAAGCAAAAAAAAATTAAAAAACTATAAATACAACAAAATTAAAGCAATTTTTATCAGTATTCCATATATGTACTGCTGATCCAAACAATTTGTAACAACAAACAAGCATGATCTGAACTATTTTCATCAAAAACTACCAGTACATCATATATGTATTGATGGTTCATAAAGAAAAACAAAGTGAAAAAAATCTAAAACTAACAAAAAGAAGCTAGTATAGGCAAATCTCATAACGAAATAAACAAAAAGTGTGAGGATCCATCTAGATCTGACCTATTTTCACGAGAATAAACTAATCAAGCATGGAGATCGAACACTAACTAAGAACACTAGAATAGTACCTATTGGTAATTCCTAGTATATTTAATAAGACAAAAGAAAATAAGGGGAGCCCATAAAGGTTCGTTAATACTTACGCTTGAATAAGAGGAGACGGACGATATTTGAAACAGATTTTAACTGTTTGTTAAATCTAGGAATCAGTAGTAGATGACAGTAGATCGTTTCAATAATTCTCAAATCAAAATAATTGCCTTGAAGTACACACTAGAAGGTACAGCTGGAGCACATATCTTCCTGAGGTTGATGGTGCAATTAGATCTTCCAACACACACTCTCAACCAGTTCAGATATCTACAGAAACCCTCTACATTTCTCAAGCACTAGAATGGAGATTGCTGGAGCAGGCGGAGAAATTCCCCATTATGATCGAAACAAAGAGTTGAAGGCCTTTGATGAAACCAAAGCTGGTGTCAAAGGACTAGTTGATGCAGGAATTCAAAAGATTCCTAGAATATTTATCCGAACGCAAGATGAGCTCATAGAAGACTTAGCTTTCAAAAATGAGGATAACAATAAAATTGAGATTCCGCTGATAGACCTGCAAGGAATGGATCAACGGCGTAAGGAGATAATTGATGAGGTTAGAGTAGCATCAGAGACTTGGGGTTTCTTTCAATTGGTGAATCATGGAATTCCTGCAAGTGTGACGAACGAGGTGATCCAAGGCGTACGCCGATTTCATGAGGAAGATGAAGAGCTGAAAAAACAGTTGTACAAGAAAGACCTCAGCCGAAAGGTGCAGTTTGACAGCAATTTCGATCTTTACAAATCGAGATCTGCGAATTGGAGAGATACCCTTCGGTGTCTTCTATTAACTCCTGATCCTATCAATCCACAGGAATTGCCAGACACTTGCAGGTATTTTTGAGTAATCTACTTTTTACTACATTGACAGAAGACCGATCTGCTTCAACAGTTCAACCTTAATAATGTTTTATTTCTGATCTTCATACAGGGATATAGTAGTTGACTACTGGAAGCATATTATGAATCTAGGAGGTACTCTGACTGAGTTATTTTCAGAGGCTCTGGGGCTAAGCAAAGACCACCTTAAAGGCATGGACTGTACTCAGTGCTTGACACTTGGTGGTCATTATTATCCAGCATGCCCAGAGCCTGAACTGACCCTAGGTACAACTCAGCATTCAGACCCAAGTTTCTTCACTATTCTTCTCCAAGACTGTATTGGTGGATTACAAATTCTTAATCAGAGTTGCTGGGTTTCTGTCAAGCCTATCCCTGGTGCACTAATAGTAAATATCGGTGATCTTCTTCAGGTAATCTGTCTTCTTAAATCGTACGTCGTTGCTCATGTAAGAATCACAACATTTGAGCTGAATATGAATTGTATGAACAATATTGGTTTTTCTTTTCTTTTGAGCAGCTTATCAGTAATGGGAAGCTTAAAAGTGCAGAACATCGAGTACTTGCTAATCGCGTCGGACCACGGGTGTCAGTGGCATGTTTTTTCAGAGGAAGTACCACAAGGTTATATGGTCCAATAGAGGAGCTGTCGGATGCAAATTCCTCTGTATACAAGCATACCACTGTTAAAGATTACACTGCCCATTACAACGGTAAAGGACTTAACCGTGTCTCCGCCTTGGACCACTTCAAGCTGTGAAGTGGCTGATTGCTTGTACTGTGTACTTCTTAATGGCAGACTCGATACATGTGGAGTTAGCAAAATAAAAATTAGAAATGTTTGTTTGTATGGACTCACTAATGTGGAGCAAGGAATAAAAGCAGGCATCTGAGAAAACAGGGTCTCTTTCCTTTTGAACTCTTTTACCAATCGTTATATAGCGCTAATCTAGATTCAGAATGTTAGTTAACAATAACAGCGATACAAAGTAATGCTATAACTTCATAGTCTCGATGTACTAATTCTAATGGGAATTTCAAACACCCATATAATATTTAGACATTCAAGTTCCTCAGAAAACTAGGATCGGTTTAGCTGACTACTGTTACGCTTTGTTCAGAGATATAGTAGTCCAGTATTAGAAGCTTAAGACGAGGTTGGTAGCTAGACACTTAATGGTTAGCACTATACAGCACGCCCTCGAACTAAACTAACCTAAGGTACAAGTAAGCATTTACACTCGGATTTCCTTACTATTCTTCTTCAAGGTCATACACAAATCTTTCATCTGATCACTGGATTATCAAACCATCCCTGGAGCCATAACAGTGAACACCAGTGATCTTACTGAGGTAATCATCTCTTTAAAAAATACAATTATTTGAGAATCACAAACTAGATCTGAATCAATCATATCAACAAATATCACTTTTTTTTTAATTTGTTTTATGCTCAGCAAATTATAAGGCGCAAGCATAGAGTACCATGCTTTAAAAGTTTTTGTCCAAATACAATCTCCTCACATTCATGACGGATACCACATTGACTATTGCAATTCTACAAGGCTCAATGGTGCTTTCACCTAAACTACTTTAAACCCACATCAAAAATTGTGCCTCATAAAAAAAAAACGTCGTAACCTAATCTCTGTTTTTTTATTTATTATTATTATTATTATCGGAACCACTTAAAACTAGGAAATCATAATAGTAAACAGCTGCTTACAGCTAGGAATTCTAATTTTCTCAACAGTATACCTGCTTTTACAGATGGTTGTTATTTTCCCAACTGTAAATCATATTTTCTAATTTTCCCAACGCATACGTATACCTACTTGCTTCAAAAAAAAAAGTATACCTACCCAGTTCTGATTTAAGCAGAAAATCATGAACTATTTTACAAACATGTTTAGCTTTGCTTGAACTCTCATAGACACTTCTAAGACAAAAAATTTCACCAAATCTCTTAAGCTTGTGTAGATCATGGTTTAAGTTTTAAGTTTAATTGTGTACCACTTATGCTTAAGGCTACTGAGCCACTACGAGCCATCATTGTGCACGGTTCCAGAACCCTGGATCATAGTGCGTATTCTTCTGTGTAATTTCAAGGCGGACATCTCACATGTTTACATGGATTCCCAATAAGAATTTCACATAAATTGAGGAAGTGTTTGTATGAATTCCAAGCAACCCTAGCTTGAATACAAATATACCTTGATCCTTGAAAATATATTAATAGAATGTCTATGTAAAATAATTTATTAATCTGTGGTACTCTTGTGTCCTAGTTGCTTGCTACAGTCGTCCTTTATAACCTAAGTTTCCTCTGAGAAACATAATTAGGCTACGACTTTGAAGACTTCACTTGGGGATTTAAGAAGCCCGGTCAGACTACCTTTACCTGATAGTTCATGTATACGGATCTTGTTCATATTGATCTTTGAGGTTTTTGTGGTCTCAGATCGGGAATGAGATAGATAGAAATCACAAAGTTCTTTTCGCATCAAACATTATGATTCTCTAAAATCACAAAGTTCTCTTCGTATCAAACATTGTGATTCCTCAGGATAAATATCTAAACTCTTCTTTCATTTGTTTGGATTGTTCTTGAGAGGTGGTTAGTAATCTAGGCTTTTCATCTAATTGAGTGTATTTGGATTTGTGAAGTTTGCTGGACTTTGTCTAATATAAACAAATTTCCAAACCCAGATTAAAAAAATAAAAAAGAAAAATCAAATAGGCTTATCTGTAGAGGAGGATTGGTATCAAAAGTCTTCACTGAGGTTGAAGCAACTCTTAGGATATAAAGGACGCCAGCTAGGGGAATCAAGGGAGAAGAAACTTGCGAGGTTGAAGAGGCGTAAAAAACAGACTGCAACTGAATTACTTAGAGGATTAATTTGGTCTCAACTATATTCCAGTGTGCAAGTCTGGTATTAGGCTAGTAGTGTCTGTAATGGTTTAATACAGTTTGTTTTTTAAAGATGGACGAGGTCCTGGGGGTTTCTACAGGTGCGCTTTTCCTCCTTAACAAAATTTCTGGTGTGTCTTGTATTTTTTATTTTCCATATTAAATAGCACATTTAGTACGTAATCGATATAGACAATTTAAGTTCTTATTAACTGAGATCAGAAATAAGACTCGTTCTTATTGAATTCACATCTTGAAAAATAAATTACACATTTCATACTTGTTAGAATTTGAATCATCTTGATTTGGATATAACTAGATTGATTTTGGGTATCAATTTTTGAGATCGTTCAAGAACTCCTCTACAAAATTAGGTTCACGGACATTTAAGTATAAACATATTAATGTGGAAGAGATAAGAGAAAAATTATATATACAATCTTATTCAAGGGTCTTTGGTTTGACCTACTTGTGATTGTATTGGGTTTTGTCCATACAGGTTGCCAAACTAAAAAATTGGTTGTGTATTTGGTACCCTCACTTTTTCAGGTATATCAATCATTTTGCACGTATTAAGCTTGTATAGATATACTGAAACAACGCCAAATATTAAGAACAGAAGAACAAATACTCAAAATTACAACCACAATAAATCCAAAATAGAGATATGATAAGTTAAAGAGCACCAGTTCAATTGTGCAAATGGTTCTACTGTATCTAAAAAAATCCATTAAACATTGCAACTCAACTACAAAAAGTTTAAAACATTAAAAATCACACACAATCTACTTTCATCTTCACCTCTTATATCATCTTACCTGACCAACACTAACATTAAATTCTATTAAAAATTACTATTTATTTCATATTGATAACTCAATAAAGGAAATAATACCTTTATAACATTTGTAAGATCATTATCAAACACCAAATGGTTTTTAATGCTCTAAATAAAATATTTTAATAAAAATATGATAAAAAGATGTTTGTTAGTTTCATGCTATAAATTAGCTAATAGATAACTTCCAAATGAAACTCATACCCAAATTTCTTGAAACTTAAACCATAGGAGTATCGGTGAAGTTTATATTTTTTTTTTAAATATCACCAAAATCGATATTACCCTTCTTTTAGATTACTTTAGAAAATTCATTGGAACCAATTTTGATAAAATACTCATCGACCTCAAATTCATTTATCTGGATCTCTTCCGAGATAACTTAAAGTATCATTCAAATTATTGCCTCTCTTTGCGAATTTATCAACACTATCTATCAGTTATCTCAATTCAAATCTAGATCAACACAACTAATTCCTCTCAGCTTCATCTCGAGTTGAATTATTATTTAAATTTCCATTCAGACCATTAATAAGAACTGCATTATTCGTTAAATTTTTATCAAAAGAAACATCAAATTATGGAATTCTCACCACTGAATGCACCTTTTTGTTTAGGGTTCCAATTTTTTTGAAAAGACCCTCACTCGTGTCGGTTTTGGAGATTTATTGGCCAGGTCAAACAAGATTCAAGTTTGACGTATCGTCGGGATTAGAAGATTCGTGTAGAGCTGCACAAGACCCTCCCAACTTACCCGAACTCACCCGTACCCGATGAACCCATGGGTTTTAAAACCGAACCCGCCAATAACGGGTTGGCAGTTGGTTATGAATATAAAAATCCGATATATATGGGTTGGTAGTTGGTTATGATTTAAAACCCGTCCAAACCCTCCCAAATCCACCCGAAAAACCTAATAAATACAGAGCGTTGATAGAAAGTTTAGAAATTAATCCCAACCCTCTTATTAATTGAAACCCTAAGCATATATACAAACATGACTTCTTCTAATCTGTGTAGCACCGCATCCTAGTCCATGATCCAAATGAGTTCCATCTCTATCAAAAATGGAAGCTTCCACATCATCAAGAATATCACAAGTAATATCACCAGCATCTCCATCCGATTCCTAAATACAAATCCTAGGAAAATTCTTCCCAGCTAAACTTCCTCTTCCTCCATCAACAGAAGATATCTTCCTATTAGTACTCAACAAAAAATTCACTTCACTCTATGACCTTCTCTGATTATTAACAATGCCACACAGCCGATTAAATCCTTATTATCATCAGCACCAACACAAGGGTTAGTGTTAGAGCACTGCTCGGTCGAACTCGCAAGCGTTTCTATCTCAAGCTTGTTTATCAAGTTTAGTTTCCAAAACTATAAGTCTTGATTTTTAGTCTACTTATAGCTAAGTCTCAGATTAGGATAGAAAGTGTAGTTGATATTTAGACATCACGACGTTCATTAATTGAAGACGAAGAACTACTAAGGGGAGCTTCTGGAATTTCATCAACAAAAGGTATGTGGAGACTTGAACTCATCTATCACTCAAAAGTATATTTACTCCATCTCCGATTTGATACAAAAGTCGTAGAGCTATATAGACTTTGATTATACACATTTGATATTTCGAGTTGTTTAACTCGCTTACATATTTCTCGAAATATGTGTTGGTAAGATTTTGCTTTAACCAAGTTCATCTTATATTCTTGACGAAAGTCAAAATATGATCATGTGAAAATCGCCTTGCAACATCTTACATGATTTGCGTGAGACAGTCATTTGATGCAGACTCAGAATATTTCGTATTGATCATTCGATCACTTGAAAATTACTTTGAAGCTAATAGTTTGTGTGAAACAGTTACTGTCGTCTTCTTAGAATGTTTCAATGATTGAAATGGGAGTTTATAACAAATAACCATGATTGGATATAGCACAATATGCGTACTTGTACCGGTATGCGTACTGGCATGAGTTTCAAGTTCCAGGATTTAACTGAGTTTGGTGGTATGCATACCCGTTCGCATACTGGCGAACCCAAAATTAGTCCGGCCACTTAGGTATGCGTACACGTATGCATACTTGAGTAGGTTATGTTCTAAAATTGGTTTGTTCATGAACTAATACATTTATATAATAAGGAATGCAATCTTTTGCAAACCGTGACCATAATGTTCATGAATTGATTCGAGTGAATTAAAATCTATTTTGCTTCAATTGTGTCTTGTATACTTCTATGAGAATATAAACAATTGAACAACTATAGAACTAGTTTCATTTGAGTCATTTGAACTAGTTATGGTTAAGATGAATAAGGTTGATAAGAAAGTTTTCATATGGCTAACTTCGGTTAACTATTGTTGATCCAACAAAGGTGTACACGTTTAGGTACGGTTGCTCATATCTAAATTAAGTCACTTTTCATTTGTGTGTAACAATCTAAGTTTGATCTAACGGTTGAAATATATTAGCTTGATTATAATCATGTTTTCATCTAATGGTGAATATTGAATGCTTTGTTACCAAGGTAACATTGATTGCAAACCCTGATTTTAAGACTATATAAAGGAGAACTCTAGCAACTGGTAAACCTAATCCCCACACCTCTTCTGTGATACTAGTTGCGACTAGAGTCGATTCTCCTTTAACCTTAGGTTTTTCCAAAACCCAATAGGATAACGACTTGAAGAGTTCATTGGGATTGTGAAGCCAGACCCAATTGTTTTCTCTGTAGTTGTATGTTCTGATCTTGCTATTTTTTACCGTGTTGAGTACTATCTTCTCTAAGATTTGCTCGAGATTTAATCTCCGATAGGCAAGATAAAAAGTAGTCACAAACATCTTCGTCTCATCGTTTGTGATTCCACCATATCTTGTTTCGCTACAATACGATTAAGATTATTGTGGGGTGATTGATATTTCTAGACTGTTCTTCGGGAATATAAGTCTGGTATATCAATTGGTTCATGTTCACCTTGATTTACTAAAATACGGAACAAAACTCATAGGTATATATGTGAGAGATAGATTTATCTATTCAACAGACTTTTCTTTGTGAGACAGATTGGTTTATCAAGTCTTCGACTTTGGGTCGTAGCAACTCTTAGTTGTGGGTGAGATCATTTAAAGGAATCAAGTGTGCAGAATCCAACGTGGTTCTAGAGGCGTAAGGAACACGACTGTACCTTGATCAATGTGAGATTAGTTAGGCCTCAACTACCTTCCAGTCCGAAGTTAACTTGGAGTAGGTTAGTGTCTGTAGCGTCTTAATACCGTGTGGTGTTCAAATTTGGACTAGGTCCCGGGGTTTTTCTGGATTTGTGGTTTCCTCGTTAATAAAACTTCTTGTGTATGTGTTATTTCTTTTCCACATTATATTTTCTATATAATTTAGATATCACAGGTTGTGCGTAAGTTCAATCAATTGTGAATACAACCTTTGGTTGTTGATTAAATTGATTGACACTTGGATATTGGTTTTTGATCTCGTCCAAGTTGTTTCTTATAATAATCAGGCTCACAGATTTCTATTTGTTTGATTTGCTGATTACATTAAGAAACGGAGGTATAACTCTTTGATATACTTTTGTTAATATTGAGTCTGAATGTCTATTTTATTCTCTTAAAAGCATATTGGAGTTAGTCCATATAGATTGTTAAGCGAAATATTGGGTGTGATTGTTAGACCCCCGCTTTTTCAATTGGTATCAGAGCAGGCAAACACGTTTAAGACCTCATAAGTCTGTGTTTGTAGCGATCTGACTCTATGGACAGAAGTGTTATCTCTACAAACGTACCGCCAGTTTTCGATGGCTCGAATTACTTATGGTGGAAAATTTCTATGCATGCATTTCTTCAAGCGCGTGATTTTCAATCATGGATTTATGTTGTTAATGGATATAATCCTCCGGTTGTTACAGAAAGGCGATGTAACTGCTCAAAAGGATATCGGTGATTATGTTGTTGTCTAGATTCTTGCCGCAAAGAAAAATTCTGACAGATTGATTGCAATCATCCATGTCATTTCCCCACATCTTCAAAAAAGTTTCAAACCTGGACTTCAAGCAAAGGTTCTGAAAGACAAGCTAAAGCAAAAAGGTTGCTTCCCGCTTCTGCATAAAACAAAACATTTATATTTGTCGTCTAATGAGATTAAGGTAGGAATGCATACTTAGTTCAATATTTGATATATAAGTCACAGAATAAACTTACACACACGCTTAATGAATGCTAGTGGGGAAAATACACCAAGTGTGGTGAAAAGCAACACAAAGAACCGCACATTCCACCAATGCACAGCGAACCATCCAGAGTGATGTGTTCCACTTGCAGATGTTCCAGAAATTATATCACCTAAACATTCAGATCAAAAAACTGTTAAAAGAAAATACAATTAACAACTATCATTCACACTCATGAATCCATGATCATAACAACGTGGAGTAACAAAATGAAAGCAACATGCAACTCAAATAGGTAATCTAAAACACTAGAAATCACCATACCGATGATAATCATGTACACGATAAGCACTCCCACATTGTGAACAGCTAACCGACTAGCTTATCTAACTTCTTTGGCAGCCTCCTAATCCCTCGAAAAGATCTCGGTGATGGCTATTGCTAAATACACAAGCCTGCAATGAAATCCTCGCATACTTTCCAAATGTGTCTCTCATAAGCTCTCCGTAAGAAACTATTTCCCGTGCTTTACTAAACCTCAGCAATATCTCGATCGAAAACTCATAATATCATTACAAAAACGCCATGAATATTATCATTAGTATATCCCTGGGACAAGTCCAAGAACCTTCATAGTAGCAGGCAAAGCCATAATACCAGTATCAACCGTTACCGGAGATCAAAACAACCCCACACCATAATCCCCTAAAACATACTTGTAACCCATATAAAAACCCATATTTAAATTACAAAATTAAATTAAAAAGAAAGGTTTGAGTTTTTCAGAACTTACTCTCGAGTAGAAGTATCGACGATTTGACAAACAATATAAGCAATCAAAGAACATTTTCCAGTACCAGAGCTTGAGCAGTCACGTCTCTACCTCAGTAAGAGTGAAAGTTAGATTTCAAAAATTAAACACAATTGCAAATCGAGAAACCCAAAACTAAAATCAGATATAAGATTTACAGGTACAGATCTACCTGAATCTTCTTCTTGAGTCTCAAACGTGTAGAAAATCAGAGTAATTTTCTAGGGTTTAAGAAATTAGGGCATATTACTGGAAAAGGGTTGATATATTTACAAAGTTCTGATTTCTTATAATGAGAGAACTCTTTTTCTAGAAGAGAAGAGAACGAGAGAGGTCGGATTTGTTATCAAATGAGAGAACCTTTTTCCTGGTAGATAAGAGCACGAGAGAGAAGAACGAGGAAGGGAGAAGATAAAGAATTAATGAGAGGTAGAGAAGAGAAGTTGTTATGGATAATCATATAGACCGAGTTAAGTTTGAAGCCGACTCCCTATCTGAATGGGCTGAAACCGAGTCAGCTTGAAAGTGTGGGTAACCACATACACGAGTCGCACGTGTACAACTAAGTTCTGTTGCAAATCGTAACAAAGTCAAACAGTTGCGAGTTTTGTAACTAAGATGAACTGTTGCAAAAAATTGCAACTAAAATTTGTAACAGAAATTTCGCAACAGGGGCATAGCTATTGCGAAATCTAGTTACTAATCCTTGAATTTGGTGTGGTGTCGGTCTAAAGATGCGTGGGATATCTTAGAAACTGTATTCTAAGGAAATTCCTCTGAGAAAGAAACTAGGCCTCAAAACCTATGTTCTGATTTGGAAAACCTTTGTATGGCTGATGAAGATTCATTTGATGAGTTTAATCACAAAGTGTCTGAAATTATTAATGCATTTTTTGCATTGGGTAAGACTATTCCTGAAAATAACATTGTGATGAAAATTCTCAGATCGTTTCCAGACAAATACGATTCTAAGAAACATGCCAACGTTGAAGGAAATAACCTTGATACGCTTTCCATAAATACTCTTGTTGGAAACATAAAAATATTTGATCTTGATCAGAACACAGTCAGAACATCTGCGTTCAATGTTGTGACCAACTCAAGCGAATCTTTTAACTTTTCTTGGGCTGATGAATGTTGTCCTAATCATGCTAATTTTGATAAATCACTGATTACACAAAAGATCAGGGATATTATAAAAATAAGCAAAAGATGTGTGAAACGTCTATCTCTGGTTAATTCTTCATATGATTCAATACAAGAAAAATCATCCCTAGTTATCAATATCTTGCATACTTCCGATGTGTGTAATGAACTTCCAGCTCTCGCAGGAGAAACTTCTTCCTGCTCAATTCTGATTCAGAGTTTGAGTCTGACACTAAGTGTGAAGAAATTCATCAAGAAAATCTCCAACTAAAAGCTTCGTTGGAGAAACTTGAATCATCGTTTCAGGTGAAAAATCTTGAGATAGATTGTCTTAATGATGAATTTTCCAGGAAGGAAAAGAGATTAATACTCTTAAGTGTGACCTGCAAAGGTTGTCTGGAAGTTCTGACAAAATCTCAGCAATGTTATTCGGTCAGAAGTCTTTTGGAAACACAAATGGCTTAGGGTTCAAAAGAAAAATTGTGAGCACTAACAACTCCTTTGTTACAACCAGTTTTGGAATAATTGATGATGAATGTTGTCATAAACATGAGGCAAATAATCAAGACAATAAATCTTCTTTGATTTGTTTGTTTTGTGGAAATGCAAATCATGTTCAATATAAGTGTTGGAAATTCAAGAGTAACAACAAAAGGATTGCCAAGCTTCAAAATGACATGCAAAGAATGAATCTGGACCTGGGTAATCAACAGGGTACTCCTGAAGACAAGAAGAAATCTAAGAGAACCAAATTTAGATGAGGTAATAAGACTGTTTATACAACATACCTTGATAAGTCACTATGTGATAAAAGATTTTAGCATTCGGCTCACTCCAAACCCAAATCCAAAGTCTTTTCCAGTAGAAAGTACCGGGTCGACTAGAGAATATCTCCTAAGAGTCGAACATAGGTTTATGCCGGCCTGTCCGAGCCTTGCACAACTTGTACTACGACAAGCACTCGGCTCACTCCATCACTATCTAATTCTAGTGACGTCTGCATCCTCATCTTTAACTTGAGAAAATGAGGATTGCATCAAGGTTGCTCAAGTTTTATATAATTGTTAATTTCTTCTTTTTTTTATGTTAAGAAAATATATTTTTAGTTAAAATAGATAATGGATCATGAACCGTAAAAGAGTTTTTCAAATCTCTTCTAGGGTTTGGATGTCCATTGATCTATTTATATTCATTTATGATCAAAATTCCTTTCACTCCTTTTATCTTTGAAAGATACGGTTTCATGGCTCCTGTAACTAGAGGTACCACAAAAAGGGGATTCAGTTGAAGCAGTTAATGTGTATCTCTGTGAAGTAATCAAATCCTCAAGGAAGAAGAAGGAGAGATCTACAAATGATGAAGAAGGTTCTTCCTCTAACTGCGTTTTGTTTGTTTGTCATTTTGATAACAACTTTAAAGGTATGGTGAAGGATTTCATCAACAAAAGAAATGATTTAAAATCTCAAATCATTTCCTATTTATAAAAGACAACGCACTTTGAACATATGTTGTCTCTAACAAAGAACACCTTGAGTGGACAAAAAAAGAACTTAGTGAGTTAACTGATATTTCTGAAGATTTAGGGGAGTTGAATTATCCCATAATCAATGGGTTTTTCAATAATGAGAAGGAATTCTCAGTAGATGCTCTGAGAAAGATCTACGATGTATATGAAACTTCTATGAGAATTTATCCTTGTGTTTTAAGAAATATAACTATGGTTTGGAATAACAATTATTGTGCGTACATATAGTTATTTCCAACGATTTTCATCTTGCAATATTTTTAGATTTATTTATTTAGATTCTAAAGTTTATTTGGAAGATGATTTTGCAGTATTAATCTTTATTGGTTTTGATTCCAAATATTAAGTCTATTATATGTTTTTGTGCAAATATTAATAAAAATAGAATGAATCTTTGAATATTCTGCAGTATTTGTCTTTCCCTGATCCACTTCTATGTGAAAGTATTGTGTGGCTGCGTAAGTTCTCTTATGTTGAGCATTTTCGATTAAATTAATCATGGGTTCTCTTGTGGTTAATTGAATTGAGATTTATGGATACAAATTCACGTTTCATGTAATTTCTTAATGTCCAAAGAAATCCTTCTTTTCTTGTAAAATTAAGTTCGCTCTTGTTGTTCTTTCGGGAATGACATTTTATGGAAGAGAGATCTTGATTGAACTTGTGCAATTAATTTCCAAATATTTGTGGGGAGTGCGGATGTGGAATACTGTATGGGTTTTCTTGTATCTTTATAAACACCTTGATGAATACACTAAGTTTGGACTATGTGAAATCATCGATACAAAGTTGATATGTTCTCTTTTAGTCATGAAGTATCTCTATGAGAATTTCATTATGATCCCACTATTTTTCGTAACTTTGCCAATTTTTATTGACAAAAAGGTGGAGAATTAAAGTGTAGTTCACACTACAAATACATATGGTTTACGGATCATTACGTTAGGGGGAGTGGTTTTCATTGTTTGATGAAGTATTGACTAAGGAAGAGTGATACGTATCACCATAGTATTGTTGTCAAAGTTGTGGTACTATTGGACTTTGATGTTGTTTAATAATACTACGACACTGTATAACAATGATCGAGAGCTACTGTTTTCTCATTGTTATAGATACAGATCTTCAACAACTATGATGCTGAGTTGAACACGTTCAGAATCACTGGAGTACTTGGAAGTGACAAAAATTTCGAGTAATGTTGAAGAACTAAGAAAATCAAGCATTTGGATAAGAAGCTACAAAGTTTATTTATTTTGCATATGTATTGATAGTTTTGTCCCTAAAATTGACAACGGGGGAGATTGTTAGAGCACTGCTCGGTCGAACTCGCAAGTGTTTCTATCTCAAGCTTGCTTGTCAAGTTTAGTTTCCAAAACTATAAGTATTGAGACTTCACGGTGTTCATTAATTGAAGAGAAATAACTACTAAGGGGAGCTTGTATAACTTCATCAACAAAAGGTATGTGGAGACTTGAACTAATCTATCACTCAAAAGTCTATCTACTATATCTCCTATTTGAGACAAAAGTCGTATAGCTATATAGACTTCGATTATACACATTTGATATTTCGAGCAGAGTTTAACTCGCTTACATATTTCTCAAAATATATGTTGGTAAGCTTTCGCTTTAACCAAGTTCATAGTATATTCTTGACGAAAGTCAAAAGATGATCAGGTGAAAATCTCCTTGTAACATCTTACATGATTTGTGTGAGACAGTCATTTGATGTAGACTCGGAATGTTTCGTATTGATCATTCGATCACTTGAAAATTGCTTTGAAGCTAATAGTTTGTGTAAGACAGCTATTGTCGTCTTCTAAGAATGTTTCAATGATTGAAATGAGAGTTTAAAACACTTAACCATAATTGGATTATAAGCACATTATGCGTCCTTGCATATGTGTTGATACAAGACCGAAATGTAGTAGGCATACCCGTATGCGTACTGGCGAGGTCAGGTAAAGTCCGGGAGTTAGAATATGCTTACATGTACGCGTACAGGCGAAGTCAGTTGAATTACGGGAACTATAATATGCGTACCAATACTCGTACTGGATTCAACTGAAACTTGGAAGTGTACGACAGTATGCGTACCCGTTTGCATACTGGCGAACACGGTCCAAGTCCGACTACTTAGGTATGCGTATCCGTTTGCATACTTGAGTGGATTATGTTCTAAAATAGGTTTGTTCATGAACTAAAACATTTATATAATATGGAATGCAATATTTTGCAAACCGTGGCCATAATGTTCATGAATTGATTCGAGTGAATTAAAATCGATTTTGCTTCAATTGTGTCTTGTATACTTTTATGAGAATATAAACAACTGAACAACTTTATAACTAATTTCATTTAAGTCATTTGAACTAGTTATGGTTAAGATGAACAAGGTTGATATGAAAGTGTTCATATGGCTAACTTTGGTTAACTATTGTTGAGCCAACATATGTGTACACGTTTATGTACGGTTTCTCATATATAAATGAAGTCACTTTTCATTTATGTGTAACAAGCTAAGTTCGATCTAACGGTTGAAAGATATTACCTTGAGTCTAATAAGGTTTTCATCTAACAGTGAATATTGAATGCTTTGTTACCAATATAACATTGATTGCAAACCCTGATTTGAAGACTATATAAAGGAGAACTCTAGAAACTGGAAAACCTAATCCCCGCACCTTTTGTGTGATACTAGTTGCGACTAGAGTCGATTCTCCTTTAACCTTAGGTTTTTCCAAAACCCAGCAGGTTAATGACTTAAAGACTTCATTGGGATTGTGAAGCCCGACCCAATTATTTTTTCTATAGTTACTTGTTCTGATCTTGCTGTTTTCTACCGTGTTGAATACTATCTTCTCTAAGATTTGCTCGAGACTTAATCTACGATATGCAAGATAAAAAGTAGTCACAAACATATTCGTCTCATCGTTTGTGATTCCATAATATCTTGTTTCGCTACCATACGATTAAGATTATTGTGGGGTGATTGATATTTCTAGGTCGTTTTTCGGTAATGTAAATCTGGTATATCAGTTGGTTCCTGTTCACTTTGATTTATCAAACGATGGAACAAAACTCATAGGTATATCCGTGGGAGATATATTTATCTATTCAATATACTTTTCTGTGTGAGACAAATTGGTTTATCAAGTATTCGACTTTGGGTCGTAGAAACTCTTAGTTATGGGTGAGATCATCTAAGGGAATCAAATACGCAAAATCCAACGTGGTTCTAGCGGCGCAAGGAACGCGACTGTACCTTGATCAACCTGAGATTGGTTAGGGCTCAACTACCTTCCAGTCCAAAGTTAACTTGGAGTAGGCTAGTGTCTGTAGCGGCTTAATACCGTGTGGTATTCAAATCTGGACTAGGTCCCGGGGTTTTTATGCATTTTCGGTTTCCTCGTTAACAAAACTTCTTGTGTATGTGTTATTTCTTTTCCGCTTTATATTTTCTATATAATTGAAATATCACAAGTTGTGTGTAAGTTCAATCAATTGTGAATCCAACCTTTGGTTGTTGATTAAATTGATTGACACTTGGATATTGGTTTTTGATACCGTCCAAGTTGTTTCTTATAATAATCAGGCTCACAGATTTCTATGTGTTTGATTTGCTGATTACATTAAGAAACAGAGATATAACTCTTTGATATACTTTTCTTAAGATTGAGTCAGACTGTCTATTTTATTCTCTTGAAAGTATACTGGACTTAGTCCATACATATTGCTAAGAAAAATATTGGGTGTGATTATTAGACTCCCGCTTTTTCAATTGGTATCAGAGCAGGCAAACACGTTTAAGACCTCATAAGTATGTGTTTGTAGCGATGAGACTCTATGAACAGAAGTGTTATCTCTACAAACATAGCGTCAGTTTTCGATGGCTCGAATTACTTATGGAGGAATATTTATATGCGTGCCTTTCTTCAAGTGCGTGATTTTCAATCACGGGTTTATGTTATTAATGGCTATAATCCTCAGGTTGTTACAGAAGGCGATGTAACTGCTCAAAAGGATATCCTTGATTATGATGTTGTCAAGATTCTTTCCGCAAAGAAAAATTCTGACATATTGAATGCAATCATCCATGCCATTACCCCAGATCTTCAACACTATGTGACACGTGTACTCGGTCTAAAGATGCATGGAATATCTTAGAAACTATACTCGAAGGAAATTTCTCTGAGAAAGAAGCTAGGCTTCAAAACCTATGTTCTGATTGGGAAAACCTTCATATGGCTGATGAAGATTCATTTGATGAGTTTAATCACAAAGTGTCTGAAATTGTTAATGCATTTTTTGCGTTGGGTAAGATTATTCCTGAAAAGGACATTGTGATGAAAATTCTCAGATCGTTGCCAGCAAATACGATTCTAAGAAACATGTCATCGTTGAAGGAAATAACCTTGATACGCTTTCCAGAAATACTCTTGTTAGAAAGATAAAAATACTTGATCTTGATCAGAACACAGTCAGAACATCTGCGTTCAATGATGTGACCAACTCAAGCGAATCCTCTAACTTGTCTTAGGCTGATCAATGTTGTTCCAACCATGCTGATTTTGATAAATCACTGATTACACAAAAGATCAAGGATATTGTAAAAATAAGCGAAACGTTTCTCTCTGGTTAATGCTTCATATGATTGAATACAAGAAAAATCATCCATATTTTTCAATATCTTGCATATTTCCGATGTGTGCAATAAACTTTCAGCTTTCGCAGCAGAAACTTCTTCCTACTCAAATTCCGATTCAGAGTTTGAGTCTGACACTGA
The DNA here is from genome assembly GCF_003573695.1 of Papaver somniferum. Lineage (NCBI taxonomy): Eukaryota > Viridiplantae > Streptophyta > Magnoliopsida > Ranunculales > Papaveraceae > Papaver > Papaver somniferum. The sequence continues at coordinate 5,957,199 of NW_020624820.1, read as the reverse complement.
GATTTTTGAGTTCTTGGATAAGTGTGGAGAAATTCACCAAGAAAATATCCAACTAAAAGCTTCATTGGAGAAACTTGAATCATCGTTTCAGTTGAAAAATCTTGAGATAGATTGTCTTAATGATGAATTCGCCCGGACCCTATCTCTGAAGGAAAAAGAGATTAATACTCTGATAGACACATTTTTGTGTCTAAGTTGTCCTCAATTTTCTGTATTGTTGGTACTCGATTTTGTACTTATTATGGTGTTTTATGTGTGTGTAGGTATTTTTGGGAAATAAACATTTTTGGAAAAATCGGCTCGAAAAGTTGTTAATGGCACCCCCGGAGGACATTTGCTAAACGGACAATCATTTTGGATAAGGGGCACCTCAATTTATAAGGGGCACCTTCTTTGCTATTCTCACCCCAGTTGTTGGATAAGGGGCGGCCCTTTCTTATTCGTTTGAATATTCTTTTGGCGGGAAAATATTGCAGCACACGGGCAGAATTAGGGTTCGAGTTTCGATCGTGTTTTAGAGGGACTCAACGGCTGAAAATCTCTGTGACGACTTGATTGGGCCTAACAGACTTGGATTGGGTCTTTGGCTCAACTAAAACTGGCCAGATAACCTGAAGTGAAGCAAAACAGAGGTGGAGTATTACTCGGACTTCACTCATACTATCACGAGTTGGTTGAAGATTTCCTGTGAGAATTCGTTGCTGGTGTGTGTTTATACCGTGTTTTACTCTAAATGAACGAGATTGGGGCGTCCTGGTAGAAAATCAACGCGTCAGGAATTAAATCTGGGAAGAAAATATTCCAGAGAATCTTTTTCTTCACTGCTGATTAATTGAAGAATATATGAAGTTATGATGCATGATTCTGGTGTCTGTAGGAGTATATAATGTGTTGGAGTTGATTAGAATCGTTATGGAGATTTAGGGGCGAGTGCTGGTTCGTATAAGAAGTTGCAGACGAGTTCTGCACTTTCAGGCGAAGAAGAAGAGGAAGAACACAAAACAACATATTTAGACAGTCGCAAAAATCGTCGCCTATACATACAAATCCAATAACTTTGTAATAATTTCTGTAACAATTATTTCGTGTTCGCAACATCCTGTTAGTGTTTCTATGTAACAGTGAGTTCTGTAACAGTTATATCTATTACAAGCGCACTGCTTTATACTCTTTCCTCTTCCAAACACCTTTTTGAGCAATGAAATCAACTTTTGAGTGTATTTCCAACATGAGGAGTTAAACCCAACATTGGGACAATGGAGGAAGCTGGATTTCACCATTGGGGTAACTTAATTTATTGTTTATTTACTATTTTCATTGATTTTTAATGAATTATGATTTCTGTTAACTACTCGTGACTTTGTTTGATGGAGCATGCTTAGTTCTAGGCAATTTTGATGCGCCATGCTTATGACCTATATGTAATATTTTATGAAATCTACTTTGGAAAATAATAGAGTTGATGTTTCCTTTATTTTGAGCTATAAATGTCTACAATTAATTTTTGAACCCCATGAACATGAAAAACAGTGGAATCGTGAGTCCCAACCTCTCTTCATCCTTTCGCCATATTTGTATATATTTTCCTTATTTTCCTTATTTTCTTTATTAAGTCGTAAAACAAATTATCAACAAGTCTGAGTGAACAACAACCTTATTTACCACTATCTAAAATTTGATCATACTCTTACGTTTGACCTGCAAAGGTTGTCTGGAAGTTCTGACAAAATCTCAGCAATGTTATTCGGTCAGAAGTCTTTTGGAAACACAAATGGCTTAGGTTTTAAAAGAAAAACTTTGAGCACTAACAACTCCTTTGTTCCATCCGATTTTGGAATAATTGAAGATGAATGTTGTGATAAACAGGAGGCAAATACTCAAGACAATAAATATTCTTTGATTTGTTCGTTGTGGAAATGCAAATCATGTTCAAGATAAGTATTGGAAATTCAAGAGGAACAACAAAAGGATTGCCATGCAAAAAATGAATTTGGCCCTGGGTAATAAACAGGGTACCCCTGAAGACAACAAGAAATCTAAGAGAACCAGATTCAGATGAGGTAAGAAGACTGTTTACAACAAACCTTGATAAGTCACTATGTGATAAAAGATGTGAGCATTCGGCTCGCTCCGTCACTATCTAATTCTAGTGACGTCTGTATCCTCATCTTTAACTTGAGAAAATGAGGATTGCATCAAGGTTGCTCAAGATTTGTATAATTGTTAAAATTTTTTTTTTTTTTTTTATGTTAAGAAACTATCTTCTTAGTTAAAATAGATAATGGATCATGAACCGTAAAAGATTTTTTCAAAGCTCTTATAGGGTTTGGTTGTCCATTGATTTATTTATATCCATTTGTGATCAAATTGCCCTTCACTCCTTTTATCTTTGAAAGATACAGTTTCATGGCTCTTGTAACTAGAGGTACCACAAAAAGGGATGCAGTTGAAGCGCTTAATGTGTATCTCTGTGAAGGAACCAAATCCTCAAGGAAGAAGAAGAAGGAGAGATCTACAAATGATGAAGAAAGTTCTTCCTCTAACTTCCTTTTGTTTGTTTGTGATTTTGATAATAACTTTAGAGGGTGAAGGATTTCATCAACAAAAGAAATGATTTAAAATCTCAAACCATTTCCTCTTTATAATAGATAGCTCACTATGAACATATGTTGTCTCTAACAAAGAACACCTTGAGTGGACTAAAAAGAGAACTTTTAACTGATATTTCTGAAGATTTAGAGGAATTGAATGATCCCATAGTCAATGGATTTTTCAATAGTGAGAAGAAATTCTCATTAGATGCTCTGATAAAGCTCTACGATGTCTAGGAAACTTCTTATGAGAATTTATTCTTGTCTTTTAAGAAAGATAACTAGGGTTTGGAATAACAATTATTGTGCGTACACATAGCTATTGCCAACGTTTTTCATCTCGCAATGTTTTTAAATTTATTTATTTAAATTCTAAAGTTTATTTGGAAGATGATTTTGCAGTATTAATCTTTATTAGTTTTATACATTGCACAAATTGTTATGGGATATGTGCATTTGCGTCCGTGAATTATGTTTGTCCCATATATGTCAAAAGTTACGCCTATTATGTCATTATGCAAATATTGATGGAAGATAGGATGAACTTTTGATTGCAAAAATTAAGTCTATTATATGTCTTTATGCAAATACTAATGAAAAATAGAATGAATCTTTGAATATTCCGCAATATTGGTCTTTCCCTGATCCACTTCTATGTGAAAGTATTGTGCGGCTGCGTAAGTTCTCTTATGTTGATCATTTCCGATTAAATTAATCATGGGTTCTCTTGTGGTTAATTTAATTCAGATTTATGGATACAAATTCATGTTTCATGTAATTTGTTAATGTCCAAAGAAATCCTTCTTTTCTTGTGAAAGTAAGGTCGCTCTTGTTCTTCTTTTGGGAATGACATTTTATGGGGGAGAGTTCTTAATTGAACTTGTGCTTAATTGCCAAATCTTTGTGGGGAGAGCAGCTGTGGAATATTGTATGAGTTTTCTTGTATCTTTATAAACTCCTTGATGAATACACTAAGTTTCGACTATGTGAAATCATCCAAACAAAGTTGATATGTCCTCTTTTAGTCATGAAGTATCTCTATGAGAATTTCATTGTGATCCCACTAGTTTTCGTACCTTTGCCAATTTTTATTGACAAAAAGGGGGAGAATGAATGTGTAGTTCACACTACAAATACATATGGTTTACGGATAATTATATTAGTGGAAGTGGTTTTCAATGTGAGATGAAGTATTGACTAAGGGGGAGTGATACGTATCACCATAGTATTGTTGTCAAAGTTGTGGTACAATTGGACTTTGATGTTGTGTAATAATACTATGACACTGTATAACAATGATTGAGAGCTACTGTTTTCTCATTGTTATAGCTACGGATCTTCAACAACTATGATGCTGAGTTGAACACGTTCAGAATCACTGGAGTACTTAGAAGTGGCGAATATTTCGAATAATGTTGAAGAACCAAGGAAATAAAGCATTTGGATGAGAATCTACATAGTTTATTTATTTTTTGATCCATATGTATTGATAGTTTTATCGCTAAAATTGTCAAAAAGGGAGATTGTTAGAGCACTGCTCGGTCGAACTCGCAAGTTTTGCTATAACAAGCTTGTTTGTCAAGTTTAATTGTCAAAACTATAAGTATTGAGACTTCACGGCGTTCATTAATTGAAGAAGAAGAACTACTAAGGGGAGCTTGTGGAACTTCATCAACAAAAGGTATGTGGAGACTTGAACTCATCTATCACTCAAAAGTCTACATACTCTATCTCCTATTTGAGACAAAAGTCATATAGCTATATAGACTTCGATTATACACATTTGATATTTCGAGCTGAGTTTAACCCGCTTATCGAAATATGTGTTGGTAAGCTGTCGCTTTAACCAAGTTCGTCTTAAATTCTTGATGAAAGTCAAAAGATGATCATGTGAAAATCGCCTTGTAACATCTTACATGATTTGTGCAAGAAATTCAATTGATGTAGACTCGGAATGTTTCGTATTGATCATTCGATCACTTGAAAATTGTTTTGAAGCTAATAGTTTGTGTGAGACAGCTATCGTCGTCTTTTAAGAATGTTTCAATGAATGAAATGGAAGTTTAGAACAAATAACTATGACTGGATATAACACAGTATGCGTACGTGTATGCTAACTGTTGCAAGTTATTCCAAGTTCGGGAACCATAATATGCATACCCGTACGCGTACCGGGTTGGTTAACAAAAGTCAGGAAACTTTGTATACATACCGGTATGCGTACTGGCGTGAGTTTCAAGTTCCGAGATTTAACTGAGTTTGGTGGTATGCTTACCGGTTCGCATACTGGTGAATCCAAACTTAGTCCGGCCACTTAGGTATGCGTACACATATGCATACTTGAGTAGGTTATGTTCTAAAATCGTTTTATTCATGAACTAAAACATTTATATAATAAGGAATGCAATCTTTGCAAACTGTGGCTATAATGTTCATGAATTGATTCGAGTGAATCAAAATCGATTTTGCTTGAATTGTGTCTTCTATACTTGTATGAGAATATAAACAATTGAACAATCTAGAACTAGTTTCATTTGAGTCTTTTGAACTAGTTATGGTTAAGATGAACACGTTTGATATGAAGGTGTTCATATGGCTAACTTCGGTTAACTATTGTTGATCCAACAAAGGTGTACACGTTTAGGTACGTTTACTCATATCTAAATGAAGTCACTTTTCATTTGTGTGTAACAAGCTAAGTTCGAGCTTACCGTTGAAAGATATTAGCTTGAGTCTAATCAGGTTTTCATTTAACGGTGAATATTGAATACTTTGTTACCATGGTAACATTGATTGCAAACCCTGATTTGAAGACTATGTAAAGGAGAACTCTAGCAACTGGGAAACCTAATACCCCCACCTTCTGTGTGATACTAGTTGCGACTAGAGTCGATTCTCCTTTAACCTTAGGTTTTTCCAAAACCCAGTAGGTTAACGACTTCATTGCGGTTGTCAAGCCAGACCCAACTATTTTCTCTGTAGTTGCGTGTTCTGATCTTGTTGTTTTCTATCGTTTTGAGTACTATCTTTTCTAAGATTTTCTCGAGATTTAATCTCCGATTGGCAAGATAAAAAGTAGTCACAAATATCTTCTTCTCATTGTTTGTGATTCCAAAATATCGTGTTTCGCTACCATACGATTAAGATCATTGTGAGGTGATTGATGTTTCTAGGTTGTTCTTCGGGAATATAAGTATGGTATATCAATTGGTTCCTGTTCACCTTGATTTATCAAAAGACTGAACAAAATCTATAGGTATATCTGTGGGAGACAAATTTATTTATTTAATAGACTTTTCTGTGTAAGACAGATTGGTTTATCAAGTCTTCGAATTTGGGTCGTAACAACTCTTAGTTGGTGAGATCATTTAAGGGAATCAAGCGCGCATGATCTGGCGTGGTTCTAGAGGCGTAAGGAATGCGATTGTACCTTGATTAGTGTGAGATTGGTTAGGGCTCAACTACATTCCAGTCCGAAGTTTATTTGGAGTAGGCTAGTGTCTGTAGCAGCTTAATACAGTGTGGTGTTCAAATCTGGACTAGGTCTCGGGGTTTTTCTGCATTTTCGGTTTCCTCGTTAACAAAACTTCTGGTGTCTGTGTTATTTCTTTTTCGCATTCTATTTTCTATATAATTGAAATATCATAGGTTGTGCGTAAGTTCAATCAATTGTGAATCCAACCTTTGGTTGTTGATTAAATTGATTGACACTTGGATATTGGGTTTTGATACTGTCCAAGTTGTTTCTTATAATAATCAGGCTCACAGATTTCTATATGTTTGATGTTCGGTAAACTTGTTATGGCTGTAACTTCTCCGTCTGAACTCGGAATGACCTCATTATTTTTGCATTCTCTTCCTCTTTGAATTCTCTTAAAAATAGAGATAATAATTATTGAATTTGGATGAGTTAAAATTGGTCTTTGTCCCATCTCTTGTTTATGAGTGTTTTGCTCCGTTTCGTCACACTTGTTCCACTACTCTTGGACTTGGGCACTTGGATTCTTGGAGTATTACTCTTCTAAGATCATTTGTAGCTTTTACAAGAATGTAGTTGGTGAATCACAAAGAAGAAAGTTCAAGAATGGGCAGTAGTACGCATTGCTATGGGATTCTTGAATGTTCACAATCATCTTATGTGAACTATGGTGCATGGTCATTAATGACTTTGTATGTTATTCTTTGTTAAGAAAATCTTTTTATACGCCTTTGGTAGCTATTCTTGGTGTAAATCCGTGCGAAAAATATTGATTCTACACTCTAAGGAAAAATCACTTATATGTGCATTGTGAGTTTTTTTTGGTGTCTAGGAAACTTTTTATGAGAATTTATTCTTGTGTTTTAAGAAGGATAACTAGGGTTAGGAATAAAAATTATTTTGAGTACACGTAGCTATATGTCAAAATATGTGTTGGTGAGCTTTCGCTTTCACCAAGTTCATCTTATATTCTTGACGAAAGTCAAAAGATGATCATGTGAAAATTGCCTTGTAACATCTTACATGATTTGTGTGAGACAGTCATTTGATGTAGACCCGGAATGTTTCGTATTGATCATTCGATCACTTGAAAATTTCTTTTAAGCTAATAGTTCATGTGAGACAGCTATTGTCGTCTTATAAGAATGTTTCAATGATTGAAATGGGAGTTTAGAACACTTAATCATAATTGGATTATAAGCACAGTATGCGTACTTGCATATGTGTTGATACAAGACTGGAATGTAGTATGCATACCCGTATGCGTACTGGTGAGGTCAGGTAAAGTCTGAGAGTTAGAGTATGAGTACTTGCGCGCATACTGGCGAAGTCAGTTGAATTCCGGGAACTATAATATGCGTACCAGTACGCATACTGGATTCAACTGAAACTTGGAAATGTACGACAGTATGCGTACCCATTTGCATACCGGCGAACACAGTCCAAGTCCGTCTACTTAGGTATGCGTATCTGTTTGCATACTTGAGTGGATTATGTTCTAAAATCTGTTTTTTCATGAAATAATACATTTATATAATGAGGAATGAAATCTTTTGCAAACCGTGGCCATAATGTTCATGAATTGATTCGAGTGAATCAAAATCGATTTTGCTTCAATCGTGTCTTGTATACTTCTATAAGAATATAAACAATTGAACAACTATAGATCTAGTTTCATTTGAGTCATTTGAACTAGTTATGGTTAAGATGAACAAGGTTGATATGAAAGTGTTCATATGGCTAACTTCGGTTAACTATTGTTAAGCCAACAAAGGTGTACACGTTTAGGTACGGTTGCTCATATCTAAATGAAGTCACTTTTCATTTTTGTGTAACAAGCTAAGTTCGATCTAATGGTTGAAAGATATTAGCTTGAGTCTAATCAGGTTTTCATCTAACGGTGAATATTGAATGCTTTGTTACCAAGGTGACATTATTTGCAAACCCTGATTTGAAGACTATATAAGGGGGAACTTTAGCAATTGGGAAACCTAATCCCCACACATCCCGTGTGATACTAGTTGCGACTAGAGTCGATTCTCCTTTAACCTTGGGTTTTTCCAAAATCCTGTAGGTTAACGACTTGAAGACTTATTTGGATTGTGAAGCCATACCCAACTATTTTCTCTGTAGTTGCGTGTTCAGATCTTGTTGTTTTCTATCGTGATTGAGTTTTATGTTCTCTAAGATTTGCTCGAGATTTAATCCCCGATAAGCAAGATAAAAATTAGTCACAAACATCTTCGTCTCATCGTTTGTAATTCCATAATATCTTGTTTCGCTACCATACGATTAAGATTATTGTGGGGTGATTGATATTTCTAGGATGTTCTTCGGGAATATAAGTCTTGTATATCAATTGGTTCATGTTCACCCTGATTTATCCAAAGACGGAAAAAAACTCATAGGTATATCTATGGGAGACAAATTTATCTATTCAATAGACTTTTCTGTGTGATACAAATTGGTTTATCAAGTCTTCGACTTTGGATTGTAGCAACTGTTAGTTGTGGGTGAGATCAGCTAAGGGAATCAAGTGCACAGAATCCGGCGTGGTTCTAGAGGCGTAAGGAGCGCAACTATATTTAATGAATGTGAGATTGGTTAGGGGTCAACTACAGCCAGTCCGAAGTTAACTTGGAGTAGGCTAGTGTCTGTAGCGGCTTAATACAATATGGTGTTCAAATATGTACTAGGTCCCGGGGTTGTTGAGAAACAGGTGGATTTTCCGGATGAAATGAAACATTTGATTCATGTAAGAAGAGAAAGATTTCCCATTCCTTAGACGGAAAGATATGTGGCCATGAAAGAGGGATTAAGTGGAACAGAATTGACCGGGTGGTAGAGTCGTGGAAAGACTTGTTTCTTCCATATTTTTGACCTTAGCTACATGGAACAATATGATATTGTCGAAAGATATAAGAATTGAAATCTTAGATCAAAATACTATGTATGAATGGTACGAACGCGCTAAAGTTTAGGAGTTACGGGGAGGATGTAGCCAAGTGGTTCAAGGCAGTGGATTGTGAATCCATGATCCGCGGGTTCAATCCCCGTCATTCGCACATTAAGAAAAGGGACATGAAGATCCCAACTATAAAGATTTATCTTCAAGAGTAAATTCCTTGTATGGATGTCTGAGCGGCTGAAATAGTCGCTATTGAAAACCGAAGTCTTGCATACTAAAATCAGGGGTTCGAATCCCTCTCCATACGGTGCTTTAGCGGGGTAGAGGAATTGGTCAACTCATCAGGCTCATGATCTGAAGGATACAGGTTCGAATCCTGTCCTCGCCTTAGTGAAAGGCAATTAAGGTAGTGTTCTACACTGACTGACTTGCTAGTGTAAGGTCATTTACCCACTTTCTTTCTTGTTCTACAAGGGTCCAAGAAAACGGATGCGCGCGCTAACGCGCAACGGATTTATAGGTAGGAGTCGTTGCTTGTTGAATCCATATTTTTCCTTTGAATTTCTCTTAGATTACACGTACCCGAAATGGATCCGATCAAATATTTTACTTTTTCCATGATCATCTCTATTTCAGGTATTCGGGGCATCCTCCTTCATAGACGAAATATTCCTATAATGTCAATGCCAATCGAATCAATGTTACTAGCAGTGAATTTGAACTTTTTGGTATTCTCCATTTCTTCAGATGATATGATGGGTCAATCATTTGCTTCATTGGTTCCAACGGTGGCAGCGGCACAATCTGCTATTGGGTTAGCCATTTTCGTTATTACTTTTCGAGTACGAGGAACTATTGCGGTTGAATTCATTAACAAAATTCAAGGATAGACTCCGATAGAGGAGTTACAAAAGACAAAGTTGACATTTCTTCCTTCTTCAGAATCGCTTCCCATCTAACTTGCTTGGCTTAGCGCTTGCATTTATGCTTATCCATACTATTACGCCTTAATTTCTAAATCACTGAACACTTTTATTCTCACTCGTAGGAGTCCCAACCCCCACAAGGAAGGTCTGAAAGAACTCATATGTCCTACATGTGAGGGAGGAACTGAATCTCACAAAAAAGGTTGTTGACTTACTCGTTTGCTTATATATCATAAAAGACGGGATCGAGACCAAGCCGGGCCACTAGTGGAGTGGTGAAGGAGGCCTATATTCTTTTGTCCGGTTACTCTTTGGTTTTTGGCTTTCAATAAAGTTGCGGTCCTCATCGAGCCTGCTACACTAGTCTACCTCTTCCTGTATATATACCTCTCCATACACAATATCTTGAGTACCTATGATGGTGACCACATCTGTTGGCATGTGATGTTTGGACATAGAATCGAGTCCTTGTGAATGGGCAGAAGCAGGTGCTCTTATTTTACAACGGTAGGGACGATTTCTTCCATTACTGACCAGAAATCTCCATTTGAGGTTTCCTCGTTAACAAAATTTCTGGTGTATGTGTTTTTTCTTTTGCGCATTATATTTTCTATATAATTGAAATATACAGGTTGTGCGTAAGTTCAATCAATTGTGAATCCAACCTTTGGTTATTGATTAAATTGATTGACACTTGGATATTGGTTTTTGACACCGTCCAAGTTATTTTTTATATTCAATCGGGCTCGCAAATTCCTATTTGTTTGATTGCAGATTGAATTGAGAAATAGAGATATAACTCCTTGATATACTTTTCTTAAGATTGAGTCTTACTGTCTAGTTGATTCTCTTTAAAGTATACTGGATTTAGTCCATATAGATTTCTAAGCGAAATATTGGGTGTGATTGTTAGACCCCCCGCCTTTTCAAGACTAATAAAGATTTCAGACATATTTTACTTTAAGGAGGTCCAAGTGAACAAATGCAAAATTTTGAAGAAGTTATGCACCAACAAGCACAAACTGATTGAGAATAAAATTATGAGCACGGAGGAGAATGCTTCAACAATTCTATAAAGAAAACTCCCACACACCTGCAATGATTTCTGTAGTTTCACCATAACATGTGATATTGATAAATCTAGGTTTAAACAAGATTTGATTGATTTAGGAGCCTATACTTAGGGATGCACATGGTATGGTTCGCTTCAGTTTTTAACCCAACCAAAACCGAAACCGATAATCTCAGTGTTTATAGTTTCAAACCAAAGATTACATTAGAAAAATAAATTTGGTTCATAACCGAGTCGAGTCGGTATGGTTTGAAACCGTCTGGTTTATTACCATTAGGGGTCAATCAAAACTACACTGAGATAAGCAGGTTTTTTATAATATAAAACCGTTGAATACCGTTTGATGATGGGTTTGGTTCGATTTTAGGGTTAATCGGTTCGGTTTTACCGGTATCAGGTGCAACCCTTGTATGCTCCGATTTATGATTCTTTATCTTGTCTTTGGTATGCTCCAATTTATGATTCTTTATTTCGTCTTTGGTCTTCTAAAAGATAATGACATAGTCATCCAACTTGCTAACAAATCTGATGTAGTACATCTTTCTTTGTATCGACAATGGTTGTTAATCCTTTATTTCTGTATCAACTATAACAGTTGATCCCATACGTAGGTATCAACTTTCACAGTTGATCCTTTACGTCTGTTAAGGTTTACTTGTCTTGCAAGTTCTTTTCTTTCCTAGTTTGATTATATTTCCTTTTTATTTTCTGTTTAGTCGGTTCTTGTGCACCTATTTAAAGGCCATGCCTTCTTTTTTTGAAACACATCTTTTTATCAATTCAATTATCAATTTTACAAACCTTAGAATTTGTATCCTAGAATCAGATTTTATTAAGTTTTTGACGAAACTTAAACTATCTTCACAACCTCACCAACTAGTTTGCTTCCATCTCTATCTGTGCTACACTAGTTGGTATCAGATACAACATTTTTAGTTTTTATCTAGAAACAGATCCTTAACAGCTTCTGCACAACTTCAAAACCCTACTTTTTTTTTCAATAGAAAAAGCTGAGATTGAAGCTCTTATGAAATAACTCTCGAAGAATATCGTCACTGAGATTACAACCCTTATTGCCTCTCTAGAAAACAAACTTGATACCAATGAAACAAACATCAAAAATTTTAGAAATAGTTTTGAAAAGAAGCTTGGTACTATAAAAAAAAGGTTGGTATTCCAGGGAGAGTACATAAACAAATTATGGGAGCATGCTGGTTTAGATGACTCAAATATGCCTAAGTTAGTTGTTGATATAGAAGATGGAGAAGGAGAAAACCCAACGGGAGAAAAAAAAGATGATGAAACAAAGAAAATTAAGGAAAGTTCTTTTGTTCAGAATACTTCTATTCCTGAGCCTATTTCACATCATCTTCAACACAAAGAACCTTTTGAAGGTTTTCTTAACAAAAAAATCGTTGTTCTGCCTATCAACTATGATGATGATGATAAAGCTGAAGAAATCCAAGAACAACAGTGGATTGAAGAAAAACGACTAAAATATGGTATAAATTCTTATGGAACTTTACCTGAATATAAGTTGAAGGCTGATATCCTTAACTTTCATGGTGGCCTCCAAATTGAAGACTTGAAGGATTCGTTTTATGAAGTCGATTCGTTTTTCACCTTCGTGGAAGTTCCTGACTCTTCTAGAGTTAAACTGGTTGCATATAAACTTAAAGGTGAAGTTGCAGCTTGGTGGGAAAAACTCAGTGAAGATCGACGCAATGCTCAAAAACCTATTATACATACTTGGAATATGATGAAAGATTTATTATGCGATAAGTTTTTGGCAAGAGATTATAAACAACAATTGTTTATTAAACTTCAAAACTGTCGACAAGGAGCCATACTTGTTGAAGAATATATAGATGAGTTCTATGCTTTAATTGCTCGTAACCAATTGAATGAAACTGAAGAGAAATTAGTTGCACGTTTCGTAGACGGTTTGAACAATTTAATTCAGCAAGAGATGACACAATCAACGTTTATTATGGTTGAAGCAATACAACAAGCTCTTAAAACTAAAAGGTGTATACTCAGTACTTCCATACAAGCTACTCCACGTCAAGCTCGTTATCAACATTTTTATAAAACTTCCAGACCATATAATTCTTTCAATGGTTACCAGGGTGACAAGGGATCAATGGTCGTTGATAAGATGAACGAAGTTATAGTTCATCTTATTAATAGCTGCAAGCAACAAATCTTTCCAGCCAACCATCTCTACCTGCAAAAACTGCTCCAATGATCATATTCCATATGCTAAGCCACCTCAGACTATTCAAAAACGAGATGTTGCTCCCAATACTAGAGGTAATAAGTATCAACAATAATTTTCTCCATTACCTAAATCGTCTAATCCTTATTCTAAGTTTCCATGAGATAGATGTAACAAGTGCAACCAAATTGTCCATACTTCTAGTCATTGTCGCAAATTTCATGCTTATATTAATGAAATTCCAGAAGATACACAAGAAGAAGATGCGCTGGGAGGTGATGAACTTACTTATCAACAAGAACATGAGACTTATGATGCATATTTTCTTGGAGTAATTCGACCAATTTTGATCACTGAACCATGTCCTACTCAAAGACATAGTATTTTCAAATCTCATTGCCTCATTGAAGAGAAGCTTTGCAACATGATAATTGACAGTGGAAGTACAAAAAACTACGTTTCTGCAAAAATAATTGAAAAACTTGGTTTACCTGTTACTCTTCATCCAAAACCGTATTACGTTGGTTGGATAAACATTTCATCCACTCAGCAAATCACTCATCAATGTTTAGTGAAGTTTTATTTCCCTGGCTATTCAGATTACGCTTTATGTGATGTTATTAACATGAATACAACAAGCTTATTGTTGGGAAGACCATGGCAGCATGATATTCGTGTTGTTCATAATGGCTATGAGAATACTTATACTTTCGTTCATGAAGGGTTTACTAAAGTTTTATGGCCTTTACAATCTTCTACTTCAATCAAGGAGCCAACAAATAAGAAGACAACTGCATTAGTTGCTACCATTGTTCATTCTTTACAATCAACTCATTATTTTAGTTCTCATGAAGTTGTTAAACCAATGGTGAAAATTCTAGACAAGGTACAACCTTAATTATCTTCTTTTGATGACTTATTTCATGATGAGTTACCCACTAATTTACCTCCACCGAGAGATTTACAGCATCAGATAGATTTTATCCCTGGAGCATCTATTCCTAATCAGCCTCATTATAGGTTAATTCCTAAGGAGCATGAAATATTACAAGGACAGGTTGATGATTTGTTACAAAAAGGTTTAATTAGACTAAGTAAAAGTCCATGTGATAACCCAGCCTTTTTGGTAGACAAAAAAGATGGTGGACATCGTATGTGTATAGACTGTAGAGCTTTAAACAGAGTTACTATACCATATAGGTTTCCCATATCAAGAATTGATGATATGATTGTTATGCTTTCTGTTGCTAAAATGTTTACAAAACTTGATTTACGTAGTGGATATCATCAAATACGTGTCCGTGAAGGTGATGAATGGAAGACATCATTCAAGACAAAAGAGGGTTTATATGAATAGTTAGTAATGCCTTTTGGTTTAACTAATGCTCCTAGCACTTTTATGCGTCTCATGAACCAAGTTTTTCAACCTTTTCTAGGCAAATTTTTCATAGTCTATTTTGATGACATCTTAATCTTTAGCAACAATGAAGAAGAAAATTTTGAACATTTATCTCAAGTTTTTAAGGCACTGCAGGACAATGTTTTGTATGTCAACTTAAAGAAGTGTACTTTCTTTACAAACAACGTCACTTTCTTAGGTTATGTTGTGTCAGATACTGGTATTTATGTGGATGATTCTAAGATCAAAGCAATTGTTGATTGTCCTACTCCAACATCTATCCGTGAAGTGCGCAGTTTTCTTGGTTTAACATCTTTTTTATAAAAGATTTGTGAGAAATTTTAGCACTATTGCAGCTGGTTTGACAGATTGTTTGAAGTGTGATACTTTTGAATGGACTGAAGAAGCAGATAAAAGCTTTAACCTACTCAAAGAAAAGTTGTGTGGCGCTCATGTTCTTGCCATGCCAAATTTTGATAAACCATTTGAGATACACTGTGATGCTTCAATTGTTGGTATAGGTGCTGTATTATCTCAAGAAGGACATCCAGTTGCATACTATACTTAAAAAAAGTCAGATACAAGGAAGAAGTGGTCTACTTATGAGTTAGAATTAGTTGCTCTTGTTCAAGATCTAAAGAACTGGCATGCTTATCTTATTCACAGTGAGTTTGTTGTCAATACTGATAATCAACCTCTTAAGTTTTTGAAAACTTCAGCTAAGGTCAATAGAATGCATGATAGATGGTTATCTACAATCAATCAATACACATTTTATATTAAACATCATAGTGGAAAACTTAATCAAGTTGCTGATGCTTTGAGTAGAAGAGCCCATCTTCTTGTTACTCTCAAACATGAGAGTTTGAATTTTGATTTCTTAAATGATATGTATAGTGAAGAGAAAGAATTTCAGAAACTCTGGGAAAAGTGTAGTTCTTCAACAGGCAGTGTTGATGATTATCTCATTCAATATGGATTTTCTTTTAAAGGAAATCCTTTATGTATACCACAATGTTATTTACGTCTTCATCTGATCCAATAATTACATGGAAGTGGCCTGGGGGGACATTTTGGTTTAGGAACGTTATTTTTGGCCTTCAATTAAACGATACATCCAGAAGTACGTACAAAAATGCATGGTTTGTCAGCAGTCTAAAGGGGATATTCAAAATACTGGATTATATACTCCACTTCTAATTCTTGATGCACCTTGGGTGGATATTAGCATGGACTTTGTGCTTGGTTTACCACGTACATCCAGGAGGAATGATTCTATTATGGTGGTTGTTTATCGTTACTTAAAAATGACTCACTTTATAGCATGCAAGAAAATTACAGATGCCTCCAATGTTGCTTATTTATTTTTCAAAGAAGTAGTACGTCTGCATGGAATTCCCAAGACAATTACTTCTGATCGAGACACTAAGTTTTTGAGCTACTTTTGGAAGTCTTTATGGATGCGTTTGGGAACTAAACCTCAGTATAGTACAACTGCTCACCCTTAAACAGATGGAAAAACTGAAGTAATCAATCGTTCTTTGGGAAGTATGATTAGAGCCAAAGTTATTGGAAGAAAAGAGAAGCAATGGGACAATTTCCTTCTGAATATGGAATTTGCTTATAACACTTCAGTCAATCGATCAACAGGTAAGACACCTTTTGAGATTGTTTATTCTAAAATTCCTAATCATATTTTGGATTTGGTAGTGCTTTCCAAACTGCGTAAATCAAATGCTAAGGCAGATAACTTTATTGAGAAAACTTCACTCATACATCAAGAAGTAAAGTCACAACTCGCAAATTCTAATAAAAAGTATAAAGAGGATGCAAATCAACATAGAAGACTTAATACTTTTGATAAAGGAGAATTAGTTATGATTCATCTCAGAAAAGAAGACCAAGATGAAGAAATATGGACCATTCAAGATTTTGAAGAAAATCAGTGACAATGCATATGTTATTGATCTTCTTTCGAATTGGAACATCTCTAATATCTTCAATGTGCAAGAAATATTTACATTTCATGGAGAGAATGAAGTTCTTTCTACACTTTAACTCGAAGACGAGTTTGTTTCAAGAAGGGGGACTGATGTGGTACATCTTTCTCTGTATCAACAATGATTGTTTATCCTTTATTTATGTATCAACTATAACAGTTGATCCCATACGTATGTATAAACTTTCACAGTTGATCCTTTACGTCTGTTAAGGTTTACTTGTCTTTCAAGTTCTTTTCTTTCCTAGTTTGATTAGATATCCTTTTTCTTTTCTGTTTAGTCGGTTCTTGTGAACCTATTTAAAGGCCATGCCTTCTTGTTTTGAAACACATCTTTTTATCAATATTATTATCAATTCAATTATCAATTTTACAAACCTTAGAATCTGTATCCTAGAATCAGATTTTATTAAGTTTATGACGAAACTTAAACTATCTTCACAACCTCAACAACTAGTTCCATCCCTATCTGTGCTATACTAAAATCCAATGCTTATCTAAAACGAGTTTTCAAGAATGTTTTAATACATGTCAATAAACATATATTTCCATTACCATAATTGCTTTCTTTCTTTTTCCTATTTCTGTAACCGTGTTGGATCTCATCTTATAGCAATCTAATTTGGCCGTTATGAATGTTTTCTCAAATTCTTTCTTTTTACCTGAATCGCCAATACGACAATTTCACTCGTATTCTTAGTCTTAAAACATGCGTTATGGTTCGTTCATCATTCTCATTAAAAATTAAGTAGTAGGAGAACATGTCTAAAAACAGACCACCATAAAAGTAGTTTTTATCCCGATTTTCTCATTCTCTATTGGGTTTTACTTCGGTTGTAATGGATGTCGATGTGAACGCTATAAGACAGACAATGTGCCGTCTTCTTCCAGACCATATATCGGTCGACCATTGAAAAACATACGCGGAAGACAGCTGTCCGATATTTTGGTGATTTTTCTCACCAATCGGCACTCTTTTACTGCCCGGTTTTAAAAGTACACTTCCTCGAAGGCTGCTAACGGGGGTGCCAGGTTTAGTGGGGGGCTACCAAGCCAAGGCTAAAACTGTTTTGTCCTATATGAAAATCTGTTTTGTTTTATTATAGTTTTGGTACACCCCACTTAATTTGGTACCCCCTATTAGCAATGTTGCACTTCCTGGGGAGGCGATGCAATATTGCACACCGCCATCCCGTACTCATATACCTAGGGATGCACAAAAACGACTCAACCCACACCCTCCTGAAATTACCCACAGCCGACCCAACCCACCTAGGAGTGGGTCGACTATGGGTCACAGTATCAAAACCCATGGTACGGTGGGTTGACTGTGGGTGACAGCTTCCCTCACACGACCCAATCCACCCACCCGCCTAAATATTTAAATTAATTCTAACCCTTAGATTACCTATCCTAAATGAACCACATTCGTTGAAGTAATGATATATAATGCGTTAATCCTAATCATCGCTAGCTTCTCTTCACTTTGCATGCAGTTTACAACTTTGCACCAATTTCTTATTTCTCTGAATTTTTATTTTGTAAACACTTTAAGTAACTTCTAATGATGTTAATTGTTTACACTTGACTTGGGGTCAGCTTTTCGATAAAAGCTATTACATCCAATCTGTAAGAGTCTTAGTTATTTGTATACAAGTAAGTTTAGCAGTAAGACTGTAATTCTGTAACTGTAATGTAATGTTCATTGTATTTATGGTGGGTAACCCACCACTAACCCGATCCAACCCACCGTAATGTGAGTCGGATGAAAACCGACCCATTGTAATGATGGGTTGGTTGCGGGTGACAACTTCTGTTACCCGCCATCAGTGGTTGGGTGGTGGGTGAGGCAAAAACCGACCCAATCCAACCCATGTGCAGCCCTACATGATATACCGTCAACTCCGTGATCCCGTTTTTTAACAGCAGTCTCGACTTGCTGACTCTTGGACTGTAAAAAAGAACAAACGGAAAATGGGTATTTCATGGATAAAAATCGGGCTAATTTCATAATCTATTTTTGAATATCGTTTTAGACAGAAAAAGCGAGTGGGAGAGAGAAACCCCTGTGTTAATGGCGTTTGGGGGTTTTAGTAAGAACTCAGGTCCATCACTACCAATTGGAAATCAAGCTCCATTCCCAACCATTCCTTCTAATATCCAAACTGATTCTCAATCTCGGCAAAGATCTCCAAGGTAATCCATCTTTTAGCTTCGTTTTATTTTCTTAATGTATCTTTGAGAATTTGCCCCAACCAATTGAGTGTTTTGCTTTGTTATTTTAGGTTTTTTTTTTTTTTGAATTTTTAATTGAAATTTGCATCATCACCGTCATGTTTTTCAGTTTAACTGGTGGTGGTAGATTGGGAACTCCTGGCACGAGTTTTTCTACTGATTTTAATAACAATAGGGTTTCTGAAGTTCCACAAAGGTTTCAATCGTCTACATTAGATGGTGGTGGAAATAACTCTAATGGAAGAGGTGTTTTTAGCTCTTCTGAAGAAGCCTTGAGGTAAATTTTCTAAACGATCTATTAATCTTGGCTTTCATTGCCCATACTCAGAATGGATACTTGTTTTCACGGCCTATGCAATCTGTTAGTTAATGCTGGAACCACTTAAGTGGATTCTGATATACAGTTTTTGTTTGGATAATATTGGATGTTTGGGAACCACAAATATTTAATGAGAAAGAACAGAAAGAGACGCTTTATTTAGGTTTAGTGTGTTTCATGAGAGTGTTAAGGGGAATTGGTAAACATCACTTGCTATATCCATATTAGTTCATACATGATACTGTGTTGGTTGTTATCCCATGAAAAATAAATTTCCTTTTTGTATTCGACAAATCAGTTGAAATTGAATCCATACGGTGGTGATTGTCTTTCTCAGGCCCACATCCTCAGTATCTCCCCCTGGTTGGGTTAATCAATCAAATGATGGCTCTACTTTTCAAACTCATCAAAGGTTCTCCACAAGTGAACTATATCCTGGTTCACGTAATGTTGCTCCTAGAATTTCTGCCGGACCTGTCAACCCTCAAGCTCCAAAAAGAAACAGATCACCTCCTTTCCGTAATGAAGGGCGTCAAGAAGACTTCGGTGTAAGTTTTAATGAGAGGTAAGCTTTACTTACTGCTGGATAGTTGTGTATTTACCTTCACGCAATAAGCACTTAAATGAGAAAGAAAGGAAAGGGCAGCTTGTTTGAGTTTACAAGATGTAATGAGAGTCTTGGGGATAACTTGTAAACAGCACTTAGTTGTATCCAGTAAGCACATTAGTCCATCACTGTTTGTTTTTTCATGAAAAAGAAAATTTATATTGTATTCGATAATTAATTTGACTCCTTATGGTGATTGTCTTCCTCAGGTCCACGCCGATGCCCACATTATCTCCTCCTGGTTGGGTTAGTCATTCAAAAGTGCCAATTGACGGTTCTAGTTTCCAATCTCATCAAAGGTCTTCCCCTGTTGAACCTAATCTTGGTTCGCGTAATGCTGCAACCAATATTACTGCAAGGCCTGTCAACTCTCAAGTCCCGAAAAGAAACAGATCACCTCCTTTTCGTTCTGAAATGTCCACCCAAGAATCCACTGTGGGTTTTACTGGAAGGTAACTGTTCACTTTTTCAGATTACTAATGCTGTTATTGTTTGAAGGAAAACCTTCTTGTATGTTATACCAGTATACTCCACTGAACCATGTAGCAAACTTTCTATCTGCAAAAGATATTAAGTTTTGACATAGGAACGTTCCCCTACCTTCCAAACAGTATACCCTACCTTTGGGATTGTCTGCGAACCTCCTTTACGCTGACTTGTTTACGTACTCATCATATCTAGTCTATGTTTTTCTGCCAAAGGTTTACATTTCATATATTTTATCATCTTACTTTTCTCATTCCTATTTCATTGATTTCATAGGTTAGGAACCCCAACAGATTTGCGACATTCTCCTCCCCATAATGGGAGTTCAGTAAATCCACAAAGAATGTCATCACCAACTTTTGGAGGTAGAGGCGTTGTCTCATATGAAGATCTTGATCAACCTGAAGAGATTCAGATGTAGGTTTCTAGACCAAACTTATTGTTTATTTGATTTCATTTATATTCAAAGCCGTACTAATTTATTTGGTGTGATTGTCATTCTTGTTGTTTTTATGCTTGCATTTACTACCATTGAGAGAAGGTTGTTGGTTTTTCTCAGGATTGTTGGAGTTTTTTAATATATTGAAGTTATGTATCAAGTCTATAGGCGTAGAAATCTACATGCATTCTTGAGGGGATTCCTATCCTTATGTTATGGACCTTATGTGTGCTCTGTTAACTCGGCCTCTAATTTTCTTTTTGACAATTCTATAGCGTATATCATCATTAGTATGGCATTTCATATGCCATGCTGATTGATTTAATTGTGAAAGTCTTGTCACCAAACTGACTGAAAAAGAAAACCCTCAGATAATGACCTTTCCTTGTTGCATTTTTTTTTAATCCCAATGGAGTTGATTCAGGTCAAACACCATTGGTGCCAGCATTCGAGATCCAAGAGGCAACAGGTCACCTCCTTTACAATCTTCCAGTAACGTTTATTCTAGAGATTCTCGTGCGCCTCACAATGAATCTGAAAGGTAAAGTCATCCAATTGAACTGACTGAAAACGAAAACCATCAAAAAATGGCCTTTCCTTGTTTCATTTTATTCTAATTCCAATGGTGGTGATTCAGGTCAAACACCATGGCTGCCAGCTTTCGAGATCCAAGAGGCAACAGGTCACCTCCTTTACAATCTGCCAGTAACTCTTATTCTAGAGATTCTCGTTCCCCTCACAATGGATCTGAAAGGTAAAGTCATCTTGTTAGTCTTTATTGTTTTCTTTCTTTATATGTTCTTGGAAATCATCTGGTTGACTTATCCTTTAGGTTTGCATCTCCTCCGGATTTGGGTAATAAGTGGGATTATGTTTCAAATAAACAATCCCAACAAAACTCCTCCAAGTTCATACCTGACCTTGCCGAGTCTGCTGGAGCAAGACCTAGAAGCTCTCAGGTTTCCAAAAGAACCAGGTCACTTACTCATGTTACTGATGAATTTCTTCATGGAACTAACTATGACAGCCAAGATGATACTGAAAGGTAACTTCTTGTTATTCATATGTTTCATTTGTTCATACTCTCAACATTTTGGATTCCGGTGGTTTATGTGTTCTGCTGTATGTGAATGAACCAAACCAGGGAAACGCAAGCGAAGGCAAAGAGATTGGCCCGTTTCAAGGTTGAACTCACCGAACCAGCAGAGAGCAGTCCTGATGTTTTAAGGAATAAGCAGGATCAAGCTATGGCAGAGAGAAGAAAAGTAGTTGCTGAACAACCCATGGATGCATCAGGGGATATTATATTGGATTCTGAAGGCTTGGAGTCATCTGGCGCTCTAGTTGGTGTATGTCCGGACATGTGCCCAGGTATATACAGCTTTTAAATCGATGTTGAACAAACTTGGGCACATTCTTCATTTTATCTTTGAGTATGTGGAAATGATTGGAGCGCTAATGAGCAAAAGTAAAGCTCTAACGACCAGCTATGTTGGACTCGATGTAACTAAAGCACCTCCAAGTTCTTAGTGTTCAAACCATACAATATAAGGTAGAACTATCATAAGTATGGACAGTTGACCACGCAAGGGATCCTGTCCTAGAGTACTAATATGGAATTGTTCCGCTCGTAATTGAGGGCTATAGACAACACTGATGGAATGAGCCCACGTTTTTTCCTTTCAAATCAAGACCTATAATTGGGTATATGCACCTGTTTGTAGAAGGACAACATCTGATGGATTTGATTCAACAAGATAAGTTTTGTATTAACTATGTTTCAGAGTCAGAAAGAAAGGAACGTGAGAGGAAAGGAGATCTTGACAAGTTTGAACGCTTAGAAGGAGATCGAAATCAGACCACCGAATCACTTGCTGTAAAAAAGGTAGAAAGATGGCTTGTTTTTTCTATCAGCATTATGTTTCTTGGAATGGCATGTGATGATATTTTCTTTTCTAACTCATACAGTACAATAGGACAGCTGAGAGGGAAGTGGACTTGATAAGGCCCTTGCCGGTCTTGCAGAAGACTGTGTCCTATCTTCTGGATTTGCTAGATGGACCTTACAGTGAAAATTTTCTGCCTTTGTACAACTTTCTGTGGGATAGGATGAGAGCAGTCAGAATGGACCTTAGGATGCAGCACATTTTCAATCATGATGCTATATCCATGCTGGAGCAAATGGTTCTTCCCTCATCAAATGTTATTATTTTAAATTTTAAACTAGCACTCAGTATACTGGATAGGAAGGGGTAACAACCTAAATAATTTATCTCGTCACTCTTAAGGTTTCATACACCCCAGATTTTCTTCGTGTATGATTGAAAACATATGAACTATTGAACAGAAATTGTCACTTTTTATGCTCATTGTATCATATATTGGCTAATATCTGATGGGTATTTCTATGCTTCTTAATCTATATGCTTCCGCGTCTCCTTGATGCTAGATAAGGCTGCACATAATAGCCATGCATGAATTGTGTGAATACACGAAAGGAGAGGGCTTCTCAGAGGGCTTTGATGCACATCTCAACATTGAACAAATGAACAAGACATCAGTGGAGTTATTTCAAATGTATGATGACCATAGGAAGAAAGGAACCAACATACCGTCAGAGAGAGAATTCAGGGGTTATTATGCACTTCTCAAACTGGACAAACATCCTGGCTATAAAGTGAGCGATTAGACCTTTCTTGTACTTGTGAGCTCAGTTCATATCTAGAGAGGTATCTAAATACAGTTAACGTGTTATAGGTTGAACCGGCAGAGCTCTCACTTGATCTTGCAAAGATGACTCCACAAATAAGACAAACCCCGGAGATCCTATTTGCTCGTGATGTAGCGAGGTAGTCGTTATTGCTTTTCCTATTAAAGGTTCTTTTTGTTGGGGTCAAGCAAAAACTGACCGTCAATATGTATTCTTATTTCAGGGCTTGCAGAACTGGTAATTTTATTGCCTTCTTTCGGCTGGCTCAAAAGGCAACCTATCTTCAGGCATGTCTGATGCATGCTCATTTTTCCAAGGTATCACCTTTTTTTCTTACTGATGCATTAGAACTTGTTAGAAAGTGAAATCTAGAGGCTACCTCATCTCTCAAAAAACCAATAGAAAATATATGCTCTTCTATCTTTTAGTAACAATTAGCTAGGGCATTGGAGACCATCTCGTCATACTCATTTTCCTTTGGCCAGGAGCCTGACTCTCATACTTGAGGTCAGCGGATCGGGTCTCCGCTCAAGAGTTTGGAGATCTCATGAAAACTCCTCTTATTATGTAACTTATGGGGTTGGGCTGGGTCTGCTCCGGGAAGTAGGCTCAGTGGCTTCGAATCTGTGAGGGGGCAGGTCCGGGCCTATGCCATATATCAAAAAGAAAAAGATTATCTGCTTATATTTGCATCCATAAACGCATTATGTAAATATACTGCATTTGTTAACTTCAAGATTCTTTAACATGTGTATGTTATCAAAGTGATTAATGGATTTTGTTTTGACCAGTTGCGAACACAAGCACTTGCTTCCTTACACAGTGGTCTGCAAAATAGCCAGGGAATCCCTATTGCTCAAGTTACAAAATGGCTCGGAATGGAGGTATTTATTGATTCATTAGTGGGTTACTTGTTTCATTTCCAACTCATGAAGTATATCTAAATTAAAACCCTGTTAACTCTTTTTACTGTGTTTTAATTAACCCAGGGAGAAGATGTTGAAAGGCTTCTGGAGTACCACGGTTTCGTGATAAAAGAATTTGAAGAACCGTATATGGTGAAGGAAGGTGCATTCCTTAATAGTGATGAGGATTTTCCAACTAAGCGCTCGCAGCTTGTTCTGCTCAAGAAGTCGAGAACAATTTTTGAGGATGTTTCTTTTGATCAGGCCAAATTGCCATTCAAAGAAGTCAAACAAGTTGGAATATCAACTAAGTCTCTTAAACCCTTGCAGTTTGCGAAAACAAAAAGTTCGCTTGATGAACAGATGCCCGACCTCAAACCTTACTCTGCTAAACGTGTATCACAAGCACAGCCTGTTTACTCCCCTCCTAAACGTGCATCACAAGCACAGACTGTGTTTGAAATGCCAACGCCAATAAATCCAATAAATCCAATCACCAGTAATCAGCAATGGCCCGAAGTTACTTTCTCGCCAAGCATTCACCCTTCAAGTCTTTTTGCGTTGTCCCCACCAGCAATGGCTAGAGTCACTCAAGCAGAGACCCCTCAAGTTTCTGTGGAAATGAATCCTAGCTCTTTTCCAAAGGTAACACCCCTGAAAACTATGAGAAGAGCCATATCCATGGAGAGAACCCCAGTTTCGTATGTTGAATCTCCTGGGAAGAAGTCAGCGCCTCTGAATGTAGTAACCATTCCCGAACAAAATATAGAAGTGACGGTTATTCCCCAAAAAGAAGAAAATGAAGGGCTGATAGTCACTGATCAAGAAGAGGAAGTAGCAGCAGAAGAAGAAGACGATGAAGAAGAAGCTAAGCTGGTTCAGCAAGAAAATGAGGCTGCCACAGCAAAGCTTAAGCTTGTCCTAAGGTTAGTGGCTAATTGCTTGGTGGGAGCTGTTGCTTCTGTAACTTGATTTGTTAATATGCTGTCTTTTTTCTGCCAGGATGTGGAGAAGGCGTTCTGCGAAACAAAAGCAGGCACGCGAACAAAGGCAGTTGGAAGCAATTGCAGCATTAAATTCGTTGTCATTTGGTCCACCAATCCGACAAAACAAATCAGTGAGTGTCAGCTCGGTTCTTAGTAATCAATTCTCTTATATAGCTCAAGTATTTGAAAGTCTTCTATGTGCGGAATCCCAATCTTTGACTTCTTTGAGATTCTAACTCTATTTGTTGTTTTGTGAAGAAACTACGCCATGCTGGTGAGCTTAACATTGATCGTCTCCTGACGGAGAGAAGAGAAAGGCATGCAGTCTCATGGTCAAGGCTTAATGTTTCTGAAGTTGTGGCCACCATACTTGGTGAAAGAAACCCAGATGCGAAATGCCTTTGCTGGAAACTTATTCTGTGCTGTCAGACTAGGAGTGCACAAACTAATTCAGCAGCTTCTTGGTTGCGGTCTAAGCTGATGGGTATTGGAAATGAAAATGATGATGAGCTAGCAGTCTCCACTCCAGACTTATCTATATGGAAGAAATGGACTGTTAGTAATTCGAGTGAAGACATCTGTTGTTTATCTGTTCTTCGAGATTTAGGAGGTGATAAAACCGATGATGCAGTTGCTGGTTCTGGTGCTGTCGTATTTCTTGCATCACATGGATTATCATGGGAGCTTCAGAAAACTTCCTTAAACAACCTTTTGGTTTCCTTGCCCTCTAATTCGCGTGCACCTCTCCTGATCTTGAGTGACACGTATGAGGAGCAGGTCGAGAATTCATCATCAACAATTGTCAATAAATTGGGGCTTCATTATATCGATAAAACAAGGATTAGCAGTTTCTCAGTCCTCTACCTTCTTGAGAGCCAGCAAGCAGATAACCTGGATGGATTTTTCAGTAATGATCGGTTAGTAGAGGGATTGCAATGGCTAGCAGATCAAGCACCTTTACAACCTGTTCTTCGTTGTGTTAAAACACATGAACTTGTTATGGGCCACGTCAACAGGTCACTAGAGTTGCTTGAAAGGAAGGATGTTTCTCTAGTGGGTCCCGATGAGTGCATCTCGGTTTTCAATTCTGTACTGGATAGAGCAGCCAAGGAAGTTTCCTGTGCAGCAGATATGAATTATGCCCGTTGGCCTTGTACTGAGATTGGTTTATTGGAGGAATATATTGACGAGCATAGAGCTGTCCAGTTATATTTACCAAGTGCCGGGTGGAGCACATCTGCTTCAATTGAACCCATCATAAGCACAATACAGAGCTGCGAGCTTCCAGTTTTTGGTGATGATCTGTCTTGGCTGAACCATGGTTCTGATGTGGGTGAGGACATCCAGAACCAGAAATCAGAACTGGAGAAGTGTTTAATCATGTACCTGGTGCATTCAAGTAAGATGATGGATTGGCAATTAGCAACAATGGAGGCAAGCATAATGCTGCAAAAAAGTGCTCACCTGGAGCTTCATGGTTCGAGTTTCCGTATAGTTCCAAGATGGGCAGATATATTTAGACGAATTTTTAATTGGCGATTAATGAATTTGAGAAGCGGGGCATCATCAGTTGCTTATGTTTTGGCAAACCAGAGTGTATCCTGCTCGGAACCCTGTCAAGAGACATCTCCTTTGAAGTGGCGGTCGAGACAGACAGACATGTATATCGACTCCCCCCTTTCTCAACGTGCTGGTGAAAGTGGATCTACTTATGCCCTAGCAAGACCTTCTCTAGATGAAATGGTTGAAATTGGATGTACCCCTCTTCAGCACAGAAGCAACCGATCGACAATTAAGGCCATTGAACCTATTCCAATGAACTTTGACCAAGATGACAATGATACATTGGAGGCTGCTACTAACTACGGCTCAAAGGAAAGTGAATGTACAGAAAGTGAATTTACAGTAAGACAGAATACTTATCTATCTCATGGTAATGATATGGTAGTCGATGTTAAGGAAATTCCTGAAGTTAATAAGTTGAACAAATTACTAGAACGGTGTAGCATGCTGCAAAATAGGATAGACGAAAAGCTATCCATATATTTTTGATATATTACAATACTTTCAACCATTGTATTTTGAAATGAGAGAATAGCAATGAATGTCTGTTGTATAGTCTTGTTGTCCATTGTACATAATATAGTCATGGACCTACACTGTACTGAAATAACTACTTGGGAAAACAAATTTGGGAAGACCGGCCGGGATACGGTGGTAACGGTGCCCCCTTGCCTAGCCAAATTAAGCCATCTGGCGAAGAAGAAAAATCTCCTGTCTTCAAACGAAAACCCTAAACATCCAACGAATACTGCTTCAGGATTTGTAAGTACTGGAAAAATGCCTGGTCTATTGTCTCCTAATCAAGATCAATCTTCTGAAGATTCAGGTGCAGAAACTACCTCGATTGATAGTTTTCCTGGGAAATCATTGGATTTGAGTATTAAATGGTTGCAACCATGTCTTGCTGAGTTGAATAACTCGATACCTGGTTTTGGCAACTTCAGTGATGCTGACAAAGGGAAACTCATCATCAACAGGTTTTTGTTATCTGACATGAAGTTGTCTTGTGGTGGCGGCCATGGTATGCTTCCTAAGGATATTGACACTCAACATGATATTGTTCTTCGCGATGCTCTTGTTCTTCAGGTAGTAATTACATAGTGCTTGCTCTTACAAGTAAAATAGTTATTTGTTTAATATGTATCATTTGACCTTGAATAACGATATTTTCTTGCAGGTTAATGAGATAGTTGATATATCTTATAATCCAGATCAAAGACTTGTGGGTGTACCTCCAGGGTTTCAGAGGGTGCTTATGTTGTCTATGACTGATGGTGTTCAATGTGTATATGCCATAGAGGACAGACCTATCAAAGATCTTCAAGTTTTTGCTCTTGTTGGTTTCAAGGTTTGTTCTAATCATTGAAATGAAATGACTCGAATTTGGGTTACTCTTTTGTCATTTGTTTATATTCATGCTGGGGTTTCTTGTAGGATAACTTGAGCTACTTTGTTGGGTCTAATTATTTTTTTCTTTTGTTAGGTTCGGGATGGGTATCTAATGCTGGAGCCTGGACACTTGAAAGTACTTGGTGGAATGGTGGAACATTTGGAAGTTGAACGTCAGAGATCAAAAGAATTTTTAAGGTACATAAGGGGATGTTTGAGCTCGTTGCTAGCGATAGTCTCTAACCTCTACGCTTGAAAGATGTCATTAGCTTTAAAATAGTTTCAACTGAATCTACAGTCATTCCGTATTTGTTTAAGTTATCTTTCATCCTTATATGCGTGTTGGATATTGTTCACCTTACTCACACTACCCTGATGCAGAATGCGAGATTCGATAAAGGCTACACCTACACCTGATAGTTGGAAGCGTAATGGTGCTGACAATTCAACTTGGCATGATGCATTTTCCTTTAGACCGTATATCCAAGGTATTCTTAGTTTTTGTCGTGTGAATTCAATCTCCTACCAAAAACACTCCTTCTCAACTTTTGAAGCAGAATTTCTCATTTGTAGTTCTTGATGTGACCATATAGGCCATTATTATAATTTGCCGCTCCTGTCCTGTATGATAAGTATACGAGAGATTTGAAATAGGTTTAGGTTTGCGACCAGCGTTTTTCACCAGATTCATACTAATTATCAAAACTATGTCTGCAACATTTATAATTCCGAATGATGTTTTTCGCTTGTTGGTTTACTTATTTTCCTTTCCATTTGTATCCCATTTGTTTGGAACTCCTTATTTCCGTTCCCATTTGTTTTTTCCTTCGTCAGATCTGGTGGAGAAGATGGATGTCATACCATCCTTCCGGAGGAAAATCAAGGTATCATCCATTTGGTTCCCGGCTTCCCGCAAGTTCCAATGGAATTTTGAATTTAGTTCTTCCATAAATTTTTTTTTTACTTGTTTTTATGTTGTGCCTTCTCACAAGCAATTTCGAGGGGTACTGGCATTACTCATTTATTTACTAAGTACGGTCAAATTAGCACTGCGGACTGGGTCACGAAATGGTCGGATGATACTTATTGTGATAATATGGATTTTATTCCCTCTGTGCTTAGGCAAAGTTGGAAATACAGGTGCAGGGTGGTCTTTGATTCTAAGAAGCCTAACACAATGGAATTAGTCGAAGTGATCAAACGTGAATGGGCTAGGAATTCAGTAAACAAGTTCACAAATAAATACTCTTTTCAGCACCCTTCTATCCAAATCAAAACACACATGACTTTGGAACTGTCTATATGGCTGATGCCTATGGCTTTTATTCTTATGGTATCCTTTGAATTCTTGTACAGGAAGAAGCATTACCGGATTCAAAGGAGGTAGAGGAAGATGCTGCAGTCCCCAAGAACCGGGATCCAGAGCTCGCAGATAAGCAATCAGTTGGTCAGCAGAAAGAGATTGCGGGGGTATTGGATGCTGGGAACACATTTCGGGCAAACACCACTTGTGAGGCAGACACCACTTATGAGGCCTCATTGGAGCAATTAAATGCAATTATAGCAGCTGCTGAAACCACTTGTGAGACTTTATTGCGTCAAATACAAGTAATTATTTTAGGCTTTTAACACTCATAATTTTATTTTTATGCTTATAAACATCATGATTAAAACAGGAGTGCTTGGATGTTTATCTCCTTGGATGTTGAATAGAAATCATGATTGTTTGCAGAAAATATGGGATGAGGTTGGTCAGTGTGAACCTGCACGAAAAAGGATGCTGCATCAGTTAAAACAGGAGTGCTTGGATGTTTGCAAGAGAAAAGTTAATGCACAATTGGAGCAATTACAAGTAATTATTTTTGGCTTTTAACACTCGTATCTTCGTTTTTACCTGGTATGAGTTTAATCTCTTGGGAAGTTGACTACAAATCTTGATTTGTTTGCAGCATACCTCTAGCCAATCTCATGCCATGGATGATGAATGCCACAAGATATTGCTTCAAATACGACATGAATGCTTGAGTGTTTACCAGAGAAAATTTGATCAAGATGAGAAGTCAAGAGACAACCTTCTCGAGGCGATGAATCTTGAGAAGGAAAAACTTATTAGTCTTGCTTCAGTTCTCGGAGAGGAAGTTGTTTAGTGAGTAAACACGATTTTTACACCTAATTCCGAACTATTCTCTGATGATTTTATAAAGCTCAAAACTTCAGATGTATATGTGGAATTAAGTTTACAAACTTGCAGTTCTGCCCCTTAATTGGATGATAAAATTAGTTACTGTAGTTTGGTATATCGTCATTAATGTGTTACTAATTGTTCTAAAGCCCAACGAGTCAGCGGTAATGAAGAAACAATTGTCAGATATGCTTATAGAAGTAGAGTGACTACAGTTGTTGAAAGATGCACGGGAGGAGAAGTTTGCTGATGTACAATCACAGATTCGAAAGATACTTGAAGAAATTGAGGGGACTCCGAAACTTCCAGAACAGTCAAAGGCTCTCGCAGTTGATGCGAAAGACTTGTCGTTGAAAGCGTTAGAAGCATTGCAAACTCAACTCCTGGAGCTTCAGGTTTTTTGTTTGTTACATTGTCTGGACTTAGCCTACTGTTTTAACACTACTTCTGCTAAGTTGTTGAAGTAGAGTCAGTATTTTGTGAGATAAGAAAAGAGAAGATGAAGGGGCTTGAAAAGGTAAATTTTCTTTCTATAGTAATTTTCTTCACAATATGCATCACCTTGCTTTGAAACTTTTATTATAATACACTTTATATGTTCTTTCAAGGAGAAGGAGATGGCTCGCATTGAAACTGATCCAGACGCTGCTCGAAGAAAAATAACGTCTCTCTTCGACAACAGTGGAGTAATGTTGCGCCAGGTTAAAAATTGGATGTCAGCATGCAAATTATATAGTTGGCTGGAAGACTATAATCAGGTAATTTTAAAAATAAATTCCGATTAAAATATCATTGAAGTCTCTTTGTTGGTTTGATAACTGTAAGAAGTCTTGTGAAGTTGATAATGTCAAAAGTTTTTTCTATGGCATCATCTATGGATTGCATACGTTGATTTTGATTTTTTGCTGAAACGGGAAGAGAACAGTTATAGCCCCAGCACAGGGGGTGCGATCGAAATTCCAGGTTTGTATTTTTAAAACCCTGATTTTGTGTTGCCATTATCTCTTTCTGCATACAGACTGTCAATCTTCTGAAGTTAATCAAATGATCTTCATTTGCATGATGGCACCTTAGCAGCCAAGACTCTGGTGTGTGAGGTGGATTGTCAGACTGATGAGTATGCTATGAGAGTATGTTTATCTGCATTATCTTTACAATATTCTTTTGACAATATTTGCCATGCTGTTATTTGTGTTTTCTGAGTGATAATCTTGTTATCCATTTCGCCAGGGCAAGAAAAACCGGCCAGGATTCGGCGCCCCCTTGCCTAGCCAAAAGAAAAAGAAAATCTGAATGTCTGTTTCAGTCAGCCATCTGAATTTCTGTTTGGTGGAATCATGGGTGTGCACAAGTGGTATCACTGTCAAACAAGAAAAAGAAAATCTCATCAAGCCATGACTTATGGAGTAGATATATTTTTGATGCAACAATACTTTCAACACTGCTGTAAATTGAAGAGAAAGAATAGCAATGAAGGTCTCTCTTGTAGTCCTCTTATCCTTTGTACATGAAATTTTTCATTCTGAGAGAAAAGCCGAATTCAATAATCATTACACACAATGTCAAGAGAATAAAAGAAAACAACTTAGATTAATTTTCGACATTATGAGTGGTAAAAACATGAAGAAAAAAAAGTCAGCTTTACAAGAGACAACCAGTTTTAACAGGATTGCCAACACTATCTATAAAACTAGCAAAAGTAAACCCATCATATAAATCCCGTTTCACTTTTTTATTATAGAGCTCAAGTTCTTCGTGCGAATCTTGCATCCATTTAGTATTTCCTCACATCACATCTTTAGTATTCCCTCCTCCGTAAAAAGCCAGGTGCACAGTGTACTAATCGAGTCAATCTATGTGCTAGTGTCTCTTTGGTTTCCATTTAGCAATGGTCAGATATCTGTATAGATGATGGCATGGCTATCTTATTTTCAGCACAGCGCAAATCCCTTCACCCTGCATCCATCAATAAGCTCTTTCTAGTGATCTGCCTGATCAGCAACATGTGAGTGTCAGCTGAGTAACATGGGAAAAGGCAAAAGGCTACAAAAATCTTGCGACTATAATTCAACAGTGTCCGAAGAGTGCCATACCTTTTTGAATTATACCAAAGAGATCAACATGAGGTAGCTTATGTATTCGATCTACCAAGATCACTGGCAGAAGATGGAAAAGGGAACCCCAGTAAGTTGGAGGGAACGAATCTAGTAAAGCCAAAAAGAAGGAAACAGAAAAAGAACAAGTAACAACTAACCGTATTTGAAGATCCAAAGTGGGTTGGAGATGGAACAACACATGCTGGACTTCTTTCCACAGGAGTAGTATATAGACAAGGCTGTGTTTCAGATAAGTTACTCCTTAATGTATGGTAAGAAACAGATGTATCCGCAGACCCTTTCCCAGTCAATATTGGAACAAGATCCGTATTCATTCCATATGTTCCATTAGTTGTAGCACCAACACCTAATTGCTGAAATCACAGAAAAAGATTTGGTAAAGAATAGAGAACATGCAAGGAAGCACATACAATAAGATGGATGAATAAATGTATAACAAACGGTTTAAGACAGAAGCAATTATATTTCGTGGGCCAAAAAATACTACAACTCAGTAATTGTTATCCCATAAGACTACTGCTTCAAGATATTACAAGGCTAAAGAATCTTCATCTAGAAAATGTTAATGAATAATATGAGAGTATTATCAAACTGCTTTTACAGTGTTCTGTAAGACAATTGCAAATCACCCATGTAAGGCATGTTTCAAGGTGGTTTCTCCACCTAAAAGTTTGGGGAACACTTGTATGAAAAAACTGACCCTACACAGACAATAATAAAGCCATTTTGATTGGGTCAGTGCCAGCTTGTAAGTCAGTTGCAAAACTACCCATGCAAGGCATGTTTCAAGGTGGTTCCCCCAGCTCAAACTTTAGGGAACTTCAATGACAAAAACTAACCCTACACAGACAATAAAAAAAACCATTCTTGGGTCACTATAAAGGAGAGGACATCTTCCTAAAGAAATATACCAAAACAAGTCTTCCACCCATGATAAGATGCATATTCCACCCTATTATGGTACACAACTCGAAAAACAGGAAGAAGGTGTTAGGCGCATACATTACTTAGGTCTTTGATGTGCACAACAATGATCGTTATATCGTCTGTGCGATTTTCATGCTCTAACCATAGCCTGTACGATTCTCCTGTGATAGCAGCACATGCATCCCGCGGATCTGTATATCTTATCACCTACATGAGAAACTGTAGAATTAGTGCAATTAGAAAGGCGGCATTGTAATTTCAATTTTTCTACTTCTCTGCCTAGAGGTGTTTATGGAGTACAAGGTTCATGAACATGACGATAATTAAAAACTAATGTCTTCAGCAAACAAACTAAACAACGTTTGACATACATTCACAGTTAATGACGGTAAGAGTCAGAAATGTGTAGAGACACATAACATATGGACAATATTATAATGAGCAATACTCAAACTCACTTATCTCTAATAAAATGATCTCAAATTCTTTGTTTCTTACCGCATTGACAACTGCTTGGCTCGAGAGGAACTCAAAGACCCCATCACTTGCAATCACAAAGAACATATGATTTGGTGTAAGCTTCACCATAGAAATCTCAGGATCAGCAATTACACCTATCTTCTCAGCTGTACTATCTCCCAGACTCCTCGAAAAGGCAGTTCCAGGATACAAGCCATCCTGCACCCACAACCTAGGTGGATCGCCACCATCATTCTCTTCATCCCCCCAACTCTGAATACTAGGATCAGTTATCCCTTCCACCTGATCCACTGTCAAAACCCTTGCACCACATAGTTTCACTCTCTCATACTCATCATTTCTAAACGGTGTCTGATCAATCGAAAGGTCCTCCGCAACAACACGACTCCCACTCCTAACAGCAATGACAGCCCTAGAGTCCCCCACATTTGCAATAAAAAGAGTATCTCCCTTAACAAGTACAGTAATCGCAGTGGTACCACTCATTGTATCATCTATCTCACTCTCATGAAGTTCAGTATTGGTTCTCTCAAATGCAATGTTATACGCTTTGATAGGATCCACTGACAGCATAGGATCATTTGACAATATCTCAACAAGTCTATCTCTAACAAAATTAGAACACTCAGTACCATACTGACCATGCCCATCAAAAACACCAAAGAAATGAAGATTTGGGTTACCTTGAATATCAGTTTTGATGCAGAAACTATCCTGGTTGGCTTTGTCAGGTGAGTCTGGATAATACCCTCTATGTGTCAGAACCGAATACTCTAATTTGAAGTTATGTGAAGGGACAGAAGCAATCTCTCTTGACCTCTCTGTGAGTATATATCTCTGATTATCGCCAACCCCACCACCATTACTTAACTCTTGGGCATCACCATCAGATGATTTTGGGTACCAGCTACAGCAGTAACAGCACTTGCCCTGGACACATCCCATCTCCAAACCCAAGAAATCAAAAAAAAAATCTATGAAATTTCTTATGATTCAGACATGGGTTTTCTCAGAAAAGTTTATGTTTTTTTGTTCCTGACACTCAATGTAATTGAGAACCAAAAAGAGTAAAGTATGATGAAATGAGGAGAGTTGAAAAGTGGGTTTTGCGTTTTGTTATCTCAAGAGAAGGGTTGTATGAGGAAATCCCATGTCTCAAGGAAACAAAAAAAGATGCCCCAAAAAAAACTCTAATAAGAAAAGGACAAATTTTCAGAAGACCTAGAAAGAAAGCAAGAATCTTGTTGTTTTGGGGCAATGAGGAGGAGGAGGATGAAGAAGAAGATTGTAGAATCCAACAAGGGTTTGGGTTTGGGTTTGATTGAAAACTTTGAAATGTGCTGGAAAGCATGAAGAATAAATTGTAAAGGTGGTGTTGTTACTTTGTTGTTCAATCCCTTCAAATAACAACATACCTTTTCATGCCAAAGATTGTTTTGTTGTTTTAGAAAGGTTCAGTTAATGTCATGGGGTATGGTGGTGGTGTTTCAAAATCTTAAAAAAATCATCTTTGGTTGGCTTGTTTGTTTGTTTATTTTATTTTCCCAACAGAATCCAAATGAAATCTAACAAAAAAGAGAAATAAAAATGCTACCAAATGTGTATGGGCAATTGGGTATCACCCATATCCCATTTTGTACGATCCGTTGATAATTCTATCCACACCCACTTTTTATTTTCTTTCTTTTTTATGTTTTACCGAAGGTATGTTACAGGGGCGGCATCGTAACGTTCGTCTAATTGGTTAGGAGATGTTCTACAGGGGTGTAAATTAATTAGATTACCTTCTCCATTTTTTAACCTAAATAAAGCTAAATTGAAAATTTGTTTTCTTTCTTCTTCTCTTCTCCTCCTCCCATCAACCGTAACCTCCATTAAAACTCAAAATTTCATCGTCTTCGATTAATCGACGATTCGAAAATTAATCAAGTGTAGTGTAATGACTTATATGAGGTATGTTTTGAAATCCAGTTACGATTTGGTTTATTTTGTTCGATTTAAGTTTAATTTCTATCGAAAATTAGGGTTTTAGATGAAAATTGAATTTGAAATTGAAATTTCTGGGTTTATGTGAGTTACGGTTGATTTTAACTCAATTACGAACCGTAACTGGATATTTTGATGTTGTTACGGTTGGTAATAGTTCAATTATCAACCGTATGTTCTTATATCTGAGAATTTTCTTCAGTTACGGTTGGTAACCATTTTAGTTTACGAACCGTAACTCAGTTTCAGTTGGTATCGAGCATTTTGTTACGAACCGTAACTCAGTTACGGTTGGTATCGAGTATTTAGTTACCAACCGTAACTGAGTTACGGTTCGTATCGAACATTTAATTACTAACCGTAACTGGTTTTACGATTGAGTTTTCTTCAAATTGAACCAGTTACCGGTTGGTAGTTCATCTTTTACGAACCGTAACTTCGATTTACGGTTGGTTATGAGCACAATTCCAACCGTAATTAGCTCTGAAAATGTAAAAAAATTGAATTTTTTTTTACGTATTTTAGGTAACTTTGAGCAACAAAAGGCTAGTTGGGACTAATTTAGAAGTATACCCGATCATTTTCAGGTCCTGGTTTTTCATTTTGTTGGTTAATTTCTTCAATTGATTGAGATTGACCTTCTCCTCTAAACTTTTTTTTAACTCTAAAAATCTGATTTTGGTTTTGATTTTGAGTTAATATAAGTGAAATTAATCATTAACACTAAACTTGATTATCATCACAAAACTAGGTTATCAATTATGAGGGTTAATTTGTCATTTTCAGTATTTTTTTTATAAGGGACACCTTAAATGATCATTTAATGACCCTTTTTGTCCTATTAAAATGCCGCCCCTCTAATAAACCATGCCGCCCCTATAACGAGTTACATTGCTAGACCGAGAGAAAATGAGTATCGAAAATTGCACCGAGAGAGATCTAGGAACCCAATACTGAGAAGGGGATGAGTGGGCTCCACCACCCCTTTCACACAGTGTATTCTTTAGTTTTTTTTTTCTTCTTTCCATCAATCAATCATTTCCGATTATTTTACTGCGTAGAGTGATCCCTAAAACTACGTCTAGGTACTTCAATCCTGGAAAGCTAAAGCCTTACAATATCTGGGTAGGGTTCTCTACGTTACATCGTCATGCAAGCTATGATACAAAAAATCAGGAAAAATTCAGTATTGCCGTTAAACACCAGTTCATTATGCGATTTTGCAGCAAAAAAAGCTTTAAATGAATGTATGTCAGATGCTTAAGATAACATTAGAGCACTTGTGTCATTGATTCGAAAGAGCAAGAATGACTAGCACTCGAACACTTCTATTTTAGAGCTATATGTGGCGAAGCTAGTTTACCGCCGCGGCCATAATGTGGTCGGACCACATACTTCACTGTTTTGACCCACTTTTATATGCTGACACATCTATAAATAGAATTTTTATGTCCAACACAGTTTTGTTACCTCACCCTTTTTATCTATATTTATTTGTTAACTTCCTAATTTTTCTTTAAAATAAATCATTTAACAGGATGAGATGAGGCAGATTTTTTTAAAGTTAAATACACGTCAAAAATTAAAGACGGACTACATACAAAATGTATATGGCTCGACCACATCTTAGACGGAGAGCTAGCTTTTTATATTGGCGACTTGCCTACCCTTTTTTCAAAACCTGGCTTCACCCAATGTCCATGTCAGATGCTTATCTGACGCCTACATGGGCGCGTCCCCGCAAGCACATCACTAACATGTAGCAAGTCCGCAGAGCCGATCCTGCGGCTAGAAAGGCCCTGTGCGAATTTTTTTGCCGGGCCTTTTATAATGTTGAACATTTTGTAACCATATTAATAATTTGTATTTAATTTGCAAACTTATAGATATTAGGGTACTAAAGGAAAACTTATACTAAATAGGGACGGTATGTCGGTAACACATATTTTTATGCATCTCTATTTGAAAAGCGGAAGGAGTATTATTTATTTTTTGTTGATGTCCGCCGATCAGATTAAGAATACGCCAGAGCAATATAGGCATGGGTTACACTAAGGTCTAAATAATTATGTGTCTGAACTAAAGCATCAAGAAAATGATTGGATGAATCGATTAAGCAACACCTTTTCTCTTTTTGTTGAAGATGTAACTATGTGTTTGGTCTAAAGAAAATGATAGCTTGGTGGATAGAATTCGTCAAGAAAATGATAACTTGGTGGATGAAATTCATCAAGAAAATGATAGCTTGGTGGATGAAACGATTTTGCAACACCTAGATGTCATGTGTTCGAGCTTTTCATTAAGAGTTTTTTTTTTTTTTTTTTTTGAATACCCAATGAGAATACTGGCTACTGGGCTGTGAAAAAAAGGCCCTTGGTAGAGACGGGCCCTGTGCGTTCGCACAGCCTGCACGCCCTCAGGCCCGGCTCTGCAAGTCCGTATTCCTGCTCTAATACAAGGAAAATGCAAGCACCGTACCGAAATAATAACAAGGGAAAGTCACTTCGAATATCTATTTGGAGTTAACTGAGCTTTAGCCAGTGACGCGAAGATGAATTTGCCGGAATGGGAGCTAATAGATTAAAGAAAATCCGGAGCTTATTTCCTTTTGCAGCCTGGTAGACTGTTTGGAGGGTGCGAAACAATAGGCTTTATAATAATCGTTCTAAACATATTAAGCAATTGATAACTGCATCAAAATACTTTTTGTTTAATTATTTGCTTTGTTTATAAATATTTCTCATTTTTTCCCTTTCTATTCTTATTTGTATTTGGAATGCGGTGATTCATTGATCCATTTCTAGTTTTTTTGTCACTATTTTAGTGACTTAGAACTATTTTTATATAAAATTTGTTATTTTATGTCAAAAAGAAATTCATATATATGAGGTTATTATTTACACTTCAAAATTTTACACCAAATCCCACACCACCATGTTTACATCCGTTTATACCGTAAATTTAGGGATGATAAACTCATGAAATTGGTATATCTCACACGAAAATCACCTGTAAACCGGTGAGTAATCAGCAGGTGGTGGTGTATGAATTTAGTGTAAACATTTTAGTGCATTTGTCTGGTTTCGAAAGAAAAAGAGAAAAAGTTCAAGTCGCACGTTTATTTCATCTAACAAATAGTCAAATATCAAATCTAACCCAGTCAAGGTTCAGATGTTACATTTGGCAAATTAAGACAGGCCGCCCTAAACCTAGACTAGTTTTAGTTAGGTCTCTAATGCACCATTTAAAGAAGTAGGCAAATAGCATTAGGATTTAGGTGTTATCTTTTTCAGTTCATTCAAAATATCTACAACTCTTAAAACCAATGATTTCTTCTGCATTAGGTAGGTTACATAGATTCTATGCATGTTAAGAAAAAAGCAAAGCATTATGGGAAGTGAGATGGTCATGCAAGGTATCTATCTTAGTCTTTAGATTGGACCAATGAAAAATCTTTCATGTTTGATCTCATTCTTTTGCGTAGAATGACAACACAAAAGGAAAACTAAAAAGAAAAGAATGTCTAACACGCAAGGTGATATCCCCAAATGATATTTGAAGTTGAACCAAACATCTGTATGGATAGGAGAAGGAGTATTGTGTTGAGACGATGATGCCTTTGTTCCAACTCATTCCTATGTAAATGCTTTCCCTAATTCAAAGAGAATCCATGTAAATATGAATTACCGTGGCTTTGTGGATATTTATCCCATTATAAAAATATTGATAAACATCCATGACCGGAAACCTATAAATATATTATTATTGAATATATTAAAAAAAAATATTTCAGAAAGGAATTGGAACCCAGTTTATGGCTAGGTTACCGACCAATAGCTTTGTATGATTTACTATCTCGAAAATGATATAAATGGTTAAGATAATATTTCCTAAGTTCAAAAAATTAAAATATTGTCATAAACAAGTGACCAAATGAGAGGAAAATATTCATAATTAGGGACCCATATATATGCATCTTTATGTTTTTGATATATTAAAAAATGAAAAAAGATTTCCGTAATGTCACTAAGTGACCCGATGTAATATACGTTAGAGACTCCTCAAATTTTATGGAATATCATATAGACTTCATAAAGATGTGGCTTTCACTTGCCATGGCGACACTTTTTGGTCCATAAGATGTGGACCATCATATTGATATGGATGATTTTTTGCTCAATAACAGCTTCTTTAATATCCATAGAACAAAAGGTTTCTCAATACTTTCAACATTTTTATGAAATGCAATCAAAATAGATACTATCATGTATCAGACTCGTATCGCAAGGTGCGAGGCACCTAAATACATTTATATTCGTATTAGTATTATCGGACGATATGGTGATCGATATTATCTCTTCGGTACGACCAATATAAGTAGAATATATGTGTATCAATGATATTTTGCATGCCGTCCTTGTGAAAGGACGATAGAAAATATATTCCTATCTTATTGGCTAACACGGCCGACATTAACTACATCGAATACAATCTAAAACATTATTTTTAAATAAGGCCTATGTTTTATCTCTTATTAGTGTTGAAAGTAAGTCGGCGTTTCTGGGCTCTATTCAGAATAACAAGATGTCGGAAAAAACAAAGACATTTGAAGACTTTTGTATTATGTCGCTTGTTGGATTTTTTGTAGGAAACAAAATAAAATTGCTTTCGGAAGGATGTGGAAGACTAACAAGGAAATAATTCATTTTATCAAACATTACTATTATTCTCTTCTGGTGCTCTAATTAGATATCTGTCTTTCGACTGATATTGTTCTTTTTAGTTGGAAACTTTTTATCAGACAATGATTTTTGAGTTTGAGGTCTTGTAATTAAATATATGTACCAAAATATTCACTTACTGAAACATAATTAAATATCAATATATGCGACTCACACATGAAATAAAACATCACAATTTTGTTCTTGATATAGTAATTATTAGGATATGATACTACACATAAAATTCACTAACCATGAGAAAAAACAAGGGTACATATAGGATTGAACCACTACAGTCTATCCTACGAACTCAATCGTAATACACCAGAAAAATTTACAAACAATCAAGTATTTAAATCACCTCAAACTTGTATGAAATGAGAAGAGGAAGTCAACAAAGAAAGATTAAGGACATTCTGATTTCAGACGAAGAAGTTATGAGTAAAATAGTTTTCTACTTACTCATGAGGATCAGAATCGATCCCAGGACCATTTATCAAATCTAGGATCTATCCTAAGGCTAGGACCAATCCAAACACGGATTCAAACAAAATATTGTTTTGAGCGTAACTTTCGCATTCAATATCTAAATTGAATGATTTTTGGCTAGTTTTAAATCTCTGCTCAAGAGATACACATACATGACCTGTAAAAAATTAACATTACGGCATTTTGCCTTAGGAATTCAACCTTAAATCAATAAGAAAAGTTAGCTACTCATGTTGAAATCAAGATGAAAATAAACTATTTAAAAGATTTTGGATACTCGCTTCTTCTTCCAATCCTTGTATTTTTAACTCCTCCTCAAAGTTGATGTGTGAAACTCATAGAAGTTTCTCCCTTTTTATATCCTTCAGTTTAGTTGTAAATCCACCTAATAATAGAATGCATTTCCCAAAACAAGACTTGTTCTCTAATTTCCAAATCCAAGTCAAATTCCTTTAATTTTCACTTTCATCCAAAATCTATGACCAAGCCAAGTTCAGCAAACCCATGAGTCAAAAATACTCATTAGGAAATTATGTGCAAAATTTGGGTCGCTGAAAAATCCCCGGTACTCTGGAATCCAGCCAAAGAGTCAACGGAGTTCTGCTTGCCAGTCACCTTTCAAACTAACAGCCAGTTGTTAAAAATAATGGTAAACCGTTAGTCAAAGGGGTTAAGGTATAAGTCGGTCATCAAGTCAGCTGTTCTAACTCGATCTTACTCGGCTGAATTGGTTGAGTTGAGTTGGATCACTAAGTAGACTCGCCGGGAAACGATTCCAGCTGAGTTTTCCATATTTTTAGCTAGTTTCCGGCCTGCTTCGGGCTCATCTAATTTCAATTCATACCCTATCATATAGTTCATTCATTTAGCTCATATATCTGTTACACGACATCAATTCAGCTGTTAACACGACTAACTGATGAATTCTTGCTGCAACAAGACTAATTGATTCCACCAACAATGCATATGTACCCGTTAAGCCATTATCTGATGCATGTCTTAAGTGCAACAAAATTATATTTAAGTTTGTCCATACAGGTTGCCTAAGAAAAAATTGGTGGTGTATTTTGGTACCCCCACGTTTTCAAATATAGTTGTGGAATCACAAAGTCTGAGACGAAGAAACTTTGCGGTTTTTATCTATCTTGCCTGATCATAGTGAGACTCAACGATCTGTAGCAAGATAGTAAAACTCAGAAATATATATATATACAAGAACTCCTCTCAAATGATACATATACAATAGTCATTTGGTTTACAAATACAACATGTAATATAATAAATATAGTAAAAGTCAACCAACTAACGGACTCAACTCCTCGAAGCTTTCACTGCGAAATTCACATCCGTCTCTGAAACTAAAAGTGGTAATGGGTGAGCACAACATCCCTAAAAGGGGTGCCCCTCAGGAATTAACATTTAACTTTCATGTAATCATTGAAAATGATTTGAAAACAATTCATGTTTTCCCTAAACGTTAAAGCGCAATCAATTTCACATAGGTTAACAATCATGTATAAGGAACTAACTCCTTCCAAACAATATATAATAATGGTGACTCATCCCGCACCTAGATAGCTATATGGTGACTCGTCCCGCAGCTAGTGATTGCATAAAAGCTCGAATTCATGTAGATATAAATGAAGGAGCAGTATCTTATATACCACAGATGGAAATTCTCGTTTCCCAAACAATTCATAAAGACAAACAAAGCATTACAATTCCTTTCCAAGCAATGGAAAGATTAAAAGAAATAGTCGAACTTTCGTGAAACAAAGTTAAACAATGCAGGGAAAGCACAACCAGACAATGCATGAATTTGTTAAACATAAACTTTGGTAAAAGAAAACAACAATAATCACAAAAGAGTCAAAGATATTCCCACCTCTTTTGATGACAAGCCACGCCTACCTCAAGATCCACGATCCACTGGTTCATCCTTTGAATCGATCTTTGATAATAACTAACTGTTAATCACACAACAAGTCTAAGAACATAGCCAAATGGCTCACACAAGAAAATCATACAGGTCTATCTAATGGTTCTATGTCCGTTTATCACTTTACACCTTTTCATTCTCTATCTTTAACATAATTAAGGTTTACTAAGTTAAATAGGTTGGTTCTATAACCCATTATCTAAGTCTCATGAATTCTACAACTTGTAGATGAAATCACAGGTTAAGTCAGACCATAAGGGTCCAAGACACCAACATAAGATAACTAGCTAGTCTTAAGCCCAAATTATATAAACAGGCCCATTAACCTAAAGCCTGGACCAACTGGTCAACTAACGGTCTCTAACGGTCATACTAACACTCACATGTCAACTAATAGTCAACGTCCAGGGTCAATGGTCAAAGAGACCAACACAGTCAAGGTTCACCGAGTCAAGTCTGTTAAGGCCTAGTCACTGAGTTAACTCAGTCAGTCACACTGAGTCAGCTAAACAAATTGAGTCAGCTAAACTGACTGGGATGACTAATAGGTCTAATTCCTGTGGAAACTACATTTCTTACACCAATTCCTTGATATCAAAACAGAAGTAAAACATTCATTTATTCTAAATAAATTTCAAGATCAAAATACAAATACAACAACAATTTAAGCCTACCGGCAATTCAGCAGTTCCAAGCTTCTACAGCTAACAGTAACTGCAACTTTATAATCATCACCAGTTCAGCTTATTCGCAACTCAGCACATTCAACCACAATTGTGAATCCTTAACAGTCATCCCTAGCATATTACCCATTCATATAACTCTCACAGCTGCAATACTAACTCGACATTCTCTATATAACCACAGATGCATATATGAGCCATAATACAACTTCAATCTGCAACAGTTACGCACACTACCCTATATCATTCATCTAATTCTCTTTATTAGTTGAGCAAGACATACTGCACATCATACCACCTGCCTTAAACTCAATTCAATATTCAACAATTCCTTGTAACTTTAACAACATCAAAGCAACTTGTAGCTCAGTTGGAAATCTTACACACACACATTCATCTAAACCATACATTCACAATACCAACAGACTTCAATTCCATTACATCTCATTCTGATTTAAAACTCATACATGTTCTTACTGAGAATTCACCATCTGCAAACTCCGGTTCTAACAACATCATCTTCATTACTAACGTCTGTAAATCTCAAATTCGCAATTGAACTGAAATAAACTCCATATAACTGATTCAACATCAATCTAAACAGACCCATCTAAGAA
The DNA here is from genome assembly GCF_003573695.1 of Papaver somniferum. Lineage (NCBI taxonomy): Eukaryota > Viridiplantae > Streptophyta > Magnoliopsida > Ranunculales > Papaveraceae > Papaver > Papaver somniferum. Next base: position 5,912,828 of record NW_020624820.1, on the reverse strand, counting down.
TCATCAACTATTATCCAATTTCAAATAAGACTAAATCAAAACAACGAAACCCTAAATTACCTTTTCTTCACTGTAAATCGAGAACTGGATTCCAATTCGTCTTCTTAGTAACTGGATCTTTAAATTTGCATCATAATCTTCCTCTTCACTTCAAGTTCATAAAAACCCACCCATTAATTTCTTCTTAATCATCTCAATTCACATCTTCAATGAATTTCAGAAACCCTAATCGTTTTTCTTCATAATTGACAACCATATCATCTCCTTTATCATTCAAACATCTTTATCAATCGATTTCCTATCAATGAATCCACTTGCATGACTCACAGATTCTCCACAGAGAAGAATAGAGAAAGAAAGAAACAGAAGAAGAAGAAAGATAAGAAAGAAGATGAAGAATGAATAAGAAAAGAAATGAAATCGAGTTTATCTACTCGACTAGGATAAGACTAAAGAGATTTGCTAAACCACACACTCAGCTAGATAAGGGTATCCCAAGTCGGCTAAGCTGCAAAATGACTAACTTGCCCTTCAAACAAAGCTGATGATATCTTCTCACTCTGGTATCCGAATGACACGTTCGAGCAGCCCATTTCGCATAACTTTTCGAGATCTATCTAACGATCCTATTTTCGTATCTAAATAGTTGTTAGGTTAATCTATTAATTAACGTTCGTGTTAAACTAATCGAATTATTATCAGATAATAGTCTCTTGACTAGTCTAATAACGTTGACGAGCTTAAGGGTCCTTACATTCTCCCCACCTTATATCATTTTCGTCCTCGAAAATCAAACTATTCTTCTGGTTTTCAAAAACTCCCCACCTTATAGAATAACCGCATCTCTTATCTAAGCGCAAACAACATAAACAAAGCACAAACCTATATGGCTCTATAACTAAAATCTAAAATTTGTAGCTCTAAGTTCAATTACACTGAGTTAAGTTCTATAAAATACGGAAGTCTAAGTTTCTTACAATAATTTCTATCTTATAAAATACTTGTCTCTAATTACAAAGGAGATTCCTACGAATTTATTTCTAAGTGAATTTATATCCATCGGTTTCCTAAAGAATAATACTAAGCTTCTATGATCGGTCATCTCTGAATGCAGTTGCCCTGTCAAGGTTGTCCAGTCCCAACAATGCCTTCCTATAAACAGAGTAAAATACAACCTTCACTATTCCCCAGTGTTGGATTAATTAACCGTTAATTTATTAAGATCAACTAGTCTCTAAACTTCTATTGTAACTGTAATTCAGTTAAATTTACTTTGTAAAATATATAACTAGTTCACATCATTTTACGCAATTTAGTTATCAAAATTTATTTTATTTAATCCTTTGCCAATATAAGTAATCCCAATTCGATTTTACGTAAATTTATAATATTTCACAATTTTAACTTTATTGTAATATCATATATAAATTTTCCCAACATTATCTGTTATAAATTTACTACCAGCCTAATTATTCGCATACTATTATCAACTGTATTATTATTCTCATTATTGATAGTCCAGCCGAAACACTAAGCCTTAATCTTGTAAACATAATTATACATCCTCATAAAAAATTGGCATAATAGATTTTATTTATTCAGATTGAATCCGTATACTATATCTTATTGAATATTGGCGTTGGTAATCTAATATGATTTTCATTTGAGTCTGCATAAAATTTTAATATGTCCTAATAATCTTTAGATTTCTCTATTAATATAAAGTGTCCTATTAATATGCAAATCTATTTTCTTTTAATTCTAATACTACACCAAACATCTGAATACAATTCTTAATACTTCATGTATATTTGTTCCATCTTATTGATTTACTGGATCATTCATTAGACTAAACATAATATTTGTGCAAGATTACTAATAGGTTGAGTCTTTTATTTTATATATTATGTCCTCACTTTCTTAAGTCCATCCAATAAGTATTATATTAACTATCTAGTTTAAATGCAAAACATACATCTCTAATTTGTCATTAGTTTAATTTACAAAACTTTATCATAGATACGCGTTATTAATATTTCATAGCTATTTAATCATAATTATTGTTTTTATCATTATATCTCCTTATTAAAATTTTAATTAGATTAAGTTTAATATGATACTAATTGATAAAAGCTAACATAATTTATTAAAATTATTATTACTTTTATTATCTGTAATTACTATTATAATATTTTATTATTAACATTGATGATCGAACTAATATTTTAACTACTCTTTCAATTATTATTGAGTCCCAAAATATTATTAACATTTATGTGATTATAAATTATTGACCCTACGTGTAAGTCAAGGTGCTTAACAAGTTTATATGTGTCTTCCAAGATTTATAAATAATATTAATCTCACTATTTTTTAGTATTGTATTGTGTACATGTTCATACTATTTGGATCAATTATTCTCAAATCCATATCAGCTAAATCTATTGGTGTACCCTACAATTTTTACTTCATTACAAACAAACAAATCAATCAATCAAATAATTCTTTTAATTGTAGATAGTTTTTAGTGATTAAGATTTACCTCACAACCCAACCCAGTTCTAAACTAATTTATTTCACTAACTGGCACTGGTTATTTCAATCTATTCCCATATAAGATATAATAGTGAACTCTGATACCAATATTGTAGCGCCCCCTAAGCTAGCAGCTGGCTAATCCAAGAGATTAACTAAATAAGAGGCACTAAAATTTAAATCAGTTACTTAAACATTCAATTAAGAAATCTGCTACAGAACTTAACCCAAAACTAGCCCGCTCAGAAATATATATATATACAAGAACTCCTCTCAAATGATACATATACAATACACATTTGGTTTACAAATACAACATGTAATATAATAAATATAGTAAAAGTCAACCAACTAACGGACTCAACTCCTTGAAGCTTTCGCTGCGCAATTCTGATCTGTCTCTGAAACTGAAAGTGGTAATGGGTGAGCACATCATCCCTAAAAGGGGTGCCCCGCAAGAATTAACATTTAACTTTCATGTAATCATTGAAAATGATTTGAAAAAAATTCATGTTTTCCATAAACGTTAAACCACAATCAATTTCATATAGGTAAACAATCATGTATACGGAACTAACTCCTTCGAAACAATATATAATAGTGGTGACTCGTCCCGCACCTAGATATCTACATGGTGACTCATCCCGCACCTAGTGATTGCATAAAATCTCGAATTCATGTAGATATAAATGAAGGAGCAGTATCCTATATACCACAGATGGAAATTCTCATTTCCCAAACAATTCATAAAGATAAACAAAGCATTACAATTCCTTTCCAAGCAATGGAAAGATTAAAATAAATAACAGAACTTTCGTGAAATAAAGTTAAACAATGCAGGGAAAGCACAACCAGAGAATGCATGAATTTGTTAAACATAAACTTTGGTAAAAGAAAACAACAATAATCACAAAAAAGTCAAAGGTACTCCCACCTCTTTTGATGACAAGCCACGCCTACCTCAAGATCCACGATCCACTGGTTCATCCTTTGAATCGATCGTTGTTAATAACTAACTGTTAATCACACAACAAGTTTAAGAACATAGCCAAAATGGATCACACAAAAAAATAATACAGGTCTATCTAATGGTTCTATGTCCGTTTATCACTTTACACCTTTTCATTCTCTATCTTTAACATAATTAAGGTTTACTAAGTTAAATAGGTTGGTTCTATAACCCATTATCTAAGTCTCATGAATTCTACAACTTGTAGATGAAATCATAGGTTAAGTCAGACCATAAGGGTCCAATACACCAACATAAGATAACTAGCTAGTCTTAAGCCCAAATTATATAAACAGGCTCATTAACCAAAAGCCTGGTCCAACTGGTCAACTAACGGTCTTTAACGGTCAGACTAACACTCACATGTCAACTAATAGTCAACGTCCCGGGTCAATGGTCAAAGAGACCAACTCAGTCAAGGTTCACCGAGTCAAGTCTGCTCAGGCCTAGTCACTGAGTTAACTCAGTCAGTCACACTGAGTCAGCTAAACTGACTGGGATGACTAATAGGTCTAATTCCTATGGAAACTACATTTCTTACACCAATTCCTTAATATCAAAACAGAAGTAAAACATTCATTTATTATAAATAAATTTCAAGATCAAAATACAAATACAACTGTAATTTAAGCCTATCTGCAATTCAGCAGTTCCAAGCTTCTACAACTAACACTAACTGCAACTCTACAATCATCACCAGTTCAGCTTATTCGCAACTCTGCACATTCAACCACAATTGTGAATCCTTAACAGTTATCCCTAGCATATTAACCATTCATATAACTCCCACAGCTGTAATACTAACTCAACATTCTCTATATAACCACGGCTGCATATATTAGCCATAATACAACTTCAATCTGCAACAGTTACACACACCATCATATATCATTCATCTAATTCTCTTTATTAGATGAGAAAGACAAACTACACGTCATACCACCTGCCTTAAACTCAATTCAATATTCAACAATTCCTTGTAAATTTAACAACATCAAAGCAACTTGTAGCTCAGTTGGAAATCTTACACACACACACATTCATCTAAAACATACATTACAATACCAACAGACCTCAATTCCATCACATCTCATTCTGATTTAAAACTCATACACAACATACATCTTCTTACTGAGAATTCACCGTCTGCAAACTCCGGTTCTAACAACATCATCTTCATTATTAACGTCTGTAAATCTCAAATTCGCAATTGAACTGAAATAAACTCCATATAACTGATTCAACATCAATCTAAACAGACCCATCTAAGAATCATCAACTATTATCCAATTTCAAATAAGACTAAATCAAAACAACGAAACCCTAAATTACCTTTTCTTCACTGTAAATCGAGAATTGGATTCCAATTCGTCTTCTTAGTAACTGGATCTTTAAATTTGCATCATAATCTTCCTCTTCACTTCAAGTTCATAAAAACCCACCCGTTAATTTCTTCTTAATCATCTCAATTCACATCTTCAATGAATTTCAGAAACCCTAATCGTTTTTATTCATAATTGACAACCATATCATCTCCTTTATCATTTAAACATTTTTATCAATCGATTTCCTATCAACGAATCCATATGCATGACTCACAAATTCTCCACAGAGAAGAATAGAGAAAGAAAGAAACAGAAGAAGAAGAAAGAGAAGAAAGAAGATGAAGAATGAATAGAAAAAAAAATGAAATCGAGTTTATCTACTCGACTAGGATAAGACTAAAGAGATTTCCTAAACCACACACTCAGCTAGATAAGGGTATCCCAGGTCGGCTAAGCTGCAAAATAACTAATTTTCCTTTCAAACAAAGCTGATGATATCTTCTCCCTCTGGTATCTGAATGACACGTTCGAGCATCTCATTTCGCATAACTTTTCGAGATCTATCTAACGATCCTATTTTCGTATCTAAATCGTTGTTAGGTTAATATATTAATTAACGTTCGTGTTAAACTAATCGAATTATTATCAGGTAATAGTCTCTTGACTAGTCTAATAGCGTTGATGAGCTTGAGGGTCCTTACATTCTCCCCATCAACGGCCACCATTCCATCTTAGATGCAAATCTTAGCCGTCCAAGGTCGCCAAACAACGCATGGTAACCTTAGGCCCAAACCATAGTTTTGGCAACGCTAAACCGCGCCATGGCATGCCATGCCACATGTGCCAATGGCATGCCAACCACCTTGCCGCGCCATACCATGCCGGACTTCCCTATGCGGCTACCAAAACGAAGGCGTGCGATGATCAACGACCACCCTTCCATCTTAGATGCAAATTTTAGCCGTCCAAGGTCGCCAAACAACGCATGGTAACCTTTGGCCCAAAACCCTAATTTTGGCTACGCCAAACCGCGCCAAGGCATGCCGCACCACATGTGCCAATGGCATGCCAACCACTTTGCCACGCCATACCATGCCGGCCTTCCCTATGCGGCAGCCAAAACGAAGCCGTGCGATGATCAACGGCCACCCTTCCATCTTAGATGAAAATCTTAGCCGTCCAAGGTCGCCAAACAACGCATGGTAACCTTTGGCCAAAAACCCTAATTTTAGCCACGCCAAACCGCGCCAAGGCATGCCATGCCACATGTGCCAATGGCATGCCAACCACCTTGCCGTGCTATACCATGCCGGCCTTCCTTATGCGGCTACCAAAATTAAGGCGTGCGATGATCAACGACCACCCTTCCATCTTAGATGCACATCTTAGCCGTCCAAGGTCGCCAAACAACGCATGGTAACCTTTGGCCCAAAACCCTAGTTTTGGCCACGACAAACCGCGCCAAGGCATGCCATGCCACATGTGCCAATGGCATGCCAACCACTTTGCCGCGCCATACCATGCCGGCCTTCCCTATGCGGCTTCTAAAACGAAGGCGTACGATGATCAACGACCACCCTTCCATCTTAGATGCAAATCTTAGCCATCCAAGGTCGCCAAACAACGCATGGTAATCTTTGTCCCAAACCCTAGTTTTGGCCACGCCAAACCACGCCAAGGCATGTCATGCCACATGTGCCAATGGCATGCCAACCACCTTATCGCGCCATATCATGCCGGCCTTCCCTATGCGGCTACCAAAACGAAGGCGTGCGACGATCAACGACCACCCTTCTATCTTAGATGCAAATCTTAGCCGTCTAAGGTCGCCAAACAACGCATGGTAACCTTTGGCCCAAAACCCTAGTTTTGGCCACGCCAAACCGCGCCAAGGCATGCCATGCCACATGTGCCAATGACATGCCAACCACCTTGCCGCGCCATACCATGTCGGCCTTCCCTATGCGGCTACCAAAACGAAGGCCTGCAACAATCAACGGCCACTTTTTCGTCTAAGATGCATATCTTAGCCGTCCAAGGTTACCAGTCAACGCATGGCAATCTTTGGACCTAGTTTGATCGCGCCTAAACAAAGCCAAAACCCTAAATTTTGGCCGCGCCTAAACTAAACCATATTAAAGCCATACTGATCATGCTTTCATGCCACTGGCTACCAAAACAAAGGACTGCAACAATCAACGACCACTTTTTCATCTAAGATGCAGATCTTACCCGTCCAAGGTTACCAGCTAACGCATGACAACCTTTGGCCCTAGTTTGGTCGCGCCTAAACAAAGCCAAAACCCTAACTTTTGGCCGCGCCTAAACTAGTCCATATTGAATCCATACTGATCATGCTTTCACGTCACTGGCTACCAAACGAAGGGTTACAATAATCAACGGCTACCTTTCCTCTTAAGATGCAAAATCTCGATCGTCGAAGGTCACCACCGAGTCGGCTCTCAAGCTCAACTTGCCAGACAACAACAACCTGCAACATGTTTTCCATGAAAACGCTCGAGACATCAACACATGTCACAAACTGGGGGATGCTCATTGGGTATTGGTTTGTTGGTTTACATCGTGCGGCGTACATTACGCCCGTTATAAGACAGTGTCATAAGGATGAGGCGGTTAGTAAATACAGGGAGTAATGGTGAAACACTTTCTTTTATGGAACATCAATTCCAGGCATTACCGGTTACCACCTCCTCCCATTTACTCACCAGTTTTCCATTTCTTAATGAGACCAGAGTACGTTTCACTTCGACTGGTATAAATAGGCATTACTATTTCCACCGAACGACAAGTTCAGGTCAGGAGGATACAACACTCAGAAAATATTTTCTAGCTTTCCATCTGTTAGATTCTCACTTTCTGAAACAAGTCATGAAACAACTACTCTTCCAGAATCAACTATTCTGGTCTCAACACTCTCTTCGCTTCCCTCCCCAAAACCAACCCTTATCCTTCACTTTGTGACCGAAGCAAGTCTGGAACGACCATTTCTTGGTTTAGGCCTTATTTGTACAGATTGATCTCTCGAATCTGAAGTACTCCCTTGCAGTACATTGTTTAGGGTTTAAACTCGTTTCTCACCCACACACCCGAAATTACCAAAATCAGCAGAAATCGTTTTCACCCTAAAACACCAGCAAATACAACAGAAGAATTCCTCAAACATGAAGCGTACACGTGCATCAAAGATTCCAAAAGCACGCCGTGAAGGTATTCACATATCCGGCCACGCCATCGGATCTATGACCATACGAAAGTGTAACTGGGGACTGCTCATCGCATCCTATTCGATACAATAGTCCAAGACTCAGAAGATGGTTCGAAGGATGTCGCTTGGAATGAAGTCCTTGGAGACTTGATAGCAGCACGTCGGCAACGCAACGCCTCTCATCTCTTCTACTTCACCCAGCGGTTCCGAAAGATTTCGACCATACAAGCATCCACAACATATCATCACCGCAATCAGAAAGGAAAGAATAAGCCTTCCAGATACCGGCTCAGCAGTACGTACACTAAATAACTTAAAGTCAAAGATGAATCAACAATGCAGCTACACTCTCCAAGATTATCCCTGACATGATCATTGCCGAGCATATATTTCATCCATCCATCCCAGGAGTGCAATCGAGTTTGGTAAATTTTGAAATCTACTGGAGAGGTTAGATGCTCATTCTTCTGGAGTCAGAACCTTATTACACATTCTGGAGAAGATCGATGGTACTGTTGGGAGGCTACATGCGCAAAATAGAAAATAGAACCTACCTTGAGTTCTCCTAGCTCGCCTTGCTGCTGATTATAACTATTGGAGATTGCTTTGTTTTCTTTGACGCTCGCTTTACCGCCGCTAACAAAGAAAGTCATTCATACCGAGCTAGATGTCCAAGTTTTATCAACTACTCATGGATATTACAGTCGAGGATAAAAATACGAAGACGATTGGCACACATATGATCGAGCTGCTGCAAACGAACACAAGAAGCAGACGAGTGAATAATGAAAGGGGAGGAAGTTAGCACGCCCTTTTATATGCATAGCGCTTTTGGAATTCGAGTAGAGGAAGATTTTTCCTTTTGGACCATGCAAGGAAGAAGGCATATGGGCCCGCAGCGCTAACGCTCCATGGAACCAACCTCCATGACCGAACCAGCAGCGCGCCAGCACGAGGAACACTAGCCTCTCAACCTGAAATACTCCATATCTAAGCCAGCCGCTCAACCTGAAATGCTCTGCGGCGCCAACACTCAGTAACACCAGTACTTCGTGTCCAAGCCAGAGGCGCTTTGACACAAAAATCACAGACTGTTCATGCCTCTTGCCAAAGGTCACTCGTATTTTTTCCTGGTAACCTCTTCATGTCCTGCCCTTTCGATTTGTTATCATTGTCTTTCACCATCTCATTCTTACCCCGCAACAATGCCACTGTTACATGCTAAGCAGGGGACTTAATGTTGATGGTGGTTTTTAATATAGGGCGAAAACTGTAAAAGTCTATCTACCTGACCCAGCATCAGATCTATATTCCGCAGGGAATTTGGAGAATATATCAAAATCTGATGAGTGCCTATGTCTCTCTTCATATTATATTGAAACTCAAGATCCTAGATGAATTGTTCACTAGTATAGAGCCTAATGAGTATATAAGCTCCTAGCTGTATTACTCACTAATGCCGGAGACTTCCGAGTATTTTTCCTATGCTATGTTCCTCGGCCGAACCCTTAATATTGATATGGCATGACAATTTGTGTTCACTCGCAGCAGGGTAGCACGAATTTCCAAGTATCGAGGTTAAGGTCCTTGCATAAAAGTACTCAATCAGAAAGCATACTGCTCTCTGAAAATAAACTTAAAGAACTCTGTGTCAACACGTAGAATTAAATCAATTTTTTGATAATTCACAAAATTCAAATATTACCCTGACTAATTTGCAAAAATTAGGATTTTGCGTCTTGCGCAATGTATTAGACCCCGTTGGTCAAAACTAAGCTTAAGCTAACTAAGCAATTGATCCGCCATGGATTATTAGGTACAAAATCCTACCCGAAATCAGAAAACAAGAAATAAAAGGAGCCGTGGAATGGGAGCAGCATCAAAGGGAGGTGTGGCCACGCCTTAGGCCAGACGGCGCCATTTGCAACTGGCCACACCCCATGTTGCCCGACCGGACCTATTTACCATCGACCAATCAGGTCGCCTTAAACCCGCCACACGCTGGCTGGGCCCATACTTGCCGGCCCTATTTCCCATAGACCAATCAGGTCAATTTAAATCCGCCACACGCACACTAGAAGTTTGGCCACACCCATGCTTGGCCGGCCTCTCTTATATTAACCAATCAGGTTGCTCCAAACTTGCCAGGCAAACTGCGCCAAATGGTCACAAAGCCATTGGCTTTCCAAAAATCGCGCCAACATGCCAAACGTGTCATGTTGCGCAAATGAGCTTAACGGCATTCCAACATGCCACTCCGTCGCTCCAAGCGTGCCACTTTGTGGCAGCATGCCAAAACATGCTAACGTGCCGTAAATAGAGCGCCTACGTGCTAACCTACCTCATGTTCGTTTCCAACACCATGATGTGCTTAAATTAGGGTTTTTCTAGTCAGAAGCACGACTCTGCTTTAGGCGCATTAACCAAAACCCTAATTTCCAGTTGTGGCTCAAATTACGCCACTTTGGGCCCCACAACATGCCACGAGCCATCGGGACCCAGAAAACCCTAGGAATGGCGCCATATCATAGCCACTCATAGCAGCCCTTTCTCCTGTGGCCGTTTCCACGTTATGGCCTTACTATAGTTCCTTTGGCGTGACTATGACGCCGTTTGCACAAAAGAGCGTCACCATGCCGCGACTGCATGCCACACGCACTAATTAGGGTTTCGGCATGCCAAACCCTAATTTAGGCGAAGTTGCTACGCCAACCAATCCTAATCATGCTACCCAGAGAGTTGGGATTGATGAGGAAACTATAACTAATGTTGCCAAGCCATATTTGGGTCTAACACCAATGTGCCAAAATCTAGCGGCCATGGCTACGCCAGGCGCTACTTGCACCACCGTGCCACTGGCATGCGCAAACTATGCCAACCATGCCATTGTGCCACCGGCGTGCACTAGATATGCCACTATGCCATTGGCATGTACCAATGACGCCACTGTGGTATTATTGGGCGCCAACAGAATGTGGCCATAATCCATGGCCACCCTTTCTCATGAGTTATAATCTCAGCCGTCCAAATTTGCCACAGAATTGACAGGCCTGTGGCAAGTCTTATGTCACCAGCCAAGACAAGACTAATACCGCCACATGCTATTCTCCTGCGGCAAGTCTCTTGACTTTGAATTGCCACACATAGCAATCTGCTACACGTTTTCCACGAAAACACTCGAGACATCAAACATGTCACAAACTGGGGATACTCATCAGGGTATTGATCTGGCGGTTTACAGCGTGCGGCGTGCAACACGCCCATTATAAGAAAGTGTCAGAAACCGGGAAGTTAGTAGCGGCAAGATGTAGTGGGTGTAAACTAACCCGTCTCCTTCATAGTGGGAACGTGGTTTCTGGAATTTACACACGACCCCATTTCTCCATCACTCAATCATTCCCACTTTCTATGAGATCAGGGTGCGTTCAATATGACTTGTATAAATAGGTTCTACCTATTTCAACCAAACAACAGTTTTGGTTAACAACATCACAGTATCCAGAAAACACCAAAGAACTGATAGCTTACATTCCAAAAGCCAGTTCCAAATTCTAATACAAGTCATAAAATAACCACACCTTCAGAGTTAACCATTCTGATCTCAACACCTTCTTCGCTTCCCTCCCTAAGACCAACCCTTCTCCTTCACTTTGTGACCGAAGCAAGACTGGAACGGCCATTTATTGGTTTAGGCCAGGATTGTACAGATTGATCTCTCGAATCTAAAGTACTCCCGTGCAGTGCATTTGTTTAAGGTTTAGATTTGTTTCTCATACACACACCCACATTTACCAAAACCAGCAGAAATAGTTTTTACCCATAAACAACTATGTTTCTGTATAACGACGAAAGTTGTTATGGCTACGGATCTTCAACAACAACGATGCTGAGTTGAACACATTCAGAATCACAACAACTTGAAATAACGAAGAGTTCAAGGAGAGTTGAAGAAACCAAGGAAACCAAGGCATGATGGATCGAGGAGTTTTTCGAAGCTTTAATTTTTTTATCCATATGTATTAATAGTTCTGTCACTAAAGTTGACAAAGAGGAGATTGTTAGAGAATTGTTCGGTCGAACTCACAAGTGTTGTTATCTAAAGCTTATTATCAAATTTAGTTTTCAAAACCATATCTTGATTTGTAGTCTACAATTAGTTAAGTCTCGGTCTAGGATAGAGGTATTTGAGAAACGAACTAGTCATCATTTTCGTTATACCGTTTGATGGCGAAGATCAACCGAAGCTTTTGGGACCTTCATCAACAAAAGGTAAGTGAAGACTGAACCACCTAGTTCTCAAGTTATATTCACTTTTCTCTCCTTGAGACGTTTATCGCGTAACTAATTAGACTAGCTTGTATATAGTGAGAGTGATTCCCAAACTAGTTAAAACCCGAATTGAACTAGCAATCCGACAAATGTTCCCTCTTGTCTCTATAGGAGTGTAAGCTTGTTCTTGTTCTTCAAGACTCATTGATCTGATATCGGGTTGGCTCGTCTTTTGCAACTCTGGTTTATTCTGTTGTTCTTCAACCTCCTTATAACCTATTGCATGTTTGGAGGAGGATTTGTATTTTTATTAAAGAGTTTTGTAAGTGTCAAATTTAATCATTGTAAGAGGGAAACTAATCGCGCTGTTGATAAGCTTGCGAGTCTTCATCCTAATTGCAAGTTTATCAGGTTGGTCTCTAGTCAGTTTAATTCTGAGTTCCATGTTATTTTGAAACTCACCAACATCGAATTCTAAATCGATCAAAAAATGACCAGAGTTCGAAACTCGCCGACATTGAATATTTTACCGATCAAAATTCCGAACTTGCCCGCATCAAATTTTGAATCGATCAAAAACAAAACTAGTCATAAAAACCCAAGGCGACCAAACTTGTGGTACAAAAACCCCACTCAAATGTTGGGATTCATTAAAACTCCACCTTAAACTAAATTGATACAAAAACCCCAAATTTTTAAAAATTGATACAAAAACCCCAAATTTCAAAATTGGTTTCATCAAATTTTATGATTGGTTTCATCAAATTCTACGAAGTTTCATTAAATTTTATGATGAAATCAAATTTTGTTTTTTTGGGTTTTTGTGTTATTTTTGATTTCACGGGTTTTTTGTGGATGGATAGTGACACCTTTGGGTTATAACTCGCGGACCGGATCAAAAAAGAAAAAAGTGTTCTTGAGGTATCGGGCCTTGGGCCTGTTTTCTGTTTTTGGTTTTGGGCTTTAGCCCAGCTGATTGTATGAGAAAAAAGAAAAAACTTTAAGAAGTTCCTTGTATATGTTACCAACTTGCAAAACAAATCCATTTTTGTACTGTTATCTTTGTTTCCATTTTCTTCAGATTTCAGTCAACAATTTTGGTAAATAACTATAGATATAAGAATACAGGTTTACAAATCATCATCAAAACGAGAATTTACAGAATAAAGCACTTAAACTAATTGACATTACAGTGTCAAAGTGAACCTTTTTCTTTGCTTCAAGTTCTACAACTTCTGTTTGAAGACTGGCTATGAAATCTGATATTTTTAGCATTACATATAATCATCATCTTCACTATCAACATCATCAGCTTCAGAGAATTCGTCTTCATCTCTTCTCGGGCTTAACAATGAATTCATGTTAAATGATGGCTCCATTTCCATTTCTTCCAAGTCAATAGAATCGTAGTTCATTCGTTCTTCAAACTTCTCATCCGAGCAATTCAAAAGCCATCCAAGAGAACATTTCAAACCCATCTTTCTAACTAACCGGTCTCTAGGTTTTACCGTTGATTCCAGACCGTATGTAAAGAAAGCTGGGAATTCAACTAAATCATCCAAATCCCGACCCATTTGTTCTTGAAAGTAATTGAAGCTAAGCTTCATAATATCAAGATTTAGTGCAAGTAACTGAGGACAACCCACAACCATTTTCTTCATTTGTGGTAAAGAGAACCCGCAGTGTTTCAAAAAGTCTACATGTTTCATAAATGGAGACCGACTTAGGCTAACAACCTGTGGCATTTTCTCAATCATTCTGCTCAAATCTTCGGGATCCAAATCAATGCTCGACTTGAACAAGGTCTGTTGAGAAATAAGCTTTTCCTTCAGGTCAAGTCCTACTATCTCTGGATACTGCGCTATTACGGAAGCAAGTGAGTCTTTTCCCACACCAAATTCCAGTAGTGCTTCTACATTTGGTTTAACTTGATTTTCTAATCCGAATCCAAGCATGTGAGGTCGGTTCTCAATCAACCTTGCTACAGCTAGTCTCGGAATCCCAAGATCTTCAAGATACTCAACAAAAGGCTTGATCGTTCTTCCAACTCGCATCCCAAGTACCTCAGGATATCTTGTCAATAATCCTCCGATCTCTCTTCTTGCAACCCCAATCCCTACCAAATAAGCCACTGATGTACTCATTGTCCCTTCTAGCTTGAACCCAAGAACTTCAGGATATTTCTCAAGAACACGAGGAATTACATTTGGCCTTATATCCATTCCTTGCAAATACTTAACAACCGGCGCAAGATCTACCACAACACTGGAATGGAGTACTTGTGGATACCTCCTCAAAAAATTCGTAAATGTAGCTTTTCTCACACCCAATTTACCAAGATAATCAAGCACTGGAATCATATTCTTCTTCACACTACACCCCAGAACTAGCGGATAATTGTTAATATCTTCAATAGTTAAACCAAGCTTATGAAGAAAATCCACACGTTCACGCATAACCTCAACCGTAACAGGAAGCTCTAACCCGTCAAGTTCATCAGGTACAATACCAATACTCTTAAGAAACTCATAAACCCGTGCACGGTTTATTACTCTATCATTCTTCATTTCTAATAAACTAGGTCTACTATAAAGGGTTGTAGAATTAGAACCCCCTTGTTTCCGTCCTCCTGATCGATTCGAACTCCTATTCGAATTCGACCTAGATGATGACTCTGAAACTGTTCTCTCAGCAACTGAATATTGTACTCTAGTGTTAGACCCATTTCCATTTCTCTTATCCACATTAGAAAATGTAATTTGAGGAGACGATAATGATGAATTCAACTGTGGTATATGGAATGTAAGTGCAGAAAACTCAGGGTGTGAAACAAACAAACTAGGTTTAATTAGAAACCCAGTATGACCAATTTGTACACTCATGTTATTCTTAGGGTTTGTAAATATCTCAGCAGACCTGCATTAGTAGTGGAATCTGTAATAATCAAAAAATTTACTAAAAATCAAAACCCTAACGGAGGAAACTGAAGATAAAGTCTGGGTTATAAAAATTATCTTCAAATTAAGTCATGAAAACACAATAACAATAATAGATTTCACACAATACCACTCAATTTTTCACAAATAATGGAACTCTAAATTCAAAAAAAAAAAAAAAAAGATTTTTTTCAGTGGTTTTACAAAAGGATAGGTACGAAGTTTACCTTATCTTTGACTGTTTATTACGAGTTTGGGTTTTTCTTCTCCAGCCTCTGTAACGTCTTCTTCCTCTGCTGCTTCTGCTTTCAAGAGTTGCGTGTGTGTGACTAAGGAGTGACCGAGTAAGGCTGATTTCTAGCTTTAGCTAACGTCTAACAGGCCGTGAGGGTATTATAGCTCACTTTTTTTTTTACAGGGAGGGGGCTTTTGGATAAAGGGAGTTGAAAAATCGGAATTAGATGAAACTGAGTCTAAACAATTGGATCGTACAAATCTATCCTCGAGGACCGCACAAACATACAACGTAGGAAATACTTATTAGTCCTAGAACTAAAATATTAGGATGAGTCTAGTCAACTGTCTGTTTGGTCTTTTTTGATAAAATATATTATAGTTTGGTCCTATAAATTATGGTTTGGTTTTAGGGTAACGTCATTGATGATGTAATTGTCACTAGGTAGTGGCAGAAATACCCTTTTGGGACCATATATATAGAAAAAGTCAATAAAAAAATACCTTATTTCAGATTTACTTTCTCTCTCCTTCTGTTTTCAGATCTAGTTTCTCTCTCCATTTTTTCTTTTCTTTTTTCTGTTGATGCTCATGAAAACGATGAAGAAGGATGATAATTTTTTGGGTTTTTCTTCTATGTAGCTATTGTTGATGTTGAAGATGATGAATTTTTCGTCATTTGTTGTTGCTGCTGCTGCTGTTGAAGAAGATGGAGATGATGAAGACGGCGATGATTTTGTGTTTCTTTCTTCTCTGCTGCAGCTGCTTTTGTTGAAGATGATGTAGACGATGAAGACCATGAAGATTTTTATGTTATTAGGATGTGGATGTATTTTTTTTTTATTTTGATGTTGAAGATCTTGATCTTGATTTTGCTGCTCGTGTTAAAGATGAAATTCCGTTGTTGTTAAAGACGATGATGTTTGTTGCTGCTGTTGAAGATGACGAAGATGATGAAGATGATGCTACTGCAGTTCATTCCAGAAATGAACTCTGTTTTTTTTAGGTTTTTATATGGAGTTCATTTTCTGGAATGAACTCTGTTTTTTTTAAGTTTTTATATGGATTTCATTTCTGGAATGAACTCTGTTTTTTTAGGTTTTTATATGGAGTTCATTTCTGGAATGAACTTTGTTTTTTTAGGTTTTTGGAGTTCATTTTTGGAATGAACTCTGTTTTTTTAGGGTTTTATATGGAGTTCATTTTTGGAATGAACTCTGTTTTTTTTAGGTTTTTATATGGAGTTCATTTCTGGAATGAACTCTGGTTTTTTTAGGTTTTTATATGGAGTTCATTTCTGGAATGAACTTTGGTTTATATGTTTTCTGAAAAAATAAGTAGAAATTAACAGGAGTTCATTTTGACGAATGAACTGCTACAAGAAAATAAGTAAAAATTAACATGGAAGGGTAATTTTGTCTGTTTTATATTTTTAAATTATTATGGACCAAACAGTAAAGGCGTTTTTCCAAAGGACTAAACAGACATGGGACCACCTGAAAAGGACCAAACGATATTTTTCCCAACATACAACACCATTCCTCGTATAATCCAAACAAATTTTTTCTGTTCCTCCTCGACTCCTCTCCGACCAAACCCTAGAAACTTTGTTTTTTCAAATCTTTCATAAGAATTTCGGGATGGTATAATTTAGTTCAATTTGTGAGATCTTTCACACAATTTTAATTGATTTTATTCTATTTCTCAAATACTTGTGGTAACTTCTATTAACAACCTGAGCAGCTGACTATGTTATACAAAATCGATAGATATATTGATGAAGAAATGCAGTATCAGATGAACTTTCCATAAGAAAAAAACCTAATCTGAAATCGGTAAAGCAAAACATGTAACCTGCCATGATTGTTTGATGCCCCGTTCTCGTTTCCTCTAAATAACGTGAAACCAGGGTTGCTCGATACTCAGCGTAAATGAGATTTAAAAGATTTCTTTAAGTTTTGTGATTGTCACTAGGCTGCGTCTTGAGCTTAGCCACTGGGATTGTTAATAATGGTCATTATAGATAAAAATTCAAGATCCAACTACATGAAAGAAGATAAGAAAAACCTATATACTTCTTAAAAGAGTGGGATAACTCCAACAATCTAATGTGAATATAGCTAAGTTTCAAGAATCATGCATTTTGGCGGTTAGTGGATATGATGGAACACTGGTTTACCATGGTGCAAGGAAGGTAAAGTGAAGAAATTATTACAAGAAATAAAGAACTAAATATAGAATAAAACCTAACGCAATTCATATTATTACTCAGTATCTTTATCTTCATGAGCATTGATCTATTAATTTATTTATATTGCTTCCCGAGGCACTGCAAATTGTTCTCGTCGTCTTCTTCAGTCTCAGGTACATCAATTATTATTATGCGTATTGGTTGGATGGACTTTTGTATTTCACCACTAATGAAATGGAAGTGAAACGTCGTATTTCACCGTCTCTCTGGTGGTAGTGAGATGCTATATTTCACCGCATTCTACATTGTAGAGAAATTTTTATTTCGCATTTCGAATTGTGAACGTGAATGTTTCATTTCTCTTCCAATGGTACTACAGAACCAAGGTTTTACAATCAAGTTTTTTCTTATTAGACATACATGAAAACAAGAGAACCATCTTCCCAACCTTCAAAATCCCTTTATATGCCAGTCATGAGAATATAGTTATATGATAGTGTCTAATAGATGAAATTGGGTGGATTCACGAGAGTTTTTGGTTGTTGATAGTTATGACTTACTAAACATAACTCATTGTGAATCTGCAGGTTGATAAAAGTAACAAAATGAGTAAGCTTTAAAGGATATTTTGTTCCTGAAATATTAGAAATCTAACTCATTTGTGAGTCAGTGAGTTGAATCCGAGTTTTCCACTCCCTTGATCCCAAAACCTCCTCCCTATAACAAAAGTATGTTATAGTTTAAGCCAAATAGCAGAGGTCTAGGCTTGGACCAACCATCTTTTGTTGTATGAGCCAATGCGTATTTCGTTTTTTGAAACCGATTCAGAGTTTTTAGCACTTATATCTAGTAGTTAGTGAAAAGGAGAGGGTACCAAGTACAATACCAATTTTTTTGATCGGCAACCTGTACGAACAAAAACCTAATACAATAATAAATAGACCAATTTAATGATCCTTAACAATATGTATATAGAGTTTATATCTTTATCTCTTCTCAATCAGATTATCCAGACAATAGACTACGTGGACCTGATTGTTAAGAAGAGTACTTGGACGATCTCAAAAATCAATATCCAAGATCAATCTAGTTGTACCCAAATATTCAGATCTGAATTCTGTCAATTATAAAACTTGTTATCTATCTTTCAAGATACAAATTCTACAAGAAACATGTCTCATAATTGATCTTCATCATATGGAAGTATCTACAAAGATTGAATACGTACCACTTGTGTAAATCCTATTATAAAGATAAATAATATAATGCGTAAAAAGAAAAACACAAGATACCAGAAGTTTTGTTAACTAGAAAACCGCAATAGCAGAAAAACAGTGGGACCTTGTCCAGATTTGAACACTAAATTGTATTAAGACGCTACATATAGTAGCTTACTATAAGACTTCGGACTGGAATATTGTTAAAACCAAATCCACCCTCAAAGAGATTCAGTTACGATCGTCTTCTTACGTCTCTTGAACCTCGCAAGGCTCTACGCAATTGATTCCCTTAGCTGACATCCTTTACATCCTAAGAGTGGCTTCAACCTATGTGAATACTTTCGATATCAATCTTCCTCTACCAGATAAGCCTATTTGATTTCCCTTTAGATGAAATATCAAGTCTTGGAATTTTTTTTGTAATAGACAAAGCAATCAATCCTCACAAATCTGGAACACTTACATAAAGTCAGTTGAGAAGCATGGATTCTTTACCATCTACCAACAATAATCTTCAACTTATCAATTAAGAATAGTTTTCATATATCTATCTTGAGGAATCACAAATTCTGATACAAAGATAAATTTGTGATAACTATCTATCTTGCCTAAAAGAGATTCTGAGAACCTCGATAACTGAAAAGAAAGATCAGGATACACAAATTATCAAGGTAAAAGATAGTCGGACCTTGCTTCACGAATCCTCAAGTGAAGTCTTTTAGTTGTAATTATACTTCTTAGAGGAAACCTAGGTCAATAAAGGACGACTCTAGATATCAACTAGGACACAAAGTGTCAGGGATTGAATTTCCTAGTTGAAAGAGCATCTCTATTTATGGATTTTCAAGACTAAAGGTTGCTTAAAATTCAAGCTAAGATAATTTGAAATCCGACTAAACACTTTCTCTATTTAGCTGTAAAGGACGTCAGCTAAGGGAATCATTTGCGCGGAGTCCTGCTGGGATTTAAGAGGCGTAAGGAGCGCGATTGTAACTGAATGCTGTGAGGGTTTAATTCGGTCTCAACCACATTCCAGTCCGAAGTTAATTGGTAATAGGCTAGTGTCTGTAGCGGCTTAATACAAATTGGTGTTCAAGTCTGGACTAGGTCCCGAGATTTTTCTGCATTTGCGGTTTTCTCGTTAACAAAATTTCTGGTGTCTATGTTATTTGTTTTTCCGCATTATATTGTTTATCTTTATAATTGAAATATCACAGGTTGTACGTTAATCAATCAAAGTAGATACATCCCTCCTTGTTTGTTGGATACAACTTGATTGATACTTGGAAATTGATATTTGGAATCGCCAAAGTACTCTCACACATAAATCGGGTTCACGTACCTCCATAAAACTTTCGGATTGTGAGAGAAAGAGATATAACTCTGAATATTATTCCTCGATTGAGATCACTAAGGTGAACTCTCGGAATTGTATTTAGGTTTGTCCATACAGGTTTCCTAATAAAAAGTTGGTGGTGTATTTTGGTACCCCCATTTATTTCACAAAAAATAGTGTCAGGGATTCAAAAATCCCAGTTGCTTGAGGTTCTCCCTTATATAGACTTTCAAAGTATATGTTGCTTTAGGATTAAGCTAAGATAGCTTTGGAACCAAACGAACAGTATCCACCAGTAGAAGAATCTTTGAAATGATATTAACATACCAAGATATACACTCCGGTTATGATAAACCGTAACCAAACCGTGTACAAATACATTGTTCATGAAAGGTTAGTGAAACTAGCCGATTGAACCATAAGCTTAATCATTTTCATTAACACTTAAGACTATAATCTTGGTCACAACCATAGGTTATAATGTGATCAATCATGTCTATATAATGTTTTTATAGATTTATTCAAATGTTAATTATCTCACAGAAATAATTATTTGTACATCTGAAAATATTCGACAGTGCAAGTACTTGTACCAGGTACGTGTACTCAACCTTGTTTATGACTATTTTTGTCATGGTACATGTACCGGGTATGTGTACCGTTAAGACAAAAATGGATTCAGGAACTCACAAAAAAAAATTGGTTCGTACCGGGTATGGATATCACACCGGTTTCAAAACCAACAGTTCCTTTATGGTATACATACTAGGTATGCGTGTCATTCCTGGTTCACGAGCAACATACTTTTTATGGTATGGATACCGGGTATTTGTACCAAAAATTTGTTGTCGACTATACCTACGCCAATACGTATACTGGGTACATGTACTGCGGCTCCGGACTTATAACAATTTCCCAGTATGTGAAACTGGTATGTATATTGTCATGTATCCAGATTTACAGTAGTTTTATATTTCTCTCTAAATCAGTTGGAAACATTCCCAAATAACATTAATAATACATATCACTGTTCCAGGCTATTTTCAAATGATAATCTTGAATCACGATTTAGATTATGAACAATAAATTGTTCTTAACCGAAATTCATCTAGAAAATGTTCATTGAGCTTAGTCATTTATATTTCGAGAACGAATTACCAAGATAAACTTGACTCGAAATTCTTGATATACTTGCGATAGTCTAATTAGTCATGCGACATCGTCTCATAGATAGAAGGATGAACATAACTTAAGAAATAGGTGGTTCGGTCTTCACTTACCTTTTGTTGAAGAAGTTTTCCAAAATCTTCGGTTGATCTTCACCTTCAAATGGTAGAATGCAGTGATGTATGATTCTCAACTACACACTTCTATCCTAATCCGAGACTTGACTTATTGTAGACTAGAAATAAAGATATAGTTTTGGGGTAATTTGCGTTACCTCCCTTGGCAAGATCGCTAATTTAAGTTACCTCCCCTATAGAGATTAAATTAGCAAAACCTACTTTCTTTGCATATTCTGTCCAAGGTCAGTTAGCTAAGTCACCAGCTGTATAGAGGTGGCAGAGAAAAAAAAATTGGTCAACTACCCAAAATATCCTCACCTTCTCCGGTTCATTAAACCCAATACAAAAAACACTCGATTACATAACCGCCGCTTTGAAAGCTCACAGTGAAGATTCCCCTCATTTAATCTCCAATTACATAACCCTCTGCTAGTTCTAATCCTAATCAACATAACCCTAGGGTGATGAATATTGAAATCAATCACTTCTGCAATAGTAAAACAGGTGAATGGGAAAAGAAAGAATAGAGGTGATTCAATTTGTTCACTGATTGGAAAAATAAAATTTCCAACCCTAGGTTTTTTTTTTGGGGAATATTTTGAATTGAAGATGAAAAACTCAAATTAAAAAAAAAAAAAAAAAAAAACCTTACGTCTTGACAATTGTGACCGTTATTAATTTATAGAAGCCAGATCCATCAACTTTCCAAGATCACCAGAAATTTTAGATCCATGCTATTCTTTTTTCACATACACATCTCAATTTTCCAGCAACATCTCTTATTACTTCTGTTTCTTGTTCAAATCCCTTAAGTCATCAATCCTTTTCAGAAACACCAGACCCTAAATGCCAGATTCAATTAATTCGTCCCTGCCATCATCTGTACAACTCTGAGCATCTCTCTTCAATCCTTTAAAAACCCCAACTTCGATTCCATATTCTTAACAATGACCACCAACAGATCCCATCAATTCTCCACCATCTTCTATCCAAATTATCCGCTCGCAGAAAACCCATATCAAGATATTCATAACTGCATCGAACAATATCATCAATCCATTCAAATTTTTCTGAATCTTCTTCAATTTCTTGCTTTTGATGATGACAACATCTTCTATTTCTTTTCTAGAGATCTATGTATCAGCAACTTCTTCTCGCGATTTAACAAAGCCGCCATGCCTTCTCTCTTGCCGTTACAGCCATGAATAGTTGGTATATATTTATTTGTTGGAGGGTATTTTAGGTAATAAATGTGACACTTATTCGTTTTCTCCACGTGTGTATAACTAGTGACTCAACTAACTAGGAACTGGACAGAACATATAACGAAATGATTTATTGCTAATTTAATCTCTGTAGGGGAGGTAACTCAAATTAGCGATCTTGTCCGGGGAGGTAACGCAAATTACTCTTATAGTTTTGATCAACTAAATTTGACAACAAGATTGATATAACAACACTTGTAAGTTTGACCGAGCAATGCTCTAACAATTTTTATATTATTTAATTTAGGTAAGATGGAAGAAGAGGTGAAGGCGGAAGAAGGTTCCAAATTGTGTGTGAGTTTAACGTTTTAAACCTTTTTCAATTAATTTGTAACGCTTAATGGATTTTTAAAATACAGTAGAACCATCTGCACAATCAAACCGATGTTTTTCAACTTATCATATCCTTATTTTGCGTTTGCCTTGGTTATAATTACGAGTATTTGTTCTTTTTTTTCTTCTTAATATTTGGAGTTGTTTTAGTATATTTGTACAAGATTAGTAAGTGAAAAATGCTTGATATGCATATGTTACATGTATAAAATCTAGAAACATTGACTAGGCAATTATTTTGGGATTTCAATGAAAACCTCCGAGATTACCTTGTCAAGGTGTCTGAAACCCGGATGAGACACGTCCAAGATCCGAAATTCACTACGTATGTTGGTGGTGATTTCAATTCTCTACTTCAAATAATAATAGAGCTAACAATTAACGAATGAATACTGAAAAACATCATTAAGAGAGAAAACTGGTCAACAATATCACCATCCATCACTACACATTTTATTCAATTGAAAATAAAAATATCATTTGCATTCTTAATATTCCAATAATCCCAATCAAAAACATTCACAACCATGCATGTTCGTGTCTCATGTTATTCTCAAGTATAACAATTACTTGCATTCAAATTATTTCAACTAAGTAACATACTACAATCACACATATATTTCTTTTAGAGAAAGCATTATAGATTTTGTGACAAATTTTTCTAGGTAACTAAACTCACTAACATGATCTATTTTGTCCAATGTCATGTTTTAATTGTGATTTCCTTAGCAATTTGCATCACCAGTAATCACAGTGCGCTGCTGACACTAGGGTTTTTGACAACCATCTACAAACCCCAAGCTAGCATTAGTCAAACTATCAAACTTATTTGATTGCACACTTAAACATTCAAGATAATAAAAAATCATCAATCATGACATAAACAAGTTCATAAACCATTTAAAAGTTGTAAAACATGATCAACATATGTGAGAAATGGAATAAAAAATTGATACATAAATTAATTGAATAATATGTTCATTGACAAAAAATTGATACATAAATTAATCGAATAAACCAATAGCAAGAATTTGTACATAAATTCTTGATATTAGTTCAAATAGCTTTAACCAGTGTTGATGAGTGGATTCTACTTGTTATTTACCTTATCCCCTTAAATTTCATTGAAAACGTGATGGAATATCCCTGTACAATTTACTAAATCTCCATGAACATCTCATTTATTTTTGTCTTTCTCTCCTTTCGTGTCTCCATTATCTTAAAATTTTTGTATGCTTAATTATAAATACTGGATAACTAAAATCACGACAATAAACTAGCATATCAGTTTTACATACTTTGACTGCTAAAATTAATGGAAACCTAAATAAAGTTAAACCCATAGAGTATTCATGAGGATGAGATAAATTCCTAACCATGGGTTTGTTGCTAAAGAAGAAACGTTGACTTTAAAAAAAAAAGTTTAGTGTTTGTTGTTGTTGTTAAATGTTTGAATACATGAATGGAGATAACGAACACTAGCATGAATCAATTTTTTATGTGCTTAATTGAGAACCATTAAGATGTCTGATGGTTCTCCTGCTCCCTCCCACTGCGGAGGTAGGGGTTCGAACCTTGTAATTTCCAGAATCCTCTCCAATTTAGAGAGTTTGGAAGTAGTCTAACGACCACTAGTCTAGGGTATCAAACAGAAGAGAAAAACAAATTTTCTATCTCATGAATGTCTGATTGTGATGATGGGTTATGAATGTTGTATACAATATCATTAATTATGATACATTTCCCCCTTTTCCAGTATTAGATCTAACAATTCCAGCTTAGATCAGGAAAAATAAACTAAGGTGCGATTGAATGAAGAAGTTTTTGTGAAGATGGACATTAAAACTCGATTTGTTTCCTTAGGTTTAGTATTTATAGAGACGACTTTTGAAAGATAGACCCATGAAAAAACATGTAAAACCAGAAAAATAAAAATAATCAGAAACAAAAGTAAACGGAAAAGTTTTCACTAGTTATAAAATGTTGTTTTGTGCCCTAAATGTGTGCCTGAATTATGAACTCGAGTTTATACATGCCTACAAAGAAACTCTTACAATATGATTTAGTAGTTTGTTTCAACTAGGACTCTTATTTCCTTATTTGATCAAATACACATACAAGAAGAGAAGCATAGGTACTCATCGAGTTTTATCATAGAGATTAAATTATTTGCAGAATGAAAGCACATCCAAGCTCAATAATCCTGATGTTGGGTCAGAGATATGAGTTTTTACAACTTTCTCCATGGGTTAAAAACCACCACCACCACCAGTATAAGAGGAGTTTTTATAAGATCGAGAGTGGGTCTCTTGGCCAACTGGGATAAACTCCTGTTGATTAATTTTACAACTCAAGTAAATTAGTAACTGGTCAGTCAAATCGGCATCTTATTCTATGATATATTTGACT
This sequence comes from Papaver somniferum, assembly GCF_003573695.1. Classification (NCBI taxonomy): domain Eukaryota; kingdom Viridiplantae; phylum Streptophyta; class Magnoliopsida; order Ranunculales; family Papaveraceae; genus Papaver; species Papaver somniferum. Next base: position 5,887,254 of record NW_020624820.1, on the reverse strand, counting down.
AAAAACTAGAAAAGACTCGCACTGTCATCTTCTCTGTCTCCTCTTCCACCGTTGTTTTTTCTTTCTTGCTTTATCATTCTTCTAACAGATCTACCACCGGGCTGCTTCTTTGTTAGGGTATGTACCCCCTATGTCTCTGACTCTCTTTGTATATTATTTGTGATGTTGAAATTGCGGGTTATGTTTGCTTTGATGAATCTCTCCTCCCTCTTTCTGTATTGCCTTGATTCTATTGTTTTTTACATGTTTTTGGAGATTAGCTCGCAATACCTTTATCTTCCCTTTTTTTAATACTGACAAGGAAATCTCAAAATTAAAATTCGTTAACCATTTTTACATTCACCACACATATTCAACCTCCGCATATTTAATCTCAGTCGTTAAACTTTAACTGGAATTAAGCCGTTGGATCTTTTAACATCAGCACAAACGGGTATTCAGCTCGCTCAAACTTCTTCTCTCTAAAATTGAATTGATGATTTCATCTCTATCCAAATCAACTACCTATACCCTAAACCCTAATTCCTTTATAATATTTTTATGGAATTGAAGCAGTAATAACAACAAAAACAGTAGATGGTTTCCTTTCTCTCATCTTCTTCCATGGGTGCTCAAAATGAAATTTCAGTGGAAAAAATTATGTAAACGTAATGACTCATCACCAGGTTAGTTTTTGTTTGTCCCGATTTCAAATAAGATTTGATTCTGATTTGATTCAAAATTTCATACTGAAATCTGATTTACTTGGAGAAATTAATGATGTGTATTATGTTGCTATGGATAATGAGTTCTCTGGAATTGTGTTGCGTCCAATTGGGAATAACGCTGAAAGAGGAGATATTTCTGCGAAAATTGAGGATAAATGTATGGTCTGCCGACGTGCAAATCACGTGCAATCGACTTGTCATCTTTAGTTAGTATTTCATTCTTTTCTATTTTGAATAACACAACCGTATTTTAGGCGCGTCCCAGGCTACGGCTGTGTCTGAAAACGCGGGGGAACCAATATACACCACCAACTTTTTTTTAGGCAATTTGTATGGACAAACTCAACACAATTCTGAGAGTTCAACTCAATCAAGGAATAATATCAGAGTTATCTCTCTCTCTCACTCACTCACTCTCTTTCACAATTAAAACGTTTACAGAACCAAGTCCGTTAACCTAATTACAACGAGATAACTTGGACGGTAACAAAGACCAATGTCCAAGAATCAATCAAGTCGTATCCAACAAACAAGGTCGGATGTATCTACTATGATTGATTAACGCACAACTTGTGATATTTCAATTATAAAGATAAACAATATAATGCGGAAAAAATAAATAACATAGGTACCAGAAGTTTTGTTAACGAGGAAACCGCAAAGGCAGAAATACCCCGGGACCTAGTCAAGATTGAACACCAAACTGTATTAAGTCACTACAGACACTAGCCTACTACCAATTAACTTCCGACTGGAATGTAGTTGATCCCTAATCGAGTCTCCCACTGATTGAGGTACAATCGATCTCCTTACGCCTCTTGAATCCCAGCAGGAATTCGCGCAACTGATTCCCTTAGCTGACGCACCAACTAAGAGTTGCTTCAACAAGTTAAACCAAATTTAAGACTTTAAACCAATATGCCTCTCACAGATTAAGCCTATATGTGCTTTCCTTGACGATCAACAAGTTTGATCAAGGTGATGGAAATCAATAGCAATAGATAAAGTCTAGCTAACCTCACAATCCATACTTATGCATCCTGAAGTGTATCCTAGATTATTATTCACCTCACAAGTTACAAAGTTTGAGACGAAGAGAACTTTGATGATTTCTATTTATCTTGATCAAGTGAGCAGCTCAACAATCGATCCAGATCAGGATACTCAGGGCATCAAGAAAAGATAACTGGACATGGATTCACGAATCCTTGTGAAGTCTTTGTAGTCGCTAAACCCTAAAGCGGTTGGGAAGAGGACAAATCTAGTTACAACTAGAACACACCAAAAAGTAGTGTTGAGATTCAAAGATCCTAGTTGCTTGAAGTTCCTCTTTTATAGACATTCAAAGCATAGGTTTCTTTAGGTTTAATTAAGCTAATATATTTTGGAACCAAGCAATCAATATCCACCGTTAAATGAATCTTTGAATTTGATTTACAAAAACAAGATATACACTCTGGTTAGGTGAAACCGTAACCGAACCGTGTATAAAGACTATGTTCAAGGTGGTTAATTGAAATTAGCCGATTTGAACTTATAAGTTTAATATTCATTTTCATAAACACTTAAGACATTCACCTTGAGTCACAATCATGTGATCAAATAAGTCAAGTGTTATTAGATATTTGATCAAATGCTAATTATCTCATAGAAATAACTTAATTGCATTTGAAAATAATCGACATGGTTAGTAGATGTACAAAGTACAAATACCGTAGCCGTTTCTGAGTCACGTTAGTCACAATACGTGTTCCGGTTTGTAAACTATTAAGCACAACCAAGTTCTGGAATCCACAGAACTATTTAGGTATGCGTACTGATATGTGTACCATAAGACTATAACCGGTTCCGGAGTCCGCAAAACAATTTTGGTATGCGTACCAGTATGGATACACAAACCGAGTTCCTGAAAACAGAACTTTTTTGGTACTTGTACCGGTATTGATACCAAACCGGTTCCGTGACCATAGTTCCTTTTCGATTTGCATATGGGTATGCGTACCGATCCGGTTCACGAGTTGCCAGATTTTTACATGATGTGCATAAGGATATGCGTACCAAAAATCTGCTTGTCGACATATAGCTACTCCGCTATGTGTACGAGTACATGTAATATGGCTTCAGACTTATAATATTTTTCCCATTTTGTAAGACTGATAACACTGTCTTTTATCCGAATCTATAGTAGTTCTGTATTTCTATCTAAATCGATTCGAAACATTCCCGAAAAACATCAATGACACATATCGTATTCCAGTCTATTTTCAAATTATAAATCTTGAATCATGATTTTGATTGCGAACAATAAGTTGTCCTTAACCGAAATTCATCAAGTATGAATAAATGTTCATTACGCTTAGTCATTATGTTTCGAGAACTAATTATCAAGATAAACTTGACTCGAAATTCTTGCATATTCTTGATAGTCTAATTAGTTACACGACAACGTCTCAAAGATAGAAAAGTGAATATAACTTGAGAAATAGGTGGTTCGGTATTCACTTACCTTTTGTTGATGAAGTTCTCCAAAAGCTTCGGTTGATATTCGCCTTCAAACGGTAGATCGCATTGATGAATGTCGTGATCCAGTGTTTCTCAACTACATTTTTATCCTAGTCCGAGACTTTAACTAATTGTAGACTAGAAATCAAGATATAATTTTGACAACGAAATTTGACAACAAGCTTGAGATAGCAACACTTGTGAGTTTGACCGAGCAATGCTCTAATAATGTCCATAAATATGAACTTTTTGGGAACATCTCGAAAATATACGCACAACACAGAAATAATGGACAACCCATCTAATCCAAGTATTAATATGATTCGATTTTATCAGAAATATCTGCACAACACATGAATAATGGATGTTCATCCAATCTAATATTAATCTGATCTGATTGTATCAGAAATATCCGCACAACACATGAATAATGGTTATTAAACAGCTCATCCAATCCAAGTATTAATATGATCTGATTTTATGTTTCATGATTACAGGTAGTATGACCAATGTGTCTAATATCAATCTTTGACAGAGACAATTTGCCTAATATCGGCGTTATAAGGATTTTCTGATTAATTCGATTATATCAGACTAATTTATTGGTTTATACGCTGATAAAATTGTTGAGGATATTGATATAACATTAACATAGTATCACCTCGCCTGCAGCCGGGGTTCAACTTTTCGGTTTTAGGGTTAGCGAGGCATAGTTAGGTTAAGGCTAGATATAATCGGATTATGGTATAATATATGTAGTTGAAACCGCTCTCCAATGTCGATTTTCTGGGTGAGTTCCTACTCAAGCGAGGTGAGTTTCAATTCCTCTCTGATTCTGAGTACTGGAAACTAAGGTGTTCGAATAGAGTTGAGTTTCAATTCCTCCCTGAATCTGAGTACCGGCGATAAAGGTGTTCGAATAGACTAAAGTTTAGCAATTCTCACTAGAACGAGTTGATTATCGACCTTTATACATTAAGTTCTGAATTCATATAGTTTATTGGCATGAGTTTGTTCAATAACATAGGTGATATATGAATTTATATTGTCGTCATCGTCATTCCATCACACATAATAACAAAATGCCTATAATGTCATCTTCATATGTTGTTCTTTGTTAGAATATGGGCATCCAACTAAAAATAAATTGGCAATGAGTGGAGAGGCGGAGAGGCCCTAAGAATTATAAACCTCAGGATCTTAGATTGCCCAAATAATGTGGGACTAATAATCTCAATACGCCCCCTCACTTGTAGCCTCGTTGGGTCTAACACGTGGACAATTAAATCGGCTGATGCAGAGTAAATGCGCGGTCTAATGACTCGTCGCAAATAACCTTCTCTGATACCATGTTAGAATATGGACATCCAACTCAAACCCAATTGGCGATGAGTGGATAGGCGGAGAGGCCCTAAGAATTATAAACCACATGATCTTAGATTTCCCAAACAATGTGGGACTAATAATCTCAATATTCTTCGACAGGTCCGTCATGGTCACATACGTAGCGTATTACCCAAAATTTCTTGCTCTGTGTCACAACTCACCGGACCCCTGAAATCTATAAAATCTTCAATCCAACATCACCACCACTACCACCACCATCATTGAGTGGAAACCCATTATTTGATTATTTTATTTTTTCTACCATGTAGTTCATGGCATGAAATTTAAAAGGGTGATTAGAAGTTTAGAATTATCTTGGAATTATGATTCATTGGTAGCTTTGAATTCGATATGCAATTTAAGGGGTGTTAGAGGGACTGGAAAATCAAATAAAAGAAGTTTTTATGCTGCAGCATTATGGCTTCATAAGAATCACCATAAAACCCTGGCTTGTAATGCCAAGGAATTTTCTAAATTTGGTTATTTCAAAGACCTTCCCGAGATTCTTCATCAGATATTAGAAAAGGAAGATCACAAGTAGGAGGAGCCGTTGCCGCTGCCCCCCAAATCACCGTTCAAAGTATACCCTATGAGAAGGGATGAACGAATGACTTACAGACGAGAAGTGCCTGCAGATGTAAGGATTCAAAATAATATGAAAAGATTTCAGAGAGTGAAAGAAAAGGCGGGTAGAAAGAGAAATGAAGCAAGAATCAGGAAAGCAGTGAGAGAAATCGAGATGTAGAATGCGGATGCCAATTACAGATTCTTACACGACCGAATATCTGATGTCTTCGCTGAGTGTTTAGTTTCTGATTTGCAAAACCTGAATTCTGGTAATATTCATAACATTAGTTTTGCTTCAAAGTGGTGTCCATATTTAGACTCATCGTATGATCAATCAGATCTTTTGTGTGAAAGCATTGCCAGAAGAATTTTCCCCCGTGAATTATATCCATAGCATGAAAAGATTGATGAAGATTATTACACATTTAGAATCCGTGATCGTCTAAGGAAATTATTCCTTGTCCTTCTTCAAGGTGCATTAAAATTACCTGAAATTTACACGAGTGCAAACAACTGGGCGACGTTGCCTTACAACCAAGTTCCCTATGTTGCCTTCAAAAGGTACTGTAAAACCTTCATGAAGCATGACAAAGTAAGGTTCAAGTGTTTTCGAGATAGTGTAAAACGAGATATGAAAATTATTGCCGAAAATTTACTACCTCACCAGATCTTGGCGGCTTCCAAATATGATTGTAAGGTTACAGAGCTTCAATGGAGGCGAATGGTAGAGAAATTGTTGAAAATCGGTAATCTAAAAGATTCTCTTGCAATTTGCGATAGAGTGACAGGTAGAAGAGCAATAGATGTCTCCGTCTCTCTTAGTTTGTTAATATTAGAGATGAGTCAAGGACCTTGGAAATGAAAACTTATGGAATTCTGTGAGTTTCCTAAGCTGAGGAATATTGAAGGCGGAAATTTGAGGTTCAAGAAATATTTTATCAGAGAAGAAATGATGTTCCATCTTACAACAGATTTCCTGAAGATTTTCGACAAAATATTGCAAGTCGCAGTTGATGAGAACTTGAAGGAAGATGAAATGATAAAGAGGCTTTATGGGTTCACTGACATGAAGTTTATCCATGCTTCTGGTAAGGTCACTATATATGGTATTGAATCTTATGGTGAGGTATTGCATAAAGTCAACGGCGACTGGGAGAAGGATTACCTGGAGATACAAAAGAGGTTTCGAGAGAGTGGATTCTCGAATATGCCTGAGATTGTGTTCTGGAACTTGGGACATCCCGTAAAAACTTTAGTTAAGGGTGGATATAAGGGCGTGACACTAGTCAGTGGGATTCATTACAAGTTGCTCAAGTTGTTTATAGAAGGTTATATCAATGATATAAATCAAGTCGCTTCAATGGAAACAACAATCTTGGGAAAGGAATACGACAAACTTGTCGTGGTTGATTGAAAAGATGGATTTTCTGGTATGCACGTCCCTATACTGTTATGGTCTATTGTTGATTTAAGTCCAAAAGGAAAAACATTAGAGATTCATTGGTTATCTTTACTGTCTTCAGTTTCATGAGTAAACCGTTTTTTAATTAGTTGAACTTGAAACTGTTATGTGTCGAGGTTTCTTGTGCTAAAACTATTTTGCAAAAAGTGTTTGTTCTCTTCTTAGGCAGAACATGACATTCATGTAGTCTTTTACCTACCTCTTGAGGGAGTTATACCATATATGACATCTTCAACAAAATTCTACGTGAATTTGCAGAATATCTACCAGGCCAAAGCCGAGGAAGATTTTCTTGCAGTTGAGAGAAGTGTTAGAGAACTGATCGGTCGAACTCGCAAGCGTTTCTATCTCAAGTTTGTTTGTCAAGTTTAGTTGCCAAAATTATAAGTCTTGATTTCTAGTCTACTTATAGCTAAGTCTCGGACTAGGATATAAAGTGTAGTTGAGCTCTAGACTCCACGGCGTTCATCATGCAAAGATGAAAAACTACTCAAGGAACTGGTGGATCTTCATCGACTAAAAGGTATGTGGAGACTTGAACTTATCTATCACTCAAAAGTCTATCTACTCTATCTCCTATCTTGAGACAAAAGTCGTATTGCTTTATAGACTTCGATTATACACATTTGCTATTTCGATCGGAGTTTATCTCGCTTATCTATTTCTCGAAATATGTGTTGGTAAGCTTTCGCTTTGGCCAAGTACATCTTTACAAGTGATAAAAGTCATGTTGATTATTTCAATATCTTTAAAATAGATTTGATGAAAAATATAGTGTGAATAACCTCTATATAACATCCTCTAAGAATGTTGCAACGATTGAAATAAAGAGTTTAGAATATGTAACCATCTTTGGATATAATCATATAGTGTGTTCGCACATTAGTTTATAAGTCCAAAACCGGGAACCAAATGTATGCATACTTGTGTGTGTACCAAATGGTTGATGGAGACTGGGAAGTTCACGACCGTGAATTTCTACTGAGTTTGGAAATCAAAACCAACTCAATCCGGTTACCTAAGTATGCGCACCCATACGCACACTTCACGTCCGTGAATTTTTGCTGAGTTTGAAAACCAAAACAAACTCAAATTCGGTTACTTAAGTACGCATACCCGTATGCATACTTAAGTGTGTTACTTTCTAAAATTGGTTTGTTCATGAACTAAAACATTTATATAATAAGGAATGCAAATTGCAAACCGTGGATATAATGTATGGAATCGATTCGAGTGAATCAAAACCGATTTTTCTTTGATTGTGTCTTGCATACTTCTATAAGATCTAAGCAATTGAACAACTCTCGAACTAGTTCATTTGAGTCATTTGAACTAGTTATGGTGAAGATGAATAAGGTTGATATGAAAGTGCTCATATGGCTAACCATTTGGTTAACTACTGTTGAACTAACTAGGTGTACACGTTTAGGTACGGTTACACAAACCTAAATGAACGTGCATTTCATTTGTGTGTAACAAGCTAAGATTCGATCTAACGGTTGAAAGATATTAGCTTGAATCTAATCAGGTTTTCATCTAACGGTGGATATTGAATGCTTTGTTACCAAGGTAGCATTGATTGCAAACCTGATTTGAAGACTATATAAAGGAGAACTCTAGCAACTGTAAAACCTAATCCCCACACCTCCTATGTGATACTAGTTTTATAAGATATATTAGATTCTCCTTTAACCTTAGGTTTCTACTGAGACCCTGTAGGTTAACGACTTGAAGACTTCATTGGGATTGTGAAGCCAGACCCAACTATTTTCTCTGTAGTTGCGTGATCTGATCTTACTGTTTCTATCGTATTGAGTACAATTGTAAAATTGGCTCGGGATTAATTTCTCCGATAGGAAAGATGGAAAAGTAGTCACAAACATCTTCGTCTCATCGTTTGTGAATCCACAATATCTTGTTTCGCTAGTCGATTAAGATTATTGTGAGGTGATTGATATTTCTAGGTTGTTCTTCGGGAATATAAGTCCACTATATAAATTGGTTCATGTTCACCTTGATTTATCAAAAGACGGAACAAAACTCGTGGGTATTTCTGTGGGAGACAGATTTATCTATTACTGTAGACTTTTCTGTGTGATACAGATTTTTTTATTACAGTCTTCGACTTTGGGTCGTAGCAACTCTTAGTTGTGGGTGAGATCAACTAATGGAATCAAGTACCTAGTATCCTGCTGGGACAGAGACGTAAGGAGCGCAATTGTACCTTGGATCAGTGTGAGATTGATTGGGGTTCAACTACAGTCCAGACCGAAGTTAGTTTGTAGTAGGCTAGTGTCTGTAGCGGCTTAATACAGTGTGTGTTCAATCTAGACTAGGTCCCGGGTTTTTCTGCATTTGCGGTTTCTTCGTTAACAAAACTTCTGGTGTCTGTGTTATTTATTTTCCGCAATATATTTTGTTATATAATTGTATCACAGGTTGTGCATTGAATCGATCAATTGGTAAATCCAACCTTTGGTTGTTGATTGAAATTGATTGATCCTTGAACATTGGTCTTTCGTACAATTCAAGTTAATTTCTCTTGTATTCAATTAGACTCGCAAATTGCTATTTGCTTGAGTAAGTGTTGAATCGAGAAATTGAGATATAACCTATGATGCACCGACACTGATATGGGGATATTGATACGAGGATTTGTCAATTTTCATAAAATGAGGATACATGATACGGTGGGATACTTGTATTTATTAAAAAATATTTAATATAATAATAATTCATTCTACTAAAAATCATAAAATAAAAAAATCCGATAGATACTATTTTGATTATTAAAGTGACCAAACATTAAACTTTCAGCATTTTGGGTTTCAGTCCTACTTATGTTAATTAAATGGATAAAATCATATGTACTCGGATTTTTCTCTAAAAAACATGAAGAACATGACTGCCCAATAAGCCTTAAAGCTAGATTTTTCGCACACCGTCTTTTTTTTGAAGCACCATAAAAATAAATACCAAGTCTTTTTTCTTTATAGTCAACAAGTTATTACGTTTAGATATAATTATTCGATATGTTCATGAGTACAAATATTTATAAATATTTAGATTTTATGTATAAATTTATAAATACATAGATTTTGTATAAAAAAATAAATGTTAGATTATAGCAAGTGTCCCCTTATAAAGTATCTGAGAGGTATCCCAGAGTATCCCCTACCATTTTTATAATTTAAAAAATGTGACACTTTAAATGGAGTATCTGATACGTATCCTCAGGTATCTGATATGGATACGGCTACGTCACCAATTTTGAAGTATCCTTGCTTCATAGGATATAAATCCTTGATATATTTGATTGATTATGACTGTCTAGTTGATTCTCTTGAAAGTATATTGGAGTTAGTCCATACAGATTGCTAAAAGAAATATTGGGTGAGATTGTTAGACCCCTATTTTATCAATTGGTATCAGAGCAGGCAAACACGTTTAAAGACCTTATAAGTCTGGGTTTGTAGCATCTGACTCTATGGATCGAAATTCTATCTCCATAAACGTACCACCAGTCTTCGATGGCTCAAACTACTTATGGTGAAAAATCGATATGCGTGCTTTTCTTCAAGCTCGTAATTTTCAAACATGGGTATGTGTTGTTAATGGCTATGATCCTCTGGTTAATACCGAAGGCGATGTATCTATACCTAAGGATATTGGTATATATAGTCCAGAAGAAATTCTTGATGCAAAGAAAAACTCTGAATGATTAAATGCTATCATACATGCCATTACCCCAGATCTTCAGCACCATGTGACTACGTGCACAAAGTCTAAAGAAGCCTGAGAAATCTTAGAAATCGTATTTGAAGGGAATACCTGTGATTAGAAACTAGGCTTCAAAACCTAAATTCTGGTTGGGAAAACCTTCGTATGGCAGATGAAGATTCATTTGATGAGTTTAAACACAAAGTGTCTGAAATTGTTAATGCAACTTTTGCATTGGGTAAGACCATTCCTGAAAAGGACATTGTGATGAAGATTCTCAGATCTCTGTCATCTAGATACGATTCTAAGAAGCATTTCATCATTGAAGGAAATAATCTCGCAACGCTTTCCATAAATACTCTGGTTGGGAAGCTAAAGATATTTGATCATGAGCATACATCCAAATATGGGAAGGATGTTTCTTTCAAAGCACAAAAGAACACTAAATTACTTGATAAAAGTAAAAGTGTTTGCATCTTTGAAGATGATCTTTCTGAGACTGATTCATCAGATGAAGATCTTGACAAGTCAGTCTCGTTTATCACTAGACAGTTTATGGATCTTCTTTTGAAGAGAAGTAAACGGTTCTCCAGAGATAAATCCAGGTCACTAGTTAAGCCCCATAATCGTGTTCCTCCCAAAAACAGGGATAATGATGAGACTGATAACGAGGATATGCCTCAGTGCTTGAAGTGTAAAGGTTTTGGTCATTTTGCAAATGAGTGTCCAAATCGAAAGAAATACACTGGGAACAAAGGTCTTGCTGCAACTCTTGATGAAATGTCTGACAACTATGATGAAGACGACACTTCTTTGTGAAAATATTGATTTTGATAATTGTAGTAATACATACATCAATCTTGATATTCTTTCAGAAGAAAACTCAACCAATCTGGAAGAAAAAATTGACCTTTCCGTTGGAAACTCTCCGTCTAATTTTTCAGGTTCTACTAGGTATCTAGCAGCTTGCATATATCGGATACCTGAATTATATTCCGGGTTGACATGCTCATATTGCTCACTCAAGGGTAATGAACTATCAAAGTGTTACAAGTACAAACAAAAATTGAGACATGTCAACAAACTTCAACGAAGAGTAACTCGATTAGAAAACAAGCTTAAACTTGTTCTAAAGACCACAGAGGTATGTAAGATTTTATCTTCGTCAAAGAAGTTAGTTTCTAAGGATAAGACAAGACCATTGAAAAGAAATTTATGGTCTAAAAACTATGAGAAACAGGGTTCTATGAATTCCGATCAAAAAGGATGTGGTGGACAGATTATTGTTCATCCCAGCAGAATTTAATTTGTGTTGGTTAGTGCATCTTGTCTCATGTGCCTGATTAAAAGAGACAAGATTTTGCACATCTCAGGCTTTAAGAAAAGAAAAGTCTTTAGTTGTTTTGATTTTATTTGTTTGTGTCTTCTCTAAGAGCATTGCAAAGTATGGAATTCATGCCGCCTTTCATATCTAATTGATATTGGAAAGGACTTCCCTGGTTAGTCATGATAGACACATTTTTGTGTCTGAATTGTCCTCAGTGTCTCTATTGCTAGTGCTTGATTTTGTACTTATTATGGTGTTTTTATGCTTGTGTAGGTGTTTTTGGAGAAATACACTTGTGTGGAAAAAGTTGCTCAAAAAGTGCTATTTGGACCCCCGGAGGACACATGTTATTCAGACTCTCAGTTTTGGACAAGGGGAAGTCCAGAGCCAAGAGCGTTATTTCATTTGGAGTTTAATATTTTCAATTCTATTTTGTACTATTGCTGATTATTATTATTTAAGAAAAAGGATTGTACGGTTTATTGTGAGAACTCCAATGGTGATTAATAAAATAAATTTGTTTAATCATATTATCGTCTCTGGTATTATCATGAGGAGCTAGACCCCATTACTGGGACAACGGAGGAAGCAACTTTTCATGATTGTGGTAAATGAATTAATTCTTTATATGACTTTTTGCATAGATTTAATTGCGTTATGATTTCTACTAATTATTTGTTATTTTGTTTGATGTCGCATGCTTGGTTTTAATTACTTTTGATGCGTCATGATCACAACTTACAACTAATGTTTTATGAAATCTATTTTTGGCAAAGAATTAGAGTCACAACTTCTTTTGTTTGAGCTATATTGTTTAAAATTAATAATTGAACCACAAGAATATGAAAAGTAGTGAAATCCTGCGTCCTAGTATCTCTTCATCTTGTCACCTTATTTTGTATATGTTCCTTTGTTTTTAGTATTTTGTATATTCAAGCGTAAATCAATCTCAACAAAGTCCGAGTGAACGACAACCTTATTTACCACTATTCAAAATTCGATCAATTTTTGGCGCCGCCGACGCGGGTTTGTTTATAGATTTGTTTTTAGGTTTTACTTTATTTGTTCTTTTTTACGCGTTTTGGTATTTTTGTTTGCTTTCAGATTTGGAGCTAAGCTAAAGGAAAAAGAGAAAGTGTTGAAAAGAAAGAAAAGCTCAAAAAGGAAAGAAAAGGGAAATCCAAAAGGAGTGAAGAAGATGATTTTGTAAATAATTTTATTTTTATTTTTTTAGAAACTGTAAATAAGGTTTTTATTTTTGTAATATTTTATTTTTGGACATTTTTTTTCTTCTTCTTTTCTTTTGGACATTGAACATTGGACTTTATTTTTAAGACCCTATGGAAAAGTAGTTTTAAATAAACTGTTTGCAGAGAATGACGGCGATTACGATGTCGCCTCGGCCCCTCGGGTTCGTACACTGACATTGGAGTCGGTGCCCGAGTTGACTTCAACGGTTCATCCCCCGACTGGAACGAGAAGGTAAGAATTCTAAACACCCGCGAATCCCCTGTCAGCGGGTTTACTGGATGATTTTGTATGCATATATGTTGAGGACCTGAAATCGGATTTAATTTTCTAGTAAAGGGCAAGGCCTGTCCAAATCAAGATAAGGACTCGGATTTCATCACCATTTCCTTCTTTCCCGCCTTAGGAACACGTAACCTACGCGAACCTAAGCCTTAAAATTTGGACTAGAACGAGAACGATAGGGGAACGAGCTTATTAGGAAAGTCGTTCGAAAAATATTGGTTACTCTTTTGAGCATACTTTGAAGTTCATGATGGTTACTGTGAGTTGAATACGCCGCCTTGTAACGCCGGTGAGGCCTTGGGTATCAAAGCTCCACTGAGCTTCCCTCGTCTCTATTCAACTTACTTTAACTCGGATTGATTCCAGAGAGGTTTCCTCAGATTGTAACGAATTCCTTTTCGAAAGAATAGAAGCTAGTCTAGAAACAATCTAAGTTGATCCATCATGATTTTTGTTTGTTAGATAAAATAGGCTTGTTGTGGTCGAGTCAGCCTTCTTTGTGTTTGTTTAAAATTTCCTTGCAGTTAGGATGTCAAACTGGTATAGCCAATACAATAATTATCCAACTGAACAACATGGACATTACTATTTTTATGATCATAGTGTGAATAGTGGTTGGGCACGCCAACCTTTTCAAGGTTTTGGGTCATACCATGGTGAGCCCAATTACTATCCACACGCGCATAGGTCATACGGGCAAGAAGATTATAATACTAGTTCTTCGTCTTTAGAGGATACAATCAAACTATTGAAAACTAGTCCTTTTTATGATCCTTCAGTTCCTATTCCTTCTCTAGAAGAGTCTCTCAGGAATTTAGCTGAGTCATCACGTAAGTTAGCTGAATCGACATACAAATTAGATGAGGTGAACAACGTAGTTATGGACGAAATAACTGCAGCAACGACTGAATCTTCTTTGGAAGATATCCTCAATAGGTTAAGTGAAACTTAGATCCAACACTTAAGGAGCTTTATTTAGAAGAGATCCTTGAGAGGATAGTTGAGTCGACACGTAGACTTGAGTTAGAGACGAACTAAAGTATTGCTCGAAATGACTTGAATTTCCAATATAGTGTATCCAATAATACTCTTGAAAATGAGGATAGTTATTTGCATAATCAAGATATCGAGGTTAGAATTGGTGACACTCCTTGTGTAGATGAGGTTCAGCCATTTCCATGTTATGATAATGATGAGTATGACGTGGACAATGTTGATGAAGAATCTGAAGTATTTAGGCATGGTGATCAGGAATTTTTTACTCCGATTGAGTTTGATAATGATAATGATATTTCTGGTTCAAATCCCGATAATTTTAATTATTATACACCTATTCAAAAGGACGAGGATTTGACTAGAGATAATACCGTTTTAGACGAAGTTGTACTTCCTTTTGATTACGAAGCCAATGATGGTTTAGAGGAACGAGTTTATTTTGAGTCCAGTGATTTAGAAACAACAGTCTTAGACAAAGAAAGTGAACTCGTAAAACTGAGTGAGGATGCACCTATTACAACTTAGAAGAATCAATTGACCATTTTCAGGAATCTAATGATCTAGAAATTAGGGAAATTGTGACTAGTCTACCTAGAGACACTGAAAACTCTAAGTTTGAGGGTGATTATCACTTTCCTGGTGCCTTATCTTTAACTCTTAGAAAGTTCCCTCGTGTAGGACTTGACATTTGTGCCTCAACCATCTTACAAGATTATCTTCATACACTTTTTCCTGAACCTAGTTGTGTCCATAAGAGAGCTCAGTTATTAGAAAACCATCCTCTGGTTGATGTGGTTAACCCAGGCTATGATACCAAGATTGACTTTGTTTTCCCACCAAAAACTTCCCTTCCAATTGTGGGAACATATGATTTTCAGATGTGTCGGTTATTAAGTTTTGAGTCTAAACCTAATTACTTTAGGAAAATAGGGTCGACACATTTTCTTAAGGAAGACCACCTCTTTCATTGTGGTCATCTGTGTGAGTCAAATCTGATTGACTTAGAGGATCCCCAATTATTCAGGCTTTTGTTATGCACTTCTAAGTTCTTAGTTGAGTATTTCCAGATTCTTCAGCCTGATCTTCAGAATGCCTTTGAGGAAATCCAACCGATGAAATCTTTTTATTTAGACCCTTTTATAGAGCCTGAACCTGAACCACAACTAGATATAGTTGTCTTAAACAAGGGTATGTTCGATGTCTTCTTGGTTTGTTGTAGTTTCCTCTTCTTGTGGTTAGCACTTTTTGATCCAGATGACCCACAGTTATTCCGGATACTGCTTTACGATTCTATGAGGTGATTAATTCCTTCTGATGTCTGGCTGAAGACTTTAAACTTAGCACTTCTTGGGATGTAACCCAATCTCATGCAACACGGTAATATATTTCCTTAACTCTTTTGCTTCGAGTGGTAACAATTTCTCCTTGTTCATGCTTTTAGTTTTATCTTTATAATATTGAGGACAATGTTAGATTTAAGTTTGGGGGTATGGGAGAAACTTTTAGTTGCAATAAATAAACTCCAAAGCCTAGAAATGTATGTTTATTAAGGTTGGCACTAACCAATCTAAGTGGATGGGAACATCTTGGTTATAGGAGTTGAGGAATCAATCTGATTAGATGGAAACTTCTAAAGAGTCTATTCATAAAAGCACAGAGCTCAGGTGTTAGAATTAAAAAAAAAAACATGGTAGTTTCGCCATATCTCGTTGAACCCTAATCCTTCTGTTTTTATTTTTTAATTGATTTGGTGGGGCACACGATTTAAGTTGTTACCATTGCTAGGGTGAACTAGACTGACTTAGATACCACAAAAAAAAAAAAAAATTGAGACCAGACAATCAGACTAACCGGAATAAATTCAATAAAGTCGACCACTGGTGTCCTTGTATATGCCAGTTGTGTTGACCTAGAGTTAGGTTTATCGATCACTGGTTCCCTTGTATTTTCCAGTTGTGTTGATATTAGTCAGACCGGTATCTCAGTCCATTAGGATAGGTTCATCTTGGCAGAGGCCTTCAGACAGATATGGGAAGCACCGTTCACTTTAAACCATCTATTTTTCTCTTTATCCATCTTCTTAATCTTTCCATGTGATTGGTAGACTCCGGTTATGATGTCCATAAACTATCTGAGTAGAGATCTGTCAATTATATATGAATTTTAGTATGTTGAGTGCAAACTCGTGTACAACAATTGGAATTTCGCATCAGGGTACCTCCTCCTATAGTCAATGATTGTATGCCAACCAAGGAGATTCTTTAGTGCCTTCCAAGGTTCGGCGTAGAAAGCTAAGGTCTTGAGTAAAGGTTTTGTGGGTACACCTCTGGTAAACCCTCCGGAGACAACACTTCGCCGCTAGGACCACCTAGCGGTTTAACGAATTGCTGCACGTGCTAAGTGTAGACATTTTATATTAGATTTGCCCGAGGACTAGCAAATAATAAGTTTGGGGGTATTTGATAGACACATTTTTGTGTCTGAATTGTCCTCAGTTTCTCTATTGCTAGTGCTTGATTTTGTACTTATTGTGGTGTTTTTATGTTTGTGTAGGTGTTTTTGGAGAAATACACTTGTGTGGAAAAAGTTGCTCAAAAAGTGCTATTTGGACCCCCGGAGGACACATGTTATTCGGACTCTCGGTTTTGGACAAGGGGCAGTCCGGAGCCAAGAGCGTTATTTCATTTGGAGTTTAATATTTTCAATTCTATTTTCTACTGTAGATGATTATTATTATTTTAGAAAAAGGATTGTACGGTTTATTGTGAGAACTCCAATGGTGATTAATAAAATAAATTTGTTTAATCATATTGTCATCTATGGTATTATCATGAGGATCTAGACCCCATTATTGGGACAACAGAGGAAGCAACTTTTCATGATTGTGGTAAATGAATTAATTCTTTATATGACTTTTTGCATAGATTTAATTGCGTTATGATTTCTACTAATTATTTGTTATTTTGTTTGATGTCGCATGCTTGGTTTTAATTACTTTTGATGCGTCATGCTCACAACTTACAACTAATGTTTTATGAAATCTATTTTTGGCAAAGAATTAGAGTCACAACTTCTTTTGTTTGAGCTATATTGTTTAGAATTAATGATTGAACCACAAGAATATGAAAAGTAGTGAAATCCTACGTCCTATATCTCTTCATCTTGTGACCTTATTTTGTATGTTTTCCTTTGTTTTTAGTATTTTGTATATTCAAGCCTAAATCAATCTCAACAAAGTCCGAGTGAACGACAACCTTATTTACCACTATTCAAAATTCGATCAAGTCAATAAAAGAGGGTTAAAGTAGACAATTTTGCCTTTTATAGGGTTGAGAGTTTTTTATACACGAACCCATGTTGAAGGTTTCGTAACCCTATATATCTTTTTCCTTCTCTAAAACTCTTTTTAATCAAAGACTACTTGTCGAGCTTATTTTGTGACTTCCTCTCACAAAACCATACGCATATGGATATTCCAAGCATCATGTCTTCTGATGGAAAAGATGTTTATGATTGTTAAGCCATCAATCATGAAGGAAAAAGAAAAATCTCCGATACCTCCAACTATGAAAAGAAAAAGAAGGAATGTGAGGAAGCCAAGAGCTGTTCCTTCAAATTCTCAGAAGTTTTCTGATGTCCTTGAAGAGTTGAAGGAGACAAGAAAGGAGATTCAACAAATAAAGGCTTGTGTTTTGAGAAATCTTGAAATTCAGAAGGCCCTGGTTCGACATCTTCAGCCTAGAAGGTTTGTTGGAATTGACTCCTTTCTTCACGATCCATATGTTCCCATGGATGTTGACGACAAGAAGTTCGGGGACGATAAACAATTTTTCAGAGGTCTCAATGTCTAGAAAATATTCTTATGAGAATTTTATTCTTATGTTTTTAAGAAGAATAACTAGAGTTTGGAATAGTCATTGTTGTGATTACACATAGCTATGTCCAAGGATTTTCATCTTCTATGTTTTTAAATTTATTTGTTTAAATTCTAAAGTTTATATGCAAGATGATTTTTGCAGTATTAATCTTTATGGTTTATATATTGCAAATTGTATTGGGATGTGTGTGTTTGCGTCCATGAACTATGATTGTCCTATACATGGTCAAAAGTTAAGTCTTTCATATGTCGATATGCAAGTATTGATAAAAGATTGAATGAGCTTTTGACAAACAAAAGTTAAGCCTTTTATGTCATTATGCAAATATTGATGGGAGAAATGATGATCTTTTGTTTACAAAGATTAAATCTATTGTATGTCATTGTGCAAATAGTGATGAAAGATAGAACGAATCTTTGTTTATTCCGCAGTATTGATCTTCCCTAATCCATATTTCTTATCTATATACTGTGCGTCTCCGTAAGTTCTCTTATGTTGAGCATTTCCAATTAAATGAATCATGGGTTCTCTTGTGATTATTTTAATTGAGTACTTTGGATACAAATTCATGTTTCATGTGATTTGTAATGTACAAAGAAATCCTTCCTTTCTTGTGAAAGTAAGGTCGCTCTTGTTGTTCTTACGGGAATGGCATTTTATGAGGGAGAATTCTTAATTGAACTTGTGCTTAATTGCCAAATCTTTGTGGGGAGTGCGGTTGTGGAATATTATAGGGGTTATCTTGTAACTTTATAAATTCCTCGACGAATGCATTTAGTTTCGGCTATATGATTACATCTAAAAAGTTGATATGTGATTTCTTTTGGTCATGAAGTGTCTCTATGGAAATTTCATTAGGATCCCACTAGTTTTCGTACCTTTGCCAATTTTATTGACAAAAAGGAGGAGAATTAATGTGTAGTTCACATTACAAATACATATGGTTTTCGGATCATTATGTAAGGGGGAGTGGTTTTCACGTGAGATGAAGTATTGACTAAGGGGGAGCGATACATATCACCATAGTATTGTTGTCGAAGTTGTGATACAATTGAACTTTGATGTTGTGTAATTCTTCTTTAAGAACAATTCTTCCTTCTTGAGCCCATTTCTACCCTTTTGGTCTTGTGCACAACATTCTTCGCGGCTTCTTTGCGTAATTCCTCCCGGCTTTTCACTACTTTTCTGCTCTATTCCGCTCCGCAATTCATCCAAACTTTATTTATTACCTAAAAATATAAAATTAAGTAAGAAAAATATTTATTCTTGAAAACAATTAAAATACAAAATATGGGATAAAATGTAGAATTAATGCACAAAAGATGAGTTAAAATGCCAACAAAAGGGATAAATATATACATTATTTGGCACTCATCAATACCCAAGGCCCAAAACCCTTACCCAAACCCATTTTCTATATCCATACCCGCCTCCATTCTCAGCCGTTAGATCGGATCCATCTCATCATCCAATGGTCGCTTCTTCATCGTTCATCAAAATCTGAAGTCCCTGCAAAACACCATAGTGCCTAAATTCCAAGCCTTCAGATTAGATCACATTTAGATCCTACGGTCGCTTCTTTGCATGTGCATCAAATATCGATACTTCCGCTTAACACTACAACACCTAACCTCGATCTTCGCCGTTAACTTTGTTGTATCAAAGCATCCGACGGTCGCTACCAGCCTCTTCAGGGGTAGCCATCCGATTCACCTACCAGCTTCGCATCCAGTGACTCAGATTCGCCAACATCGAACTTTGATATCCCGCCTCACACACTAGCAACCTATACCTATTAACCTAAAAACATCGACCATTCTCTTCTCTTTCTTCTTCTCCCTCTTTCTCCCCTACCCCGATAGTTGCAGAGCCACCACCACCTTCTCCACCTGCTCTGACTCCATCACCACCTCTACCTGTCTCACACCATCCCTAAACTACCAACCCATCATCACCCCCTAACTATCTAGCCCCCTATTCCCTCAATCTCTCACGTTTCTTCCCTGAAACCCTAAGCGTGAGAGGTTGATAAAGTAGGTGACCTAGAGATGAAATTGAAGCATGGGAATTACGCAAGGGAAGCAGAGAAGACATGGGTCGATGCTAATTGAAGAGAAATCGCATCAAAGAAGGTAAAATCTGAAACCCTAATTTCTCTGCCAAATTAGGTATTTGGGAAATTGTCCCCAATTTTCAATTGAAAATAAAAACACATGGAGAAGAACAGAGATGATAGGGGTATGGTTGAATTAAGTGAATTAGGTGAGAAACCCTAATTATGTACTGTTTGATTTTGGGGATTTTTGGGGAAGAACCCTAATTTTGTAATTTTGGGAAATTGGGTCTGTGGGTATAAATAGGAACTGTGGTGTGTGTAATGTGTATCTCTGGACTATCCAGTGTATCCCCATGAGGGCTGGACTAGCCAGTTCCTCTTGGGTAGATTTTTCTCCCCTGTTTTGTATTTGTAGATTTAATTTTAATTTTCAATTTTAATTCCAAATTCAGTTTTAGTTTATCTTGTTTCAATTCATGTTTTGCTATCCATGTTTTGCTATCCATGTTTAATTCCATGTTCATTTAATTTATGTTCTTATGATTTCTGTCTGTTTCTAATTTCAATTTAGTTTTGTGTTTAATGTTAGTTCACTTTTAGTGTCAACTGTTAGCTTCTCAAATGTTAGGATTAGTTTACTGTTGTGTGAATGTTAGGCTAAAGCCTTTGAAGCATTGGATTGATTGAGCAGTGGGGAGAAACTAGTGCTCACTAGTGACTGTGAGCAAACTGGTTCTCTTCCCACTCTAGTTGTATGCCTAGGCTCTCTTGTTTTGTCAACTGTTAGCTTCTCAAATGTTAGTATTAGTTTACTGTTGTGTGTCAATGCTAGGCTAGAAGCCTTAGAGCATTGTGTTGATTGAGCAGTGGGGAGAAACTAGTGCTCACTAGTGACTGTGAGCAAGCTGGTTCTCTTCCCACTCTAGTAGTATGCCTAGGCTCCCAACTTTTCCTTTCATTTTTTGTTCTTGCTCACCTTCACCATCTCCACTGCCCTTGGCTTAGGCCTTGGTTCCATTGTTCTCTGCTTGTAGTTTCATTGTACTGTCACATTTACTTCACTGTTACCTTGTTTTTATTGTTTTATCATCCATTGCCTCATTATTTCACTACCATCTTCATTGCTTTGTAAATATCACAGTTTCACTGCCACTATTTGCTCTTTCTTCTCTTGTGTTTCTCCTGTTCTTGTTACTGCATTCACTGCCTTGTTCTGCTGCTGCTACTACTTGCTGTTGTTGTGCTGCTGCTGTGCACTGCTTTTGCTGCTGCTGAAGCCACCACTGCTGCTGCTGCTTCCTCTCCAAGGCCCAGACCACAGTTCAGGTTAAGACCTAAAGCCTAGCTAATCTAAAGGCCCAGCCAACTGAGCCCAAGGCTCAGTTCACTCCAAAAAGCTAAGGCCCAGTTCACTGTTACCAGGCCCAGTTCACTGTTACCAAGCCCAGTTCACATCAAAAGACATTGAGCCCAATTCACAGTCACTGTTAGCCCAAGGCCCAGTGCAATTCAAAAGACCAAAAGCCCAAACTGCTTCACAGTTAATCAAAGCCCATCTTGCTCTTATTGTGAAAGCAAAAGCTTCAAAGTTATTCAAATCCCATTGATATTCAAGACCCTTTGGTACTCAAAGCCCATTAGCAATTTAGAAACCCAAAATAGTTAGAAACTACAAAACACACCCAGTCTCTGTGGATCGACCCGTACTTGCACGAGCTACAACTGACGACCGTGCACTTGCGGTATTACTGTAGGCCCGTTTTCATTTCGCTTAATTTTCACGCTTTCCTTCGGGCCCACCAAGTTTTTGGCGCCGTTGCCGGGGATTGGTGCTGTGTTTTTCTTGTATTTTTATTAGCTATTTTTACATTTCACTGCATAACATTTGCATCTGCATCTGCTTCACTTCATTTGCTGTTGGACCTGCTGTTCTGAACCTGTTTTTCCTCTGCTGGGACGCCACCAAGGAAAAGAACCAAAGCCCAACTGGGTTTTTGCAACAATATCAGAGCAGCTGGGCTGTGCTTAAAAGGTAACCCATTTAAGAGAACCCAAATTGTGGGCTTCCAATTTTTAATTGTGGGCTTGTAATATTAAAGCCAATTTTTGGGCTTTTTATTTTCTGTTGGGTTTGTAATTAATTTTTGTGGGCTTGTTTGTTTAATTTGTGGGCTTGTTTAAATTCTTTCATTGGTCTTGTATTTTGGACTCTGGGTTTAAACCCAGCTGAGCTTGTAACCGATTGTGGGCTTGTTTCCACTCAAGAGTGGACCTCGAAACCAAAGTTTTAAAACAAACGTCGGGCCTTAACCAACTGGGCTAAATTAAACTTTCAAAATTAAAACTTAGTGTTTCGTGGGCCGCAGCCTTCCTCCCATTCCATTAGAGGACCAACAGTGGGCTTGCTCCCAATTTCAAAAACCAAAAATCTTTCCCTAAATAACCAAAAAGTTTTCCAAATCTTTCCCTAAAAACCAAAATTTTTCATTTTCCCATCAAAACCAAATGTCTCCCGACAAAACCAAATTTTTCCCAAAAAGTCCAATCCCATTAAAAACCAAATTTTCTTGTAGATAATGTGTTAGTTAAAATTCCTTTTGTATGTATTTTGTGCTCATCCATTGTGACTCCGAATATGTTGGAGTTTTGCCTTGGATAACGGAGTTTTAATTCTGCTTTCGCCGAAATCGGGTATTCTCTCTCCTTTTACTCTACTCAGCATGTCCCTTTCCATATGTTGCATTCTAATTCTTTCCATATTTTTAAACATTGAGGACAATGTTTAGTTTAGGTTTGGGGGTATAGAGTAGATACCACGATAATATGCCATAATTGAAAACAAAACTCCATCTTTTTGAAAAAATTGAAAAATTCCAAAAAAATTGAAAAATCAAAAATTAAAAATTGAAAAAAAAAAAAAACATAAAAATGGAGCTCATTTACCTTGAAATGTTGACTCTTGTGCAAATATGTAATTATTAGGAGTCTTAGTCTAGATATTTAGGCACCCTGATTCTAGCACAATTCACATAGTGATAAGAAATTTGCACGCGCACGATCTACCAATACATGTATGGCCTCGATCTTCAAGGTGTTTGATAGGAAGTTACGATTGCCAATCACTTTAGAATACTGAACGAAACTTGACTAGCTTGTTCTTTGGTTGGTTGGGATAGAAGGTGGAGGTTATATTAAGAAAAACAACCATCGAATTTAACTGGGTGCATCAAAAAGGGCTACCTCTTGCAAAGTGTCATGTAATTTTTGTTTCCTTTTGTATATGTATCAAAAGTGTTTCCTTATTCAAAAAAAAAAAAAAAAAAAAACGATGTATATATTCAGAAAAAAAAAAAATCAGAAAAATACAAAAAAAAAAAATCAAGTATTTATCAATTCCATCATCTCTTGTTCCAAAAATAAAAAGAGAGTAGTCAATGTAAATAAGAGTCATGTAAATAGTCATTTTGTTGTTTTATTGTAATAAGCAAGGAAGGGTGTATGCCATTGATGTACAACGCGAGTAATTGTGAAATACCTCCAACTCATTCACAATTCTCGTAAAGTCCGGACAGCTAGCTAGATTTCGACCTTGGTTCTTAGCCTGAGAAACTATCTCTTGGTGATTAGTAGTCATAACTACAGATCTTTCTTTACACATGTGTAGATACACTTTACACTCTTATCACATGTATTTTTTTGTTATCAGTGCTAGGATTGTGCCTTTGATAGCTAGATTGACATCTCCATTTTGCTGTGAGCTTAAACTGACTTGCACATGTCACATTTGATGGAATCCGAGCTTATATTTTGACCTAGAACTTTGTAGGTACGTTCTAAGCAAACCTTCACGAGACTTCAACTCGTCCACTAGGGACACTTAGTGGTTTAAAGGCTTAGTGCATACGCTAAATGCATTCGAGAGACCAGCGACAGGGGTATAGTTAGGATTTCCTTAGTTTTGTTTTACTTGAGGACAAGTAAAATTCAGGTTTGGGGGTATTTATAGAGTAGATACCACGTATGCAATAATTGCCATAATTGAAAAAAAACTCCATCTTTTTGAAAAAATTGAAAAATCCCAAAATTGAAAAAATCAAAATTGAAAAAAAAAAAAAAAAAAAACATAAAAATGGAGCTCATTTACCTTGAAATGTTGACTCTTGTGCAAATGTAATTATTAGGAGTCTTAGTCTAGATATTTAGGCACCCTGATTCTAGCACAATTCACATAGTGATAAGAAATTTGCACGCGCACGATCTACCAATACATGTATGGCCTCGATCTTCAAGGTGTTTGATAGGAAGTTACGATTGCCAATCACTTTAGAATACTGAACGAAACTTGACTAGCTTGTTCTTTGGTTGGTTGGGATAGAAGGTGGAGGTTATATTAAGAAAAACAACCATCGAATTTAACTGGGTGCATCAAAAAGGGCTACCTCTTGCAAAGTGTCATGTAATTTTTGTTTCCTTTTGTATATGTATCAAAAGTGTTTCCTTATTCAAAAAAAAAAAAAAAAAAAAAAAAAAACGATGTATATATTCAGAAAAAAAAAAAATATCAGAAAAATACAAAAAAAAATCAAGTATTTATCAATTCCATCATCTCTTGTTCCAAAAATAAAAAGAGAGTAGTCAATGTAAATAAGAGTCATGTAAATAGTCATTTTGTTGTTTTATTGTAATAAGCAAGGAAGGGTGTATGCCATTGATGTACAACGCGAGTAATTGTGAAATACCTCCAACTCATTCACAATTCTCGTAAAGTCCGGACAGCTAGCTAGATTTCGACCTTGGTTCTTAGCCTGAGAAACTATCTCTTGGTGATTAGTAGTCATAACTTCAGATCTTTCTTTACACATGTGTAGATACACTTTACACTCTTATCACATGTCTTTTTTTTGTTATCAGTGCTAGGATTGTGCCTTTGATAGCTAGATTGACATCTCCATTTTGCTGTGAGCTTAAACTGACTTGCACATGTCACATTTGATGGAATCCGAGCTTATATTTTGACCTAGAACTTTGTAGGTACGTTCTAAGCAAACCTTCACGAGACTTCAACTCGTCCACTAGGGACACTTAGTGGTTTAAAAGGCTTAGTGCATACGCTAAATGCATTCGAGAGACCAGCGACAGTGGTATAGTTAGGATTTCCTTAGTTTTGTTTTACTTGAGGACAAGTAAAATTCAGGTTTGGGGGTATTTATAGAGTAGATACCACGATAATATGCCATAATTGAAAACAAAACTCCATCTTTTTGAAAAAATTGAAAAATTCCAAAAAAATTGAAAAATCAAAAATTGAAAAAAAAAAAAAAAAACATAAAAATGGAGCTCATTTACCTTGAAATGTTGACTCTTGTGCAAATATGTAATTATTAGGAGTCTTAGTCTAGATATTTAGGCACCCTGATTCTAGCACAATTCACATAGTGATAAGAAATTTGCACGCGCACGATCTACCAATACATGTATGGCCTCGATCTTCAAGGTGTTTGATAGGAAGTTACGATTGCCAATCACTTTAGAATACTGAACGAAACTTGACTAGCTTGTTCTTTGGTTGGTTGGGATAGAAGGTGGAGGTTATATTAAGAAAAACAACCATCGAATTTAACTGGGTGCATCAAAAAGGGCTACCTCTTGCAAAGTGTCATGTAATTTTTGTTTCCTTTTGTATATGTATCAAAAGTGTTTCCTTATTCAAAAAAAAAAAAAAAAAAAAAAAAAAAAAAAAAAAACGATGTATATATTCAAAAAAAAAAAAAATCAGAAAAATACAAAAAAAAATCAAGTATTTATCAATTCCATCATCTCTTGTTCCAAAAATAAAAGAGAGTAGTCAATGTAAATAAGAGTCATGTAAATAGTCATTTTGTTGTTTTATTGTAATAAGCAAGGAAGGGTGTATGCCATTGATGTACAACGCGAGTTGTGAAATACCTCCAACTCATTCACAATTCTCGTAAAGTCCGGACAGCTAGCTAGATTTCGACCTTAGTTCTTAGCCTGAGAAACTATCTCTTGGTGATTAGTAGTCATAACTTCAGATCTTCTTTACACATGTGTAGATACACTTTACACTCTTATCACATGTCTTTTTTTTGTTATCAGTGCTAGGATTGTGCCTTGATAGCTAGATTGACATCTCCATTTTGCTGTGAGCTTAAACTGACTTGCACATGTCACATTTGATGGAATCGAGCTTATATTTTGACCTAGAACTTTGTAGGTACGTTCTAAGCAAACCTTCACGAGACTTCAACTCGTCCACTAGGGACACTTAGTGGTTTAAAAGGCTTAGTGCATACGCTAAATGCATTCGAGAGACCAGCGACAGTGGTATAGTTAGGATTTCCTTAGTTTTGTTTTACTTGAGGACAAGTAAAATTCAGGTTTGGGGGTATTTATAGAGTAGATACCACGATAATATGCCATATGAAAACAAAACTCCATCTTTTTGAAAAAATTGAAAAATTCCAAAAAAATTGAAAAATCAAAATTGAAAAAAAAAAAAAAAAAAACATAAAAATGGAGCTCATTTACCTTGAAATGTTGACTCTTGTGCAAATATGTAATTATTAGGAGTCTTAGTCTAGATATTTAGGCACCCTGATTCTAGCACAATTCACATAGTGATAAGAAATTTGCACGCGCACGATCTACCAATACATGTATGGCCTCGATCTTCAAGGTGTTTGATAGGAAGTTACGATTGCCAATCACTTTAGAATACTGAACGAAACTTGACTAGCTTGTTCTTTGGTTGGTTGGGATAGAAGGTGGAGGTTATATTAAGAAAAACAACCATCGAATTTAACTGGGTGCATCAAAAAGGGCTACCTCTTGCAAAGTGTCATGTAATTTTTGTTTCCTTTTGTATATGTATCAAAAGTGTTTCCTTATTCAAAAAAAAAAAAAAAAAAAAAAAAAAAAAAAAAAAAAAAAACGATGTATATATTCAGAAAAAAAAAAAAAATATCAGAAAAATACAAAAAAAAATCAAGTATTTATTCAATTCCATCATCTCTTGTTCCAAAAATAAAAGAGAGTAGTCAATGTAAATAAGAGTCATGTAAATAGTCATTTTGTTGTTTTATTGTAATAAGCAAGGAAGGGTGTATGCCATTGATGTACAACGCGAGTAATTGTGAAATACCTCCAACTCATTCACAATTCTCGTAAAGTCCGGACAGCTAGCTAGATTTCGACCTTGGTTCTTAGCCTGAGAAACTATCTCTTGGTGATTAGTAGTCATAACATCCGATCTTTCTTTACACATGTGTAGATACACTTTACACTCTTATGACATGTCTTTTTTTTTGTTATCAGTGCTAGGATTGTGCCTTTGATAGCTAGATTGACATCTCCATTTTGCTGTGAGCTTAAACTGACTTGCACATGTCACATTTGATGGAATCTGAGCTTATATTTTGACCTAGAACTTTGTAGGTACGTTCTAAGCAAACCTTCACGAGACTTCAACTCGTCCACTAGGGACACTTAGTGGTTTAAAAGGCTTAGTGCATACGCTAAATGCATTCGAGAGACCAGCGACAGTGATATAGTTAGGATTTCCTTAGTTTTGTTTTACTTGAGGACAAGTAAAATTCAGGTTTGGGGGTATTTGATGAGTGCCAAATATTGTATATTTTTATCCCTTTTTGTTGGCAATTAACTCATCTTTTGTGCATTAATTCTACATTTTATCCCATATTCTGTATTTTCATTGTTTTCAAGAATAAATATTTTTCTTACTTAATTTTGCATTTTTAGCCCAGTTCAGTTGAAGTTGGTGAAGCCCAATTCAGAGAAGTACAAGCCCACCAGTAGAAGGCAGAGCCCAGCAGCTTCAGTTGGCAGCCCAGCAGCTTCACTTGGCAGCAGCAGTTGCTTTGGTTCACCAGCAGCAGCAACAGCACCAACAGCAACAGCAGCTTTGGCAGCAGCTTGGCAGCAACAAAAAAAAAATACTGCACAGCTCCAGCAGCAACAGGTGAGTGAACAAGATAGCAATTATCTCAGACAACTCTGCACGCACAGCAAGGCCACAACAGCTATGAAAACTTCAAAAAAAATATGGCAGCCAGCTCCCCGGCAGCGGCGCCAAAAACTTGGTGTGACAATGGAAAACACACAAATCTTGCAAGTATACAAGGCCAAGTTTATAATATAGGGATAAGAAAGGGATCAGTCCACAGGGAGTAGGAGTGCATAAAAGAAATTTTCCTAAGCTAGCAATGGGTGCAAAGCACTATGGCAGTGAGCAGTGATGGATGAAGGCAGATACAAAGAACTAAAACAGTTAACACAAGATGGCAGATGATATAAAATAACAACATCAAGGAACCAAGGCTGTAAGCCAAGGGGAGGGGTGAGATTGTGCACTGAATTCAGTGCACACAGCTTCAAAATGCAAGAAAAACAGGCAAGGAAATAAACTGAACTGAAAGCACACAGAACTGATCTTGAGTGACTGAAAAAGAAGGAATTGTGGCTAATCTAAGGCTTAGATTCCACCTTGTGTCCTAATCAAATAGCATATTCCTAGGTTGAGTTGAGTCCTATGCATACAATAGAAAGGAAAGAAAAACAGCTTGCTAACAGAAATACCCCTAGTATTGACTGTCTTTTGACAGCACAATCAATCACAAGCAATCATAGCACTGCTTTCTTCCCAATGCACAAGAAAAACAAGCATATGGCATCCTATCCTAGCAATTTACCATTTGACAGTGCACCAAGGCTTCATCAAAGCCTCGGCTTGTTACTAATTAGCTCATACTACACATGTTAACAGCATCAACATTCATAATATATGATAAATTAAACACAATAATCAACATTCAAGATAAAAATCAAAACATCACAACTTCCACTGTTAACTGCATAGATGAACTGAAATTTGGAATTGTGACATAAAACAGAACAAAGTGTTTTTCTGGCTAGTCCAGAGATCATCCCCCTCTAACATCACTAGAAACATCAATTTATACCCAATTACATATTTAGGGTTCTTACACCCAATTCCCAAATTACAGACAAAATTAGGGTCTGTGAAAAGTTAACCCTTACCCTGAAATTGTCTCCTCTGTCGAACCCATATCCCCTCTGCTTCTGTCTCTTCGAGCAACCCCTTCTTTTGGTCTCCTCTGTCGACTGTGGTGAAACCCTAGTTTTATCTCTCTCTTGATTATAGCACCTAGTGTGTGGGGGTGCTAAGAACGAGAAAGAGAGGCAACTAGGGAATGGGTTTATGGTGTCTGTGGTGAGGGTGGCGCAGGCGGCGGTGGCAAAGACTGGTAGTGATGGTGGTGGCAGGGAGAGGTGGTTGCAGATCTCTCTGCACACGGTCGGGGGACAAGGAAGAAAAAGAAAGAGAAGAAGAGAAATGTAACGCGTAGTTCTCGATGGTTTTTAGGGTATGGGATGTTCTGGTGTGAGGCGGGTGCATCAAGAGATGATGTTTCGCGAGCTGGGCCGTGGGATGTGTAGTTAATGGATGATCTAACGGCGAGATGGGGATAAATCTTGAGCGACCGTTAGATTACGAGATACAACGAAACTGACGGCTCCGGATGGAGTTAGGTGCTGTAGTGTTTGGCAGGAGCTTCAGACTTCGATGCACGATGATGGAGCGACCGTTGGATGATGAGATGAATCCGATCTAACGGCTGAGAATGGAGGCGGGTATGGATATAGAAAATGGGTTTGGGTAAGGATTTTGGGCCTTGGGTATGCCAAGCCCATATCTTCTTTAAGAACAATTCTTCCTTCTTGAGCCCATTTCTACCCTTTTGGTCTTGTGCACAACATTCTTCGCGGCTTCTTTGCGTAATTCCTCCCGGCTTTTCACTACTTTTCTGCTCTATTCCGCTCCGCAATTCATCCAAACTTTATTTATTACCTAAAAATATAAAATTAAGTAAGAAAAATATTTATTCTTGAAAACAATGAAAATACAGAATATGGGATAAAATGTAGAATTAATGCACAAAAGATGAGTTAAAATGCCAACAAAAAGGGATAAATATATACATTATTTGGCACTCATCAAATACCCCCAAACCTGAATTTTACTTGTCCTCAAGTAAAACAAAACTAAGGAAATCCTAACTATACCACTGTCGCTGGTCTCTCGAATGCATTTAGCGTATGCACTAAGCCTTTTAAACCACTAAGTGTCCCTAGTGGACGAGTTGAAGTCTCGTGAAGGTTTGCTTAGAACGTACCTACAAAGTTCTAGGTCAAAATATAAGCTCAGATTCCATCAAATGTGACATGTGCAAAACAGTTTAAGCTCACAGCAAAATGGAGATGTCAATCTAGCTATCGAAGGCACAATCCTAGCACTGATAACAAAAAAGACATGTGATAAGAGTGTAAAGTGTATCTACACATGTGTAAAGAAAGATCTGAAGTTATGACTACTAATCACCAAGAGATAGTTTCTCAGGCTAAGAACCAGGTCGAAATCTAGCTAGCTGTCCGGACTTTACGAGAATTGTGAATGAGTTGGAGGTATTTCACAATTACTCGCGTTGTACATCAATGGCATACACCCTCCTTGCTTATTACAACACAAAATGACTATTTACATGACTCTTATTTACATTGACTATCTCTTTTATTTTTGGAACAAGAGATGATGGAATTGATAAATACTTGATTTTTTTTGTATTTTTCTGATATTTTTTTTTTTTTTTTTTTCTGATATATACATCGTTTTTTTTTTTTTTTTTTTTTTTTTTTTTTTTTTTTTTTTTGAAAGGAAACACTTTTGATACATATACAAAAGGAAACAAAAGATTACATGACACTTTGCAAGAGGTAGCCCTTTTTGATGCACCCAGTTAAATTCGATGGTTGTCTTTCTTAATGTAACCTCCACCTTCTATCCCAACCAACCAAAGAACAAGCTAGTCAAGTTTCGTTCAGTATTCTAAAGTGATTGGCAATCGTAACTTCCTATCAAACACCTTGAAGATCGAGGCCATACATGTATTGGTAGATCGTGCGCGTGCAAATTTCTTATCACTATGTGAATTGTGCTAGAATCAGGGTGCCTAAATATCTAGACTAAGACTCCTAATAAAAATACATATTTGCACAAGAGTCAACATTTCAAGGTAAATGAGCTCCATTTTTATGATTTTTTTTTTCAATTTTTTAATTTTTTTGAATTTGATTTTTCAATTTTTTTTTTGGAATTTTTCAATTTTTTCAAAAAGAAGGAGTTCGTTTTCAATTATGGCAAATTATCATGGTATCTACTCTATACCCCCAAACCTAAACTAAACATTGTCCTCAATGTTTCAAAATATGGAAAGAATTATAAAACAATATATGAAGAGGAACATGCTGAGTAGAGTAAAAGGAGAGAGAATACCCGATTGTACGGCGAAGCTCGATTAAAACTCCGTTATTCAAGGCAAAAATCCATCATATTAGGAGTCACAATGGATGAGCACAAATATACAAAAGGAAATTTAACTAACACATTATCTACAAGAAAATTTGGTTTTTGGGATTGGACTTTGGTTTTGTGGGAAAAAGACATTTGGTTTTTTTTTTTTTTAGGGAAATTTGGAAAACTTTTTGGTTATTTAGGGAAAGAGTGGACCAGTTTAGTCCACATAGACTGGGTCCTCCAGGTTGGTTGTTTCAATGTCGGGTGGAAATGGCTCAAGGAATGGCTTTAATCTCTGCCCGTTGACTTTGAAAACGTTCTTGTTGGAGACATCCTCCAGCTCTACAGCTCCATGAGGAAAAACTGTGCGTACTAGGTACGGACCCTTCCATCTGGAACGCAGTTTTCCTGGAAAAAGATGTAATCGGGAGTCATACAGCAAGACTTTCTGACCAGGAGTGAAGGATTTGCGCAGAATACGCTTATCATGAAATATCTTCATCTTTGCTTGTACACTTGGCACTGTCATAAGCCTCATTTCTCAATTCTTCCAACTCGTTGAGTTGAAGTTTCCGTTGAATTCCAGCTTCGTCCAGAGAGAAGTTCAGCTCTTTGATTGCCCAGTAGGCACGATGTTCTAATTCCACAGGTAGATGGCACGGCTTTCCATACACTAGACGATAGGGGGACATGCCAATTGGTGTCTTATAAGCTGTTCTATAGGCCCACAAAGCATCATTCAATCTCAATGACCAATCTTTCCTGGACGGGTTGACCGTCTTCTCCAGAATGTGCTTAATTTCCCTATTAGACACTTCCACTTGTCCACTAGTCTGAGGGTGGTACGGAGTAGCAACCTTGTGAGTTATGCCATACTTGCGTACTAAAGACTCAAAGTACTTGTTACGAAAATGTGAACCGCCGTCACTGATGATAGCTCTAGGGGTACCAAAACGTGCAAATATGTTTCCTTTAGAAATGAAAGTACCACCTTGTGGTCATTTGTTCTGGTTGCTATGGCTTCTACCCACTTAGAAACGTAATCAACTGCGACTAGGATGTACAACTTGCTGTCAGACATGGGAAATGGACCCATGAAGTCTATCCCCCAAACATCAAAAATCTCCACAATCAAAATGGGGTTCAATGGCATCATGTTTCTCCTCGAAATGCTTCCTAGCTTTTGACAGCGTTCACAAGCAACACAATAATCATGGCAATCCTTGAACAATGATGGCCAATAGAATCCACACTGCAAGATCTTTGCAGCGGTTTTCTTGGCACTGAAATGGCCTCCACATGCTTGGTCATGACAGAAAGATATCACATCTTTCTGTTCAGTGTTGGGGACACATCTCCTAATGATTTGGTCTGGCAGTACTTAAACAAATATGGGTCATCCCAAAGGAAATGTTTACTTCAGCCAAATTAGCGGTCTTGTCTCGACCAACGTGAGGGCATCCTACCTGTAGCGAGGTAGTTAACAATATCAGCAAACCAAGGAAGGTCTGAGATAGACATCAGCTCATCTGGGAATGATTCTCTAATCAGCAGATTCATCAATAGACTCTAAAGTTAATCTAGACAAATGATCAGCAACCACATTCTCACAACCTTTCTTATCACGGATTTCGAGATCGAATTCCTGTAATAAGAGTATCCATCGAATAAGGCGAGCTTTAGCATCCTTCTTGGAAAGAGATACTTCAAAGCCGCATGGTCTGTGTATATGATGATCTTAGACCCTATCAGATAAGATCTAAACTTGTCTAATGCGAAAACGACGGCAAGCAATTCCTTCTCGGTAGATGTAATTGAGTTGGGCATCATTAAGGGTTTTGCTAGTAGTATATCACATATGGTAGTCTATCAACTCGCTGTCCTAAAACAGCACCAACAGCATAATCAGAGGCATCACACATAAGTTCGAACGGAAGCTTCCAATCGGGTGGTCGGACTATAGGAGCGGTGGTGAGAAGGGTTTTTAATTCCTCCCATGCCTTCACACAAGCAGCATCGAAATTGAAGGCAACATCTTTGGGAGAGAAGACTGCACAGAGGTCTGGAGATTTTGCTGAAATCTTTGATGAATCGCCGGTAAAAACCAGCATGACCTAGAAATGATCTGATCTCCTTCACAGAGAGGTTGTGGTAATGGATGAGGTCAACTTTAGCTTTATCCACTTCAATTCCTTTTTCTGAGATGATGTGTCCTAGAACTATTCCTGAATTCACCATAAAATGGCATTTTTCCCAATTTAGAACAAGGTTCTTTTCTTTACATCTGGATATCACGAGGGCAAGATGCTTCAAACATTCGTCAAAAGGAACCAAAAACAGAGAAATCATCCATAAAGATCTCGAGAAAACTATCTATCATGTCAGAAAAAATGCTCATCATGCAACGCTGAAAAGTAGCAGGTGCATTACACAACCCGAAGGGCATACGTCTATAAGCAAACGTCCCAAATGGACACGTGAATGTAGTTTTTTCCTTCTGGAGCAATGTGAATTTGGTTATAACCGGAAAAGCCATCTAGAAAACAGTAGTGACTGTGTCCAGACACACGTTCTAGCATTTGGTCAATGAAAGGGAGCGGGAAGTGATCCTTCCTTGTTACTGTGTTCAACTTCCTGTAGTCGATGCATACTCGCCATCCTGTGGTTGTACGAGGGACTAATTCATTCTTGTCGTTCTGAACTACAGTAATGCCTGACTTCTTAGGCACAACTTGAATGGGACTAACCCATTTGCTATCGGGAATTGGGTATATGATACCCGCATCAAGTAGTTTCAGGATTCTCCTTTGACTACATCTCTCATGTTAGGATTAAGTCTCCTTTGCATTTCCCTAGATGGTTTGGCATTCTCTTCAAGTTAATGTGGTGCATGCAAATGGTGGGGACTAATTCCTTTGAGATCTGAGATGGTCCATCCTAAGGCCTCTTTGTGTTCCTTAAGTACTTCTAAAGCTTACTTTCCTGTTCCGTGTCTAAACATGATGAAATAATGACAGGTAAAGTATCAGAAGAACCTAGGAATGCGTACTTCAACGTACTAGGCAATGTTTTCAATTCAAGCTTGGGTGGCTCAACAATGGATGGAATGAGCTTGGAATCAGAGAGTAAGGGTGGTTCCACTTCATATTTCCTTTCAGTGACGTCCATTTGAGGTACAGATTCGAGCAGAGATAGGACGTCACTACAGTATGCATCATCATAGGAATCTGGTTAAAGTTCTCCATACATGCTTGAAAGGGGTCGACGGATAGAATGTTAGTCAACGAATCTTGCATTAATCCTTCAATCATATTAACTTCATGCACATCATCATCATCAAGATTCACAGGTTGTTGACTAATATCGAACACATTCAATTCTACCGTCATGTTGCCAAAAGACAGTTTCAACACTCCATTACGACAATTAATGATCGCGTTGGACGTAGCCAAGAAAGGACGTCCTAAGATGACAGGAATGTGACAGTCTGGGTTTTGTACAGGTTGAGTGTCTAAGACAATGAAGTCTACGGGAAAATAGAATTTGTCAACCTTGATCAAAACGTCTTCGACCACTCCACGAGGAATCTTGACAGATCGGTCTGCCAGTTGTAGAGTGATAGATGTTGGCTTCAACTCCCCAAGACCTAACTGCTCATAAACAGAATATGGCAGTAGGTTAACACTTGCACCTAGGTCTAATAACGCTTTATTGACCGTGTGTTCTCCTATAGTGCAAGAAATTGTTGGACATCCTGGATCCCTAAACTTGGGTGGAGTTTTGTTCAGAATGATGGAACTCACCTGCTCAGCTAAGAAAGCACGTTTTTGCACATTGAGCTTGCGCTTTTGAGTACACAAGTCTTTGAGGAATTTGGCATAAGCAGGGATTTGCTTGATTGCTTCAAGAAAAGGAATGTTGATGTTGACTCTCTTGAACAGATCTAACATCTCATTAATGGGTACTTTTCTGTTGATAGATCAATCTTTGAGGAAATGGGGCAACAGGAGAATGAGTTGGCAAAGGGACATTCACAGCAGTAGAATTGTCAGCTTTCCAACTTGCTCAGATTCTTTGGTTTTCTGGGGTTGTGGAGACAGCGTGGAATTTGTATCAGATTCATTAGGTTCGCCCACGTTGTTCTCGATGACTTTACCACTTCGGAGGGTGGTAATGGCATGGACTTGATCGGGTGAGGTTTCAGTGCAGGATGTTGTGCCTGTTTGAAATATCCTCTTTGGATTTTGTTGGGGTTGGCTCGGAAGTTTACCCTTTTCTCTCTCATATCACATTTGATCATCTTTTGATCTAGATTTTTCTGACTTTGCATCAACTCTGGAACATTCCTCTAGGGTGGATAATCTCTTGTCGGTATTGTGTTGAGGATATGATTGTTGAGAGTTTGATTGTTGTTGAGGGTTCTGGGTGTTGATAACCTTGATTGTTCTGATATCCCTGATTGTTTTGATAGCTCTGATTGGGTTGAGATGGTCCTCCCTGAGTGGGTCCTTTGACCATGAAAAGTTAGGGTGGTTTCTCCATCCTGGATTGTAGGTCTGTGAATAGGGTTATGCTTGTTTTTGAAACATGGCATGTGCCTGTTCAAGCCTAGATTCCTGGACTGCAAGCAAATCGGGACAATTTTGGAATTGATGGTTGGGATCGTTACAAGCGGCACATACAGACGAAGCGACATGTTCTCGGAGAGTAGTGGTGGAAGGTTTTGAATTTTTATGTAGTTCTAACTCTTCTAATCTCCTAACTATTGATGCCATGTTTGCTCTTCCCTCGAAATCCGCTTCAATCCTAAAAGCCTTGCTTCGGGATGTAGTCTTTCTGGGTTCACGGATGGATTCCCACTGTTGCGTCTTTTCAGCTACTTCAATCAAGAAGTCCCAAGACGCATCAGCAGTTTTGTCTACGAATAGACCATTACACATCGACTCAACCGTTGTTCGGGTGGACACATCTAGACCTTCATACAAAATTTGCACAAGTCTCCATTTTTCAAAACCATGATGGGGACATTGGAGCAATAATTCATTGAATCTCTCCAGGTATCTAGCTAAGGTCTCACCCTCTAATTGCACAAAGCTATTCAGACTTTGACGAATTGTCGCAGTCTTGTGATTCGGGAAAAACTTTTTGAAAAACTCCTTTATGAGGTCATCCCATGTCATGATGGATTGAGGCTGTAAAGCATAAGCCAGGCCTTTGCCTTATCTTTCAGGGAGAAAGGAAAGAGCCTTAACTTTAGGGTTTCGTCGGACATTTGAGTGAAACGCAGAGTTCCACAAATTTCCTCGAATTCTCTCACGTGGTGGTAAGGGTTTTCATCCTCAACACCTCTAAAAATAGGGAGCATCTGTATTGTGCTTGATTTCAGCTCATAATGGCCATTAGCCTCGGGTAGCACAATACAAGAAGGTTGACTGGCTCTAGTTGGGTACATATAATCCTTGAGGGTACGGGGTTCTCCCATTGTTTCAGATTGGTCCGGTGTGTTTTCCTCAGAAGTTGTGGGTATGTCAATTGAGTCTATTTGATTTACTCTAACTAGTCTATTTGATTGGTCTCTAAAGGTTACAATCATATCCCACTCATGAAATAACAAGCCCACAGATAAGGGAGAAAACAGGGCCCATAAGGATTTATGAAGATTTGGTTGTGAAAGGGTTAAATGGAATTTGGTTTTAAGGAGTGGAGTTTTGGTTTTAATAAGGGATTTTGTTTTTGGTTTAAAATTGGGCTTTGGAAAAGTTTTTGAACTAAACCTAGCATAAATTAG
This sequence comes from Papaver somniferum, assembly GCF_003573695.1. Lineage (NCBI taxonomy): Eukaryota > Viridiplantae > Streptophyta > Magnoliopsida > Ranunculales > Papaveraceae > Papaver > Papaver somniferum. The sequence goes on along the minus strand of NW_020624820.1, from coordinate 5,849,919 downwards.
CACAACCCATAAAAGAAAATAAAAACAATAATAATAATTACAAGCCCATAAAAGAAAAATAAAAGAAAATAAAAGAAAAAGAAAATAAAAATAAAAATAAAAATAAAAATAATTATTACAAGCCCAAATTAAAAATAAATTAATTATTACATACCCAAATTGAATATTTAATGAGGCCCAAGTGGGTTACTCATGGTTTTAGGCTTACTTGGTTAAGGAGGGAAGCCCAGTTAGGCTTTTGTTCCCTTTTAGTTGCACAGCCCAGTTGGGCTTTAGGATCGTCCTAAGCAGCTCTCGCTCAAGCCCAGCAACAACAGATGGAGCAGAGCCCAGCAGCAGCAGCAACGAAGCCCAGCTCACAGAAGACCACGAGCCCAGCAACAAAAGGAGGCATAGCCCAGCAGCACTTGGCAAGCCCAGTTCAGTTGAAGTTGGTGAATCCCAATTCAGAGAAGTACAAGCCCACCAGTAGAAGGCAGAGCCCAGCAGCTTCAGTTGGCAGCCCAGCAGCTTCACTTGGCAGCAGCAGTTGCTTTGGTTCACCAGCAGCAGCAACAGCAGCAACAACAACAGCAGCTTTGGCAGCAGCTTGGCAGCAGCTTGGCAGCAGCTTGGCAGCAGCTTGGCAGCAGCAAAAAAAAAATACTGCACAGCTCCAGCAGCAACAGGTGAGTGAACAAGATAGCAATTATCTCAGACAACTCTGCAAGCACAGCAAGGCCACAACAACTATGAAAACTTCAAAAAAAATATGGCAGCCAGCTCCCCGGCAGCGGCGCCAAAAACTTGGTGTGACAATGGAAAACACACAAATCTTGCAAGTATACAAGGCCAAGTTTATAATATAGGGATAAGAAAGGGATCAGTCCACAGGGAGTAGGAGTGCATAAAAGAAATTTTCCTAAGCTAGCAATGGGTGCAAAGCACTATGGCAGTGAGCAGTGATGGATGAAGGCAGATACAAAGAACTAAAACAGTTAACACAAGATGGCAGATGATATAAAATAACAACAGCAAGGAACCAAGGCTGTAAGCCAAGGGCAGGGGTGAGATTGTGCACTGAATTCAGTGCACACAGCTTCAAAATGCAAGAAAAACAGGCAAGGAAATAAACTGAACTGAAAGCACACAGAACTGATCTTGAGTGACTGAAAAAGAAGGAATTGTGGCTAAGCTAAGGCTTAGATTCCACCTTGTGTCCTAATCAAATAGCATATTCCTAGGTTGAGTTGAGTCCTATGCATACAATAGAAAGGAAAGAAAAACAGCTTGCTAACAGAAATACCCCTAGTATTGACTGTCTTTTGACAGCACAATCAATCACAAGCAATCATAGCACTGCTTTCTTCCCAATGCACAAGAAAAACAAGCATATGGCATCCTATCCTAGCAATTTACCATTTGACAGTGCACCAAGGCTTCATCAAAGCCTCAGCTTGTTACTAATTAGCTCATACTACACATGTTAACAGCATCAACATTCATAATATATGATAAATTAAACACAATAATCAACATTCAAGATAAAAATCAAAACATCACAACTTCCACTGTTAACTGCATAGATGAACTGAAATTTGGAATTGTGACATAAAACAGAACAAAGTGTTTTTCTGGCTAGTCCAGAGATCATCCCCCTCTAACATCACTAGAAACATCAATTTATACCCAATTACACATTTAGGGTTCTTACACCCAATTCCCAAATTACAGACAAAATTAGGGTCTGTGAAAAGTTAACCCTTACCCTGAAATTGTCTCCTCTGTCGAACCCATCTCCCCTCTGCTTCTGTCTCTTCGAGCAACCCCTTCTTTTGGTCTCCTCTGTCGACTGTGGTGAAACCCTAGTTTTATCTCTCTCTTGATTATAACACCTAGTGTGTGGGGGTACTAAGAACGAGAAAGAGAGGCAACTAGGGAATGGGTTTATGGTGTCTGTGGTGAGGGTGGCGCAGGCGGCGGTGGCAAAAACTGGTAGTGATGGTGGTGGCAGGGAGAGGTGGTTGCAGAGCTCTCTGCACACGGTCGGGGGACAAGGAAGAAAAATAAAGAGAAGAAGAGAAATGTAATGCGTAGTTCTCGATGGTTTTTAGGGTATGGGATGTTCTGGTGTGAGGCGGATGCATCAAGAGATGATGTTTCGCGAGCTGGGCCGTGGGATGTGTAGTTAATGGATGATCTAACGGCGAGATGGGGATAAATCTTGAGCGACCGTTAGATTACGAGATACAACGAAACTGACGGCTCCGGATGGAGTTAGGTGCTGTAGTGTTTGGCAGGAGCTTCAGACTTCGATGCACGATGATGGAGCGACCGTTGGATGATGAGATGAATCCGATCTAACGGCTGAGAATGGAGGCGGGTATGGATATAGAAAATGGGTTTGGGTAAGGATTTTGGGCCTTGGGTATGCCAAGCCCATATCTTCTTTAAGAACAATTCTTCCTTCTTGAGCCCATTTCTACCCTTTTGGTCTTGTGCACATCATTCTTCGCGGCTTCTTTGCGTAATTCCTCCCGGCTTTTCACTACTTTTCTGCTCTATTCCGCTCCGCAATTCATCCAAACTTTATTTATTACCTAAAAATATAAAATTAAGTAAGAAAAATATTTATTCTTGAAAACAATGAAAATACAGAATATGGGATAAAATGTAGAATTAATGCACAAAAGATGAGTTAAAATGCCAACAAAAAGGGATAAATATATACATTATTTGGCACTCATCAATACCCAAGGCCCAAAACCCTTACCCAAACCCATTTTCTATATCCATACCCGCCTCCATTCTCAGCCGTTAGATCAGATCCATCTCATCATCCAATGGTCGCTTCTTCATCGTTCATCAAAATCTGAAGTCCCTGCAAAACACCATAGTGCCTAAATTCCAAGCCTTCAGATTAGATCACATTTAGATCCTACGGTCGCTTCTTTTCCTGTGCATCAAATATCGATACTTCCGCTTAACACTACAACACCTAACCTCGATCTTCGCCGTTAACTTTGTTGTATCAAAGCATCCGACGGTCGCTACCAGCCTCTTCAGGGGTAGCCATCCGATTCACCTACCAGCTTCGCATCCAGTGACTCAGATTCGCCAACATCGAACTTTGATATCCCGCCTCACACACTAGCAACCTATACCTATTAACCTAAAAACATCGACCATTCTCTTCTCTTCTCTTTCTTCTTCTCCCTCTTTCTCCCCTACCCCGATAGTTGCAGAGCCACCACCACCTTCTCCACCTGCTCTGACTCCATCACCACCTCTACCTGTCTCACACCATCCCTAAACTACCAACCCATCATCACCCCCTAACTATCTAGCCCCCTATTCCCTCAATCTCTCACGTTTCTTCCCTGAAACCCTAAGCGTGAGAGGTTGATAAAGTAGGTGACCTAGAGATGAAATTGAAGCATGGGAATTACGCAAGGGAAGCAGAGAAGACATGGGTCGATGCTAATTGAAGAGAAATCGCATCAAAGAAGGTAAAATCTGAAACCCTAATTTCTCTGCCAAATTAGGTATTTGGGAAATTGTCCCCAATTCTCAATTGAAAATAAAAACACATGGAAAAGAACAGAGATGATAGGGGTATGGTTGAATTAAGTGAATTAGGTGAGAAACCCTAATTATGTACTGTTTGATTTTGGGGATTTTTGGGGAAGAACCCTAATTTTGTAATTTTGGGAAATTGGGTCTGTGGGTATAAATAGGAACTGTGGTGTGTGTAATGTGTATCTCTGGACTATCCAGTGTATCCCCATGAGGGCTGGACTAGCCAGTTCCTCTTGGGTAGATTTTTCTCCCCTGTTTTGTATTTGTAGATTTAATTTTAATTTTCAATTTTAATTCCAAATTCAGTTTTAGTTTATCTTGTTTCAATTCATGTTTTGCTATCCATGTTTTGCTATCCATGTTTAATTCCATGTTCATTTAATTTATGTTCTTATGATTTCTGTCTGTTTCTAATTTCAATTTAGTTTTGTGTTTAATGTTAGTTCACTTTTAGTGTCAACTGTTAGCTTCTCAAATGTTAGGATTAGTTTACTGTTGTGTGAATGTTAGGCTAAAGCCTTTGAAGCATTGGATTGATTGAGCAGTGGGGAGAAACTAGTGCTCACTAGTGACTGTGAGCAAACTGGTTCTCTTCCCACTCTAGTTGTATGCCTAGGCTCTCTTGTTTTGTCAACTGTTAGCTTCTCAAATGTTAGTATAGTTTACTGTTGTGTGTCAATGCTAGGCTAGAAGCCTTAGAGCATTGTGTTGATTGAGCAGTGGGGAGAAACTAGTGCTCACTAGTGACTGTGAGCAAGCTGGTTCTCTTCCCACTCTAGTAGTATGCCTAGGCTCCCAACTTTTCCTTTCATTTTTTGTTCTTGCTCACCTTCACCATCTCCACTGCCCTTGGCTTAGGCCTTGGTTCCATTGTTCTCTGCTTGTAGTTTCATTGTAATGTCACATTTACTTCACTGTTACCTTGTTTTTATTGTTTTATCATCCATTGCCTCATTATTTCACTACCATCTTCATTGCTTTGTAAATATCACAGTTTCACTGCCACTATTTGCTCTTTCTTCTCTTGTGTTTCTCCTGTTCTTGTTACTGCATTCACTGCCTTGTTCTGCTGCTGCTACTACTTGCTGTTGTTGTGCTGCTGCTGTGCACTGCTTTTGCTGCTGCTGTGCACTGCTTCTGCTGCTGCTGAAGCCACCACTGCTGTTGCTGCTTCCTCTCCAAGGCCCAGACCACAGTTCAGGTTAAGACCTAAAGCCTAGCTAATCTAAAGGCCCAACCAACTGAGCCCAAGGCTCAGTTCACTCCAAAAAGCTAAGGCCCAGTTCACTGTTACCAGGCCCAGTTCACTGTTACCAAGCCCAGTTCACATCAAAAGACATTGAGCCCAATTCACAGTCACTGTTAGCCCAAGGCCCAGTGCAATTCAAAAGACCAAAAGCCCAAACTGCTTCATAGTTAATCAAAGCCCATCTTGCTCTTATTGTGAAAGCAAAAGCTTCAAAGTTATTCAAAGCCCATTGATATTCAAGACCCTTTGGTACTCAAAGCCCATTAGCAATTTAGAAACCCAAAATAGTTAGAAACTACAAAACACACCCAGTCTCTGTGGATCGACCCGTACTTGCACGAGCTACAACTGACGACCGTGCACTTGCGGTATTACTGTAGGCCCGTTTTCATTTCGCTTAATTTTCACGCTTTCCTTCGGGCCCACCAGTACCCGTACGCATACTGGCGGAAAGTTCATGTCCGTGAATTTTTGCTGAGTTTGAAAACCAAAATAAACTCAAATCCGGTTACTTAAGTACGCATACCCATACGCAAACTTAAGTGTATTACTTTCTAAAATTGGTTTGTTCATGAATTAAAACATTAATAAAATAAGGAATGCAATTTGCAAATCGTGGCTATAATGTTTATGAATCGATTCGAGTGAATCAAAACCGATTTTGATTCGATTGTGCCTTGTATACTTCTATAAAATCTAAGCAATTGAACAACTCTCGAACTAGTTCATTTGAGTCATTTTGACTAGTTATGGAGAAGATGAATAAGGTTGATACGAAAGTGCTCATATGGCTAACCATTTGGTTAACTAATGTTGAACCAACTAGGTGTTCACGTTTAGGTATGGTTACACAAACCTAAATGAACGTGCATTTCATTTGTGTATAACAAGCTATGATTCGATCTAACGGTTGAAAGATATTATTTTGAATCTAATCAAGTTTTCATCTAAAGTGAATATTGAATGCTTTGTTACCAAGGTAGCATTGATTGGAAACCCTGATTTGAAGACTATATATAGGAGAACTTTAGTAACTGGAAAACCTAATCCCTACACCTCTTGTGTGATACTAGTTGTATAAGCTAGAGTCGATTCTCCTTTAACCTTAGGTTTCTACCGAGACCCTGTAGGTTAACGACTTGAAGACTTCATTGGAATTGTGAAGCCATACCCAACTATTTTCTCTGTAATTGCGTGATCTGATCTTGTTGTTTCTATCGTATTGAGTACAATTGTAAAATTGGCTCGAGATTAATTTCTCCGATAGGCAAGATAGAAAAGTAGTCACAAACATCTTCGTCTCATCGTTTGTGAATCCACGATATCTTGTTTCGCTAGTCGATTAAGATTATTGTGAGGTGATTGATATTTCTAGGTTGTTCTTCGGGAATATAAGTCCTCTATATCAATTGGTTCATGTTCACCTTGATTTATCAAAAGACAGAAAAAAAACTCGTAGGTATTTCTGTGGGAGACAGATTTATCTATTACTGTAAACTTTTGTGTGTGATACAGATTTGTTTATTAAAGTCTTCGAATTTGGGTCGTAGCAACTCTTAGTTGTGGGTGAGATCCATTAAGGGAATCAAGTACGTAGTTATTGATGGTGGTTTTTAGCTTAGAGTTAAAATCGTAAAACCTTACATCTGACATGACGTCACTACAATCACTAGCGTATTTATTGAATCATTCAACATACCTACGTAAGAATTACCAGGGTAACTTTTTTTTGTATACATGTGTCATGTTCCACGGCAGAACCCTTAGTATTGACCGACATCATCTTCGTACATAGCAAATCCTAATTCTCATGCTATCGCGCCAAGGCATGCCAACCATGCCAGACGCACCACTGTGCCAATGGAAAACCATGCCAGCCACATCTCCGCGCCAAGGTATGCCAACTATCTCCGCCGCACCACTGTGCCAATGGCAAACCATGCCAGCCACATCTCTGCGCCAAGGCATTCCAACCATGACAACCGCACCACTGTGCCAATGGAAAACCATGCCAGCCACATATCCGCGCCAAGGCATGCCAACCATGCCATCCACATCTCCGCGCCAAGGCATGCCAACCATGCCAGCCGCACCACTGTGCCAATGGCAAACCATGCCATCCACATCTCCGCGCCAAGGCATGCAAACCATGCCAGCCGCACCACTGTGACAATGGCAAACCATGCCAGCCACATATCCGCGCCAAGGCATGCCAACCATGCCAGCCGCACCACTGTGCCAATGTCAAACCATGCCAGCCACATCTCCGCGCCAAGGCATACCAACCATGCCATCCACGTCTACCACGCCAAGGCAGGCCAACCATGCTAGCCGCACCATGCGCCAATGGCATGCCAAACCCTTGGACCCACCATTTCAAGCCAACCGCACCTTGCCTTGGCCCCACCATGCCAAGCCGTCCGTACCAAACCCTTGCCCCCACTATGCAAAGCTATCCGCGCCATTGGCCTTGGCCCCACCATGCCGGTCTTCTCTATGCGGATACCAAAACGAAGGCGTGTGACGATCAACGACCACCCTTCCATCCTAGATGTAAATCCTAGACGTCCAAGGTCGCCAAACAACGCATGGTAACCTTTGAACCAAAACCCTAGTTTTGTCCACACCAAACCGCGCCAAGGCATTCCATGCCACATGTGCCGATGGAATTCCAACCACCTTGCCATGCCATACCATGCCGGCCTTCCCCATGCGGATACCGAAACGAAGGCGTTCGACGATCAACGACCACCCTTTCATCCTAGATGCAAATCCTAGCCGTCCAAGGTCGCCAAACAATGCATGGTAATCTTTTCCCCAAAACCCTAGTTTTGGCTACGCCAAGGCATGCCATGCCACATGTGCCAATGGCATGCCAACCACCTTTCCGCGCCACACCATGCCGGCCTTACCCATGCGACTACCAAAACGAAGGCGTGCGACGATCAACGGCCACCCTTCTATCCTAGATGAAAATCCTAGCCGTACAAGGTTGCCAAACAACGCATGGTAACCTTTGTCCCAAAACCCTAGTTTTGGCCACACCAAACCGCTCCAAGGCATGCCATGCCACATGTGCCAATAGCATGCCAACCACCTTGCCGCGCCATACCATGCCGGCCTTCCCTATGCGGCTACCAACATGAAGGCCTGTAACAATCAATGGCCACTTTTTCATCTAAGATGCAGATCTTAGCCGTCCAAGGTTACTAGCTAACGCATGGAAACCTTTGGCCCTAGTTTGGTCGTGCCTAAACAAAGACAAAACCCTAACTTTTGGTCGCGCCTAAACTGGGACATATTAAAGCCATACTGATCATACTTTCATGCCACTGGATACCAAACCAAAGGTTGCAATAATCAACGACTACCTTCCTCTTAAGATGCAAAATCTCGACCGTTGAAGGTCACCGCCGAGCCGGCAAGTCTCCCAAGCTCAACTTGCCAGACAACATGCTACATGTTTTCCACGAAAACACTTGAGACATCAACACATGTCACAAACTGGGGGATGCTCATTGGGTATTGGTTTGGCGGTTTACAGCGTGAGGCGTACACTACGCTCGTTATTAGAAAGTGTCATAAGGATAAGGCGGTTAGTAAATACAGGGAGTAATGGTGAAACTCTTTCTTTTATGGAACATCAATTCCAAGCGTTACCGGTTACCACCTCCTCCCATTTACTCACCCGTTTTCCATTTCTTAATGAGACCAGAGTACGTTTCACTTCGACTTGTATAAATAGGCATTACCTATTTCCACCGAACAACAAGTTCTGGTCAGGAACATACAACAATCAGAAAACGTTTGCTAGCTTTTCCATATGTTAGCTTCCCACTTTCTGATACAAGTCACAAAACAACTACTCTTCCAGAATCAACTATTCTGGTCTAAATACTCTCTTCGCTTCCCTCCCCAAAACCAACCCTTCTCCTCCACTTTGTGACCGAAGAAAGTCTGGAACGACCATTTCTTGGTTTAGACCGGACTTGTACAGATTGATCTCTCGAATCTAAAGTACTCCCTTGCAGTACATTATTTAGGGTTTAGATTTGTTTCTCACCCACATCACACGAAATTACCGAAACCAGCAGAAATTATTTTCACCCTCAAACAATTGGCGACCACAGTGGGAGATTGGTCTTTCGGTTACAATGTCAATTTTCAATCCTCGATCTCATACTTCGACCCAGACGTCAGGATGGTAGAGGCAAACGATCCGCTCAGGGATCGACCACTCAGCTACCAGACGACTCGACACGATCAGCTGAGGGATCAACGACTCAGTTACCATACGACCCGATTACCAGTCATGAAACGACAAGGGGCGATCGGAGACTTCCCAGAGGTTAAAAGAAAACGATATGCCCAGGGATTGACGACTCGATTATCAAGTGACTCAGGGACGACTGGGGACTTTCCACAATTGTATGCTTCTCACAAAACTCGGACTTGCACCTGACTCATTTTTCGTTAGCAGATCCAAAAAACCGAGTAAGTCTTGCCTAGAAAAAATACATGGTTTACTATTTCAAGTTTTCACGGGAATGATAAAACTGGTAGCCATGTTATGTTTCATCCCATGTCATCTACCGACACGCAACGTTCACGGTCCCATATCTTCCCTAGGACGTTTGTGTCACTTACAATCATAACCAAAAACGGCATCATCCTAAAACAGTTCATCCCGAATAATAATCCAAAACCCTCATAGGTAACACTTGTCTATCAACCCAAAAATCCAGAAAATCAAAACCATAAAGCCAGGTGTTTCATTTGCCTTTCAAAAAATAAAAAACGAAACAGAAGAATTTCAGAAGACAGAAGTGCATTCAAAGGAAGCCATTCAACGATGTTTTTCTTTTCTCGAAGAAGGAATCCTTCGTCATTTGGAGGACCGCATGTTTCATCTCCAACTCTTTGGACAACCTTTCAACCTCTGCTTCTTGTTGTTTGACCACGTCCGTAGAAGGACCTTCGGTCACCTTGGTCTGCAACTTTTGTATCTCATATAAACCCTAACGCCCAGTTCCTCGTGGAATCATTCACCTACCCGTACGTACCTACTTTACATAATAACGATTACCAGTCACTATTCATGAGGTAGCCGACGCTACTACAATGATATTCGAAGAAAAGAACAATATTTCTACAGGTTCATGGAAGGCATACCTATGGCTAGGATTTTCCCCAAAACAAGAAAACAAATTGAAAGAGAAACGCTGGAGTACATAGCTGGAATACGCTTGCCCACTTTATTGCTACCGCGCTACCGCTAACACCAGGACGTGAGAACAAAGATACGAGATAAAAAGGAAAGCCAACCCATTTCATACGCATAACACTTTTGGAATTTGAATAAGGAAATTATTTCCTATTTGAACTACGTATGGAAAGAGGCAACTGGGCCCGCAAGAACAAGTCTGTGCCACGCCAAGCCAGTGCCGTGCCAAGCCAACGCCGTGCCAAGCCAACAGTCCGTGCCATGCCCATCCAACAGTCCGCACCCCATCCAACAGTCCGCACCATACCAAATCCAAAACAACGTCCATGCCAATCCAGCGCCCGTTCCAAGCCGATCCAACGCTAACATCTTGCATCTTTCCAGCGCTAGCAGCTTGCATCCTTCCAGCGCTAACAACTTGCATATTTCCAGCGCCAGCAGCTTGCATCCTTCCGGCGTTGCTTTTTGAACGCCCAGTAGAAGGGAATAAGCAATCTAATTTCATTACATGTAAAGATCAGGAACGACTTCTCCAAAATCGAAGCAAAGAAAATCAGCAACCTCCCTGAGTTCACTAAGACACTCTTCCTGTCAGGAGCTTCATGATTTCCGGGGACTTCGCCCACAAAATCGTGCAGTCTATGATGAAACACTTATGTGAGATTCTATAGGCGCAACATCAAGACATATTCGCAGCCCTCAACCGCACTTCTTCAGGGAAGCATCTGTTTCCAACCAGAGAAGTCGTTCCCAAACCCCAACCTCTCCTGGAAAGCACGATTGATATATGGAACTGGGGACTCCTAACTATTGTTCGCTTGAAGGGTTTACAGTTTTACAACACACTGATTAACGTAGCCTCTCCGCTTCAACGATCGCTCCAACAGCCGCTTCACTTCAACGTCCTCCAGCAGCATCTCATCTTCAACGTTCGATCTGACAGCCGCTCCGCTTCAACGCTCGCTCAAGCAGCCGCTCCATTTCAGTGTTCTCTCCATAAGCTGCTCCAGAATCCGAATCCGAAGCTTCAGCGTTTGGATTCTTAAGTTTCATCATCCTTTCCAATAGCCGAAGCTGCTTCAACGCCGTTTCTTCCTGCAAAGGGTCGTACCACCACGCTCCCCATGTCAAGGATCATGATCACAGCCATCCAACCCTCGTAGTCATGACCGCCTTTTGATCCATCTCGCCAAAACTCGTGATCATGGACAGTTTGCTCGCTTACGCGTCCAACCAATCCTTTTACTCTCATGGATGCCCATACAATTCCAACCAACCTACTTTGTTACCACGATAATATAGTCTCTTCTGATTACATCTTCTACCAAGAACTGTTGCCGCTCATTTGTTGATACCAGCCTGAGCTTCACCACAGCAGTAATCACTACAAAAGTAACCTGTACTCCTCCATATTTTAAGTTCCACGTGGAAGAAGTAAAAAAATCACCAGCACGAACGCACGATGGTGATGTCTTTATCATGGTCAACCCACTGACCATACAAGATGGAAACATGTAAACCATACTTGGGTACTGAGAATATACACGGAATCCCTTCACTGTCAAAGATCAGAAGACACGTTCAACCAAAAGGTCATATCCACAACAAGGTCATCTACTCTTCAAGGGTGCAGTGCAAGAAAATCTTCACATATCTGTCCAGAAGATGCCTTCAACACTTTACAAGGCCGCGGAGGATCCCAAGCCTGATCAGAGGAAAACAACTTCAGAAACTGAAGAAAAATGCGACTGGGGACTGCTCATCGCAGTCCATCCCGACGACCATCAAAGACTCATGAGATAACTCCATAGACGCGGTTGAAACATTTTATTGAAGAAACAGAGGGAGCCATGATAAACAATGTAACTCTCTTATTCCTACCACTTCACTATCCAGGATATTTCATCATGTGATATTCTGATCACCCCAGCATCACATCCAGAAGAGTACGATAAGCTTATATCAAATCACGTGGACGTGGATTCAAGGTGATGCAATGAAAGTAGGCTACACATAGGGACTACCAACATGGGACGCTTTCACTCCCCTCAACCAGGTTATTTATGATTTCAATATCATCGATGTCGAAGTTTTACGAGCCGCAGGAATTTCTAAACTTGACGCCGTACATGTGCACCGAAGACTCCAAATGCACGCCACAAAGATACATTCACAGATTCGTCCAAGCCATCGGATCTAACAGAAGCATAACTAGGGACTGCTCACCACATCCCATTCCACACGATAGTCCAAGATTCGGAAGATGGTTCGAAGGATGTCACTTGGAACCAAGTCCTTGAAGACTTGATAGTAGCACATCGCAAACGAAACGTCTCTCAACTAATCTATTTCATCCAGTGTCTCCGGAATATTTCGACCAATACAAGCATCCACAACATATTGTCATCAGAGGGTCCAGGCACTGAACAACCTAAAATCAAGGATGGACCGAAAATGCAACCACATCAATCCGTCCCAAGAATACAATGGAGTTTGATAAATTTTGGAATCCACTGGAGAGACACTGCAGACAAAAGTACGGATCCGGACGAGCAACAGAAAACAGAAGAAGGTCAATATCTCTTTTCATGCGGACAGAGTTTCTAGAGTTTGAAAAAAATAAAGATTCCTTCTTGCTCCATGAAACGGATGACTGGGCGCGACTATGCCACCTCGAGCCCACAACATCCCTCCTGAGTTCTTCCTGAATTTTACTGTCGAGCTGTTTTCACCTCTCGAACGAGATCAAAACCTAAATATTCCCGAATGGGGAGATAGAAAATTCTTTTCTATTCAGAATGAATGGGCGGACCGTCAAAATCCGAGTTCGTACGAGAATTGTACAACGATTCTAGTAAGAGGCGCTAATTAGGGTTACAGCATGCTAAAAACTGAAGCAAGTTGTTACCTTCCCGAAGCCAGTCGTCACCTTCCCAGGGAACTGAAGCAAGTTGTTATCTTCCTGAAGCCAGTCGTCACCTTCCCAGGGAACTGAAGCAAGTTGTTACCTTCCCGAAGCCTGTCGTCACCTTCCCAGGGAACTGAAGCAAGTTGTTATCTTCCCGAAGCTAGTCGTCACCTTCCCAGGGAACTGAAGCAAGTTGTTGTCTTCCCAAAGCAAGTCATCATCTTCCCATGGAACTAAAGCAAGCTGTCATCATTCCAAGGGCCCTCAATTCTTCCTGAGTTTTACTGTCGAGCTGTTTTCACCTCCCGAATGAGCTCAAAACCTAAATATTCCCGAGAAGGGAGATAGGAAATTCTTTTTCGTTCAGAATGGAGGGCGAACCGTCAAAATCCGAGTTCGTACGAGAATTCTACAGTGATTCTAGTAAAGGGCGCTAATTAGGGTTTCGGCATGCCATACCATAATTTAGACAAAGTTGCCATCATCCCATGAAACTTAAGCCGGTCATCATCCTTCCACGAAACTGAATCCAGTCGTCATCCTTCCAAGGAACTCAAGCTAGCTCCACTCCAAGCCGAGCAACGCAAGCATCTCCATTTCAAGACGACCAATGCTGACGGCTCCCATTCCAAGCCGACCAACGCCTGCGGCTCCCATTCCAAGACGACCAACGCCAGCGGCTCCTCTCAAGCCACACCAACACTGAAAACTCGCTAATCTAGCACCTTCGCGTTCCCTAGACCATCCAAGATGACGCGTGACAAATCCAAGCCGACAGTCTGCATCTCAACCAGCAGCCGCCTCTACCATTTCAAGGTCTAGCCAGCAATACCACAAGTAGAATTTACGCAAGTCCGCCAACAAAAGAATCATGAATTCTCCTTACCTCTCGAAAAAGGTTAGTCGGGTCTTCCTAACCATCTTTTCATGACTTGCCATCATGATTTTGTCCTGGCCTGTCACCATCTTATGCTTACCTCGCAACAATGCTCCTGTTCTGAGCTAAGCAGTGGACTTAATGTTGATGGTGGTTTTTACCTTAGGGTTAAAATCGTAAAACCTTACATCTGACATGATGTCACTATAACCACTAACGCATTTATTGAATCATTCAACATACCTACGTAAGAATTACCAGGGTACCTTTTTTTTATATACACGTGTCATGTTCCACGGCAGAACCCTTAGTATTGACCGACATCATCTTTGTACATACCAAACCCTAATTCTTATGCTACCGCGCCAAGGCATGCCAACCGTGCCAGCCGCACCACTTTGCCAATGACAAACCATGCCAGCCACATCTCCGCGCCAAGGCATGCCAACCATGCCACCCGCACCACTGTGCCAATGGAAAACCATGCCAACCACATCTCCGCGCCAAGGCATGCCAACCATGCCATCCACATCTCCGCGCCAAGGCATGCCAACCATGCCAGCCGCACCACTATGCCAATAGCAAACCATGCCAGCCACATCTCCGCGCCAAGGCATGCCAACCATGCCAGACGCGTCTACCGCGCCAAGGCATGCCAACCATGCTAGCCGCACCATGCGCCAATGGCATGCCAAACCCTTGACCCACCATGCCAAGCCAACCGCACCTTGCCTTGGCCCCACCAGGCCAAGCCTTCCGTACCAAACCCTTGGCCCCACTATGCCAAGCCATCCGCGCCATTGGCCTTGGCCCCACCATGCTAGCCTTCCCTATGCGGCTACCAAAACGAAGGCGTGCGATGATCAATGACCACCCTTCCATCTTAGATGCAAATCCTAGCCGTCCAAGGTCGCCAAACAAAGCATGGTAACCTTTGGCCCAAAACCCTAGTTTTGGCCACTCCAAACCGCGCCAAGGCATGCCATGCCACTGGCACCTTTCCACGCCATACCATGCCGGCTTTCCCCATGCGGGTACCAAAATGAAGCCGTGCGGCGATCAATGGCCACCCTTCTATCCTGGATGAAAATCTTAGCCTTCCAAGGTCGCCAAACAACGCATGGTAATCTTTGGCCCCAAACCCTAGTTTTGGCCACGCCAAACCGTGCCAAGGCATGCCATGCCACATGTGCCAATGGCATGCCAACAACCTTGTCGCGCCGCACCATGCCGTCCTTCCCCATGTGGCTACCAAAATGAAGGCGTGCGACGGTCAACGGCCACCCTTCCATCCTAGATGCAAATCCTAAACAACGCATGCTAATCTTTGGCCCAAAACCCTAGTTTTGGCCACGCCAAACCGCGCCAAGGCATGCATGCCACATGTGCCAATGGCATGCCAACCATCTTGTCGCGCCATACCATGTCGACCTTCCCTATGCGGCTACCAAAACGAAGGCCTGCAACAATCAACGACCACTTTTTCATCTAAGATGCAGATCTTAGCCGTCCAAGGTTACCAGTTAAAGCATGGAAACCTTTGGCCCTAGTTTGGTCGCGCTTAAACAAAGCCAAAACCCTAACTTTTGGCCGCGCCTAAACTGGGACATATTAAAGCCATACTGATCATACTTTCATGCCACTGGCTACCAAATGAAAGGTTCCAATTATCAACGACTACCTTCCTCTTAATATGCAAAATCTCGACCGTTGAAGGACACCACCGAGCCGGCAAGTCTCCCAAGCTCAACTTGCCAGACAACAACAATATGCTACATGTTTTTCACGAAAACACTCGAGACATCAACACATGTCACAAACTAGGGGATGCTCATTGGGTATTGGTTTGGCGGTTTACAGCGTGCAACGTACAACACTACGCTCGTTATTAGAAAGTGTCATAAGGATGAGGGGGTTAGTAAATACAGGGAGTAATGGTGAAACGCTTTCTTTTATGGAACATCAATTCCAAGCATCACCTCCTCCCGTTTACTTACCCGTTTTCCATTTCTTAATGAGACCAGAGTACGTTTCACTTCGACTTGTATAAATAGGCATTACCTATTTCCACCGAACAACAAGTTCTGGTCAGGAACATACAACAATCAGAAAACGTTTGCTAGCTTTTCCATATGTTAGCTTCCCACTTTCTGATACAAGTCATAAAACAACTACTCTTCCAGAATCAACTATTCTGGTCTCAACACTCTCTTCGCTTCCCTCCCCAAAACCAACCCTTCTCCTCCACTTTGTGACCGAAGCAAGTCTAGAACGACCATTTCTTGGTTTAGGCCGGACTTGTAAAGATTGATCTCTCGAATTTAAAGTACTCCCTTGCAGTACATTTTTTAGGGTTTAGATTTCTTTCTCACCCACATCACACGAAATTACTGAAACCAGTAGAAACTGTTTTTACCCTCAAACAGTAGTATCCTGCTGGGACCAGTGACGTAAGGAGCGCAACTGTACCTTGGATCAGTGTGGGATTGATTGGGGTTCAACTACATTCCAGACCGAAGTTAGTTTGTAATAGGCTAATGTCTGTAGCGGCTTAATACAGTGTGTGTGTTCAATCTAGACTAGGTCCCGGGGTTTTTCTGCATTTGCGGTTTCCTCGTTAACAAAATTTCTGGTGTCTGTGTTATTTCTTTTCTGTATTATATTTTCTTATATAATTGAAATATCACAGGTTGTGCGTTGAATCGATCAATTGGTAAATCGAACATTTGGTTGTTGATTGAAATTGATTGATCCTTGAACATTTGTCTTCGGTACCGCTCAAGTTAATTTCCCTTGAATATAATTAGACTCGCAAATTTGTATTTGCTTGAGTAAGTGTTGAATCGAGGAATTAAGATATAACTCCTTGATATACTTTTCTTAAGATTGAGTCTGACTGTCTAGTTGATTCTCTTGAAAGTATATTGGAGTTAGTTCATATAGATTGCTAAGCGAAATATTGGGTGAGGTTGTTAGACCCCTATTTTATCAATAATGGTGAGAGATATTCTAAAAAATAGTTGGCAGAGATCTCGCTTCCATTTCCAAAGGAAACATCAAAAGTTTCTGTCGATACTTGAGAAATCGCTCATGGTGTGCAGATATCGTCCAATTGAAGACGAGTTCAATTCTCTTACCTTGTCAGAGTTGCAGAAGTATTTGACTGATGAAGACTACAGTACTGTCGTTGGGTTCTACATTCTTCTCCGAGCTGTTGACGGGCTCGCTACTAACTACAACAGATTTCCTGGTCTTTTTGATGGTGTTGTGGATGAGGATATATCTCGACTGAAGACTATTAGTTCTTGGCATACTAAGTGACTTGGATTGCAACGGGTCGACCTTGACTGACGACTTGATCAGTGAAATGCATCGATTTGGTGGTGCGGAGCTCCATGCTGTAGCTATCGTACTAGGAGGAATTGCTTCACAAGAAGTTATTAAGATCATTACGAAGCAGTTTATTCCTGATGTCTGGGACATTTATCTTTAACGCCATTGATCACAAGTCTTAACTGTTAGGATTGTAGTAAACTAACTCTTCTTGGAGATTTCCCTCATTGTTCCTTCTGAATACTCTATTTCTTATTTCTGGAAACAAAGACATTAGGTAGTTCCATACTGGGATTGGTCCCTAAATTTTGTAAGAACAGAGGGAGAAGACATTTTTGGACCTAACTATTAACGAGGTTCGGTATCATAAAAAAGAAAAATTAATCCCAGAAGTTCTTTTTTTTCTCTTATGTGCATGGTTAGAGGAATGGCTAAGCCTTAACTAAGAAAAATGCAACTACTACAGGTCGTTTGGGTGGATTAGTATATCTCCATATCCATCTTCTTGATCTATTCACATGTCAATTATTGACTCCGGATATTGATGTTCATAGTGCAACTATCTGAGTAGAGCTCTCTTTACTTATATATGAATTTTAATATGTTTGAGTGCAAACTCGTGTACACCAATTGGATTCAAATAAGGGTAATTCCTCCCATAGTGATAGGTGTCTTAAACATCTTGATTTACTATCTATTGTTTATTTTATTATTTTTGAGTTTTATAGAGGTTTTGGAGTCAATGGAGCAAAACAAGAAGGAATCGTTCATTTTGAGCAAGAAAGGTAGAATGGCCATTTCATATGCAAGTGCCATTGGGAGTACAGTGGAGGATAAGGGGAAGTCACCAGCTAATGATATGATGGCTGGGTGCAGATAAGAAGTGGGTTCTTAAATCTCTCTCTTATTACCCTAACTATTTTCAAAATGTACCATGCACATAATTAAATTTTTTTCCTTAGCTGAAGTTTGGGTGGATTAGTATCCACTAAACCTTAGAGTCAGAGGGGGGTGATCGAGATGTTCCAGCAACCTCAAATTTCTAAAAATTATCCGGAACTCTTTTTCTCGGGTGTTTGTTGATATTGTTTTGGTCCACCGAGATTTTAAATCCCGTTTCTGTTGCTTAAAAGGTTATGGTCCAGAAACTAAATTTTGTAAGGGTAACGAGTGGCGAGTTAATGTTGGAGCAATATAAACAGTGTGGCAAAGGAGAAAGGCCATTCTGGGGCGAATTTTCTCGCGACGTTGACTTAGTCAACATTAAATTTGCCTTCTACGACATGATCAATTGTGGAATCAAATCTTAAATTCTTTACTAAATTCATGTTTTTCTTTGATTTCTGTACTGTTTTCATATAATTTTTTACATTTCAAATGAAATTTTTCATAGTCACTGATTCGATCTAGTTTGCCCTGAAATTATTTTTAATCTAATTTGATTTCTTTCTGTTCTTTAGGTTTTAATCTCTTATCTTTCAATCATGATTAATTATACTGAATATTGATTTCATTCCCTTATTTGTTCCTATAATCTGACTAAAGTTTTTTGTTTCAGTTTTTATTTATTCTCTTTTTAATTTAGGTTATGAGTTGATCGAGGTGCATCCATAGGTCAATTGGGGAACATCATCATGAGATTCGATAATTCTACAGAGATGGGTTTGAAGCTGATTTCTTTATGTGTTGGGTAATTCTCACTGAAGCTCCTCTCAGGTCACTTGTTCTAGTTTTCAATAAATTTTTCTAAGTGTTTGATTCAATTGATACTTATTTCTAATCAAAGAAGAAGGGTCATTCTAAGTATCTTTTGAGTGTTTGAGATCCTACCTGGTGTAGGGATTTGATTGTGAGAGATAATATCTTCAAGACTTTTACTTTTTTATCTTCTCGGGAAATCTACTTTGACATGAATATGTTCTCTTCATGATGATATGGTTGATAGGTCTAATAGGAATATTAATCTTTAATCATCCTGGGGTTTCTTGTAGAAGTTAATTAGCTGCTTCTTTACCATTAAAAGATGTGTTTTGATTCCTAATATCCCATTAAAGGGATAATTTAATTTAATTGGAGTAATTAAATTACTAAGTCCAAGAGCTTTCTTAATAATGGGAGGCCATCTCAGGGTTTTACCTACACTTGGCAAATATTCTTGGCAGAATCATAATCCTCACTTAAGAATACTGGGTTTGAAGTATAAGCATATTTGGCTTTTCAGTTCTCAGTGGTTAACTCACAATTTAATGACTTGTCTATATCATTACTGCAGGCCTGCAATATTTCTCATCACTGCATGTCTGAAAACTTTCATTTCCTAGATATCCCTGCATGCTCATCTACATTATCTCCTATTAATTCTAAGGGTTAAACTTGATTATACTCACACCCTTTTCTAGCTTAATTTATCAAACCTTGAAACTCATTGTTCTACTTTTCACACTCATGACAATTCCTGGAGCACAAGTTAGGGTCTTGGATTTAGATGAGGATGTGGAAGAATTCCCATTTAGGTTTGCTGCTCTTATCTGTAATAAGTACAATTACTACCACAAAACTTCTGTCAAGCATAACCTGAATAAAATTTGGACTATAAAATCTTCTGATTTTAAGCTTGCAAAACCATATGTTCAGGGAATGGGAATTCAAAATCTTTTTGTGGTTATGTTCAAGAAAAGCAGTGACAGGGATATTTCTTTTGATGCTAGGCCTACTCTTATGTTTGGTCAACTGTTTGCAGTCCATCCACTTGGTGACTTGGAGTCTATTTTTGACCTTGTTTGGGATAAAACTCTAATGCCTGTGCTGATTACTATTCCTTCAGATTTGGTCAACAAATGAAAGGCAAGGGAAGTTTTGGATAAGATTGGCACTTTCGTTTCTGCGGATTCTGCTACTGGAAATCATTTTGAAGTGAAACTCATGGTACCTCTTAACTCTCCTCTTCCTAAAAAAGTGGTCATCAATACAAATAAGCGCACCTACATCATGTCTGCTGTTTAACCCAAGTTACCATTTCTTTCTTGCAAGAAATGTTTTATCCTTTACCATGATGAGATATTGTGTAAGGAAATACAGTCGAGGATTTATGTTCGTGCTCTTTCTTCTCCCACTCCTCGAGCTTCCCATGTTGCAGTCTCAAAGATAGTGAAGGATCAGAATAAGGGAGAAAGCTCTCGTGCAGCTGGCCTCTCAAATTTTTTCTCGGGTGCTACTAGTTCTCATGGTTCTTCTATTACTACTGCTTTTTCAGTTAGTCTCCAACCAGCTGGTGCACTCGGAAATAGAGGTTCTTCATTATCTATACCTACTATTTCATATGTAATGCCTGCAGTTTCTTCCTTAACTATCAAGGAACCTATTAATCCAGTTTTACCTACTACACCCATTGCATCTAACCCTGTCAAAAATTTCTATCATATATCTCCTTTCGATAATATATCTTTTGGAACGGATGGCCTTACTCATGATAGAAAAGGAAAAAGGCCTAGGACTGCATTTGAAACTTCTTATGTAGGCTCTAGCTCTTTTTTATCCTCATCAACTTCGAAGTCTCCATCTCAATGGCCTTTGATAAGCTCTTTGCCACCTTTTTCACCTCCCAGTGATACTTCTTTCAATGCTGGTAGTTTAGGAGTATCCTCTAGCACTGGTTCTGCTGTGGTAAATGTCATTTGGTCTGCTTCCTGTACTTCTTTCTCTCAAGCAATGTTTACATCATCTGGTTTTTCCTTCAACACAGCTACTGAAATGAACTATTCTTCTGAACTTTGTATGAGTGCTAATTTGAAATGCGACTTTAGAAACCCTAATAATCAAATTAGTGATCTTAAGGAGTTCTCAGTTCTTGATCCCATGCTGTTATCTATGCTTCCTCAGGAACCCGTAGTTACTGATGAAGAATTTGACAGAGAAATTGATCTCATGATGATGGACCCTGCTTCTATGGATGCGGATCTCATGATGACTTTAGAAACCCTAATAACCTTGTAAGTCCCTCATTCTTTACCTGTTTTTTCATTCCCTTTCTTTTTATTGCTTACTGCTTTGCACTTCTTTTGCCTTGCAAATTCTATTTGCGCTTTTTTCTCTGTATAGTGATTTTAACTGCCTTTTTCTCTCTTTTTAGTGATCTGCTTGATTTCTTCTTAG
Organism: Papaver somniferum; assembly: GCF_003573695.1. NCBI lineage: Eukaryota > Viridiplantae > Streptophyta > Magnoliopsida > Ranunculales > Papaveraceae > Papaver > Papaver somniferum. Next base: position 5,828,618 of record NW_020624820.1, on the reverse strand, counting down.
ATATTTGAAGTGCTTTTATACTAAGTTAATATGAAGTTCTTGAGTTGGAATATCCATGGCTGCTGTTTTGATAAAAAGTGGCTTCACATACTAAATCTCTATAGGAAATTCAAATTTGATGCAATACGTTTGATGGAAACAATGGTTGATTATGAATTAGTTAAGAAATATACTCATCATTTACCTTATGATACTTGGTATGTGGTGCCTTCTGTGGGAAAACCGGGGGGGGGGGGGGGGGGGCTTGCTTTAGGTTACTTTGAGAAATCTAATATTGAAGTAATTAGTTCTTCCCTAAACATGATACATTTTTTTTTGTGACATCACTCCTAGAATGAAAAATTGTCTCATCTCTTTTGTTTACGGGTCTTTGAATTTATGTGGTATGAGAAATCAATGGAATCTTCTAAATTATATTAATGAGGAAGCAAATAGACCTTGGATGCTTCTAGGAGATTTTAACTTCATTCTGCATGAATCAGAGAAACAAGGTGGTGTAAGAAAAAACTCTTTAGTCCCTGATTTTATCAGATCCTCATTAAATATGTTGAACCTTAATGAAGTATTCTCTTTCGGTAATCCATTTACTTGGTGCAATAGAAGATTTAGGAATATGTAAGATTTTATTTTTGAAAAACTGGATAGAGGATTTATGAATGATAAGTGGGTTTCTGTTCTTCCTCAAACAAGAGTTACTAATCTAGGAAGGGTTTTCTCCAATCATAGTCCAATTTTATTGAATTGTTTTCATCTTGAGAAAAAACTTTATATTCCATACAAGTTCTTCAAATGTTGGCAGTTAAGTCCAGACTTTAAAGATGTTCTGTCTTATTCTTGGTCCAAGAGACTTAAGGGTTCTCCGAGCTTTGTAGTAGCTGGAAAACTAAGAAATGTGAAAAATGATCTTAGTTCGTGGAATGTCAATTATTTTGGTCATATCAAGAGTATAATTTGTTAATTGAACTCTGAGATAGAAAAGTTGCAATCTATGCCGTTTTCTCCTGCTATAGGAAATTATATCCTAAATTCTTCCAAACAGCTCGACTATTGGTATAAAATTGAGAACTCTTTCTATAAGCAAAAAGCGAGGATCAACTATTTTGTTCATCACGACAAAAATACCCAGTTCTTCCATAACACTGTTAAACTAAGAAACATGTATAACACCATCCATACAATTAAAGATGAGCAAGGCAACTGTTTGGAGTCTAGAGAACAAATTGTTTCACTTTTTGAAACACACTTTAGAAAGGTTTTTCACTCTTCTTCTCCTAGTTTTGTTGATATTCAAGAAGTTTTAAAAGATGTTCAGCCAATTATTACTGATGAAGTCAATCTTTCTCTTGTGGCTATCCCTACTCCTGAGGAAATTCTGTCTACTATCAAGAATATGGAGCCATGGAACTCTTCCCGGCAGGGTTTTTCCGTGATAACTGGGATATTGTTTCTGTTCAGGTTATCGAGCATATACAAAACTTTTTCAAAGCTCTTACTTAAGCAGTTGAACTACACTTTTATAACTTTAATTCCTAAGGTATCTAATCCTTCTTCGCCTAATGATTTCAGACCTATTATCTTAGCAAACTCAGTTTACAAAACTATCTCCAAGATTTTAACCAACAGACTTAAACCTATGTTAGATTCGCTTATTTCCCCATTCAAGTCGGCTTTTGTTTCTAATAGGAAAATTCAGGATAACATCATTATCAGTCATGAGATTCTGCATTCTTTTAAAAAAATTAAAAAAATAGTTAAGAAAGGTTATATGGATATTAAGCTTGATCTGTCGAAAGTTTTGACAGATTATAATTGCAGTCTTCAAAAAACTGGGTTTTTCGGATGATTGGTGTCAGCTGATGCTTCAGTGCATTAGTACGGTTTCGTATTCGTTCTTATAAATGGTTCTCCAGGAGAAGTGTTCGCTCCGTGTAGAGGAATTAGGCAAGGATACTGTCTTTCTCCTTAAATATTTATCCTTTGTATGGAAGTTCTTTCTCATATGTTATTAAAAGCATAATCGGACAACTTAATTCATTGGTTTAAAATCAGAGCCGGTAGTCCTACTATCACCCACTTATTCTTTGCAGACGACTGTATGCTTTTCTCTAAAGCATCTATTTTTTATGCAAGAAATCTAATACAAATTTTAAATAAGTTTGCAAAAGCTTCGGGTCAGGCTATTAATCTGGAAAAGTCGGGTTTTTTTCACAAGTGCGAATATGCATCACAAACACATTAAAATACTTTCTAGATCCTTAGGCATCAAAATTCTGTCGAGCACAGGAAAATATTTAGGTATACCTATGTTTGTTAATAGAGATAGAACTAAATCCTTTCAATTTCTTATTGATAAGTTTTATGCTAGGCTTGGCAATATGAAGAAAACTAATCTGAATGGTGCTGGTAGAACTGTTGTCACTAAACATGTTTTGTCTAGTATTGTTGTGTACCATATGTCCTGTTTCCCTCTCCCTAAGAAGCTTACTTCTAAGTTTGATTCTATTCAAAGAACCTTCTGGTGGTCTAAGAAAAATCCCCACAGGGCTGTTTATTTCGCTCTTTGACTGACATAGGTAAATCCAAAAAATGTGGTGGTCTTGGTATTAGAAACTCCTATGCTCTGAATAGGGTATTTATATCGAAAATAGCATGGCGAATTTCACAGTTCCCTGATCACTTGATTTCGAAATTTCTAAAAGACAAATATTTTCCTAATCAAAACTTGCTGGAAATCGATAAAGCTGCTGACACCTCTTCTTGGATTTGGAAGGGCATTGTTAACAGTCTAAGTTTTCTAAGGTCTAATATTGTTTGCAAGATTAACAATATTAATTCTACTAGAATTTGGTCTTCCATATGGTTACCCTGCTCTTCTGCTCCTCCTTTATCTATTGATCCTAATTATAATAATTACACTTTTGTTAGGGATCTTATAGACCCTCGTCATAATACATGGAACTTAGACATCCTGAATTCCCTGTTTTGTCTTGAGGATGTGATCAAAATTCGTTCTATTCGTCTGAATGTTCTTTGTGATGTTCAGATTATGTGGGCTCATACTAAAGATGGTAATTTTACCATCAGGTCTTCTTATAAAGTGTATACTAATGATTTTGCTCCTGCTGAAGAGTCTTCTTTTTGGACTAAGGTTTGGTCGTTGAATTTCCTTCCTAAAGTTAAGTTCTTCATTTGGAAGGTATTTTATCATACGTTGCCAATTAACCTTACTATGAATGCCTATAATAACTCTATTGATCCTTCATGTCCTCTCTGCAACAATGCTTCCGAAACTGTTCTTCACCTCTTCTTTCAATGTCCTGTAAAGTCTCACATTTGGTTTGCTTTATCGCTTAAGCATCTGATATCTTTTGATCTTCTTTGGCCTGATGATTATTTTCTGAAATGGTTTGATATTAGGCTAGGTCAGTCGCCATTCCCTGTTGGCTGGCCTAGTATAGGTGCAATTATTATGTGGTGTATATGGAAGATGAGATGTGAAGTAGTCTTTCAGAAAGTTACAATAAATCTGGATAAAGTTATCCACAACACTAAAAGAATGTTGAATACTTATATTCATCCCCATGCATATGTTGTTTGTGTGGATGCAAAAACTCCTACTTCTGATGTTGAACATATTCTCTTCATTGATGGTTCTTATAAAAACTTTAACACGGGAGCTGCTTTGGTCTTATGTGATGTTGCAGGAAGAATAAAATTTTGTAAATCGAATTTTGGGCTTGCTCCTGATGAAGTTTGTGCTGAAGCAATGGTGCTGTCGTTGGCTGTTTCCTGGGCAAAAGAACTGAACTTGTCCAAAGTTCTTTTAGTTAGTGACTGCCTGCAAGTGGTGGATTTTGTGAACGGAGTCAGTTACTCGACCAGATGGAGATCTTTCGATATTCTCAATGACTTTCGCAGTCTCCTTACTAGTAGTTATTTCTTTAAGCTTGTGTATATTAGGCGTTCTGTGAATAAGTTTACAGACCGGATTGCACGTCGGGTTAGGAAGTTATGTGTTAAAGCATCTTGGGTTTCTTGTCCTCCTTTTCTGAACTATCTTGAGAGGGATCAGATTGTGAATGCTTGTAACTTTCTCCTTTGTTAAATGAAAAGTTTGTTTCTCAGCAAAAAAATATGTGTAACGAGTACTCGGTTTCCGAGAATAGCTTCTCCATGGCGGTCCGCTTACTATAATCCTATTTTTATTTTTATATTTTTTTTTTTTGACCAATGGCAATCCTTTCTCTTACGACAAAAGATTAGATCAACAACGGGATTTCTGGTGCATTTTTTATTTTCAAAACCATCAATAAGCGCCAATAACTTTGAATGTAACATCAAACAGTCAAACTCCATCGTATCTTATAATTTTGTTGACCATTTACTGCTTTTACACTAATTTAATAAACATAATTTGACTGACTACTCGATTATTTTGCTGATAGACGTGTATCTATTCTAATTTGTCTGCATTGCAAAAGCCCACAGCCGGCCGCGATGCTCGTCAAGACCAGGCATCTTAGATCATAATCTATAGGCTAATAGCTGACTATGTCCCTTTTTTTCCCTTTTTTTTTTCTTTGACTAGATCGCATAGTCCGCACGATTCGTATGCAGGAAATTGACAAGTAAAACTGTAAAATTATCTCTATATCCCGTCGTTTCTTCGTTGGAGAATGGAGCATAGAAAATAGAGTAAAAGATGGAGTTATAAATTCTGGTGACGTACAATATAAATACAGAGCTTTAAATATAACCACATTCCAAGTTATCCTTTGGCATCAGATGCGTATGCCGAAATCGTTGACTAACCCTCCGGACTAACAAAATTTGTAGACTGTTATGAAGTGAAAGTAAAGCAAATCCTCCCTCGGTTTCATTAAAATTGTTCTTTATTTTATTGTCCGTCAGTTCCAAAGTTGTGTCTACCTTTTATTTGTAGTCAGTGTTTTTTCAATCGAATATACCTTTAATTTTTTATACTCATAATTTCATCTTCAAGGATATAATTTAAAATTTTAAAAAATATTTGTGTAATTTAGTAAATGTGTTAACATATTTTTTCTTAATCCTTCATTATTTTTAAAAGAATAATATTTAGATCCAAAAGTCAAATTCCTTATAAGGTTTATGCTCGTTGAGTATATAATCTTTTTATTTCACTGTTCAGTTTTTATATTCCATCCGTCCAAATTTACTTGTCTAATTTTGATTTTATAAAAACTTGAAAGAAATTCAAATTACTCCCACATATATCATCGATCTTCCAAATTGTTTGTTTAATATACTAGTATTCATATCCTAGTTTTTGTTTCTTTCTTGATAATTAGGAAATTTTAATGGAAAATATACCAATTTGTTGGTACAATTTTGCTAAAAAAACACAATTTAGGCAAGTAAAGTTGGACGGAGGGAGTAATGTTTTTTCTTCCATTTCATTGATTAAGATTTCGAAATTTTGATATCTTTTTGGATTTTATTTATTTATTTACTATTTATGATCATTATGACAATTTATGTAGTTTTTAATGTTGAAATTTTTATCAAAACAAAATAGGTAAACAATTAAGGGTAGTCTAGTCAAAAAAAATTTAATTAGGTAGAACAGTGGTCTCTAGACTACATCCAAACTCCTTCAAATGGGAGTTCGTTTAGCAATTATGGGATTCGAATTCCTACCTTCGCAGTGGGAGGGAGCATGAGAACCGAGCACTTGATGAATCTCCTCGTAAAATATCACCGTTTCCTTAATGTTCTAACAAAGTCAAAGCGGACTAAAAAATAAAACGAAGGGAGTAGAAAAATGCAATTAAGCGTAAGACTAAATATGGAAACTCGGAAGAAATTGACATAAACGTAAGTTAATTTACATTTATGCCTCTAAAAATAGTATTATTTCCTTCCTCTATATTACTTTCGTGAGTCTTAAAATAATGTCAAACTTCTATCTATGTTAGCATTTTCTTAATAAGCTCTTAAATATATCCTTAATTTTTAATTATAAATTTTCTTTTATGGAAATCCAATTTAAATCAAAACGAATATCTACTTCAATATAAAACAAATATGATTGATACTTTTTTTTTCTCATCTTCGCTCTTTTAAATTTTCCTTTATTCTTTGCTGCAAAGTTAATTTCCTTAAACATAAAGTTTATTACTAAATATAAAAATATATAATGCAAAAATATTTTTATTTTATTTTCTTTAAAAAATCTCAAAAGTTTAAGGCATCTTGTTTTTTCTTTGTTATTGCCTGTACATAATTAATTTTTATCAATTTATGTGACCTTTTTTTTTTCTTTAGATGATAATCATACTTCAATTCAATTAAACCAAAATCGCAATTACATGATCGCTAACAAAAATATCAAACACAATAAAATACAATAAGAATCAAAAGATTTAAAACCCAAACATAAATGACGATATTGATTGCAAGTACATTGTGAGGAGAACGAGACATGAGCTGCAAAATTATCTAACTATAAGTAGTCGTGATGAATGACGGTATAATTTGGAATCAACTCAAATCATTGAAATTGATTGTCTTCTTCTTGATTAAGAGATGCTCCAAAGAGAAATGAGGATTTATCTTGTAAATAAACCTGGATTCCCTAAATCCTGCATTTTGAATAAAAATCTAAAGAAGAACTAAGAGTGAATAAAGTCAAAAAATACCATGAAGATTTGATAGTTACGCTATGAGAGTGAAGATATGATCATCTTAAAACGAAGAAAAAGTCACCCGAGTAGTAAAGAAATGCGGCGACAGACACCAAAAACAAGATAAATCAAATCTAAATCTAAAACTCAGATTACTAATACACATAAAGCTAAACATCCTTGCTCAGATCTATCCCAAATAGACTAGATCTGGACAAGTTGATTTTTTTGTTTTATAGATAAAAAAAGTTACAGACAAATAAGGCTCAGCGAAGGCGCCCCCAAAATTAAGGACTTTGATCCTTTCCTCCGGATCAAGCTAGCATTTGGAGATCTGAAAAATTGCTATGTTTAATGATTTTACAAAATACTTTGTCAAAAGTTTTTAGACATAAAATAAGATGATTCACTCTGTCATTTTTCCTCCGACTGGTTTTTCTTATTCCACCTTGCAGAGCTTTAATAATGTTTTGATTGCATATCCCAAAAGGTTTAGAGAACAATGAAGTTGAGAGGCTCAGCATAGAGCATTTTGAGCGGCTAGGCATTCCGTCTTGAACGTCTAGAGCAAGTTGACGGGGCTAGATTTTTGTTCTTTTTTTAATGAGAAAGAGAAAATGGATAGAAGTGGATTTTAATAGTTGATTTATGTGATTTTGTAATGAATTTTTTAGCTTTAAATTTAGGCAAAAAAAAGATATTAATTAATGATGTGTTTGGTTGCAGAAATCATATTTTTGAGGGATACGAGAATCTGGCTTAATGATTCTCATGCTCGCTCCCTTAGAGCAGGTAAGAGTTCGAACATTGGACCTTTTAATTTCTAGTGGTATTTAGGGCCCACAACTAACCATTGTACTGACTCATCAAAAAAATATCGGAGGGATATATAATTTTATGGGATTATGAATACCGGGAATCAAGCAAATTCTTCGTGTGTTTGGTAACTAAGAAAAAAATCCTAGAATTCTCAGCATTTCCTTATATTAAATCCCATATAGTGTTTGGAGGTTGTTTAGTGGGAGAAAATATGGCTTTTATTTAAAATACAATGGGTCCATAAATTCCTCCTAAGTTTTCCAGCAAATCTTAGGATGGAGGTGGTATTCAAAATGGTGGATTTGGTAAAATTATATATCCAGAGCCAAGCATGAATTCAAGGGACTTGTGCAGTCAAACGTGCCAAAAGAATCATAATTTCATCAAATCCTCTGGAACTATAAATTTCATTTTTGATATTCTACATCCAAACCCACTATAAGAGTAGTAGCTTAGGGAAATCCTACAATCTCGTTTTCCTTAATATCTTGTTTTCGTCAATGCGGACAAAAACAATGGAACAACATGTGAAATACGTAATGAGAAGTAAAAATATGGACATACAAAACTTTAACTAAAGTTAAAAATTATACCATGGTAACTGACCTCGGAATCTCTGATCACTTAGAGTAAATAAGTAACGTTCAAAAGAACAACAATGGTTTTAAATCATGTAAAAACCGCCCATAAACATAGAGGATGGGCCCTGTCGGTTGAAAAAAATAGGGTCCCGTAAATGAGTTTTAATACGAGTGGACGGTTTATATGGAGTTCAAAATTACGGTTCGGGAAGAATTTGTGTTAAAAGAAAATATAAAGAAAATGGAAAATTGGTTTTTTTGTTTTTGTTTTTGCAGATTCATCTAAAAAGTGGTGGCTTCATATAATAATATATATAAAATAGATACAACATACTGGCCTAAGTTTTATGAGCAGAGATAGCTATCTTGATAATCCAAACTCTTGATTAAACCTGCAACCTCTAACATTAAGTCTAATTTTGGCTTTGTCCAAAAAGAAGATTGAAAAAGAATATAAATTCAAACTTTTGCCAGTGAAAGTTAAAAAATGGGAACATTATTTAAATATCCCTCAAATCCACCTTTTGAAATATGTACTTATTCAACTTAAAATATACCCTTCACTGGAAGCAACTAGCACAAGTTGCTTCCAAAAATGAAAGCAACTAGCATAAGGATGGTTCCTATGGGCATGGCAAAGATCCACTTTTGCATCCACTGTGGGCATGGCAAGGTGGAAAAAATGCGTTGCTAAGTAGAAAATTTTCCACTTAGGCATGTCAGGTCAAGTTTCTACCGAACGGTGTAGTTTAGACCTCGGTGGAAACAAGACTGTCCATTAAATCTAATCCAAGGGACATAAATTAATCCGTTTATAAATACACAATTATAATTTCATGTCAACTCACAACTTCTTCATATTTTCTTATATTTTCCAATTTCTCAAAATATGAACATGGCTCAGTTCATAGAAGAGAAACATGCTGCCGAAAATCAAAGAGTTGAACATCGAGCTAATGTGCAAAATGAAATAAGAATATCAATAAGTGCAAGAGCTACACATCAACGCAAATTTAGTACGTTTAAAGATGTATGCATTTGCAGAAATTATGTTTTCTTCATTAATCACTTAATCGTTGATGGCGCATTACATGCCATTCCGTTTTGGGGACGTGTTTTACTGAAATTTGAAGAAAAAACAACGAACATCAACAACCGTGATTCGATGGTGTTGAGTGATCGGTTCTCCATAATTTCTAAGAATATTAACAAGTATATTGCTATGATAAGGGAAGCGATTCGAAACATGAGAAGTGGTGAAACCCTGCTAGAGATTGATCAAAGGTGTCGTGCAGAGTGGCTCCGTGACAACGGAAAGGAATTCTGATATGGAAGTTGTTATGAAATCTTAAAAGTGTTTCCCAAATTTAATCTAATCTATATGTTTTAAGTTCATAATTTTAACTTAAATAGAAAACTTTAAAAGAAGATTATTATTTATCAAACAAAAGTATAATTACATTAACGATTCAAACCACAGTTCAAATTAACGATTAACATTTATCTATCAAACTAACGATTTCCAAATATATATTCTCTTAAGCATGTTTGATCCTCCGAAAACTCAATATTTTGAGTCTGAGATAGTGGTTGAGTAGAATCAGGAGATTCATAATCTTGATATGGTACTGGAAATGGTTGAATTGGAGGTGCTTGAAATTGGTGAATGCTGAAGTACTTGTTGGGGTATAAATTACGGATTGCCTAAATGCATCCATATTTACGCCATCACCAGGAGTAAGTACATGACCTTGGGGTATGAACCAATAGGAGACTGGAACTGAATATCTGTCATCTCCACGTCTGCTGTTTTTGTTGGTAGCTAAATCTCTTTCACCATAGTTGGAGTAGAATGACAACATCTACGACTTCCACGATTTCTTACACTGCTATCACCAGCATTTGAGAACTTGACCCTAACGAAGTCTCAGACATTTCATAACTCAAATTCTCCCTATGTATTTGTATCTGTCTCAAGTGAAAACTCCGAAATTCATTAAAAAGAAACGTTAAATTTTTCAATTGGTTCTGATACACTTCTAGTGATGCCACCACACCATAGTTTATCTAGCTCTGCTGCGGACCTTCATTACTAAGTGGAACTGTAACAATATCTCCACCGGGTGATAAAGTGTGGACTTCCAAAGATATTTCATATTTGACGACCCCATTTGACTGCTAGGATACATATATACTTCGCCCGTTGGTGGTGAAACTTGGGATGGAAGACCTGTAAGAGGAAAATTTCCAATTGCTGGAAAGTCAACACTACCTAAGTTTTATGGATGAACAACAATATTTAGCTTGCGCACCTTTTGAAACGAACTATAGTAATCAAAGTCATCATCTGGGATTTGGATCAAATCTTCAGCTTCTTCCTAAGGTTGTTCATTATTTATCAACGTGAACCAATTATCCTGCGAAATTATTGAAGTTGGAAATGGGGGGATTTCTTTTACCTTCCTGCCATGGTTAAGACTTTTGGCCCTCCAAGATCAGTTCCAAAAGCAACGATGCCGAAATGACTGCAAATCCTTGAAATGAGACAAGAAAATCCATGAGTCTTCTTAGGAGTCCGTTTTACACTATCATCTGACGAATGATAAGACTACAAAAATAAATGTTTCTCTCTCCCTTCAACAATGTAACAGACCAATTCAACAAGAGACTTGGTCCACAATATTTTGTCAATTATACTCGGCATCATGTTCGCCACAACTAATTTTCCAGCCACTTTAAGAAACAACTCATCACCATGAACATCAATCTTGTCATCTTTCCAGGAAACGTCTTTATTAAGAAGACGATTCAACAGCACGTTTTGAGACAACCTTTCATGCTCAGGAGGTGGAAATTGGAAGTTACCAACCCGGGTCAAGTTCAAGAGATCAGCAATAACTTTAAGATTCACCACAAATATTTCATTCCCCACAATAGATTTAAAAGTGCAGTTGACAGAGTCTGGTTCATGTAAATTTTCATAAAATTGGGCAATCATTTCAACATGATAAGTTCCCATGGGTGGATGAATTATGCCCCATTCAAAACTTCTAAAAAACCTAGAGAGATGTTCTACACTGATTTTTGAAGCATCATAACATCTTTCCACGATAGGAAGTTTCTTGCTATATTCCAAATAGTGGTCACGAGCCTCTTTGTTCACAAACCTAATTCTCAAACTTGAATCATAATAAGTTTCACCACTAGAATTAGCACCCGAACTCTCACCACGACTCAATCTCTTACTAGATGCCATTGAAACCAAAGAGAAGCTAAAAAATGATGAACTTACCTGGTACGCGTACTGTTGATGATGGTGAAGCTCTGGAATAGAAATAGAATATGAAACAAAGACTAACCCGTTGTGGAGATTCTTGTTGTGAATCCAATGGTACCACGAATGCTCAAAACGATTGAGAAATGGGTTTTTGAGATTATGAGTTCACGAACTCTTGGGTTTTTCTTTTCTGTTCTCGAGCTGCCGAGATGAAGATGAAAAGAATAAAAACACTCTTTCTCTTTTTATGTGTGAATAAGGTGGTACTTGAACCGGTTTTGTACGTTTGGGAACACAGTTGCCACAATTAGTGGTTACAAGTTCAACGTACATGAACCGCACGCGTGCACACAAGGGCTTGTTTGTTTAATGCTACACTATATTTTGTTAATCCAAAAAATATTTTGGCTCAAAAAAAATTCCTACGAATATTTGGAGCACAAAACAATTTTATTTTGGAGAATCAAAATATAGACGAGAAATTTTTGAGTATCAACTCAACAAAAATTTCTCTTAAACAATTCTTTGTATGGAGAGGAAAACACAATACAAAGTATCCTTGCACACCATGATACCAAGAAAGAGTTTCCTTCCAACTACTTTTGCACTCAACAAAAATAAGAGGTATCCAGGAGTTTGTTTTTACAAGTTTTACAAAAAACTTTAGAGGGATACACAAAAAATTGAGTCCCTGATGTCTCATTTTAAAAATTAATAAAAACAGTGTATGCAGATAATGTTTAGTACTGTGCGGGGAAACTCTCTTTTGGTATAAAGAAACATCTTGATATGTTTACAACAGTAAGTAAAACAGTTATCATGACACAGTGTGTTTGGGTTTGACTGATGAATAGGGTCATGTTCTGAGATAAGACAATCTGGTGTATGAGATTTAGACTCATCATGTATTATATCCAGTTTGTTACAACTTTTTGGAATACAGATGAGAGAAGTAGTCTCACTAATAAGTAGATAAATATCAATGTCAACATGAAGATTATGCACCATAACTTGATTTATTTTATCAAAAGAGTCTTGTTCTTTCTGGAGATATGACTCAACATCAAAAGATAAACTTTCAAGTTTCTCTTCTAGCTATGAAAAAACTTCAAGGGATTTTAAACCTAGCGGAGGTTTATATAGAATTTCTTCTACAAATTTTATTAAATCAGACCTAGAAGAAAAATCTGAGATCCATGGATCCGGTGGTACGTTTATTGAGATAACGCTTCTGTCCTTAGAGTCAGATTGCTACAAACACAAACTTATGAGGTCTTAAACGTGTTTGCCTGCTCTGATACTAATTGAAAAATCTGGGGGTACAACAACCACACCCATTATTTCGTTAGGAAATCTGTATGGACTAACTTCAATATAATTCCAAGATAATCAAATAGACAGTCATACTCAATCAAGGAAAATATATCCAAGAGTTATATCTTTGTTTCTCAATGTAATCAACAAATCAAACAGATAGAAATCAGAGAGCCTGATTATTATGAGAAACAACTTGAACGGTACCAAAGACCAATGTTCAAGTGTCAATCAATTTCAATCAACAACCAAAGGTTGGATTTACCAATTGATTGAACTACACACAACCTGTGATATTTCAATTATATAAATAAATATAATACGGAAAAGAAATAACACAGACACATGAAGTTTTGTTAACGAGGAAACCGCAAATGCAAAAAAAACCCGGGACCTAGTCCATATTTGAACACCACACTGTATTAAGCCGCTAAAGACTCTATCCTAGTACAAGTTAACTTCAGATTGGAATGTAGTTGAGCCGTAACCAATCTCACATTAATTAAGGTACAATCACGTTCCTTACGTCTCTGAATCCCAGCAGGACTCTAAGCACTTGATTCCCTTAGATGATCTCACCTACAACTAAGAGTTTGTAGCGCCCCCTAAGATAGCAGCTGACTAATTCAAGAGATTAACTAAATAAAGAGGCACTAAGAATCTAGATCATTTACTTAAACATTCAATTAATAAATCTTCTACAAAACTTAACCCAAAACTAGCCACACTCTGAAATTTATATACAAGAACTCCTCTCAAATGATACATATACAATAGTCATTTGGTTTACAAATACAATATACAATATAATAAACATAGTAAAAGTAATCTAACAAACAGACTCAACTCCTCGAATCTTTCGCTGCGCATCTCTGATCTGCTCTGAAACTGAAAGTGGGAATGGGTGAGCACATCATCCCTAGAAGGGGTGCCCAGCAGGAATAACATTTAACTTTAAAGAAATCATGAGCAAGATTTGTAAAACAATCCATGTTTTCCCAAACATCAAAGTGACTAAGTCACTGGAAAAACACAAACATGAATATGGACAAACTCCTTCTTCAAACAATGTATAATATCCGTGCTAACCACACTCATTAGCTATTGATATCACCAAGACCATGATGACCCACTCTAAGCAATAAAAGTTGAATTCATGTAGATATAAATGTGAAGGAGCGTATCCTATATACCACACGTGGAAATTCTCCTTTCCCATAACAATTCATATTGACAACAAAACATTACAGGTCCTTTCCAATTCATGGAAAGATTCAAAGAATCAACAGAACAATCATAATACAAACTAAACAATGTATGAAATGCACAAATAGATAATGCATGAGTTTGTAAAACATAAATTTTTGTAAAAGAAACAACAATGGTTTCAAAAGAGTTAAAATTATTCCCACCTCTTTTGATGACAAGCCACGCCTACCTCGAGATCCATGATCCACTGGTTCATCCTTTGAATCGATCGTTGTTAATAGACTAACTGTTAATCATACAAGAACTCTAAGAATCTAGCCAAGATGGCTCACACAAGAATCATACAAGTATAACTAATGGTTCTAAGCCCATTTATGATTCTACACCTTCCATTTTGTACTTTAACTCATGTAAGGGTTTACTAACACAATTAGGTTGATTCTATAGTCTATTAGCTCAGTCTTATAAATGTCTACAACTTTGTAGAAGAAGTCAAAGTCTAATTCGAACCACAAGAGGTCCAAAACATCTAATTAAGAAAACTACCCTAAGCCAAAGTCCACTAAAGTCATCTAACGGTCGAGAGTCAACTAACAATCAACGTCCAAGTCAAGTCAAGGTCCTGATCAAATGGTCAAGTCTGAGTCAAACTGATTCAACTCAGGTTACAAGGTTAACTCGACTCAGTCTGATGGTCTGGGTCAGGTAAGTCAGCTAGACTGACAGGGGTACTAACAAGCAGTAATCTTATTTCAGACAAACTTAAATTCTAATATTATATTCTCAACTTCTTGTTTAACAATTTAACTTCAATTCAAGTACAAAACAATAATGAATTTCATTTACAAACAACAAGTTTGATTACCTGCAATATGCAGTTCCAAGCTTTTCACAGCCAACAATATCTACAACTCTATAATCAACCATCTAACTACTTTCCATTCAGTTCTACCAGATTGTTCACAAATATCAACTTCAGCTTAACACTTCAATCATAGATTCAATGCATATAAACTTCATAACTCACTTTAAATTCAAACCCATGTTACCTGTAATTGTAATACCAAGAAATACTCAGCTTCTTCTAAATTCAGTTCACTCCCTCAACTGAACTGTTAAAAAACTCCTTAAACCACCAACACACACACCCAAACCAATTCCAATTCCATCTCCACCAGTCTCATTTCTATTTTAATTCTGATATACATATCATCCACTAATCACTTCATCTGCACAACAAACAGCTGTAATACCACAACTTCATTACCCTGCCAATTCCATTCTCCTTGCACCTACAATAGTTTATTTCCCATTTCAGTGACACTGAAAACTTCAAGAACTGCAACACCATCACCTCTGCCAATTCATGACATTCATAAGCTACAACACCTATAGACTTCCATTGTAACACCAGACCACCAATTACAATCATTTTCATCACCACCTGCAGTATCACTTCATTAACATCATAATGATTACACATCACATCTACTCCATTACCAGATACATGAAGCTCATACTCAAACTTCCTTACAATAGCTAAACCAAGAGCTGTTTTCAATTCAATTCTCATCAACACCACTCAAGACATCTCAACACATACCCAACAATTCCATGACAATTCTTAATTCATTAAGAACATATAAACTCAAAGAACTTGAACTGATTATTATTAATAAAAACAAATACCTCAAAATTGAGTTACTCAAGTAATTGAATCTCAATCTCTTCTTCACTTGACTCGGTTCGGCAATTCACCCAAGACCAACATCAACCCCTCAACTCAGTTCATCCAAAACTCACTAACTTCAACATCATCTCCATGAAAACTCTAACTCTTCAATCTATAATTATTCTTCATCAGAAACCCCAATTACCTTTTCCTTTCAGTTCAACTTCAGAAAAACTTCACGTCATCAATTAAACTTCAACCTTTCCTCAATCAGCCAAACCCAATCTTTAATTCCTCTTATACATCATTAATCGAACTTCCAGTTCATCTTGAGAAACCCTAACTCACCGATTCAATCATAAACAACACCACAACTTCAATCAATCATCAATTAAGAATAAGCCCATCTTCTAATTTCTCCTTCGACCTTCAATTTCATCTTTCCTAATCTTCTCAGAAATTATTACAAACCCTAACTCGCCAAATCTTCACTGTGAACCAAGAATTGGATAACCACTCTTCTCCTCTGCTCTTGATACACAAAACCCACTTCCGATTAATTGATTTCATACTCGATTCCACATACTTAATCAATCTTAATCATTCAGAAATCGTAACTTAATCTTCTCTAAAACATCTATTTTCTCGAGTATGAATCATCTTAAGGTAACCTCGCCATCACCATTAATTATTCCATGACACTCTCCATCTTCTAATGATCACAAAGCTTCTCTTTTGATCTCTCAAACTCACATGCAGAAGAGAAAGAACAGGGGAAAGAGAAGAAGGAAGAAGAAGAAGAACAAAGAAGAAGAAAGAGAAAGAAAAGAGAGAAATGTATTCTTCTCGATTTTCTTTTGGAGATAAGGCCAAGGACAAATGATAAATGTACTCACCCAGATGATATGGGAATCCCAGGTTGGCTAAGTTGCAAAATGACTATTTTTCCCTTCAATTAAATATGATGATATCTTCTTCGTTCGATATCCGAATGACACGTTCGAGTAGTCTGTTCTACATAACTTCTCGAGTTCTATCTAACGGTACTAGTTTCATATCTAAACCTTTGTTAGATTAATTTCTAACAATTAACGTTCGTATTAAACTAATCGAGTAATTATCGACTAATTCGTCACTTGACTGATCTGATAGCGTTGATGAGCTTGAGGGTCTTTACAGAGTTGTTACGACCCAAAGTCGAAGAATTCATAGAAAAATCTGTCTCCCACAGAAAAGTCTATTTTGATAGATAAATCCGTCTCCCACAGAAATACCTACGAAGTTTTTGTTCCTTCTTTTGATAAATCAAGGTGAACAGGACCCAATTGATAATCCAGTCTTATATTCCCGAAGAACAACCTAGAAATATCAATCACCTCACAATAATTTAATTATATGGTAGTGGAACAAGTTATTGTGGAATCACAAAGAATGAGACGAAGAGCTATGTGATTATTTTTTATATCTTAGATACCGGAGATAATTCTCGAGCAAATCTTAGAGAAGATATTATTCAATACGATAGAACAAGTAAGATCATAACACGCAACTACGGAGAAAATAGTTGGGTCTGGTTTCAGAATCCCAATGAAGTCTTCAAGTCGTTAACCTATAATGGTTTTAGGAAAAACCTAGGTTAAAGGAGAATCGACTCTAGTCGCAACTAGTATCACACATTAGTTGTGGGGATTAGGTTTCCCAGTTTCTAGCGTTCTCCCTTATATAGTTTTCAAATCAGGGTTTGATAACTTTGTAACAAAGCAATCAATATTCACTGTTGGATGAAACCTGATTTAAGATTCAAGCTAATATTTTTCCACCGTTATATGGTCTTATCTTGTTACACACAAATGAAATATACTTTCATTTAGATGTGGATAACCGTACCTAAACGTGTATATTGAGTTGGCTCAATAACAGTTAACCAAAGTTAGCTACATGAACACTTTTGTGTTAACCATGTTCATCTTAATACTTTTAGATCAAATGATACTCAAATAAATCTGATTTTTCTACTCATAGGGTTTTTCAATTGTTTATATTCTTATAGAAGTATACATGACACAATTGAAGCAAAATAGGATTGATTCAAAAGAATCAGTTCATTAACATTTTAGCCACAATTTGCAAAGATTGCAATCCTTAATATATAAATTTATTTGTTCATGAGTATCGAATCATACTTAACCAATTTAGAACTTAACCACATAAGTTTGCAAATGGGTACGCAAATTTAAGTTCTGGACTTTGGTCATATTCGACAGTTTGCAAACGGGTGCGCATACTGTCGTTCCGGACCGAACACAGGTGAATAAGTTTACAAACGGAACGCAAACTTAGTTCTCGTACTTTGACAGTTAAAACCGTTCGTGTAAGGGTATGCATACTTGGTTCCCGGACCTGAATTATTCTTACAACAGTTTGTATAAGGGTATGCATACTGTGCTATATCCAGACAATGATTAAGTGTTCTAAACTCCCATTTCAATCATTGAAACTATTAGATCATTGCTCGGTTGAACCCACCAAGCATTGGTATGTCAAGTTTGGTTGTCATATTTTGGTGAATCAAAATTCATATTAAGAGTCGCTTGATTATGTACTAGAGTTAAACTTCGTATAAGTTAGCTTGAAAGCATTAGGATATGAGACATTACAAGTATTGCGAAGTCTTGAAGATGTAAAGAAGAAAGGATCTACAACGACAACAATCATCCTTCCACTTGAGGTTAGTGATATTTGACTTGAACTGTTTCATTCCCTAACGTATCTTTCAAGTCGTGCATATTTAAAACTTAACTGTGAAGCATATATGAACTCTAGATAGACATAGTATTAAGGTACAAAATACGAGGTTAATTGCTTAACCATTAAACTTTGTAGATAAGACATTGCCATAATCATTTGAATGCTATTGTGATATGTATGGGTATGAGATGAGGATTTCATCCTAGGGAACAATGTTTACATGTGTTCTAAGGAAGTAAGTTCATAAAATTGTTTGTGAACCGAAAAGGACATTGCCAGGAGTTATTGGTTTTGTTATTCATTGCATATCTTATGAACAACCAATATGTGTGATAGAGTATAAGATCTCACAACTTGTTGTGTTCTTGGTAGAACTATTCACAAAGTCCTTACTTTTGTATTGGTATACCTTTTATTAGTAAAACCAATCTTAAGTAATAACCTGTGGTATGATCGGATTATGTATGCCTTGGGGAAAGGGAATCGATCCTTGTAAGGGAAAGGGAACCGATCCTTGTAAGGGATGCAATACATCAAGGGGAACCGATCCTTGTATGGGGTGCAACAAGGTTTATAGCAGAAAGGGGAACGATCCTATGGACATGTGCAACACATATAAGTTAGATACCATATATATGTGGGGAACCGATCCTAGTACCTAGTCAAGCAAATCTTTGGGAAGCTAGTGTAACTATGCGTATTACTCACAGGGAGGTAGAACCGAAACTTGTTTTGGTAAAACCGTAAACCCATGATTGTGATTGAATGTTGGTTTGATCAATCACATAGTTCTTGAAAGTCAGATGAACCAATTCTAAACTTGTTTGGAAGTGTGGCAAATCAGTTTCAAGGTTGTAAGTGTGAAAGAGAACTTACAAAGTAAAGATGTCGACAAACTTTGAACACGTGCTGTGAATGTTTATTTCTATAATTGTTCAAAGATATTCCTTAATAGCTAAGGGAAGAGAATCCCAGGATCGAAACATAAGTAAGTTAAGAATATTTTGGTTAAGGTTATTAATTTATCTTTGTAGGGAAATTAAAGAATTAGTAATGTGCATTTACTAATTAGATTTTCCGAGAGATTTCGATTGTTATTTTTGAACAACATAAAAGCATATGTGTTTCGACGGTTTTTAACTTTTGCTTGCAATTGTTAAAACCGGTTTTCAACCTTTCTCTGGTAAAGGTTGAGGTGTTTTGTTATTTTTTTGTTTATGCATAAGGATGACAACGTGGTGATATTTCGATATCAACTCTCCCTGGACGAAGATGCTATCATATTGGAGAAGTGGATGCGAAATTTGACGTAACAATCTTGTTACTTAATTGTTTTCCTGTTTAAGAAAAGCCTTAGTTTATATTATATATATTTGTTGTTTTTTCTTAACAAAATTTGGTTCAATTGATATTTATTCCATGATGTATGTGTGGATGTGTGTTTCAATTGGTTCCTTTTAAGAAAAACTATTGTTATCTTGCTTTATTGTGTGGTATCAATCGTTTAGGCTTACAAATTTTCGGTACAATTGATGTGTGTGTGATTCAATTGGTTCCGGTTAAGAAAAACTATTGTTATCTTGCTTTTGTATAGTTTTAATGGTTTAGGATTACAAAATTAGGGTGCAATTGCGATGCTTTTAATGTCTATGTTGTTTCAATTGCTTCCGGTTGAGGTGAATAATTATGCAAGTTGATTTATGTTGGTTTGTATGAATTATTTATGGTTTAACGAAATAATATGTGTACGGTATGAGTTGTTTAGTCCAATTCGATTCCGGATAAGAAACTAAGTTTATTCTGATCTTAGTTTGTCTTATCGAAGTGAGGTTTCGGTTATTCAAGTCTTATCGAATGCCTAAACAAGGAAATGCTAGTTAACTAACCTAGTATTTGGTTTGTTTAAAATTGAAAGGTCTAAGTCTATGTATAATTAGAACATGATGAGAAAAATGGAGTTAATCTTTATTTTGGTTTTATCAAATTAATCGGTTGTTTTTGAACAATCAGTTTAGCAAAGGAACTAAGGTGATTAGTTGTTTTTGGTTTGCTAAACTAAATGGGAAAAATTGTTTCGGGCAACTGTTCCTTGGTAACATATAAAAATAAGACTACTTGTAGTTGCGGTTTTGATATTGGTTATCAGAACGTGATGTGTGGAACCCTCCTGCCTAACTCTACAGGTTTACAAGTCTATTATGAGATTTGTAAAATTCTTTTCGTGTTATCCTTTATTTTTTCGTTTCTTTGTCATTTTTGTGACAAAAAGGGGGAGAAATATATGGAGTAAACAAGTTATATTGGCATTGATTTTATATTAATTGGTATCACTAAGAAAAAGAACATTGGTACTTGAATGTTTTATCTGACGATAGAGTGAAATCACAGACTAAGGGAGAGTAACATGTCATATAGATTGGTATAACAAAGACGTGCGGATTGAATATCTACTTATATTCCTTAGGGGGAGTATTTGATTCGTTATTATAATATCAACAACGGCATTTTCAAGGATTGAATGTAAGCAGTTTTACTGTGCTGTTGAATCGGGAATCAAGCGGAGTGTAATGAATTATTGTAATTTGTTTATCCATATGATGTAAGAGTTTTTCACTAAAATTTACAAAAGGGGAGATTGTTAGAGCATTGCTCGGTTGAACCCACCAAGCGTTAGTATGTCAAGTTTGGTTGTCATATTTTAGTGAATCAAAACTCATGTTAAGAGTCGCTTGATTATGTACTAGAGTTAAACTTCATATATGTTAGCTTGAAAGCATTAGGATATGAGACATTACAAGTATTGTGAAGTCTTGAAGATGTGAAAAAGCAAGGAGCTACAATGACAACAATCATCCTTCCACTTGAGGTTAGTGATATTTGACTTGAACTGTTTCATTCCCTAACGTATCTTTCAAGTCGTGCATATTGAAAACTTAACTGCGAAGCATATATGAACTCTAGATAGACATAGTATTAAGGAATACAATACGAGGTTTATTGCTTAACCATTAAACTTTGTAGATAAGACATCGCCATAATCATTTGAATGCTATTGTGATATGTATGGGGTATGAGATGAGGATTTCATCCTAGAGAACAATGTTTACATGTGTTCTAAGGAAGTAAGTTCATAAACTTGTTTGTGAACCGAAAAGGACATTGCCAGGAGTTATTGGTTCTGTTATTCATTGCATATCTTATGAAAAACCAATATGTGTGATAGAGTATAAGAGCTCACAACTTGTTGTGTTCTTGGTAGAACTATTCACAAAGTCCTGACTTTTGTATTGGTATACCTTTTATTAGTAAAACCAATCTTAAGTAATAACCTGTGGTATGATCGGATTATGTCTGCCTTGGGGAAAGGGAATCGATCCTTGTAAGGGAAATGGAACCGATCCTAGTAAGGGAAAGGGAACCGATCCTTGTAAGGGATGCAGTACATCAAGGGGAAACGATTCTTGTATGGGGTGCAGCAAGGTTTATAGCAGAAGGGGGAACGATCCTATAGACATGTGCAACACATATAAGTTAGATACCATATATATGTGGGGAACCGATCCTAGTACCTAGTCAAGCGAATCTTTGAGAAGCTAGTGTGACTATGCATAGTATTCACACGGAGGTAGAACCGAAACTTGTTTTGGTAGAACCGTAAACCCATGATTGTGATTGAATGTTGGTTTGATCAATCACATAGTTCTTGGAAGTCAGATGAACCAATTCTAAACTTGTTTGGAAGTGTGGAAAATCAGTTTCAAGGTTGTAAGTGTGAAAGAGAACTTACAAAGTAAAGATGTCGACAAACTTTGAACACGTGCTGTGAATGTTTATTTCTATAATTGTTCAAAGATATTCCTTAATGGCTAAGGGAAGAGAATCCCAGGATCGAAACATAAGTAAGTTAAGAATATTTTAGTTAAGGTTATTAATTTATCTTTGTAAGGAAATTACAGAATTAGTAATATGCATTTACTAATTAGATTTTCCGAGAGATTTCGATTGTTATTTTTGGACAACGCATTTTTAGGAATTATGAAAACCGAATCTATGCATTTATGAATATCTTGAGAATATTTTCGGTTTTGGAAATTCTTTGGTGTCCAAACTTCCTTGTCTATAAATACACGAAGTTTGCCTTTCTACCAAACTAATCTTCGTAACAACAGACTTCCTCTTTTGTCATTGTTACTGGTGTAGCCGCCTATCGGGGAGGAGAGTAATATAATTAGGTGAAATCTCTTACAACCACTCGTTTTAAATTCTTCTTTGGGATTGAGAAGCTCTAGCGCGACCCGTTGGTGGGAAACTAGATAATTGCGGTTTATCTTTGTTTTCGATTGATTTGATTGACTAACGGTGGTTGAAATCTGATTGCTATTATCTTATTTCTATGTATGTTTATGGGATGTTTGGTTTCGGTTTTACTACCTTAATATTCGATCTCATCAATTGTGAACCCTCATGGTTCGGGTGACTTTGTGATTTAGCGGGATTTAGTTTTATCCTTAGTAGGTAGGCTTTATCAAAGGATTATGAGGGGTTCTAATAGAAACAATATGTGAAAAAGTCACAATATGTTGACTCGGTTTTTGGTTTAGCATAAAAGCATATGTGTTTCGACGGTTTTTAACTTTTGCTTGCAATTGTTAAAACCGATTTTCAAACTTTCTCTGGTAAAGGTTGAGGTGTGTTGTTATTCTTTTGTTTACGCATAAGGATGACAACGTGGTGATATTTCGATATCAATTCTCCCTGGACGAAGATGCTATCATATTGGAGAAGTGGATGCAAAATTTGACGTAACAATCTTGTTACTTAATTGTTTTTCTGTTTAAGAAAATCCTGAGTTTATATTATATATATTTGTTGCTTTTTCTTAACAAAATTTAGGTTCAATTGATATTTATTCCATAATGTATGTGTGGATGTGTGTTTCAATTGGTTCCTTTTAAGGAAAACTATTGTTATCTTGCTTTATTGTGTGGTATCAATCGTTTAGGCTTACAAATTTTCGGTACAATTGATGTGTGTGTGATTCAATTGGTTCCGGTT
This sequence comes from Papaver somniferum, assembly GCF_003573695.1. NCBI lineage: Eukaryota > Viridiplantae > Streptophyta > Magnoliopsida > Ranunculales > Papaveraceae > Papaver > Papaver somniferum. Next base: position 5,805,278 of record NW_020624820.1, on the reverse strand, counting down.
AAGAAAAACTATTGTTATCTTGCTTTTGTATAGTTTCAATGGTTTAGGCTTACAAAATTACGGTGTAATTGCGGTGCTTTTAATATCTATGTTGTTTCAATTGCTTCCGATTGAGGTGAATAATTATGCAAGTTGATTTATGTTGCTTTGTATGAATTATTTATGGTTTAACGAAATAATATGTGTACGGTATGAGTTGTTTATTCCAGTTCGATTCCGGATAAGAAACTAAGTTAATTCTGATCTTAGTTTGTCTTATTGAAGTGAGGTTTCGGTTATTCAAGTCTAATCGAATGCCTAAACAAGGAAATGCTTGTTAACTAACCTAGTATTTGGTTTGTTTAAAATTGAAAGGTCTAAGTCTATGGATAATTAGAACCTGATGAGAAAAATGGAGTTACTCTTTATTTTGGTCTTATCGAATTAAGCGGTTGTTTTTGAACAATCAGTTTAGCAAAGGAACTAAGGTGATTAGTTGTTTTTGGTTTGCTAAACTAAATGGGAAAAATTATTTCGGCAATTGTTTCCTTGGTAACATATAAAAATAAGACTACTTGCAGTTGCGGTTTTGATATTGGTTATTAGTACGTGATGTGTGGAACCCTCGTGCCTAACTCTACAGGATTACAAGTCTATTATGAGATTTGTAAGATTCTTTTCGTGTTGTCCTTTATTTCTTCGTTTCTTTGTCATTTTTGTGACAAAAAGGGGGAGAAATATATGGAGTAAACAAGTGATATTGGAATTGATTTTATATTAATTGGTATCACTAAGGAAAAAAACATTGGTACTTGAATGTTTTATCTGACGAAAGAGTGAAAGACGTGCGGATTGAATATCTACCTATCTTCCTTAGGGGGAGTATTTGCTTTGTTATTATAATATCAACAAGGGATTTTCAAGGATTGAATGTAAGCAGTTTTATTATGCTGTTGAATCCGGAATCAAGCGGAGTATAATGAATTATTGTAATTTGTTTATCCATATGATGTAAGGGTTTTGTCACTAAAATTTACAAAATGGGACATTGTAAGAGCATTGCTCGGTTGAACCCACCAAGCGTTGGTATGTCAAGTTTGGTTGTCATATTTTAGTGAATCAAAATTCATGTTAAGAGTCGCTTGATTATGTACTAGAGTTAAAATTCGTATATGTTAGCTTGAAAGCATTAGTATATGAGACATTACAAGTATTGTGAAGTCTTGAAGATGTGAAGAAGCCAGGAACTACAATGACAAGAATCATCCTTCCACTTGAGGTTAGTGATATTTGACTTGAACTGTTTCATTCCCAAACGTATCTTTCAAGTCGTGCGTATTGAAAACTTAACTGCGAAGCATATATGAACTCTAGATAGACATAGTATTAAGGAATACAATACGAGGTTTATTGCTTAACCATTAAACTTTGTAGATAAGACATCGACATAATCATTTGAATGATATTGTGATATGTATAGGTATGAGGTGAGGATTTCATCCTAGAGAACAATGTTTACATGTGTTCTAAGGAAGTAAGTTCATAAACTTGTTTGTGAACCGAAAAGGACATTCCCAGGAGTTATTGGTTTTGTTATTCATTGCATATCTTATGAACAACCAATATGTGTGATAGAGTATAAGAGGTCACAACTTATTGTGTTCTTGGTAGAACTATTCACAAAGTTCTGTCTTTTGTATTGGTATACCTTTTATTAGTAAAACCAATCTTAAGTAATAACCTGTGGTATGATCGGATTATGTCTTCCTTGGGGAAAGGGAATCGATCCTTGTAAGGGAAAGGGAACCGTAAGGGAAAGGGAACCGATCCTTGTAAGGGATGCAGTACATCAAGGGGAACCGATCCTTGTATGGGGTGCAACAAGGTTTATAGCAGAAAGGGGAACGATCCTATGGACATGTGCAACAAATATAAGTTAGATACCATATATATGTGGGGAACCGATCCTAGTACCTAGTCAAGCGAATCTTTGGGAAGCTAGTGTGACTATGCGTAGTACTCACATGGAGGTAGAACCGAAACTTGTTTTGGTAGAACCGTAAACCCATGATTGTGATTGAATGTTGGTTTGATAAATCACATAGTTCTTGAAAGTCAGATGAACCAATTCTAAACTTGTTTGGAAGTGTGGCAAATCAGTTCAAGGTTGTAAGTGTGAAAGCGAACTTACAAAGTAAAGATGTCGACAAACTTTGAACACGTGCTGTGAATGTTTATTTCTATAATTGTTCAAAGATATTCCTTAATCGCTAAGGGAAGAGAATCCCAGGGTCGAAACATAAGTAAGTTAAGAATATTTTAGTTAAGGTTATTAATTTATCTTTGTAGGAAAATTACAGAATTAGTAATGTGCATTTACTAATTAGATTTTCCGAGAGATTTCGATTGTTATTTTTGGACAGCGCATTTCTAGGAATTATGAAAACCGAATCTGTGCATTTATGAATATCTTGAGAATATTTTCGGTTTTGGAAATTCTTTGGTGTCCAAACTTCCTTGTCTATAAATACACGAAGTTTGCCTTTCTACCAAACTAATCCTTCGTAACAACAGACTTCCTCTTTTGTCTTTGTTACTGGTGTAGCCGCCTATCGGGGAGAAGAGTAATATAATTAGGTGAAATATCTTACGACCGCTCGTTTTAAAGTCTTCTTTGGGATTGAGAATATCTAGCGCGACCTGTTGGTGGGAAACTAGATAATTGCGGTTTATCTTTGTTTTCGATTGATTTGATTGACTAACGGTGGTTGAAATCTGATTGCACCTAGTTTGTTTATTCTTGAGAATCTTCTCTTCTGATATAAGATTCACTCAAACTAGTTCAGAGTTTCGAAAGGGATCTTAGACTGTTGTTATTTCTAAAGGCGATCTTGTGATAATCCATAGTTAACAGACTCCGTTCTGTGCGTGATTGATCACAAGAGATTCAAGTGATTGTGTGCAGGTTTTTATTAAAGATTTGAGAAGATTTAAAGACAAAGAAGATATTGAAGATCTGACTTGGGTATTATAATCTTTGGTGTGCACAATACTTGTTTGGGTAAAAGAGGATCCAATTAATAATCTGTTTATCCTTGTGGTAGATTGGATTGATTAATTGAGTAGATCGGCGTCAACACGGTTTCTTCGGATTAAAGGTGTTGTTGGCTTAATCCTAATCGATTACCTTTGGGTGATTGAACATAAGATACATCTAGACCCGACGAAGGAGTTTATGTTGAGATAAACGGAAGAGCCTTTGTCCGACTCATATCACTTGGTTGAATAGAGTTGATACCAAACAGATTTGTTGTTCCTTTACTGTTTGGAATACGAACCAAAGGGATTGTTCCAAGTACGTGACTTATTCATAAGTCGAAAGCGTGGGAATACAGACGTAACTAGGTGAACTATATGGTTAGTTACTTGGTCTCAACTATACGAAGTTAAGTGTAATTTTGTATAGCGGCTTAATCCTAAGAGTATTCAATTCTGGACTAGGTCCTGGGGTTTTTCTGCATTTGCGGTTTCCTCGTTAAGAAAATCTTGCTGTGTCATTTACTTTTATTTTCCGCATTATAATTGTTTTATTATAATTAAAGTAAATTACACAAACGTTAATTCCTATTTACTTGATAAGCAATCCTATTGTGTTTGGTTAAGTCCGAACCTTTATATCAAGTAAACATACTTCGTTGTTGTATTGTCTCGATCTCGTATCCTTAGATTTCACATGAAGTTTGAACCGATTAGTTGTATTGTCTCGACTCAGTCCATAGACAATCACTTTCGGAGAACGGACTTATAGGTTGGAGAAGTTTTAACTTGAGGTATATTTGGGTGCCCTCGCCTTTTCAGAAACATTCTTAGAAGAAGAAAATAGCTGTCTTACACAAACTATTAGCTTATAAGCAATTTTCAAGTGATCGAATGATCAATACGAAACATTCCGAGTCTACATGAAATGACTGTGTCACACAAATCATGTAAGATGTTACCAGGTGATTTTTACATGATCATCTTTTTACTTTCGTCAAGAATAATGATGAACGTCGTTAAAGCAAAAGCTTTCCAGCACATAATTTGAGAAGCATATAAGCGAGTTAAACTCAAATCGAAATATCAAATGTGTATAATGTAAAGTCTATATATCTATATGACTTTGTCTTAATAGGAGATAAAATATAATATACTTCTGAGTGATACATGAGTTCAAGTCTCCACATACCTTTTGTTGATGAAGTTCCACAAGCTCCCCTTAGTAGTTCTTCGTCTTCAATCGGTGAACGCGGTGAAGTATAAAGCTCAACTACACATTCTATCCTAATCCGAGAGATAGTTATAAGTAGACTAGAAGTCAAGACTTATAGTTTTGACAACTAAACTTGACAAACAAGCTTGAGATAGCAACGCTAGCGAGTTCGACCAAGCAGTGTTGTAACAAAATAAAATAATAGAAAGGGTGGTTCTTACCTCCAATACGACCCAAAATACATTTAAGCTATCTTTATCCTTACACGAGCATTCACCGAAACTTATGTATAACTCATCTATAATTGCAGAACCCCAATCATAATCTGCGCTTTAGTTAAATCTTCAAAAGAGTCGAGAAAACCAATTAATGCCACCAAGCTAGCATTGGGGAAAAAAACTTGGCTTAACACCCATAACACAAAAATATGTTCAAGCTCGTGATAATCTTCAACTCAGTGTATCCCCTTGGCAGCGTAACTGTTAAAAAAAGCCTTCAACTTAGACACTCTTTATCCATATGAGTGTAATTTTATGGATTCTGGCTTTCCTTCAGTGTCATTTGAGTGCAAGGGAAGTAATTGTTTCCATCTTCCTTCTGATATCCACTTTAATTGGTTAAATTGTACTATTTGACCCTCACATTTTATTCCCGTCAACATATACAAATTTAACGGTGTGAACCCTAAAAATAACATGGTCATAAAATAAAAGTTTGTATGTGGAACTAAATTTGAATCAAACTAAAAAATTGAATCTCTAAAAATTAAAGTTTATTTCTGAACTAAAAATTAAACTATTGAATGGAAAAATAGAACTTACGACGCTCGAAATCCTTGAAAAAAAACTTATTTCCAGTGTTCCACCAACGTTTTACTATAATCGCACAACTTGAATACTGTGTTTTTTTCCTTTCATGAAATATAAACGCTTCCAAGAATATCTTTGCATGGATTCTTGAACAGCTTCGGGAAAGAACTCAAACACTTCGGTTATCTCAGACCACCCACCTCTTAGTTTAGGTAAACCAATTCGCTCGGGCTGGTTAGATAAATACGTAGGTAATACATCAGGTCCAACTAGTTGCCTAACATTTGAGAACTCTTGCTCTTTATACTGGACTCATATGATATCACTATCTGCAGCAGATTTTCCTTTGTCTTTCCTATTTTTTTTCTTTGTCTATTTGTTTTGGAACTCATTTTTAAGCAAAAAATTGCTCTGGTTTGCTCTCTAGAGAAAGAAATAAAAAAAAAATTTGAATGAAAACTGAAGGGAGTGCTGGTATTAATAAAAGGTAGAGCAGCGACCGCAGGAGGTCGAGTTTAGATCGTTACCGGTGCAAACAAGACCGGGCGATCGAGTTGAAGTCGCTAGCGGTTGAGACTCGATCGCTTATCTCTTTTCCCATAGTGGCGTGGCCAGTTCGTCAGGAATATTTGTGTAAAATACTCCTGGCAAAATGAAAGCAACTTTTTCAAATTGACACCAAAATGAAAGCAACTTTCTCAAATTGACACTAAAATTGGAAGCCACTTTTTTAAGTTGACTTCAAAAAAAATTATTTTTTACTCAGAAATATTTGTGTAAAGGTCGACCAAAATCGAAAGTATTTATAACATTCTCACCCAAAAAAACTTATTGGAGACCAGAAATACAAGTGGTAATTGGATACACAAACTAACTTTCGATTTTTTTACATTCAAAAGTCAAACATCAAACTTCTAGAATTCCACACAAACATGCTATTAGTTCCACCTGCGGTATGGACGGACAGAGAGGGCACTTTTTTATAGACAAAAAAAACAATGGAACCAAATTTGATTATGTCTTAATCAAGACATTTGACAGCGTTGCTAATTATACTCAATCAGGGGATGAATTTCTGATAAAACATTGTCATTTGTCAAAGGTCTTGCAAAGCTTAAAAGCAAAAGAACCAAAACAAATTTAGAAAAAAAAACAACGTTAGTCATGGTATCTTATCTATTCAAGTAAAAGGATATACTCCATGTTTATAATCTCAAGCTCCTAGTTTCATTGTTTAAAGGTTATACTATTTTCAACAATGTACTGTGTCTAGATGTTATAGTTCTAACCATGTTTCGGTTGGTCAATCTTAACTGACCAAGGTCTGTGGCGATGCCTACTTAACTAAGGGGATCTGAGACATGTCCGGCAGGGACCAATTTGCTTGAAAACATTTGTTTTTGCCTTCGGTGAAGGAGAAATTCATAATTTAGCACCCCAAAACTTTAAATTATCGTTATTTAGCAATGGGTAGTCGAGAGGGAATAATCGGAAAAAAGTACATGACTTGGCCAATAAGCTAGCATGGAGCTCCCTGAGTACAAATAGAAATAATAGAAAAAAAACCATGATTTCAATTCTTGACCGAAAATATGGTCTGGTCAAGCTAGATCTATAAAAAAACATTTTTATGGATTTTTCTGTTAATTTAAAAATCAATACAGATACAATGGGTTTAAGAAACTCCTATAAATAGCTGATGATTTAGCTCTTGGTGCACCAAAGAAAAAACATAGAATAAGCAAAGAAAACACACAAGATACTTATCGAATAGATAGATCGGCACAAGAAATGGCTTATATGGTTTTGAAATCTGCAAGCTTCTTAGCTCTGGTCGTCTTTGTTTTTGCAGTCATCAGCACCACCACTACCCCTGGTAAATAATTTGTCATTACTTAAAATCTTCTCAAATGTTTATGTACTACTAAATTACTTAATGATTGTTGGAACTGTTAATCTTCAGTGGAAGGGATATGTGAAAGGGCAAGCCAGACATGGTCGGGATCATGCAGAAACACCGGAGGATGCAACAACCAGTGCAAGACTTGGGAGAAAGCAAGGAACGGAGCTTGTCATACAAGAAATGGCAAGAAAATGTGTTTCTGCTACTTCAATACATGCAGCGCAGCTAGACTATGTGAAAGAGCTAGCCAAACTTGGTCAGGAAGTTGCAGAAACACTCAAGGTTGTGATAGACAGTGCAAGAACTGGGAAGATGCTGCCCATGGTGCTTGCCACACTCGTAATGGCAAGAAGATGTGTTTCTGCTATTTTGGCCGCAACTGCTGATCATCATCGTCTGAGATGATTACCCAAATTATATATCTAATTAAGAAATTCGCGTTGAAATCATAAAATATGAGAGTAAAAAAACAATTAAATAATCATAAATTAAATTAATAAGGATCATATGGAGTCATCTGCTCATGGGTATGCCGAATATGTAACAATAAGAAGCTCATGAATATGCACTACATCACGTATTGTGTATGCTTTTGTGTGTGTCTGTATTTGTATTTGTGTGAGTTTCTACCAAGTAACTGTAATCGTACATTTATTATGAATAAATCAGTAGTGGCTTGATCCATGCGTTTTATCATCCATTTGACATCGAATTAGCCAATAAGGCAAATAGTTACCTGTTTTCCACTCACGCTTTTGTTTCCTTACTGATTTGAGGTTTACCGGTTTTATTGGAGGCTTGTTATTAAAAGACAAAAAATGATTAGAAAGCAATACAACAAAAACCTTTAGTCAATTATTCTCTTACTGCTTGTTTTACCCTGAATAATTAGTATTAATTAATCATTTTAGGTGTTAATTAATTGTGTTAGATGTGAGAACGACTAATGTAAATTGAATTTCAAAACATCAAACAACTTATAATTTTTGACTTTTTTTCCCGCAAACACCACCCAAAATCGGTTTACGTTCATGCACTCATAAACCGATTCTGGGATGGTGTTTTGGAATTCACGAAGGATGTCAAAAATCAGTTAACATATGCATAGCTAAAATCTGATTCCCTTAATTGGGTTTTTTCCCGTCATATATAAACCAATTGTTTCACTTGCTTAAGAGAAAAAAAATTAATTCGTACTTCATTCATTTTGAATCTACTCCTTTTCGCAGGAATCACGAATGCACTTAACACGTGTGTCAAGCCTTTGTACCCCTAGGCGACCCTAGTGGACGAGTTATAGTCTCGCGAGGACTTACATATCTACCCAAAAAATCTACACAAAAATTCTAAAACTATCAATCTTCGTCGGAGACCATAAAGTCCGGGACATACTCCGGAATTTTGGATACCATGAAGTGATAGCTTTCATCAAATGTGAATGCTTCTTCCTTTTCCTCCAAGTATTGCTTTTTCATGACTTCATGCTACAAAAACACAACACAAACTTACTTTGTTATTTACTAATTGATAGAAATAGATATGTAAAATAAACCATAAAAATACTTATAAATTGCGGAAGGGACAAGCTAAAGTATCTAGCGTTGAAAGTCCATTGTTGGATAAATATAAGGGTTTTGTTATCTTGTGCACCCGTGCACAAGATAACACCTAATCATTACATTGGGAAAATTCAAAAACAATTAAAAAATAGGAGAGATGGTTTCCACTTGCTTTGGAGAATGTAAAAAGAACACCCAATAATACATGTTTGTTAAATCTATGTTGAATTGCATTCTCCAATGCCCATTTCTTTTTCTTTTTTTAATTGTTTTTGCACTTTTTCAATGTAATGATTGGGTGTTATCGCATTTTGATGAATTGATACCTATCATTAACTTGTTGAAAACTTCTTCTCTTTGTATTTCCATAACACTTTTGTTATAGGGAGTGGGGTTTTGGATCAAGGGAGTGGAGGAATGGTATTCAACTCATGGATTTATGAGTGAGTTAAATTTTAATACTTTTTTGACCAAAATACCCTTTGAAGCAGACTCATTTGAAATATGCCAACTCTCATATTCATGAGTGAGTCATGTTTAGCGTTGCTATCAACGATTAAAACACTAAAAACCCAATTTTATCTATGATCATTCGATGCAGAATCATCAAGATTTTGGCACGTTGAAACTATATCTTCGATGAATGATTGGTAAATTAAGATTTTGAAGATTGGGAAGATGATGTTCCATAGTCAAAACCCTTAAAACCTCTTTTCCTTTTTCAAATCTAAGAGACTAAAATGTAACATTTTGTGAGTTTGTGTCTTTAAATGTACCTAACTTTCCTTGAAAAGAGAATCCCATGAACCCCAAACAAGTAAAGCATGATTATCTCTTCTTTCTATTTCTGTATGAGGAAATAATATCACTATGAAAACCTTGGTTCGTCTGTACCGTTGGAGGACAAATGAAAGATCTACGTTCATAATTCAAAATGTGAATCGCAAATTTTTCTTCCATATAGAAGAAAGTGAAATGCAACATATCACTGTCAACAAAGTAAGGTGAAACGTAACCATTCACTACCACCAAAGTGATGGTGAAACGTAACATTCCAGTATCATCTTTTTGGTTAGTGTTTACTAATATCACGCTTAATTTGAATGTTAAGGTTGTTCTATTTGAGGTTCTCCCTAGAAATGAAACAACTCATCCTATGCCGATATGTCTCCTCCGAACATATTGAACCATAATCACATTAACGGGATATGTATACGAAGGGAGGTTGGTGGAAGAAGCAAAGTTATAAGGCTACCATTTTTAGATGTTAACCAATATGACATGTACACCCATTTTGCTTATTAGGTATTTATGTTGTCTGAATTGTCTTTGATCAACTTGTACGTTATTATATCGTACTAGAACTAGAAGATTATTAAATGATTAGAACACAACAAGCTTCTTCTAATGGCATGGCACCCTACCAACACAAGGGCAGCAACATCGATAGCTGGGGATGGTGTCCTGCAAGAGCAACAACAACAACAAATAATTCTCACTGTAAATGTAGAGAAATAACAACCTCCTGATGACCAGAGTGTAGAAAGAGCACTCAGTGTTGTTTCTTATACTAGAGACTAAATATTAAAGCCTAAAGACTACAGAGGATACACAATGACTAATCTCTTGCTTACTGATGAGTGCTTGATCATTACATAATTATCCCATCAGTTATACGTTTGTTATATTTTTAAGGTTTAATTGTGGTGTTTTAGGCTTGCAGAATCATAGCTCGTCGGTGAACTGAACAAGTTCATTTGCCATATATGTAATGCGAAACCAGAGCTCTTCAAGAGAAACTCTTTGTTGCATACGTTGTATTTCACCATCACCAAAACGGAAGTAAAATGTGTTATTTCACCGCCGCTCAAGTGGTAATGAACCATTATATTTCACCGCCACCTAATGAAAGAGACTTTTGGTATTCACTTTTCGTACTGTGAACGTGAATGCTTTGATCCTCTTCTGCTGATATGAAGGAACTAAGGTTTTAGAGTTGATTTTTTTTTTAAACATGCACATATAATCATGAGTTAATCGTTAGGGTACCTGAGAATTCTCGTTTCCAGAATACTCCGTTACATTTGAAGACATAATATCGCCAAATATTTCATTTGATTCTCTTGACTTGGAAAATGGTTCACAACCTTCAAATCTCGATAGCCATCCATTATTGGAATTGTACTTTTATAAAAGATATAGCTTTTGTGATTTAGTGTTCAAAATCCTGATGACTTTACACTAAATGAATCACCGATCAAATTGGGCGTCAAGGTTAATGAGTGTTCTTCATAGATAATCGGATCGGAAGAAGAAATATAAAGCAAGGTTAGTCTTTTTGTTTTGGAAAGAGTAAGGATTTTGTGTGAGGGTATTTTTGTCCGAGTCACAAGGAAGTATTGAACGGGTCTAATCAGGTGAGTGAAATACGAGTTTATCACTCCCGTGATCCAAAATCCCCCTCCCTATAACAAAAGTGTTTCCATAATCTCGATGGTATTGGTCATATATCTTCGCCCTGATGGGGGGAGAGATCTACAACTCAACTTTCGGCGTACCATGGCCAAATCTTCAATGGAGTTAAATGATACCATGCTTATATGTGGAGGTATGAAATGAGTAGTTTTCTAGTATATGGAGTAGGAGCGAATAAAATGAGAAAGTTTGAGACAAATTGGGTCCAGGGATGAGGTTTCTTTATAAAGAGAAATACCCCAACGACTAGTTTTTTCGAAAAAGGTGAATGATTTAGCACAATTGGTTCTCGTGAATATCAAAAAAATCCGATTGTTTTTTTAAGCCCACATAAATCGGTGTTTATAATTGGAAATATAAACCGATTATGACTTAAGAGTCAACAAAAAGATCTGACTTCCAATGATAGTAATCGGTATTTATATTTGCACATGTAATCCGATTCTAATTAGAAAAAGATACAAAAACCTGACATTTTTGAGGCATGAAAAATCAGATTATACTAATGCGCACATAAATCGATTCCCTGATGAAGCCTCAACAATCGGTTTATAAGTGCAGTCATATAGACAGTTGTTTGCCTATATTTGCAAAACATACCTTAAAGCATGCATAAACTCGTTTCACCGTAAACCCATTACTTACCACAATTATAATTAAAACCACAAGTGAATTAAGCTCATAAACTCATTGTACCATACATAAATTAAAACCATAATTATCCATAAAAGTATTACGATAAAAACCACTAAAAGTTTTAAAAATTTAAACTTATAATATCTTAAATATCTATCATAAGAGAGAATCTACGTCATGGAGCTGCAACATTTGGAGCATCAGCATCACCGTCAACAACAATACCATCGGCAACAACAACTTCTTCTTCTGCCATTTGTGATAACAAACTATTCATATATCTGTCTATGATCTCCGATCTGCAATTGCATTCCTCTATTTCTGACAAACCTGATGAGCTCAATCATATTTTCATATGCAAGCTTGTCAGCCAGTGCCAATGCCTGCTCCATTGGGGGTCTCCCTTTCATAGGTGAACTTGTACATGTTTCTAGGCACAACAACTGGTTTTTAGTCAACATCCTCTTATTGGATGGGTCGAGAATAAAAGGATAAGTGAGCAAAGTATATATCTACAGAAGAAAAAAAATCTAGCTGAACAATCGGTGTACGAAATATGATTCTGTCAAGAAAAACATACAGGGAAATGAAACACCAGGAATCATTTTATACGACTTATATATAAATAAACCGATTGTGATATGGGAATCTCTACAAACAAGAGACATAATTGTTACTCGAACCACGTACATAAAAACCGATTGTAAGAGAATAAAGAGCAAAAAAAAAACAGAATCAGTGAATGCTAGTGCACTTATAAAATGATTCTTGCTTGTCTTTACGTATTTTAAATTCAAGACAAAATCAGTTGATGTTAACCATTCTATAAACTGATTCCTCTGCATGCACTTCAGGACACGAAAATTAAAACCCAGAATCGGTTGATACGATATATCTACGTAAACCGATTCCGGGTAAATCAGATATTTTGATTTTCAAAATTGGCATTTTTAACGTGTAAATCAATGAATAAATTTTAATTATAGAGCGGGTTGATGGAGATTTATCTTATCTTTAGCGGATCGGAGATGGTTGGACAAAAAGATAAAAAAAATAAAAATAATAAATTTGATTAGGGTTTATGGAAAGATAAGATGAGGGTGTAATTTTTTTTTGGGGTTTTTAAGTTTTTGGTTTTTATCTGGAAATGGTAATGAATTATATTTATATGAGTTAAGATTTGGGTTAGTTTGAGGTTAGATTAGTCATTTTGCCTATTTAGACACCTTGAAACCATTTACTCTAATTGGGAGAAGAAATTGATAGGCCTCAAATAAAACCCCTTGGCCTCAAACTAGGGAGGTTTTTTTTCACACTATCTCATATTTTGGATGCCATTTTTTTGTTTGAATAAAACCTAAATGGTAACAGATTTGAAACTAATATTTCGGGGACATGTTCCTCTATAAAGCTCTATATATCTACCAAAAATGAGTGCATTTTGAAATACTAATCCTTGCAATCTTACAACCGTAATTTTAATGTTTGAGAATTCGTTGATTTTCAACAACTGATTTTCTAAGTAATATGTATACATATAGGAATCCGCTAGCGTTAATTGAAAAAGCGGGGGTATAACAACCACACCCAATAATTCGTTCGGAAGTTTGTACGGAATAACTATGTTTGAGGGTAAAAACTGGTTCTACTGTTTTTGGTAAAATGTTGATGAGAAACGAATTCAAACCCTGAACAAATGCACTGCACGGGAGTACTTTTGAGTTTGAGAGATCAATCTATAAGACTCTGTCCTAAACCAAGAAATGGTCGTTCCAGATTCAATTCGGTCACAAGGTGAAGGAGAAGGGTTGATCTTAGGGAGGGAAGCGGAGAAGGTGTTTGAGATCAAAATGTTGAATTATGAAGGTGTGGCTGTTTATGACTTGTATCAGAAAAATGGTTTCTGGCTACTTGTGTTGATAACACTTGTATTGTTTGTCTAAATAGGTTGAAAAACCTATTTATACAAGTCATGTTCGAGCACACCCTGATCTCCTATGAAGTGGAGGTGATTAGGAAAATGGAGGAGTGGAATTGTGTAAAGAGTGGTGATCACCACGTTTCCACTATGAGGGTAAACTGGTCACGCTTTTACCCACTATCTCATTGATGTTAACTTTTCGTTCTTTCCTAACACGTTCTCGTAATGGGCGTGTTGCACGCCGTACGCTGTAAACCGCTAGACCAATACCCTAGTGAGCATCCCCCCAGTTTGTGACATGTTTGATGTCTCGAATAAGTGGGTCGAGTCGTGGGACTCGTCACTGAAAGCAACACACAATGTTTTTAGGTCAAATAATAAATTATTTGTAAAATCGACATTTATAAAGCATTGATTATAATCGATGTATGTAAAGCATCGCTTTTGAATAAGCAGCTTAAAATAATCGATGTGTTAGAAGCATCGCTGTTTTTGAGCTTGTATAAATTAGTCGCGATTCGATCGTCTTAAAAGAAGAGCACGACCGGACACCTTTTGGCAATCGTTTGGTAACTCTAGGGATGAGCTACTGCTTGGTCGATCACTCCCTGTAGGCAAGTGGCTGATGGTAGCCATTCTAAAATCCTACCGGTTGATCTAAATTAGATCCGGATCATTCAAATCGGCTGGCCAAGTTGAGTGGTCGAGACGATTTGCGACAGTTAGTGACTGTTGTTGATGCAGCGCAAAGGGCCATATTTGGGCGATCTTCCAGGATCGCACGGGCGAGCCGTAGATCATTCGATCGCTCTTTGCAGGAGAGGGGTGGACGGTGATCATTGAGGTACCTCATTGATCACCTAATATTTGATCCAAGTATTCCGACCAAGCTAGCGAAGTTGGATGGATGAGATATTTTTTGCGGCAGATGTTTGCTTCCGTTAATTTAGGGTTTGGAAACCGTGCAGCCAACCCTAATTTGGTTAAACGAACCAAAGTTGAGCGCTAATCTGAAAAGGACGATCGTCCATGTGTGAAGATGAGCCGCCAATGAGTATGCTGACATCTTCTGGGCCATATTAAATTACATCTAAGCCATTCGATTCGGCTGGCGAAGATGGGCGTTCGTGATCGATTTACGATAGTAACATATCGCCGCAAACACTGATTAGGGTTTAGATACGACCACATTCACCCTAGTTCGATCAAGCGGTTTGACGCGTCATTGACTTCCCTTGGGAAAATCGATCGAGTGGGAATAAAATTGGTCCAGTGGTGAACTCATGTGCACCTCATTGATCGCCTGAAACACGATCTAAGCTGTCCAACTATGCTGGCTAATTTGGACAGATGTGATGATTTTTGCGACAATAATATACTGCCGCAACCCAAAATTTAGGGTTTTGAAATAGCGTGTTTGCTCGATTTCGGGAAAACTATTTGATGCTCTCTGGTCTTGTCGTGGACAGATCGATCGACCAAGGGAGAAGTCGGGCCAACAACGAACACGTTGACACCTCTTTGATCGCTTGAGATGCGATCTAAGCCGTCCAACTAGGCTGGCTAAGTTGGACGGATGTGATGGGTTTTTGATACCGTTTTTGTCGGTCTTAGCTCGTTTGAGCTTATTTTATACATCGCGAACACCCATGTTTGAGTCGGCGTTTGAAGCACTTGTGAATGAGCAAAATAGGACTCGATCGACTAAGGCACTAGTGGGCCCGCCGGTGGTCACTATGGTGATTTCCTAGTTCTGTTAGGAGTAGTCTAAGCTTGTTAAATCGCGCGGCCAAATCGTGTGGCCGTGATCATTTTCGAGACAGATATTAACAGTCTAGATTTTTTCTAAGGAATTTAAGCGTGTTCAATCGAGTTAACTTAAAAGTGTGTCGATACAAAATTCTCTTTATCAAAGATTGATGTAGCCTGTGTGAGTACTTCCATGCAGATCTCAATACCGACACTTCGGGAGATTCATGCTACTCCGCTGAGAGTGAGCATTTAATCGTCATGTCATGTCAATATTAAGAGTTCGGCTGGGAACATAGCATAGGAAAATACTAGGCAAGTCATGCATTAGTGAATAATGCTGGTGGAAGATAAAATTCACAGAATATTTTGGGATTGCTGTTGCACGCACCATTCTGAGTAAATTTCATATTTACAGATATATTGAATTGCTCAATACATATGTCGGCGAAGAGGCTGAATAACTCATTGATTTTAAATGACTTCTGTTCCTTTGCAGGATGACAACGCATTAAATACAGGGTTTACGATTTTAGCCCTTGAAATAAAAACCACCATCAACATTAAGTCCCCTGCTTAGTATGTAACAATGACATTGTTGCGGGGAAAGTACTAAATGGTGACAAATAAAGGTAAAACTTATGAGACAAAGTTAGATGTTACCAGGAGAGATGGGTCGACCTGTCCTTGGAACATGTCACGTTCAAGAGGCGTCCAGGTAAGCGTTCCCCTAGTATGATGTCGGTTGGCCCCAGGTAGATTAGGCATACTGTTGGTTGGGATCTCAAACTGTATTCCAAGTCCCTTGTACATCTGAGTTTCGTTCGAGAGCGGGTCCTAGATTTCTTGGCTTCGGTTAGCATGGAGGAAAAGTGGAGGCGCGATGAAGCATCTCAGCTAACAAGTGCTAGGGATGAAAGGTTTGCTTCCCGGATAAAGTGAAGGAGGGTGGAGCATAACATGAACTCCTGGATAAACATGAATACCCTTTTCATGACGACTTCATAATCCTCGACTCTGATGTGGACGGGCCATATCATGAGGAATATCCTTAAAAGGATGCTGAAGCAAATTCTAAAAAAAGATGTTGAAGAAGCTCAAGGGGATGTTGAAACGGCTTCCAGAGAGGACTCTAGCGAAGGTGCCATTGGCCCTGGCGTTGATGACACTTATTTGATGTTAGTAGTCTTTGTTTCATGTGGATGGATCCAGGGCTTGATCTAATAATAATCCCTCATTCATGCTGCTTTTATGATTTTATGTTTCCAGTTGGATGAATGAATGAAATCTCCCGACTAAGAAATCCAAATTCTTAGAAAGATCTCGCAATACCTTGAAACTTTAGACGTAGCGCTCCTCGGTAAGGTTGGAGTAGAGCCTGTGTACATGATTTTGCAATTTGAGCTCTCACATTCTTTTGTTTGATATTCCTCTTGCAGACTACACGCTTCTTGAAGATTTGTGGCGTGCCGTCTAGGTAGATAGAAGGATGGACGTTGTGCCTCGAAGCTTTAAGGACTTCGTTCCAAGCGACATCTTTTTAACCGTATACTGAATCTTGGATCGTTGTGTAGAATGGGATGTGATGAGAAGTCCCAAGTTACAGTTCAGATTCGATGGCGTAGCTGGATACGTGAAAAACATCTCCGATTTGTACTTTTGGAGTCTTCGATGCACATGTACGTATTCATGTTGAGAATTTTCTGCGGATCGTAAGGCTTCAACAATGATGATGCTAATATTAGAAATAAACCGGTTGAGGGACGTGAAGGTATCATGTGCTGGCAGTCCCCAGGTGTAATTATCCCGAGCTTATTTTTTCTTGAAAGACGTACTTCCATTGCATTTGCTGGTAAGGTGTTGAAGCGTCTTCGGCCTCTGAAAAGAGCGCTGAAGCGGCTTCGGGGGAGAGTGCTGAAACGGCTTCGGGAGAGAGAGCGTTGAAGCGGATTCTTCTGGAGAGAGCGTTGAAGCGTCTTCAGGAGAGAGCGTGCATTGAAGCGGCTTCTAGAGTGCGTTGAAGTGGCTTCTGGAGCGTGCGTTGAAGCGGATTCTTCTGGAGAGAGCGTTGAAGCGGCTTCAGGAGAGAGAGCGTGCGTTGAAGCGTCTCCTAGAGTGTGCATTGAAGCGGCTTCTTCTGGAGAAAGCGTTGAAGCATCTTCAAGAGAGAGCGTGCGTTGAACCGGCTTCAGGAAAGAACTCCAGTGAGGGTGCCCTTAACCCTTGATTTCGAAATATGATTTCTTACTGTTCTTATGAGACGATATGATATGGCATATGGGAAGACGACACAAAAACAGTGCTGGCCGGCAAGTCGTGTTTTCTCCTCATGGGAAAGAATATCGTTTCTACTGTAACATCTCAACGCATGCGACGCTGGCAATGGTGATTTGAAATATAGGAGATAACAATAACGGTTAACGATTCGACCAACCTTCAGTTTGACTTTCCATTGCAAATTACATGCTTCTTGATTGACCGTCTCTCTTGTGTTAAAGAAGTCCTTGACTGACGGCGAAGGAATTTCATGGTGAGCCTCCGTCCCCAAGTATGGTTTACGTGATTCTATCATGTGCGGTCGATGGGTTCACCATGATGAAGATATCACCCTCTTGCTGATGACTATGTACAAAACAGGTTGGATGGAGCTTGGATGGCTACGATCACGATCCTTAACAAGGACGAGTGATGACTACATGCACAAATCTTGGTAGTGACAAGTGGTGGCTACGTCTATGGATCTTGAAAGGAAAGAGCGGCATCTACGAGCACGAACCTTGGTGGTCCACCACCATGAATATTGACGGGATTTAATAAATCACGCATGCGGGTTTATTCTCCCTTATTTATTTATTTTTGTGAAGCAGCTCTTCCCTGATTCCATGTGTGCGGAAACTCGCCTGTCATTGTTTGTATAAATGCTCCATCATGGTTTGTACGGTTTCATGGACGGAGTCCCCAGGAACTATGCAATTCCTGACGGGAAGAGGGTTTCTTCGAACTCCCACTGTGGATAATTGAAGTTATCATACATCTGTGGTAACGAAAATATTTGGGATTTGACATTTGTTCTTGAGTTGGTGGGCGTCTGATAGGAGGTAGTTTGATGGCATCATCTTGAATCCATACTTCAAGGAGTTCAATCACTTCATCGATCGGGAACGGGAAGTTTGGAGAAGCATCTCCAGTTTCTTGTTATTGTGCAGGAGTCTTTATCCGCGGCCTTTCGGGATGGGGCCGTCTGATGCGCTGGTGGTGCACGTTTGAGTTGTTTTTCTGCAACTTGAGATTTTCTATTTCCTCCTACACTCACCAAGCTTACAGAGGGTTGATTGTTGTATTTTTTGTTGATGAGACGTCTGTTTCCTCGAATATCACGTGTATATTCATTCCTGGCGGGTCTGATTCCTTCCAGCAAGGCTGGTGCTGTTGTATTCTACCGCCTAGCATCTTCATGAAGTTGAGAAAACGTCTGGAAGCGCAGGTTCTCCAGTAAAGCGCGATGAAAGGTGCCATTCCATTAATGCACAACTCTAATAATTGATGTTCAGTCACATTTGGATCATAGTGCTTGAATCCAATTGGCTATGCGGTTTGGTGTAATTTTGTTGTACCTGGTGTACACTCTCCCGGTAAGTGACTTTGATAACTCTTTCAGGAGGAGGACATGATTGTATTCGTGCTCTTCTAATGACTCCATAAAACGAGAGATGTGTTCACGGGCATTACCTGTTCCGTCATAACGGGAAAACTGAGGACAAGAGAATCCTCTCGGAAGAGGAACTCTTTGCACATCAGGAGGATACAGAGATTGATGCTAGTGCATGTTCACCGGGTTTTCCTTGCTTCGATTTTGGAGGAGATGCTCCAGATCCTCACGTGTGATGAAGTTAGATGGCTGATTCCTTTCTCTTGAGCGCTCAGGAGCAACACTAACTTACTCATCTATGAATGCACGCTCTGTTGAAATGCTTGCGCCAAAAGTGTTGAAAGTAATCCTTATTGGCTCCACGGGATGACGCGTCTCTTTTGGTAGTCGTTCGGTTAGCGTCTTGAGGAAAGTGAGTACCTCTTTCTGAGTTGTGGCCATGTCCGTCTGAGCCTTAGCGGGAACTTCTTGTCTTTCCATCAAATCAAAAATGTAATAGGGTGTTGGCCTCCTATGGCTCCTCCAGTTTCTCGTCCTGATAGGGGAGTGGCAGTAGCTCTAGTAACAACCGGGGATTTACGCTCGAAGGAACATTGGGAGTAGCGGAAGCGGCTCTGGCTCTGGTGATTGGAGGTGTCACGCATAAGGGAACGCTTCCTGCACCGCTGGTATTGGTGGTTGAGTATGTAGTACCACGAGATGCATTGTTCGTGCTGGTAGGCGGTACATTGGTGTCGCCGGTAGGGATGTTGACACCAGGGGTGTTGTCAGCGCCAGTAACATCAGGATTTTTCGCTGATCCAGACCTAAGATACACCATCTTGAATTTTAAGAAAATTGAAATGAAATTGAAAATTGATTGTGCAACCGAGAGATTAATCTCCCACTGTGGTCGCCAATTGTTTGAGGGTAAAAATTGGTTCTGCTGTTTTTGGTAAAGTGATGATGAGAAACGAATTCAAACCCTAAACAAATGCACTGCATGGGAGTACTTTTGAGTTCGAGAGATTAATCTGTAAGACTTTGTCCTAAACCAAGAAATGGTCGTTCCAGATTCAGTCACAAGGTGAAGGAGAAGGGTTGATCTTAGGGAGGGAAGCGGAGAAGATGTTTGAGATCAAAATGTTGAATTATGAAGGTGTGGTTGTTTATGACTTGTATCAGAAAAATGGTTTCTGGCTACTTGTGTTGATAACACTTGTGTTGTCTGTCTGAATAGGTTGAAAAACCAATTTATACAAGTCATGTTCGGGCACACCCTCATCTCTTAGGAAGTGGAGGTGATTAGGAAAATGGAGGAATGGAATTGTGTAAAGAGTGGTGATCACCACGTTTTCACTATGAGGGGAAACTGATCACGCTTTTACCCACTATCTCATTGTTGTTAACCGTTCGTTCTTTCCTAACACGTTCTCGTAATCGGCGCGTTGCACGTTGCACGCTGTAAACCGCCAGACTAATACCCCAATGAGCATCTCCCAGTTTGTGACATGTTTGATGTCTCGAGTAAGTGGGTCGAGTCGTGGGACTCGTCACTGAATGCAGCACACAGTGCTTTTTAGTCAAACAATAAATTATTTGTAAAACCGTTATTTATAAAGCGTTGCTTATAATAGATGTATGTAAAGCATCACTTTCTAATAATTAGCTGAAAATAATCGATTTGTTAGAAGCATCGCTGTTTTTGAGCTTATCTAAATTAGTCGCGAGTCGATCGTCTTAAACCAAGAGCACGACCGGACACCTTTTGGCAATAGTTTGGTAGCTCTAGGGATGAGCTACTAGTTGGTCGATCACTCCCTGTAGGCGAGTGGAGGATCGTAGCCATTCTAAAATCCTACCGGTTGATCTAAATTAGATCCAGATCGTTCAAATCAATTGGCCAAGATGAGTGGTCGAGACGATTTGCGGCAGTTAGTGACTGCTGTTGAAGCAGCACAAAGGGCCATCTTTGGGCGATCGTCCGGTATCGCACAGGCGATCCGTAGCTCATTTAATCGTTCCTTGCAGGAGGGGGTGGCCGGTGATCATTGAGGTAACTCATTGATCGCCTAATATTTGATCCAAGTCGTCCGACCATGCTAGTGAAGTTGGACGGACGAGATAGTTTTTGTGGCAGATGTTTGCTGCCGTTGATTTAGGGTTTGGAAACCGTGCGGCCAACCCTAGTTTGGTTAAACGAACCAAAGCATTGAGCGCTAATTTGAACAGGTCGATCGTCCATGTGTGAAGATGAGCTGCCAGTGAGTATGCTGACATATCCTGGGCCAACTTAAATTAGATCTAAGCCATTCGATTTGACCGGCGAAGATGGGCGGTCGTGATCGATTTGCGACAGTAACATGTCACTGCAAACACCAATTAGGGTTTAGAGACGGCCACATTCATCCTAGTTCGATCAAGCGGTTTGACGCTTCATTGACTTCCTGTAACACCTCGTGTTTTTAGCATGACGCATGCTCAAAAATGCGATATGGTCTAAATGAAGCTTCATCCAAAGCTTTTGTTGCGTAGGAAAAGGAACATTGGCCCTTGGCCAATGCGTTGACAATGTTCAGCCAACATGGCTGCACATCGGGTTGGCAGCGGACAACCAACATGGCTGCACATCGGGTTGGCAGCGGACAGCCAACATGGCTGCACATCGGGTTGGTAGTGAACAGCCAATATGTCTGCACATTGGGTTGGCAGCGGACAACCAACATGGCTGAACATCAGGTTGGCAGTGGACAACCAACATGGCTGAACATCGCAGTTGGCAAGAATGGTAAGGTGCAGCCATCATGGCCTGGGGAGTTGATGAATGATTTTTTCTCCCCCAATTTGAGTTGTAAAAATGTCAAATTAACATATATAGGGATGGGTACTTGGTTGAAGGTGCATATACGAACTATGCACCAAGTCAGATAGCCTTAGAGATGTACATCCATCACGGCTAGACATTGGAGTGGCCTATGGGCCAAAGACGGAAATACAACCATCACGGCCCTTCACAGGACATGGCTTAATAAATCTTCAGCCGTCATGGCCGGACATTGAAACTGGCTTGTGAGCCAGAACTGAATGTACAACCATTACGGTCGTACATCGCAGTTGGACAGAATGGTAAGGTGCATCCATTACGTCCTGGGGAGTTGATGAATGATTTTTTCTCCCCTAATCTAAGTTGTAAAAATATAAAGTTAACATATATAGGGAGGGGTAGTTGGTTGATGGTGCATATGCGGACCATGCACCAAGTAAGCTTCATAGCTTAGCCGGAAGAGTATAAATGATGCCTAAGGCTCATTTATAGTTGTGTAGCCTCGCGAAGAGTTCATTTGATGCTTAGGCATCATTATGCCATATTGCAGACCAAACATGCATCACTTGGATGTATTTTAACGGAGCGGCCTATACGAACTAGGCCTTTACCATCATTGCTTGGCCACGACCTCGAAAACGAGTTGGTTTAAGTTTCTGTCCCTTCGAGGATGAACTACGGTTTGTGCTTGATCCCTTTAGAGTAGGGAAGGGTACGTAGGCAGCCGCAATGAGTTGCAGCATTGCCGGTCCAGCACGTTGTTACTCATATCATCTTATTTAGAGATGATTGATGCACTTTGGCCTCTCATATCATCTGGCTCGGTAGCTCGATGCAAGAGATGCTTGTGGCCAGACTTGATGAGGCAAGTTGCATGCCAGCCAGTGGATGCTCATACTTCCTATCAATGCGTTCGACATAGGCTAAAAACCCGAGTGTCGTAATTTAGCTCAAGAGGAGTCAATTTTGATGGGAAACGACCGAAAGATTAAGACATGTTGATCTATAAATCAACATGGTCACCAGAATTTAGCCAAATTCCATCGTTTAGAAAATACTGTTTTTGTCGTTTTAGGAAAGTCTTTATTTTCTTAATAAAACCTTTGCGGATCAAGGGTGAGTTGGGACGGTGTGGAAGCTAAATTGGCTACATCATGCTCCACGAGCATGCTTGCAAAGGCGAATGAACATGCATTTTCCTAGATTTAAGGCACATATCGTAGCTTCATCATGGCGCATCCGGGAGATTACGGCCTGCGGGGCAACGCGCCAAAGGCGTAATTTTCCGGTCCGTCAGACTTCCCTTGGGCAAGTCGATCGAGTGGGAGTAAAATTGGGTCGGTGGTGAACTCATGTGCACCTCCTTGATCGTCTGAAATGCGATCTAAGCCTTCCAACTAGGATGGCTAAGTTGGACGGATGTGATGATTTGCGATAATAATATACTGTCGCAACCCAAAATTTAGGGTTTTGAAATAACGTGTTTGCTCGAGTTTGGGAAAACGATTTGATGTTCTCTGGTCTTGCCGTGGACAGGTTGATCGACCAAGGGAGAAGTTGAGCTAACGAAGAACACGTTGGCACCTCTTTGATCGCTTGAGATGCAATCTAAGCCATCCAACTAGGCTGGCTAAGTTGGACGATGTGATGGGTTTTTGAGACCGTTTTTATCGATCTTAGCTCGTTTGAGCTTGTTTTATACAGCGCGAACACCCATGTTTGGGTTGGTGTTTGAAGCACTTGTGAATGAGCAAAATATGACTCGATCGACTAGGGCACTAGTGGGCCCTCCGGTGGTCACTATGGTGATTGCCTAGTTCTGCTAGGAGTAGTCTAAGCTTGTTAAATCGCGCGGCCAAATAGTGTAGCCTTGATCATTTTCGAGACTGATATTAACATTCTAGATTTTCCCTAAGGAATTTAAGCGTGTTCGATCGAGCTAACTTAAAAGTGCGTCGATACAAAATTCTATTTTTCAGAGAGTAATGCAACCTGTGTGAGTACTTCCATGCAGATTTTAATACTGACACTTCGGGAGATTCATGCTACTCTGCTGAGAGTGAACATTTAATCGTCATGTCATGTAAATATTGAGAGTTTGGCTGAGAACAAACCATAGGAAAATACAAGGCAAGTCATGCATTAGTGAATAATGCTGGTGGAAGATAAAATTCATATAATATTTTGGGATTGCTGTTGCACGCACCATTCTGAGTAAATTTCATATATACATATATATTGAATTGCTCAATACATATGTGAGCGAAGAGGCTTAAGCATTCATTGCTTTTAAATGGCTTATGTTCCTTTGTATGATGACAGCGCATTAAATACAGAGTTTACGATTTTATCCCTTGACCTGAAAACCACCATCAAAAAACTCCAATATTATTCTGAGAGTACCAGCATATGAAGCAAGCTCAACCAAGAAAAATATCAAAGAGTTATATCTCTTTTTCTCAAATCAATCATCAAATCAAACAGATAAAAATCTATGAGCCTGATTGATATGAGATACTTGGACGTCGAGGTGTAAAACGTGTCGTCCCAGCACAGCCCAGCCCAGCCCACGAAATTATGTGCTTCGCGTGCTATGTGTCGTGTTGTGCTGTGCCGGAGATTATGGCGTCCCGTGCTAGAAGGCGTGTTGGGCTGGGCTGGGCCAGAAAAATAAACATGATGTGCCAGGATGTGCTATGCCGGGCACATCTATTTTATATTTAGCAATATAAATGTTTTCCAAATATTTATGTATTATATGTATTATTATGAAAATAAGTCACCATAACGATAATAAAATGTCAATAATTGGCTAGAATAAAGGCACTTTTGTGAAATATACACAAAATGTGATGTATTGTGCCATGTTGTGCAGTATTTTATACATATTATGACGTGCTTTCTTAACGCGATATGTTATTCCGTGCCACGTGCTAATCCGTACCGCGTGTTGTGCTGGGATACTATGCCGAATGTTGTATTTTCCGGTACATCATTATGGATTGGATTAGACTTTCTGGTAGGTATACTTAATTCTCTCATTTCTTGAACCAGCCCGTCCCATGAAGTTAACGTGTTATGTCGTGCTGGGCTAAGTCACGTGCTGTACTGGGCAGTGCTCCAATTAGTTATTAATTCTACTTATGATTCTGGCATCTCTATAGAAAATCATGAGTCCACTAGCATTTTGAATATCCCACAAGACCTTCGTCTTATATACTGTTGTTGATGGTGGTTTTTAGAACCTTAGTCTGACGTGACGTCACCCTGTACGGAAACAGAGTCGTGAGTACCAATATCTTTACTAGCGCATTTATTGAGCCTTTCAATTCGTCTACAACGAATTTACTAGGGTACCTTTTTTTTATATATCTATATGCTATGTTCCACGACAGTACCCTCAAGTATCGACTGGCATTGTCTCCGCACATGCCAGCCGCGCATGCTAGCCAAGTGTGCCAACGGCATGCCAACCACACTTCCGCGCCAACGACATACCAACCATGCAAGCCACATCTCCGCGTCAAAGGCATGCCAATCATGCCAGCCGCACCACCGTGCCAAAGGCATGCCAGCCATATCTCCGCGCCAAAGGCATGCCAACCATGCCAGCCGCACCACCGTGCCAACGGCATGCCAACCATGCCTGCCACACCTCCGCGCGAAACGCATGCCAACCATGCCAGCCGAACCACCGTGCCAACGGCATGCCAACTATGTCAGCCACACCTGCGCGCCAAAGGCATGCCAACCATGCCAACCGCACCACCGTGCCAACGACATGCCAACCATGCCAGCCACACCTCATGCGCCAAAGGCATTCCAACAATTCCAGGCGCACCACCGTGCCAATAACATGCCAACTATGCCAGCTACACCTTCGCGCCAAAGGCATGCCAACCATGCTAGCCACACCACCGTGCCAACGGTATGCCAACCATGCCAGCCACATCTCCGTGCCAAAGGCATGCCAACAATGCCAGCCTCACCACTGTGGAAACGACATGCCAACCATGCCAGCCACATCTCCGTGCCAAAGGCGTGCCAACCATGCCAGCCGCACCACTGTGCCAACGACATGCCAACCATGCCAACCGCACCTCCGTGCCAACGACATGCCAACCACATCTCCGCGCCAAAGGTATTCCAACCATGCCAGCAGCACCACCGTGCTAACGACATGCCAACCATGCCAGCCACATCTCCGCGCCAAAGGTGTGCCAACCATGCAAGCCGCACCACCGTGCCAATGTCATGCCAACCATGCCAACCACACCTCCGCGCCAAAGGCATGCCAACCATGCGAGCCGCACAACCGTTCAAACAGCATGCCAACCATGCCAGCCACACCTCACGCGCCAAAGGCCCAATCATGGCAGCCGCACCGCCGTGTCAACTGCATGCCAAAGCCATGCCTCCATACCGCTAGCTTCCGAACGGAGGGTTGCAACAATCAACGGCTACCCTTCCCTCTGATATGCAAATCTCAGCCATACAAGTTCTCCAGCAAACGCGTGGAAACTTCTGGCCCAATGCCAAATTCCACGGTTTATGCCAAAACCCTAATTTGGCCGCGCCTAAAACATGCCAAACCATGCCGGTCATGCCTCCATGCCGCTGGCTGCCAAACGGAGGGTTGCAACAATCAACGACTATCCTTCCCTCTGAGATCCAAATCTTAGCCGTACAAGTTCGCCACCAAACGCGTGGAAACTTCTGGCCCAATGCCAAATTCCAAGGTTTATGCCAAAGCCCTAATTTGGCCGTGCCTAAAACATGCCAAAGCCATTCCGGCCATGCCTCCAAGCCGCTGGCTGCCAAACGGGGGGTTGCAACAATCAACATCTACCCTTCCCTCTGAGATGCAAATCTCAGACGTACAAGTTCGCCACCAAACGCATGGCAACCTCTTGGCTGCGATTCCAAAACTCCGCGGTTTGTTCCAAACCCTAATTCGGGCCATGCCAAGAGCATGCACGAGCCATGCTGGCCATGCCTCCATGCCGCTGGCTGCCAAACGAAGGGTTGCAACAATGAACGACAAACCCTCCTTCTGAGATGCAAATTTCAGCAGTACAAGATTGCCACCAAACCAAATGATTTGTGGCAACCTCTTGGCTGAGTTGCCAAAATTCTGCGGTTTGCGCCAAACCTTAATTTGACCGCGCCAAGAGCATGCACGAGCCATGCCGGCCATGCCTCCATGCCGCTGGCTGCCAAACGGAGGGTTGCAACAATCAACGACTATCCCTCCTTCTGAGATGCAAATCTCAACCGTACAAGCTTGCCACCAAACCAAACGATTTGTGGCAACCTCTTGGCTGCGATGCCAAAATTCCGTGATTTGCGTCAAACCCTAATTTGGCCGCGCCAAGAGCATGCACGAGCGATGTCGGCCATGCCGCTGGCTATCAAACGGAGGGTTGCAACAATCAACGGCTACCCTTCTCTCTAAGATGTAAATCTCAGCCGTACAAGTTCTCCACCAAATGCGTAACAATTTCTGGCCCAATGCCAAATTCCACGGTTTATGCCAAAACCCTAATTTGGTCGAGCCAATAACATGCCAAAGCCATGCCGGCCATGCCTCCATGCCGCTGGCTGCCAAACAGAGGGTTGCAACAATCAACGGCTACCCTTTCCTCTGAGATGCAAATCTCATCCGTACAAGTTCGCTACCAAACGCGTGGCAACTTCGGGACCAATGCCAAATTCCACGGCTTATGCCAAAACCCTAATTTGGACGCGCCTAAAACATGCCAAAGCCATGTCGGCCATGCATCCATGCCGCTGGCTACCAAACAGAAGGTTGCAACAATCAAAGGCTATCCTTCCCCTGAGATGTAGATCTCAGCCGCACAAACTCGCCACCAAACGACTTGTGGAAACCTTTGGATGCACTTCCAACTCTTTGGGCACGACACCCACTTAGCCATGCCAATTCTTTGGTCACGACACCAAACCTTAATCAGCCTCGCCAAGAGCATACGCAAGCCATGACAACACCATGGGCACGCCTATGGCTGCCAAACGGAAGGTAACCAAAATCAACGGCTAACCTTCCTCTCAAGATGCAAAATCTCGGCCGTCGAAGGTCACCACCGAACCGGCAAGCCTCTCAATCTTAACTTTCCAAACAATAGCAACATGCTACACATTTTCCACGAAAACACTCGAGACATCAAAATATGTCACAAAATTGGGGGATGCTCATCAGGGTATTGGTCTGGCGATTTACAGTGTGCAGCGTACACTACGCCCGTTACAAGAAAATGTCATAAGAGTGAGGCATTTAATAAATACAGGAAGTAATGGTGAAAAGTTTCATTATGGAAACATCAATTCCAGGCGTTACCCGTTACTGCTTTCTTCCATTACTCAACCATTTCCACTTCTTACGAGACCAGGGTACGTTTTGTTGTGACTTGTATAAATAGGTCTCACCTATTTCCACCAAAGGACAGGTTTTGGGTCAGGACAATACAACACTCAGAAAAATCACTTGTTAGCTTTCCCATCTGTTAGCTTTCCACTTTCTAATACAAGTCGTCAAACAACTACTCTTCCCAAATCAACTATTCTGGTCTCAACACTCTCTTCGCTTCCCTCCCTAGACCAACCCTTCTCCTTCACTTTGTGACCGAAGCAAGTCTGGAACGGCCATTTCTTGGTTTAGGCCGGATTTTTACAGATTGATCTCTCGAATCAAAGTACTCCCTTGCAGTACATTGTTTAGGGTTTAGACTCGTTTCTCACCCACACACTCGAAATTACCAAAATCAGTAGAAACTTTTTTCACCGTAAAACAATTGGCGACCACCGTGGGAGATTAATCTCTCGGTTTCAATATAGATTTCCAATTTCCAGTTTTACCTTTCAATTCCGATCTCAAGATGGTAGAAGCAAACAATCCGCTCGGGAATCAATGTCTCAGTTATCAATTATCACACGACGAGGAGTGACTGGGGACTTAACGCGGTCAGGACGGTGTCACCCATAAAACTACGGTGGACATGCATGTGGCTAGGGTTTCCACCAAGATGGAATAACAAGCTAAAGGAGGAACGCTGGAATATATACTTGGAGTATGCTCATTGTGTTGCTACTACCTCCCAGACGAGGGAATAAAACTGATGATACGGGATAAAGAAGATGGGTAGCGCCTTTTATAGGCATGATGTTTTTGGAGCTCGATTGGAGGAAGGTTTCCTATTTTTGGTTACACGTGGGAAGAGGCAAACGGGCCCGCTAGCAACGCTCCATGGAGCCAACATGCCATGGCCAACCTAGCGCCAAGAGACCGCCAGCGCCATCTCCACGCTTCAGCCAGCACCATCTCCGCATCCTAGCCGGCACCATCTCCGCATCCCCTCCACTCCTGGCCAGCGCCAACAACTTGCATCCTTCCAGCGCCAACATCTTGCATCCTTTCTAGCGCTAACAGTTTGCATCTTTCCAGCGTCAGCAGCTTGCATCCTTCCAGCGCTAACAGCTTGCATCTTTCCAGCGCCAGCAGCTTGCATCCTTTCTAGCGCTAACAACTTTCATCCTTCCAGCGTCAGCAGCTTCAATCCTTACAGTGCTAACAGCTTGCATCTTTCCAGCGCCAGAAGCTTGCATCCTTTCTAGCGCTAACAGCTTGCATCCTTCCAGCGCTAACAACTTGCATCTTTCTAGCGCCAACAGCTTGCATCCTTCCAGCGCTAACAACTTGCATCTTTCCAGCGCCAGCATCTTGCATCCTTTCCAGCGCTAACAGCTTGCACCCTTCCAGCGCCATCTTTTCGCTCCACAACCATCCAAAGTCCGGCGCCATCTTCTCCGCTCCACAACCATAAAAAGCAGCGCCATCCTCACCCTTCGAAACAACACCATGGCTCCAGCACTCCGTGATGAAATCCGCGCCATCTCTGCACGATACACCTACGATCACCAGAACCAGAGCCGCTTTCGCCAGCCCAACGTTTCTTCAAGTATGACAACTCCAACCGTCACCAGAGTCGCTGCTACTCCACCACTAGGGCAAGAGACTGGAGGATCCGGAAGAAGCCGACCTCCTTTTACCACTGATGATTTGATGGAAAGACAAAAGGTTCTCGTAAGGCTCAGACAGACGTGTGTATAACTCATAAAGAGATACTTATTTCCTCAAGACACTGACGGAGCGGCCACCATAAGAGTCACGTCAACCCAAGAGGGAGCTGATAAGGAATACTTTTAACATCCGGCACGGGCACTTCAGCAGGAAGTGCGTTTATAGATGAAGAGGCTCGCTTTGCTCTTGAATTCCCAGTATAAGGGAATCATCAATCCAATTTCATCACACGTAAAGATGAGGAACGAATTTTCCAAAATCGAGGCAAAGGAAATCAGTAACCCTCCTGAGTTCACAAAGACCCTCTTCCCGTCAGGAGCTCCATGATTTCTGGGAACTTCGCCCACAAAATCGTGCAGTCTATGATGAAACATTTATGTGAGATTCTATGTTTCTCCAAGGTGTAGCGTCAAGACATATCTGCATCCCTCAACCGCACTGCATTAGGAAAGCATATGTTCCAGCCAGGGAAGTCGTTCCCAAACCCCAACCTCTCCTGGAAAGCACGATTGATAGATGGAACTAGGGACTCCTAACTACTGTTCGCTTGAAGGGTGTCCAGTTTGACATCCCGTTGATTGACGCAGCCGCTCCGCTTTAACGTCCTTCAGCAGCGGCTCCGCTTCAACGTTCGCTCCAGCAGCCTCTCCGCTTCAACGTCCTCCAGCAACGGCTCTACTTCAACATCCTCCAGCAGCGGCTCCGCTTCAACGTTCGTTACAGCAGCCGCTCCGCTTCAATGTCATCCAGCAGCGGCTCCACTTCAACGTCATCCAGCAGCGGCTCCGCTTTAACATCTGTTCCGGAAGCGGCTCCGCTTCAACGTTCGCTCCAGCAGCTGCTCCGCTTCAGCGTTCTCTCCATAAGATGCTCCAGGATCCGAAGCCGAAGCTTAAGCATTTGGCTCCTTAAGTTTCAACGTCCTCTCCAAGAGCTGAAGCCGCTTCAACGCCGCTCCCTCCTTCCAAAGATCGTACCGTGGCCGCTACTCCTTCCTGCAAAGTGTCGTGCTACCACACTCCCCATGTCAAGGATCATGATCGCATACAGTCAATCTTCATATTCACGGACACCTTTTGATCCATCCCTCAAAAACTCGTGATCATAGAAATTTTGCTCGCTTACGCATCCAGCCAATCCTTTTACTTCCATGGATGCCCACACAATTCCGTCCAACCTACTTTGTTCCAGCGACAATGTAGTCTCTTCTGATTACATCCGCTACCAAGAACTGTTGCTTCTCATTTGCCGATATCATCCAGAGCTCCACCACAACAGCAATCACTACAAATATTTAAACGAAATCCCTTCACTGTCAAAGCTCACAAGACACATTCAACCAAAAAGACATAGCCACAACAAGGTCATATACCCTTCAAGGATGTAGTGCAAGAATAACATCACCTCTATGTCTAGAAGACTCCTTCAATACTTTACGAGGCCGTGGTGGATCTATCCTGCTCATAGGAAAACAGCTTCAGAAACTAAAGAAAAATGCCACTGGGGACTGCTCATCGCAGTCCATCCCGACGATCATTAAAGACTCATGAGATAACTCGAGAGACGCGGCTGAAACATTTTCTTGAAGAAAAAGAGGGAGCCAGAATAAACAACATAACTCTCTCATATCTACCTCTTCGCTATCCAGAATATTTCGTCCATGTAATATCCTGAGCATCCCAGCGTCACATCCAGAAGAGTACAATAAGCTTGTATCAAATCCCGTGGACGTGGATTCAAGGCGATGCAATATAAGTATGCTACACATGGGTACTACCAGCATGAGACGCTTTAACCCCCTCAACCTGGTTATTTCTGATTTCAACATCATCACTGCCGATGTTTTACGAGTCGCGGGAATTTCTCAACATGAAGCCGCACATGTGCATTGAAGACTCCAAAAGAACGCCACAAAGATACATTCACATATTTGGCCATGCCATCGGATCAAACAGAAGTATAAATGGGGACTGCTCACTGCATCTCATTCCATACGATAGTCCAAGATTCAGAAGATGGTTCGCAAGATGTTGCTTGGAACAAAGTCCTTGAAGACTTGATAGCAGCACATCGGTAACGGAATGTCTCCCAACTCATCTATTTCATCCAGTGGCTTCAGAAGATTTCTACCATACAATCATCCACAGCATATCATCATCGCGATCAGATGGACCGACAATGCAGCCATAATTTCCAAGATTATCCCTGAGATGATCGTTGTCGAGCATATATTTCATCCATTCGTCCCAAGAATGCGATGAAGTTTGGTAAATTTTGGAATCCACTGGAGAGACACTGCAGACGAAAGCACGGATCCGGACGAGAAACAAAAAACAGAATAGGGTCGATACCTCTTTTCATGCGGACGGAGTTTCTAAAGTTTGAACAAAATAAAGATTCCTTCTTGCTCCATGAACGGGTATAGATGACTGGGCGCGACTATGCCACCTCGGGCCCGCAACATCCCTCCTGAGTTTTTCTTGAGTTTTACTGTCAGGCTGTTTTAGTCTCATAAACGAACTCAAAACTATATTCCCTCGAGGAGAGATAGGGAATTCTTTTCTGATCAGAATGGAGGGGCGGACCGTCAAAATTCGAGTTCTTACGAGAATTATACAACGATTTTAGTAAGGGGCGCTAATTAGGGTTTCGGCATGCCAAACCCTAATTTAGACAAAGTTGTCAGGAGCCATCACCACCGTTTGGTAGCCGAAGTTCCAGCACCATCACCACGGTTTGGTATCCAAAGTTCCAAAACCAGTCCCCATCCTTCCACGGAACTGGAGCAAGTCGTCATCCTTCCACAGAACTGGAGCCAGCCGCCATCATTCCACGGAAATGGAGCCAGTCGTCATCCTTCCACGGAACTGGAGCCAGTCATCATCCTTCCAAGGAACTTAAGCCAGTCGCCATCGTTTCACGGAACTGG
Source organism: Papaver somniferum (assembly GCF_003573695.1). Classification (NCBI taxonomy): domain Eukaryota; kingdom Viridiplantae; phylum Streptophyta; class Magnoliopsida; order Ranunculales; family Papaveraceae; genus Papaver; species Papaver somniferum. Next base: position 5,772,519 of record NW_020624820.1, on the reverse strand, counting down.
ATCCAGTCGTCATCCTTCCACGGAACTGGATCCAGTCGTTATCCTTCCACGGAATTGAAGCCAGTCGCCATCATTCCACGGACCTGCAATATCCCTCCTGAATTCTTCTTGAGTTTTACTGTCAGACTGTTTTCACCTTCTAAACGAGCTCAAAACCTAAATATTCCCTCGTTGGGAGATAGGAAATTATTTTCCAATCAGAATGGAGGGGCGGACCATCAAAATCCGAGTTCGTACGAGAATTCTACAACAATCTTAGTAAGGGGCGTAATTAGGGTTTCGGCATGCCAAACCCTAATTTAGACAAAGTTGCCAGGCGCCATCACCACTGTTTGATAGCCAAAATTCCAGCTTCATCACCACCGTTTGGTAGTCAAAGTTTCGAAACCAGTTTAAACCATTCTGCGGACTGAAGACAATTTCCACCATTCCGCGGACTGAAGCCAGTTTCCACCTGGACCGAAGAAAGTTTCCACCATTCCACAGCCGAGCCAGCAGAACCAAATCCAAGACAAGCCAACGCTAGCGGCTCACTCCAAGCCAGGCCGACGCCAGCGGCTCCATTCCAAGCCAAGCAATGCCAGCGGCTCCCTGCCAAGCCAAGCCTACGCTAGCGGCTCATTCCAAGCCAATCCAATGATAATGGATCTATTCCAAGTCGACCAATGCTAACGGCTCCATCCCAAGCCGACCAATGCTAACGGATCACTCCAAGCCATTACAACGCTAACGGCTCCATTACAAGCCGAGAAACGCCAGCGGATCACTTCGCGCCAAGCAACGCAAGCGACTCCCCACCGAGCCAAATTCGCGCAAAGCCGCCAACATGGGAACCGCAGATGTTCCTTGCCTCCGAAAAAGGTTAGCCGGATCTTCCTGACTTTAACACCCTGTATTTTTAGCATGGTGCATGCTAAATGATGCGCCATGGCCTGAGATGAAGCTTCATTCAAAGCTTTTGTTTCTTGGCAAGAGGTAGATTGTCTTAAGGCCAATACCGCGCCAAAATGGCGCATTATGTGTGGCATTTGGCCAAGGGTCAATGTTGCATCATCATGATGCATTATGCAAGTTGGGTAGGTGGCCTTGAGCTTGCAGCATAATCATTGTGCATAACAAAAGTTATTGGCCTAGAACCAATATCGCACAATCATTGTGCATCAGGACAGAGAGGGATGGCTGAACGAGTGTTTTGCAATCATTGTACACAATGATTGTGAAGTAACAAAATCATTGCGAATGAACGCAATCGTTGCGAAGTAACGCAATCATTGCGATGAACAGTGAAGCAAGCATGTCAATTTGCTCCCCTAAACATACTTGTAGAAATTCCATTAAGACATATATGGGAGGGGTACTTGGTTGAAGGTGCATATGCGAAGTATGTACCAAGTAAGCTTCATAGCTTAGCCGGAAGAGTATAAATGATGCTTAAGGCTCATTTATAGCTGTGTATCCTTGCGAAGAGGGAATTTGATGCTCAGGCATCACTATTCCATGTCGCGGACCCGATGATGCATAATCATTGTGCATCTTGACGGAATGGTCTACAGAACAGGCTATTACCATTTTTGCTAGGCTACGACCTTGCAAACGAGATGGTTAAGCTTCTGTCCCTTCGTGGATGAACTACAGTCTGTGCTTGATCCCTTTAGAGTAGGGAAGGGTACGTAGGCATCCGCAATGAGATGCAGCATTGCCGGTCCAGCACGTTGGCCCCTCATATCATCTAATCTCGGTAGCTCGATGCAAGAGATGGTTGTGTCCATGCTTGATGAGGCTCAGTTGCATGCCAGCAAGTGGATGCTCATACTTCCTATCAAGCTACGTAGAGTTGGTAAATGAAATAAGGTAGGGAATGGCAAGGGCTTGGTGCGGCCTATGCCAAAGTCCAAGGCTCATACCTGAACAAGACTCGGCGTTAAGACGGTTGCTCATCTAGATAGGAAATTCAGTGATGAATTCCCTACGTAGATGCTAGCCAGTGATGCATGCGATATGCATTGACCTTACACCCTTTTGCGGACAAGGGTAAGTCTAGAACGGTGTGGAAGCTAAGTTAGATGCATCATGCTCCACAAGCATGCTTGCAAGGGAAAATGGACGTGCATTTGCCTATCTTTGAAGCCCGGATCGTAACATCATCACGACGCATGGTAAGTTTGGAACGGTGTGGAAGCTAAGATAGATGCATCGTGATCCACGAGCATGCTTGCAAGGGAAAATAGACGTGCATTTTCCTATCTTTGAGGCCCGGATCGTAGCATCATCACATGCACCGGGCGAGTTACGGCTTGCGGGGCAACTCGCCAAAGGCGTAATTTTCCGGCCTGTCACAGTTGGTATCAGAGCAAGTTCCGAGATAACACTAGGTACTGTGTGTGGTGGACTCATTATCGAGTATTTCCTCGAAGGAAATTCTAAGTTGGTTGGTAGGCCAACTTGTGCGCAAATTGGTAGGGTATGCCAATTGCTATGCGGCAAGCATAAACTTTGCTGAGTATTGTGCCACTGCTTGGCCTAATTTAGGAACTTGACCACCGGAGACTGTCTGGGACAATTGGTTGGTATTCATCCTACTATGCCATTTGGGATGATCACCCTTCACCCGTCCGGGACGGAGTGTAATGCCATGCTAACGTCTGACAAAACCTGCGGACATGCCGTCTGGGGCGATAAGTTAGCATTCCGGGGGAGTAAACGGTTGGGGACGATGAAAGACCGGCGGATCCAATAACTCTGGCACTAGGTCACACAGTACTGCAGAAAGAATGGCTTGTCACGTTGGATTTTTCCAAAATGTTGGCGAACGGCCCGGTGTGCTTTGAGGATTCCTGAATGTTTGGTATGGGACAAGTAATTAAGGAATCCGAACCCTAGTCTGAATGAATTTCGGGGAAGAAATTCTTTAAAGGGTGTAATAGTGTAACACCTTGTTTTTTTAGCATGGCGCATGCTAAATGATGCGCCATGGCCTGAGATGAAGCTTCATTCAAAGCTTCCGTTGCTTGTCAAGAGGTAGATTGGCTTAAGGTCAATACCGCGCCAAATGGCGCATTATGTGTGGCATTTGTCCAAGGGTCAATGTTGCATCATCATGATGCATTAGGCCAGTTGGTTAGGTGGCCTTGAGCTTGCAGCGTAATCATTGCGCATTACAAAAGTTATTGGTCTAGAGCCAATATCGCACAATCATTGTGCATCAGGCCAGAGAGGGCTGGCCGAACGATTGTTGCGCAATCATTGTACACAATCATTTCGAAGTAACCCAATCATTCCGAATGAACACAATCATTACGAATGAACACAATCATTGTAAAGAACAGTGAAGCAAGCATGTCAATTTTCTCCCCTAAACATACTTGTAGAAATTCCATTAAGACATATATAGGGAGGGGTACTTGGTTGAAGGTGCATATGCGTACTTTGTACCAAGTAAGCTTCATATCTTAGCCGGAAGAGTATAAATGATTCCTAAGGCTCATTTATAGCTGCGTAGCCTTGCGAAGAGGGCACTTGATGCTTAGGCATCACTATGCCATGTCGCGGAACCGATGATGCATAATCATTGTGCATCTTGAAGGAATGGCCTACGGACCAGGCTATTACCATTTTTGCTAGGCTACTGCCTTGCAAACGAGTTGGTTAAGATTCTGTCCCTTCTTGGATGAACTACGCTCTGTACTTGATCCCTTTAGAGTAGGTAAGGGTACGTAGGCAACCGAAATGAGATGCATCATTGCCGGTCCAGCGCGTTGGCCCCTCATATTATCTAAGCTCGGTAGCTCGATGCAAGAGATGATTTCAGCCATGCTTGATGAGGCTTAGATGCATGCCAGCAAGTGGATGCTCATACTTCCTATCAAGCTACGTAGAGTTGGTAAACGAGATAAGGTAGGGAATGACAAGGGCTTGGTGCGGCCGATGCCAAAGTCCAAGGCTCACGCCTGAATAAGACTAGGCGGTAAGACGGAGCCGTGAGTACCAATATCTCCACTAGCGCATTTATTGAGCCTTTCAATACATCTACAAGAAATTTACCAGGGTACCTTTTTTTTATATATCTATACGCTATGTTCCACGACAGAACCCTCAAGTATCGAATGGCATTGTCTCCGCACATGCCAGCCGCGCATGTTAACCAAGTGTGCCAACGGCATGCCAACCATGCCAGCCACACCTTCGCGCCAATGACATACCAACCATGCCAGTCGCACCACCGTGCCAACGGCATGCCAACTATGCCAGCCACACCTTCGCGCCAAAGGCATGCCAACCATGCCAGCCGCACTACCGTGCCAACGGCATGCCAACCATGCCATCCATACCTCACGCGCCAAAGGCATGCCAACAATGCCAGCCGCACCACCGTGCCAACGACATGCCAACCATGCCATCCACACCTCCGCGCCAATGGCATGCCAACCATGTCAGCCGCACCACCGTGCCAACGGCATGCCAACCATGAGATCCACATCTCCGCGCCAAAGGTATGCCAACTATGCCAGCCGCACCACCATGCCAACGGCATACCAACCATGCCATCTGCACCTCCGCGCCAAAGGCATGAGAACCATTCCAGCCGCACCACCGTGCCAACAGCATGACAACCATGTCAACCACATCTCCGCGCCAAAGGCATGCCAGCCGCACCACCGTGCCAACGACATTCCAGCCACATCTCCACGCCAAAGGCGTGCCAACCATGTCAGCCGCACCACCGTGCCAACGGCATGCCAACCATGCCATCCACACCTCCGTGCCAAAGGCATGCCAACCATGCCAGCCGCACCACCGTGCCAACGACATGCCAACCATGCCAGCCACACCTCACGCGCCAAAGGTCCAACCATGCCAGCCGCACCGCCATGCCAACGAGATGCCAAAGCCATGTCGGTCATGCATCCATGCCGCTGGCTGCGAAACGGAGGGTTGCAACAATCAACGGCTACCCTTCACTCTGAGATGCAAATCTGAGCCGTACAAGTTCTCCACCAAACGCGTGGAAACTTTTGGCCTAATGCCAAATTCCACGGTTTATGCCAAAACCCTAATTTTTCCGCGCCTAAAACATGACAAAGCCTTGCCGGCCATGCCTCCATGCCACTGGCTGCCAAACGGAGGGTTGCAACAATCAACGGCTACCCTTCCCTCTGAGATGCAAATCTCAGCCGTACAAGTTCGCCACCAAACGCGTGGAAACTTCTGCCTGAATGCCAAATTCCATGGTTTATGCCAAAACCCTAATTTGGAAGCGCATAAAACATGCCAAAGCCATGCCGGCCATGCCTCCATGTCATTGGCTGCCAAACGGAGGGTTGCAACAATCGACGACTACCCTTTTCTCTGAGATGCAAATCTCATCCGCACAAGTTAGCCACCAAACGCATGGCAACCTCTTGGCTATGATGCCAAAACTCCGCAGTTTGTGCCAAACCTTAATTTGGGCCATGCCAAGAGCATGCACGAGCCATGATAGCCATGCCTCCATGTCGCTGGCTGCAGAACGGAGGGTTGCAACAATCAACGTCTACCCCTCCTTCTGAGATGCAAATCTCAGTCGTACAAGATTTCCACCAAACCAAACGATTTGTGGCAACCTCTTGGCTGCGATGCCAAAATTTCGCGGTTTGCGCCAAACCCTAATTTGGTCGCGCCAAGAGCATGCACGAACGATGCCGTCCATGCCTCCATGCCGCTGGCTGCCAAATGGAGGGTTGCAACAATCAACGGCTACCCCTCCTTTTGAGATGCAAATCTCAGCCGTACAAGCTTTCTACCAACCCAAACGATTTGTGGCAACCTCTTGGATGCGATGCCAAAATTCCGCGGTTTGCGCCAAACCCTAATTTGGCCGCGCCAAGAGCATGCACGAGCCATGCCGGACATGCCTTCATGCTGCTGGCTGCCAAATAGAGGGTTGCAACAATAAAAGGCTACCCTTCCCTCTGAGATGCAAATCTCAGCCGTACAAGTTAGCCACCAAACGTGTAACAACTTCTGGCCTAATGCCAAATTCCACGGTTTATGCCAAAACCCTAATTTGGTCGCGCTTAAAACATGCCAAAGCCACCGTCCATGTCTCCATGTCGCTGGCTTCCAAACGGAGGGTTGCAACAATCGACGGCTACCCTTTCCTCTGAGATGCAAATCTCAGTCGTACAAGTTCGCCACCAAACGCGTGGCAACTTATGGTCCAATGCCAAATTCCACAGTTTATGTTAAAACCCTAATTTGGCCGCGCCTAAAACATGTCAAAGCCATGCCGGTCATGCCGGTCATGCCTCCATGCCGATGGCTTCCAAACGGAAGTTTGCAACAATCAACGGCTATCCTTCCCTCTATGATGCAAATCTCATCCGTACAAACTTGCCACCAAACGACTTGTAGCAACCTTTGGCTGCACTTCCAACTATTTTGCCACGACGCACACTTATCCATGCTAATTCTTTGGTCACGGCACCAAACCCTAATTATCCGTGCCAGCATCGTGGCCACGCCACTGGCTACCAACGGAAGGTAACCACAATCAACGGCTAACCTTCCTCTCAAGATGCAAAATCTCGGCCGTCGGAGGTCACCACCGAACCGGCAAGCTTCTCAATCTTAACTTGCCAAACAATAGCAACATGCTACACGTTTTCCACGAAAACACTCGAGACATTAAAACATGTCACAAAACTGGGGGATGCTCATCAGGGTATTGGTCTGGCGGTTTACATCGTGCAGCGTACACTACTCCCGTTACAAGAAAGTTTCATAAGAGTGAGGCAGTTAGTAAATACAGAAAGTAACGGTGAAACGTTCCCTTCATTATGGAAACATCAATTCCAGGCGTTACCCGTTACCGCTTTCTTCCATTTACTCCACCGTTTCCACTTCTTACGAGACCAGGGTACGTTTTGTTACGAATTGTATAAATAGGTCTCAGCTATTTCCACCAAATAATAAGTTTTGGGTCAGGAGAATACAACACTCAGAAATCACTTGTTAGCTTTCCTATTTATTATCTTTCCACTTTCTGATACAAGTCGTCAAACAACTACTCTTCGTGAATCAACTATTCTGGTCTCAACACTCTCTACGATTCCCTCCCTAGACCAACCCTTCTCATTCATTTTGTGACCGAAGCAAGTCTGGAACGACCATTTCTTGTTTTATGCCGGATTTGTATAGATTGATGTCTCGAATCAAAGTACTCCCTTGCAGTAAATTTTTTAGGGTTTAGACTCGTTTCTCACCCACACACTCGAAATTTCCAAAATCAGCAGAAACTGTTTTCACCCTCAAACAACTATGATGCCTCTTTTGATAAAAAACGCTAACAAATATGGTGTTGGTATTGTGGATATACAATCTACACGTGGTTTCAAGGGATGCAAACTAATCTCAAGAGTGGCCAATAATCCAGAAGAAGCCCAAAGTATGGAATTACTGGATGCTGCTAAATGAATTAAAGAGAAGAATTACCAAGACATTTGCTAAATTAGTGATGCCAAAAATATTATAGCTTATCTTATAATAATTGCAAAGACCAAATTAGTTGGTCATATTGCTCTGTCTTAGATGATTGGTTATTCCTTTTATAAAAACATTAACATTCTTAGTTTTCAAAACCTTAAAAGAGACTGTGATGGTCTAGTTGATAGTGCTGCTAAGCATAGTAGAGTTCTGAATATAATAGGAGAATGATATGAGGATAAATGTCCCTACTTTCTCCAAAATGATGTAAACTCTTATTAAGACAATGAATATTTTTCTTTCCTAGCAAGCAAAAAAAAAAAAATTACTGACTCACGTAATTTTGAATTAGTTGAGTTAGATTTGACTCAAAAAACTAATATATTTAGTTAGATTCAGATAAGCCAGGTGATTTCAGTCAAATCTAAATATGATGTAAGACTCTACATATCGGCGATTAAAGATGAGTTGACCCACTTTTATTATTTTGATAATTTCATCATTTTGATCATGAAATAATTGATTTTCAACTATCTAATCCTCAAATCGCTACTGTCTATCAATCTTCTGTCGTATTTTTTTGTCTTCCTTCCCTGGTTTTAAAATTTGTATAATCTTTTTTTTTATTTTTTCTCATGGCTAACTAATTTTCCTTATTTCTCCCCTAGGTACATCATAATCTTCTCCTTTCAATGGAGTTTGCCTACTATCCAGTATTGACCAAAAAGTTTGCAGTAGTTGTCGCAGTGTTTGTGGAAGCAAAAGGTTTCAAAAATATGATCATGGATGCTTGGGAATGAATAGAATCAGGATAGTTCGGTATCAACATGTCTCCTGGTTAGAATACTTTAAGGAATTTTATTCACAAACATCTGAGTCACACATGTCAAAAGTCGGATTTCAGTTACAAATTCAAATCCAAATCCAAATTTAAAATTCATTTCTTTCTTTCGTGGAACTTTTCAACCATTATTCTTTCCTTTTTCACTTCTGGTATTCTTGGCGTCAATCAACAAAAAATATTGATGACCAGCAAAGAAAAAATCTTCAATGGTCCTTACACCCTAATAGAGAATATGTTTATATATACAATCTATTGTGCCAACAGTTTTCGTCTCTACATGGAGGCCACAACTCAACAACAGTATCTAACCAAAAAATAAGTAGTGAATCTGATCAAGAAGAAGATACTGAAATCATTTTGAAGATACAAGAACAAAATTTGGAAAAAAAAAGAATAATTCAATAAATATATGGTCACCTGTGAAGCTGCTAATGAAGAGGGAGAAAATGACAGGGAAATCTGCTTAATGGGAAGATTATCATCAAAGGAACATGAACCATAAATCTATTAAGAAAAATATTAGGTTTACCTGGCCTTTTCATGCTGAAGAGGATGTTCAAATTCTGGAAACTGGATCAAATATAGTTGTTTTTAATTTCAAGAAATGAATTCAGCTCACAAGGTATTTAAGGAGATACCATAGAGTATTGGAAATAATGCAGATATTTTTCATGATTACAACTCCTCGATGATATATCAAAACTTAGACTTGGGGAATCAATGCTTTTGGATTAAGTTAAAATATTTACTTCATAAACCTATGATTTTGATGCAGGTTTCACTAGATGGATCAAATTTTTCAATGAAAAGCAACCTCACAATATTTAACCTGAGTGTTATGTTCTAAACCACTTAAAAATTGATTGTAAAAATAGATAGAAAAAACTAAAAGAAGCTCACCAGAAGCCTCTAGTTTTTCATAATTGAGAAGGACAAGAAGATCTTATATTAATATAGTGAGAGCTAAAATTGTTAAGAGAATTCTATGTAATTTCTTTATCTTTTAATTCGTGTATTCACCATATGTAACAGAGTTTAGTCACTAAAATTTACAAAGGGGGAGATTGTTAGAGCACTGCTCGGTTGAACCCACCAAGCGTTGGTATGTCAAGGTTGGTTGTCACATTTTAGTATCAAAACTCGTAAGTCGCTTGATTTGATTGCTAGAGTGAACTTCGTTATGTTAGACGAGGAATTCTAAAAATGTTGAGACATACAAGTATTACTATGAAGACATGAAGAATACGAAGATGTGTCGACATCAATGAAGATATCATCCATCCAATTGAGGTTAGTAAGACATGACTTCACTTGTTTCCATTTATATATCATAAACTTTCAAGTCGTTTCTGATTGAAAACATAACATGCGAAGTTATATACACGAACTCTAGTATTTGAGACTTCATCATCTTATTATGATCAAAGTGTCAAGGAAAAATATATCAATAGTTGTGAATTATTTATATTGGTATATTATATTACGAGGTAATAATGCTTCTTTTGAACTTCGTAATTGCGAACATAGGTTTGATTTCATGCCTTGAAAACTATGTGTAATTACATAAGTTTGAGGAATTATACTTATGAACTTTCTTCGTAGTTGAAAGAAATCAATAGGATTGAAGGTTCGTATTTCATTGAAGATCTAAGGTTGGACCGATCCAAATATACAGCGGGAATCAAGGTAGAACAGATCTTAACTTATGTTAGAATTTAAGGTAGAATTGATCCCTACCTATATTGGGAGTCAAGGTATAACTGATCCTAACCTATGTTGGGAGTCAAGGTAGAACCGGTCCCAATTGGTAAAACCGATTTTCTTAATCACGTATACTTTAGGTTTGTATGATTTGGAAATTGGTTTTGAAAAAACAAAAAAAAAGTTCATGATGTCGACATAATGAGTAATTTGAACATGAGCACAAATCTTATATTTTATTGTTCAAAGATACTTCTTGATACTCAAGGTGAGATCCCAAGCTGAAAAGTTTTAGAATCTTATAAGATTTTCAAATGTATATGTTTTTGTTGTACCATCAAGCAAAACATATCTCTAGAAATATATATTGGTTTAGTGCTAGCTAATATTGAGTTGTCCAAGAGGGATTTCAGTTACATAGTTGGATATTGGTTGCAATTATAAAAAAACGAATTTAGATGCTTTATTGCATATCTTCAAAATATTTTCAGTTATGGAAATTCCTTGGTAACCAAACTACCTTGATATATAAATAGTGAAGTTTGTTCTTCTTAGAAACTTATCATGAGGCAGACACTTCATTTCGTAGTCACTGTTGTAGCCGAATAATAGTGTTACTTGTAATACTATCTTGGAGAGGACAGTAACATAATTAGGCGAAGTCTCTTACGTCCGCTAGCTTAAAGACTTATTTGGGATCAATAAGCGTATACTACTACCGTTGGTGGGAAACTAGAATGTACATTATTATTTTAGTTTTCGATGATCTATTCGATTGACTAAAGGTTGTTAACTCTTGATTGCACCTAGTTTGATTATTCTTGAGAGCCTTCTGTTATGACATAAGGTCATTCAAACTAGATCAAGAGATTAGCGGTAGTTCAGATCTGATTTTAGATTTGAGTTCTGTTAAATACTTCTGCGGCACTGCCGAATTCTTAAGACTATCAATCCCTCTCGAATGAGTTATGCGATAGAAGCTTTGGATGTAGACCCTGGGACAAATATTTCACTCACAGAGAATGAAAACCTGTCACTATTTTGTCTTGAAGGATGATGCGATGGAAATAAATAACATTGATAATTGTTGCTAACTTAACATTTAGGTTTTGGCATAGCAAGGCTTGTACCGTATTTTCACACTGAGGCGCACAGCGTGCCATTAATAATGATTTCACTACGATGCCACAAATTTGCAAGTTGATCCTAAGTAATCGCTCTTGCTCTTTTGATTCCAAAAGAACGACTTCGTTAGGATTCGGAACTTACTGTAATTCTTCTTGAATAACCGGCTTGTGATCACCCATTATTAACAAACTTTGTTCTGTGCTCGATCGATCATAAGTCAAAATTAAGTTTTTTATTGTGCGGGTAAAAAAAACTATTGAAGATTTAAAGACAAGAAGATTTTGCTTTTGGTTTCGTTTCCTTGTGATTTGATTTGTGCACAAACTTGATCGTTTGGGATCTGACTAGATCTGGTTTATCTTTTGGTAGACTTGTTATTTCCAGTCGTATTTAGATCGAAAAACTATCATTTGGTGGTACTATTTAGTATCTGAATCTGGTAGTTCTGTTTAACTTGATTTGGTTAACTTGTTAATCCGGATCTTGGAATATCTAACACCACAAAGAAGTTTAATTTATTTTAAACAGAAAAGCCTTTTTCACGCTCAACTATAACATCTCTGATTAACTGCTTGAGATAAGAACATTGGTTACCAAAGATATTTGTCTTTTACTGTTTGGAAGACGATCTAAAGGGTTGAGTGCTTAAAGTCTTCAGAGACTGAAGCAACTTAAGATAGTGGACTCTATTTTAAGATTCACGCATGTTGGGAAGATTGGTTGTATGCGCAGGGATATTGATGAAACTAGGTAACTAGGGGTAGTTTACTTGGTCTCAACTATATGAAGTTGGTGGTAGTCTTTGTAAAACGGCTCAATTATGAGTGTATTCAAAAATGGACCAGGTCCCAGTGTTTTTCTGCATTTACGGTTCCTTGTTAATAAAATCTTGTTGTGTGCTTTTACTTTACTTATTGTATTATAATTTGTTTAAGTTATAAGCAAATTAATTACATGTGTACGTTAATCCTAAACACTTGGGTTGATCCCTATAGTATAAGGTTCAGTTTTGGACATATACTATACACCAAGTGCCTGTGGTTGTTATCTTCTTGACAGTTCCTATCTATATTAGATCACGCAAGGTATCATGCATATAAGTTGATACTGAAAATATTATGGTGTACTTGGTACCCTCGTCATTTCATATTAGTCTAAAATTTCACGTGGATATGTGGTACCCACAGAGTCATGAAAGATTTTACCAATAAAATGTTGAATTGTCTGATTCCAAAATTTTGGTTGATAGATTTCCCATTTGACTTTTCCATTTGCTACATGATTTTCCATGACATTTTCTCCCTGATTTTCTTCTATATAACTGTGTTGGATAGCAGCTTGTGGAATATGTTGCATTTTTTTCTTTATTTTTTCTACCATCCTTGAGATATACCACAGTGGAGTATTTGGAGAGGTGATGAATCGAAGGAGGTTTTCTGAATTTTTCTCAAAAATAACTTTTGGCCATTGCCTTTTCATTACGATTCTGAATGCCAAAGGCAGAACCCAAGTTTCTGATGTTAAGGCATTTGTAATTAGTAGAGGTTGTGCCAAATCAATTATAGTTCATGCCTCTAAATCCCCGCAAATGAAACCTACACCTGCAAACTCGGGTTCCCCCTGGACACACCCATTAGTGTTGACCTTTATATAGTTCATGTTTGGGGTGGTCCATCCTACTGAGATTGTCGATATCCTGTTGGTGCCTCCATATTGGATATTTATCAGAGAATCTTCTGGAAGCACATAAGTTAAAATTTCTAAAGCCCAGCAATACTCATGTTGTTGTTTTGATCCCAAGCTAATATTTCGTTGGTGTTGTTTGTTTTTGGCAGTATACTCGCTCATTCTTAACTAACCATAAGGTCTAAAATAAAAAACACAGTAAATAGATGAAAGATCTTGGACCCGATTGTTGCAAGAGTTGAGAAATGGTTGTTTGAGAAGTTATATCTACTGTAGGGTTATAGTTGGAATTTGGTATGGCTGGGAGTCGTATGAGTAAGATATTCAAGGTTGTAGTCGCTATTGAGTAGTTAAGTAGCAGATGAGTGGCGGATTCTAGTTCAAAGTTGCATTAGGGGAAAATATTGGAGTTGGTCAGTTGGATGCGGTTTAGGATAGAAAAGGTTGGTATATCTTTATTAAGGGTGTACATGGTCCGGTTCGGTGCGTTTTTAAGCCTCACCAGAACCAAAATCGAGATAAGAGGTTCCATATTTTCCACCAATCCAATCCTTTTAAAATCAATTTCGGTTCTGAATTGATCGACTCGGTCCTTGTTTAAGCGTTTCGATTTTGGAAAATCGATAACAGTAAGGAACTGACATTTCTAAGATTTTTGAATCTAATGTAACACATGTTTAACCTGCAATTTCAAGTCTGCAATTCTTTTAATAACCATCACAAAAAAAAAATCATTGCATTCAAAACACATATTTAACAAGAATTTCAAACAAGAATCCAATAACTGAGTTTGGTTTCTCTTTAAAAACATCCCAAAACATGTTACACATTAATAGAAACGAAGAAAAACAAAGAATGAGAAAGATAACTAAATAAGACTATCTTCAATTTGGCATGGAGCATATTTTGTGTACTCATTTATCCTCCTCCTGACAATAGAAACGTGTACCCATTAAGCCTCCTCCTCTACTATGTTTATGAATCTGGATTTAGAAGAAATTCTAAAAGTGACAAACATTTAATTAGTAATTTAGTATAGATAAGAATGTAGTATACTAGTATTTGATGAGCATGAATAAGAAAAAAAAACATATAAGAATACCTGAGTTAACTTCTTCATTTGGTTTTAAGGTAGATGGATCAAGATCAATGGGTGTCTTCAACTAATATTGGGAACATATCAATTCTTCAACTATTGTGGGAAGTAAAGAACTTAGACATGGATAAAGAATACATCTTCTAGTACTAAAAGTAGATTCGGAAGCCAATTTAAGGTCCACAAGAATTTGGTAGGTGGAAGGGTCTTTTGAAGAGGTCGACCAACTTGTTGGTTTAGAAATTTGTATCCCGAACATGTAGTGTATTTTCAAGATTTTGAATGTGGAAAAATATTTATGTATGAGAGGATATCTTGGGAAACGTGGATGTTTATGATTTTTTGGGCTGCAAGATGAGGGAGATTGTTTATTTTTTCTTATATCCAATTATGAGAGATTGGATCAATGATGTCAGCTACTGTCTTGATGGGGTAATATTACGTTGGGTCTAGGTTCGGGAATTGTGGAATCCAATTAGCTTCGATGGGAGTTGTTAGACCGTTTCCAACATAATGGAATATAAATTGCAGCATGTTGGGGACGAGCTATGCCAATTGCCTCCATTGAGCATTGGAGGAAGACGATATTGTATGAATTCCCTGTAGAATTTGTTACTGCCTGAGATATTTTTTTATTGCAGAGACTTCCCCTTATGGATTCAGTTGATCAAGGTTTCCATGCCTGATAGTGAACATGCCTGATAGTGAACCTGCATGCTATTAAAACCCTTAGGAGTGGTAGAGTGATATACAACAAGGTTTCCATGCCTGATAGTGAACATGTTGTAGTTCACCCTTCTGAACCAGAAACTGAGGAGACTGATAGAGTCTCTAAAGAGACCAATGAGGGTCATATTGAGCCTGGCTTTGTCCCTAGAGCCCCATTCCCACAGCTGCTAGTTCCAACTAAGAGGGAGTCCAATTTTAATGATATATTGGAGGTTTTTAAACAGATAACTATCAACCTTCCACTACTAGATGCAATTAAGCAGATTCCCTCTTATGCCAAGTTTCTCAAGGATATGTGTACGCGAAAGCGAAAGCTTAATCTCCAGAAGAAAGCCTTTCTAGCTAGTCAGGTGAGTTCTATTATTCAGAATACCACTACTCCTAAGTACAAAGACCCAGGGTCCCCTACCATTTCTTGCACAATAGGTAAATACTGTGTTGAAAAATCATTGCTTGACTTAGGAGATAGTGTGAACTTACTACCATATCATGTGTACCTTAAGCTAGGACTTGGTGAGATGAAATCTACCCAGATGACACTTCAGTTAGATGATAGGTCCGTTAAAATTCCTCGAGGTGTGATCGAGGATGTTCTCATAGAGGTTGACAAGTTTATTTATCCAATGGATTTTGCTATCCTAGATACCCAACCTGTCCCTGACCTAGAGAACCAAATACCGGTAATTTTAGGTCGCCCGTTTTTAACTAAATCCAATGCGATCATTAACTGTCGAAATGGTATTATGAAATTTTCTTTTGGTAATATGACTATTGAGCTGAACATTTTTAATATTAGTAAGCTACCCTCTGAACTAGATGACTCGAACATAGAAGAGGTGAACATGATAAGAACATTAGTCGAGGAGTCATTACCAAACACTTTGTTAGAAAATCCATTAGAGAAATGCCTATCTCACTTTGGGACTGATTTTGATGATGATAATGTGATTAATGAGGTGAATGCTTTGTTAGATTCAACCCCTTTGTTAGATACTAGTAATGGATGGAAACCTAAGTTCGAATCACTACCAGTTTCTAAGTCTACCCTAGTTCCTTCATTAGAAGAGCCTCCTAAGTTGGACCTAAAACCATTGCCAGATTCCCTGAAATATATGTTTTTAGGACCGTCTGAGACTTTACCTGTGATTACTTCTTCCGTCATGGATAGTGACCAGGAAAGTAGGCTAGTTACCGTCCTTCAAAACAACAAGGAAGCTTTAGGGTGGACCATAGCTGACATTAAGGGTATAAGTCCCACTGTTTGTATGCATCAGATCTATTTAGAAAGTGATACCAAACCTTCTAGGGAGATGCAACGTCGACTAAAACCTAATATGATAGAGGTAGTTCGAAGCGATGTCCTTAAGTGGTTAGATGCAGGCATTATCTACCCCATTTCAGACAGTAAGTGGGTCAGCCTCGTTCAGGTTGTACCCAAGAAATACGGTATTACTGTAGTCCAGAATGATAACAATGAGTTAATCCCGACCCGAGTGACCACGGGTTGGCGTGTTTGTATTGATTATAGGAAATTGAACAAGGTCACTAGGAAGGACCACTTTCCCCTTCCCTTCATCGACCAGATGCTAGAAAGATTAGCTGTACATAGTCACTACTGCTTTTTAGATGGCTACTCTGGATATAATCAGTTCGTTATTTCCCCAGAAGACCAGGAGAAAACCACTTTTACCTGTCCCTTTGGTACCTTTGCGTATAGACGCATGCCTTTCGGGCTTTGTAATGCCCCTGCGACTTTTCAGCGTTGCATGATGAGCATATTTTCTGACATGGTAGAACGGTTCTTAGAGGTCTTTATGGATGATTTTTCAGTGTTGGGTTCGTCTTTCTATGAGTGCTTGCATCATTTGTCACTTCATGGTTCGTTCAGGAATTTTTTTAGGGCATATCGTATCTTCTAAGGGTATAGAGGTAGATAAAGTCAAAGTTGACCTGATTAAGACTTTACAGGTCCCAAAAATCGTAAGAGATATTAGGTCATTCTTAGGGCATGCAGGTTTTTATCGTCAATTCATTAAGGATTTTAGCCTAATTTCTAGACCTCTTTGCAATTTGCTTGCAAAAGATGTTAAGTTTGTCTTTGATGATGCTTGTTTAGAGGCGTTTGAGAAGCTAAAGAATTTACTCACTACCGCCCCCCATAGTCCAGGCACCCAACTGGAACCTACCCTTTGAGATCATGTGTGATGCTTCAGATTATGCTATTGGTGTTGTGCTAGGTCAGTGAGAAAACAAATTACTTCATGTGATTTACTATGCTAGAAAAACTTTGAATGATGCCCAGTTGAACTATGCCACTACCGAGAAGGAACTGTTAGCCATTGTGTTTGCCTTAGACAAGTTTAGACCCTATCTCTTAGGTTCTAAGATCATCATATATACTGATCATGCTGCTTTGAAATATCTTTTGTCTAAGAAGGATACAAAACCTAGATTAATTAGGTGAATCCTTTAGTTGCAAGAGTTTTCTCCAGACATTAGAGACAAAAGGGTGCCGAAAATGTTGTAGCAGACCACTTGTCTAGGCTAGTTGTTAGTTCCCCTGATGATTCCCTTCATATAAGGGATAACTTTCCTGATGAACAATTGTTCTTTGTTACCCAATTACCTTGGTATGCGAATATAGTGAACTATCTTGTTACTGGTCCAATTCCCCAACATTGGGGTAAAAAAGATCGTTCTAGGTTTTTAACTAAGGTTAAGCACTTCTTTTGGGATGATCCTTATTTGTTTAAGTATTGTCCAGACCAGATTATTAGGAGATGTATACCTGAGAGTGACCAGTCCAGTATTATTTCCTTTTGTCATGATCATGCTTGTGGGGGTCACTTTAGTGCTAAGAAAACTGCTGCTAAGATATTTCAGTATGGATTCTATTGGCCTTCGTTGTTTAAAGACTTCCACAGTTATTGTGTGACTTGTGAACGTTGCCAGAAATTAGGAACCATTTCCCGTAGGGACATGATGCCCTTAAACCCTATTTTAGTTGTGGAGGTCTTTGACGTGTGGGGTATTGACTTTATGGGTCCGTTTCCTAGTTCTTTTGGTAACTTATACATCCTTGTCGCTGTAGACTATGTCTTTAAGTGGATTGAGGAGGCTGCGTGTAAAACCAATGACCATAGGGTTGTGATTGAGTTCTTGAAAAATAATATACTTACACGTTTTGGTACACCGCGAGCTATAATTAGTGATGGAGGGTCGCACTTTTGTAATGGACCTTTTTGATGAAAAAATATGGTATTAAACATAAGGTAGCTACCCCATATCATCCACATACTAGTGATCAGGTAGAAGTTTCCAATAGGGAGATAAAACGTATATTAGAGAAACAGTTAATCCTAATCGGAAAGACTGGTCGTCTAGGCTTACTGATGCCTTATGGGCTTACCGTACTGCTTTTAAGACCCTCATTGGAATGTTGCCGTATCGTCTTGTGTATGGAAAAGCATGTCACTTACCTGTTGAGTTAGAACATAGAGCTTATTGGGCTGTTAAGAAGCTAAAATTTTCACTCGACAAGGCAAGATCCCATAGGAAACTCCAGCTCAATGATTTGGAAGAGATTCATAGAGATGCATACGATAGTGCTAAGGAGTATAAGAACAAAATGAAACTTGTGCATGATAGAAATATCTTAAAAAGTCATTTTCTCCAGGTCAAAAAGTTCTTCTGTATGATACCCGCTTGCATCTTTTCCCCAGGAAGTTACGTTCTCGGTGGCCGGGTCCTTTTATTGTTCGTAATGTCTTTCCTCATGGAGCTATTGAGATCAAGACACCGGATGGTAGTAGTTCTTCGAAGGTTAACGGTCAGAGATTGAAACCCTTTTTAGAGACCTTTCCTACAGGTGATATTGAGGAGGTCCCTCTGGAGGACCCTGTTTACCCTTGATCGACCATCGAGGCGATTGTATGTTGTATATGAGCTTTTGATTTCTCTCTTCACCCAGGTACTATCTTTCCGACTTCTCTCTTTACTAATTCCTCATGTTACTTTACTGTTTGGTATTGTTCTTTCATTAGAAACATTGAGGACAATGTTAGATTTAAGTTTGGGGGTGGGGAAGAAACTTTTTGTTAGCTTTTAGTTGCAATAAATAAACTCCAGAGCCTAGAAATTTATGCTTATTATGGTTGGCACTAACCAATCAAAGTGGATGGGAACATCTTGGTTGTAGGAGTTGAGGAACCAATCTGATTAGATGGAAACATCTAAAGAGTCTATTCATAAAAGCACAGAGCTAAGGTGTTAGAATTAAAAAAACACATGGTAGTTTCGCCAAATCTCGTTGAATCCTAATCCTTCTGTTTTTATTTTTTAAGTGATTTGGTGGGGCACACGATTCAAGTTGTTACCTTTGCTAGGGTGGAATAGAGTGATTGAGATACCATCAAAAAAAATAGATTGAGAAAAAAAAAATAAAAAAATAAATGAGACCAGACCATTAGACCAACCGGAATAAATTCAATAAAGTCGACCACTGGTGCCCTTGTACATGCCAGTTGTGTTGACCTACAGTTAGGTTTATCGACCACTGGTCCCCTTGTATATGGCAGTTGTGTCGATATTAGTCAGACCGATATCTCAGTCCATTAGGATAGGTTCACCTTGGCAGAGGCCTTCAGACAGATATGGGAAACACCGTTCACTTTTAACCATCTCTTTATCCATCTTCTTAATCTTTCCATGTGATTGGTTGACTCCAGTTATGATGTACAGAAACTATCTGAGTAGAGCTCTGTCACCTATATATGAATTTTAGTATGCTGAGTGCAAACTCGTGTACAAAAATTGGAATTTTGCATCAGGGTACTTCCTCCTGTAGTCAATGAGAGTATGCCAACCAAGGAGATTCTTTAGTGCTTTCCAAGGTTCTGCGTAGATAGCTAGGGTCTGGAGTAAAGGTTTTGTGGGTACACCTCTAGTAAACCCTCCGGAGACAACACTCCGCCACTAGGGCCACCTAGTGGTTTAACGGCTTGCTGCACGTGCTAAGTGTAGTCATTTTTATTTTCTAGATTATATTTGCTCGAGGACTAGCAAATAATAAGTTTGGGGGTATTTGATAGACGCATTTTTGTGTCTAATTTGTCCTCAATGTTCCGTATTGTTAGTACTCGATTTCGTACTTATTTTGGTGTTTTGTGGGTTTGTAGGTATTTCTTTGGAAATAAATATTGTTGGAAAATTCGGCTCGAAAAGTTACTCGGAGCACCCCGGAGGACAATTGCTATACGGACCCGCATTTTTGCTAAGTGTCACCCACGGCTATATGTAGCCCATTTTTGTCCACAGCACCCTTCTCCCTCGTTTGAATTAATTTTTTTGGCGGGAAACTTTTTTTTTTCACCTGCAACGTATTCTTCTTCGGATTTGGAGGAGCTGCAGTGAGACTCAATGGCTGAATTTGCACGGGATGACTTTACGGAGCGTAACAGGCATGGTATGGTTGATTGTTTCGATTAGAATTGGCTGCATCGTCGAATTGAAGCTAAACAATGAAAGCCATGTTCACAAGGGAGACGGTCACGGGATTACAGCAAGTTTGGACGTGTACCGCACGCGTTGGTTGCTTCAGAAACGTGAATGAGTTAAACAAAGATTCTATGCACGTATCCAGACGCGTGCAGGAGAAGAAAAAGGGAAGAAAATATTCCCGAGAATATTTTCTTTGCTGCTGGAGTTATGAGGATTATTTGGAGTAATGGGGTGATATTCGAAGGCCTATGTGGGTATATATAGGCTTCTGGTATCACATTTAGGGGACAGAGAGTTTGGGAGAGGCGGAGAGCAACAACAGAAGCAAAAAAAATCGCACCAGAGAACCATCATTTCTGCTGCTGCACCAAGAACACGAATAACATAAGACGCACACAGAGCAGTCTTATATGCTACAGTGACAACGATATCATACGAGGTTGCATAGATACAACAACAACAGTTCTTTTTTATCGTTCTTTGTAACAGTGTTTTGCAACAATTATAAATGTTGCAAACACCCGATTTTCATTATTTTCTCTACATTTCATCTTTTTAAACAAATTTTGAGCATGAATCAATATTTTGAGCAAGTTTACACAATAATGAGCTAAACCCATCCTCTGGGGCAACGGAGGAAGCTATTTCGCCAATGAAATGTGGTAATCTCTATTTTATTTAATTTATGCAATTATTATATGATTATTTTCCTTGATAAATAAATATATAAAATGGTTTTTGTTAAACAATTTCTATTTCAATTGATGGAGCATGCTAGCCTAGGGTTTTGATGTCCCATACTTTCGGTTTACAATTGTTATTTCTAAAAAATCAACTTTTGCAATATTAAGAATCAATATGAATGAAGAATTTGCATAATTATAATTAGAGAATATAAATCACTTTGATATTGGTAATTAGTGGAATCCATAGCCCCAGTCTTCTCCATATTTTTCATATCACTTTTATTTAAGTTTCCTATATTTTTTATTTAAAATTAAGTCTAAAATCTGCTTTCACAAGTCTTGAACGAATCTTATTACTACAACAACATTGAAAAACACATCACTTCACATACCTCTTTTTGATGAAGTTCTCCAAATATCTTCGTTGATCTTCAGTCGCCATTCTTTGAGGGTGTTCATTGATGTCTGATACTCAACTACCAAATTCTAAACCTAGTCTGAGACTTTAATTTAGTAGACTAGAAATCAAGATATGGTTTTGTGCATCTAACATTGACAACAAGCTTGAGATAAAAAAAACTTACAAGTTGTATATACCCGTGCGGCGTACCAATAGTGTTTATCGAGTACATCACAGTTGTGACGTATAACATAATGTAGTCTATGAATATTATTGGAAATCCAAGCTTGGTGAAAGAAGATAATATAGTCTATGATCCCAATCTAAGTTTTCACAAGCTTTCTAAATATCCAGTTTGAGAGTTATTTTTGGGTCTTTGGTGAGGCGTGATATTTTGATATAATAAAATAGTTCTCCAGCAATCACCATGGTTAGAGCACTACTCGGTCGAACTCGCAAGCGTTGCTATCCCAAACTTGTTTGTCAATTTTAGTTGCCAAAACGGTAAGTCTTGATTTCTAATCTACTTATAGCAAAGTCTCGGATTAGGATAGAAAGTGTAGTTGAGCTTTAGACTTTACGGCGTTCATCGATTGAAGATGAAGAACTACTAAGGGGAGCTTGTGGAACTTCATAAACAAAAGGTATGTGAAGACTTGAACTCATCTATCACTCAAAAGTCTATCTACTCTATCTCCTGTTTGAGACAAAAGTCGTATAGCTATATAGACTTCGATTATACACATTTGATATTTCGAGCTGAGTTTAAATCGCTTAAATATTTCTCGAAATATATGTTGGTAAGCTTTCGCTTTAACCAAGTTCATCTTATATTCTTGACAAAAGTCAAAATATGATCATGTAAAAATCACCTGGTAACATCTTACATGATTTGTATGAGACAATCATTTGATATAAACTCGGAATGTTTCGTATTGATCAATATCGTCTTCTAAGGATTTTGAATGATTGAAATGAGAGTTTAGAACAATTAACCATGATTGGATATAGCACAGTATGCATACTTGTATGCCAACTATTGCGTTATTCCAAGTCCGGGAACCATAGTATGCATACCCGTATGCGTACTCGTTGGTTTGATGAAAGTCCGAGAACTTAGTATGCATACTCGTATGCGTACCAGTGTAAGTTCAATTCCGGGAATTCAACGGAGTTTGGTGGTATGAGTACCCGTTCGCATACTGGCGAACCCAAACTAAGTCCGACCACTTAGGTATGCGTACTTGTTTGCATACTTGAGTAGGTTATGTTATAAAATCGGTTTGTTCATGAACTAATACATTTATAACTTAAGGAATGTAATATTTTTCAAACCGTGGCTATAATGTTCATGAATTGATTCGAGCGAATCAAAATCGATTTTGCTTCAATTATGTCTTGTATACTTCTATGATAATATAAACAATTGAACAACTCTAGAACTAGATTCATTTGGTCATTTGAACTAGATGTGTGAAGATGAACAAGGTTGATATGGAAGTGTTCATATGGCTAACTTCGATTCACTAATGTTGAGCCAACAAGGTGTACATGTTTAGGTACGGTGACCCATATCTAAATGAAGTCACTTTTCATTTGTGTGTAAAACGCTAAGTTCGATTTAACATTTGAAAGATATATTAGCTTGATTCTAATCAGGTTTTCATCTAACGGTGAATATTGAATGCTTTGTTACCAAGGTAACATTGATTGCAAACTCTATTTTGAAGACTATATAAGGGAGAGATCTAGCAACTGGTAAACCTAATCCCCACACCTCTTGTGTGATACTAGTTGCGACTAGAGTCGATTCTCCTTTAACCTAGGTTTTTCTAAAACCATTATAGGTTAACAACTTAAAGACTTCATTGGGATTGTGAAGCCAGGCCCAACTATTTTCTCTTTAGTTGCATGTTCTGATCTTGATGTATTATATCGTATTGAGTACTGTCTTCTCTAAGATTTGCTCGAGATTTAATCTCTGATAGGCAAGATAAAAAGTAGTCACAAATATCTTCGTCTCATCGTTTGTGATTCCACAATATCTTGTTTCGCTACCATACGATTAAGATTATTATGAGGTGATTGATATTACTAGGCTGTTCATCGGGAATATAATTCTGGTGTATCAATTGGTTCCTGTTCACCTTGATTTTGTCAAAAGACGGAAAAAAACTGTTGATGGTGGTTTTTAGGTTCGGGGTCAAAATCGTAAAACCCTATACTTAGCGTCGTGATCCTGCAAAGGAATAAAGGTCATTTGAAAGTGATGAGTGCTCAAAACTCTTTATTTACACATGTATTTAACAACTCAGTATATATGAAATTCATTCAGAATGGTGCGCGCAGTAATAATCCCAAATTTTTTGTGAATCCTATTTTATGCCAGCATTATTAACCAATGCATGACTCGCCTGATATTTTGACGTGCTATGTTCCCAGGATAACTCTCAATACTGACATGACATGACGATGAATGCTCACTCTCAGCGGAGTAGCATGAATCTCCCGAAGTGTTAGTATTGGAATCTGCAAAAAAAAAAATACTCATACGAGTTACATCTCTCTGACAAAGAGATCGATGTGTTCAAATATTTTAATTAAAGTTGGCGTGATTGAAAACACATTTATTCTTAAAGAAAATCTACACTGTTAACATCAGTCTCAGAAATGATCGCGTCCATACAAGTTAGCCGCACAATTTAGCAAGCCTAGCCAAACCCTGTCAAGAATAGGCGATTGTCGTGATGACCACCGGCGGGCCCACTTATGCCCTAGCCGGTCGGACATCACACAAACATCTCCTAGTACCGTCAAACGCCAACCCTAAGTTGGGTGGCCGTGATTCTTTGTAGAGATTCGATCGAACATAGGTTGTTCAAGGCAGTCTTAAAACGATCACGACCGTCCCACTTCGCCAGCCTGGTTGGACAGATTAGATCATCCCATGAATGATTGGGGAAGCGCTAACGCACACGTTGGCGGCCCCACTATACCCTTACCCAATCGATTTGCTCACGGCATGTTCATGGAGCAATTAACGTTTGCGAGCGTGATGATTTCAAGGGTCGCGGAAGTCCATTGGCGTCTAAAATCAATCACGACCGTCCAACTTAGCCAGCCTATTTGGATGACTTAGATCGCATTTGGGACCACTAGGAAGGTACACATGTGTTCACCACCGGCTCAACGTTGGCCCCACATGATCGATCTCCAAAAAGTAGGCCCACAGCGTGCCAAACCGCTTGGCCGAAGTCGTGAAGGCGTGACTATTTCAAAACCCTAATTAGGGTTTGCGGAAATACACATCGGTCGTGACCATGCATCTTCACCAGCCTAAACGGACGGTGTAGATATAGACTCAAGAGGTCCCAAGAATTTCAACGTGTTCACTATGGGCCCACCTTTGCGTGTGACCGTCCGGCCTATGTAGACTAGGGCCCGGCGCCTCGAAACGCGCGCCCCAAAGGTGGCATGCCACACGACCTTTAAACCTCTTTGCGGAAATATGTTTCTGTCACAAATCGATCACGACCACTCATCTTTACCGGTCAAATTATGTGGCCGAGATCGAATATTTGTGGGACCGAGAGGGGCAGGCATGCACGTCAGTGAGCCATCTTCATGCACACCCGATCGGCTCACTCAAAAATAGCGCCCCTGCTTGGATTCGACCAAGCCAAAGAGGGATGTCGCGCACCTCTAAAAAAACCTTAAAATACATCAACGACATCAAATATGTGTCTTAAATCATCTCGTCCGTCCAACTTTGCCAGCTTGGTCGGACGGCTTGGATTAAAAGATAGGCGATCAATGAAGCGTCTCAATGACTACCGTCCGCCACTTTTCCACAGGGAGTGATCGACCAGATGGTGGCCCGCCCATGCGGCCTCCAAACGATCACTCGAAGACAACTGGACATGATGCCATTTTAAGACGATTAATCCGCGACTTATTCAATCAAGCTTTAAAACAGCGATGCTTCATCCATATCGATTGTCTTGAGATACTTACTTAAAAACGATGAATTACATGCATCGAGCATACACGATATTTCATGAATATCAATTCCATAAATAACTAATTATTTAACCTGATAGCACCGTATGTTATTTCTTGCGACGGGTCCCACGACTCGATCCACTCATTCGAGACATAAAACATGTCACAAACTGGGGGATGATTATTGTGGTATTGTTCTGGTGGTTTACAGCGTGTGGCGTGCAACGCGCCCATTACGAGAACGTGTCAGGAGGCATGGACGGTTAACGATGATGAGGGAAGTGGAAAAATACGTGATAGTGAGACAATCATCTACACGACCCCACTACTCCATAACTTCACTTCCTCCACTTCGTACGAGATGATGGTTTCACTCAATGACTTGTATAAATAGGTTCTTCGACCTATTTTCAAAGAACACAGAGAAACCAAGTGTTGTCACAGTATCCAGAAAACACCTAGAACTGATAGCTTACATTGTGCAAGCCAGTTCAATATTCTGATACAAGTCATAAATATCCAACGCCTTCACAATCTCAACATCTTCTTCGCTTCCCTCCCTAAGATCAACCCTTCTCCTTCACTTTGTGACCGAATTGAATCTGAAACGACCATTTCTTGGTTTAGGACAGAGTCTTACAGATTGATCTCTCGAACCTAAAAGCATTCCCGTGCAGTGCATTTGTTTAGGGTTTGAACTCGTTTCTCATCAACACACCCCAAATTACCAAAACCGGCAGAATCATTTTTTACCCATAAACAACTGACGACCTCAGTGGGAGATTAATCTCTTGGTTGCAAGATCAAATTTTTAGTTTCATTTCAATTTTTTCAAAATTCAAAATGGTGGATCTTAGGTCTGGATCGGCGACCAATTCCGATGGAACTAGCGCTGACAATACTCTCGGTGTTGATGTCCCGGATAGTGGCGCTACCATACAACATATCAATACGATCAATGCATCTCGTGGAAATACGTCCTCTACCACCAATACCAGCGGAGCAGGAGATATTACCTCGATAACACCTCCCATCACCAGGGACAGAGCAGCCGCAAACCCCAACATTTCTTCAAGTGTAACACCTCCAGTCGTCACCAGAGCAGCTCCTACTCCCACATCAGGATGAGGGGCCGGAGGAATCAGAAGATGTCAACCGCCTATCACCATTGTTGATTTGATGGAGAGGCAAGAAATTCTCGCTAAGGCTCAGACGGACATGGCTTTGACCCAGAAAGAGGTACTCACTTTCCGCAAGACATTAACAGAACGATTTCCACAAGAGTCACGATATCCCCTGGAGCCAACAAAGAGTACCTTCAACACGCCTGGCACAAGCGCTTCAGCAGGACGTGCTTACCTAGATGAAGAAGCCCGTATTTCTCCTGAACACCCATGGTAAAGGAACCAGACGCCTAACTTTATCACTCGTGAGGATCTGAAACGACTTCTCCAAAATCGAGGCAAGGAAAACCTGGTGGACCTGCACCAGCACCAACCTCCATATCCTCCTGATGTGTAGAGAGTTCCCCTACCGAGAGGATATTCCTCTCCTCAGTTTTACCTTTACAATGGTACTGGTAACGCTCGCGAACACATTTCTAATTTTCTGGAATCTTTGGGAGAACACGAATACAATCATGTCCTCCGCCTGAAAGAATTCTCAAAATCGCTTACTGGAAGAGCATACACCTGGTATAACAACATCGCGCCAAACAACATATCGAACTGGTGTGAGATGGGCACCGCCTTTTACAAGAAGTATTTCTTCGTATCCGAGAAAATCACTTTCTCGTATTTGGGAAGAATGTTTCAGCGAAATAACGAGCATCCGAACGATTACGTCAAGAGATTCAGAACTCAAGCTTTGGACTGTCACGATCCAAACGTGACCGAACAACAATTGATAGAGTCATGCATTAATGGTATGGCTCCCATATATTGTGATCTACTGGAAAACTTGCGCTTCCAGACGTTCTCTGAACTTCATGAAGCTGCTAAGCGATCGGCTATGACCGCACCAGCGCTTTTAGAAAGAACCAGACTGGCCAGGGGTGAGGATGCACGCGAAACACGAAGGAACAGGCGTCTTATCAACAAGCAATACAACAACGTTCCATCGGTAAGCATGGTAGGCGAAGGAGGGAAAAGGAAAGCTCCAACAATCGAGCAACAATCCAAACGTGCAGCGCCAACGCAGACAACCCCATCCCGGAAAGCCACATCTAAAACTCCTGAAACTGGGGATGCTTCATACTTCCAATTTCCAATATATGAAGTCATTGAACTACTGGAAGCATGGATTCAAGATGATACAATAAAGCTACCTCCTCTTAGGCGTCCACCAACGGAAGAAGAAATGGCGAATCCCAAATACTGTCGTTATCATAGGTTCGTCAATCACCCAACCAGTGACTGCAACAAGTTGAAGCGCATTTTCAAAGAGAAGGTGGATACAAGAGAACTTCAACTTGGAAACGAATGAGTCAACAAAGACCCCCTTCCTGTCAGGAGTTGCATGATTTCTGGGGACTCTGTTCACAAGACTGTGCAGTCGATGATGGAACGGTTGTGTGAAATTCTGTATTTCTCTAAGGAACATCATCAAGACATCTTTGGGGCTCTTAACCGTGTCGTATCAGGTAAGCGTCTATTTCCAGTTAAGGGAGTTTCTCCTGAACCTCAATCCTTCCCAGGAGAAACGCGATATGTAACTGGGGACTCCTAACTGTCACTCGCTTGAAGGATGTTGAGTTCGACAACGTGCTGATTGATGTAGCATCCGATTTCAACATCGTCACCGTCCAGGCCTTGAAAGATGCAAAAATTTCGAAGCAGGAAGCTGTTCATTGCCCAACCATAATGAAAAACTCTGAAGGAGAGTCCAGAGACGCTTATGGGTACATCGACCTCGAAATCAAGATTGGAGATGCTCTAACACACGGTAGGTTTCATATTCATAAAGATTACGCGAACTATGACATGATTCTAGGGCTCTCGTGGGTGCATAACAATAAAGCAAAGTTAGAAGTGTGTCCCTTTCCAGTGTCTATACCTGAAAGGATTACCAACAAGCCGTCAAATCCCGAATATTATCTGTTGCCGTATCGACAGCTTGCCGATGTGATGCAATTACCTGGAGAAAGCCCATCATCATAGTCAGAAGATTTCGAACCCAAGTAAGTCTTAACGAACAACCCTTTTTGCAACCAGTCACTCCTCTTTCTGCTAAGTCCTGGGGACTTGCTCCAATCAACAAACCAACCGTCATTAGGATATGTGAATGGGATGTTGTTCCTTTCAAATGCTTTGTCAAAAGTTTAGAAGTTGTTTCGGTTAAAGATGGCAAATCCAAGGACCAAGTAGTTGCGCAACGCCCAAACCCATTTCAAATTGGAGATTTGGTAATGAAGGCGACCGCGTTTCAAGTTGGAGATGTGACAGTGAAATTCACCGCTTGGTATGATTCGCCTACAGAAGGGGAAGATAAGCCATATCTGGTGGCAGATGTTATCTTAGGCGGGTACTGCAAGCTCATCAACGCCGACGAACTAGAGGGCGTGACAATCCACTCATGATGCCTCAAGCCTTTCAATACCTAAAACGCTGTGCTACCTTTTCTTCCAGTGTTTCCTTTAATATTTATTCCAGCAATTTCCTCTTTCATGTAATGTTTGTAATTCCTCCAAAATAATTGCACTGCTTGCATTCATAATTAGGGTTTCAATTTGTTAGTTAATCGAAGTACTATTTTTTTTAGAAATCTCTTTACTCCTGAATGATGACACAAGTCTTGAAAAAAACCTAAAACCCTCACCTACCCATCAGTTCAAACCAGAAAGAAATGTCTCAGATCTTTCGAGAAACATTAAAGGATTACGCGTAGAAAGAGACGAAGGATTTGTGAAGCAAGTGCACTATGAAGGGCGTTTCATCCCAAAAAGAGGCACTTCTCCAGCATCACGTGATTAGGAGGATTGCAGCACAGGGAAAACATTTTCATGGTTAATGACTCCATCCTTTTCGTTGTTCTTAGGGTTATGGGAAATCATCGTAAAAACAGTGCACAATCACATAACGCATCATAACTTATGAATGTTGTATTCTCTTTGTCCGGACAACGGAATGGAGAATTTCTATTATAACGTGAAAAGTAAAGAAGGGGGAACCATTGTTCAAATAAATCTAAAACTCAGTCACCGCTGAGTATAAAAGAAATGCCTACAAACTATGAAGGAGCGTTCATCTACAAAAAAAAAGATAAAGGAAGACAGGAGGAAAGTCTAATCATCAGTGAGGTCAGCCGTGTATCCACCAGAGCCATCATTGGAAACTGCTTCAACATCTTCATCACAAGATATTGTTTCCGCTCTGGAGTCTGCATCGACCTCCTTTTCTGACGACGTTTCAAAGTCTCCCTCAACAGTTGCTTCAATATTCCCCTCAAGATACACGCAGACGTCATCTTTGGGAGTTGTTTCAACATCTTCTCCAGATGCAGCTATCATGATCTCCTCAGCAGCCGCGTCATCCTTCCCTGCGAAGATTGCTTCAATACCTTTCACGAGAGCTACTTCGATCTCTCCCTCAGGAACTTCCCCAACAACCTTCTGAGGATACTCTGGCTCGTCCATGTCAGAATCGAGGATGATGACTCCACTACAAACAGGGTAATCATACTTGTTTTCACTGGAAGTCCGTTGATGCTCGATCCTTCGTCGCTTTAGATGAGCTGCAAATATTTCACCTCTCGCACTCGGCAACTGAGACGCTTCGCCGCGCCTCCATTCTTCCTCCATGCTGACCTAAGCCAAGAAAGCCTGAGAACGTTCCCGAACGAAACGTAGTTGCAGAAGAGACATACCCTTTATGGCACGATCAACTTCATGAAATGGAGGATCTATTTTGGCCATCACCTCCTCGAACGCGCTAACCTCAGGTTTGTCGACTTCGAAGCTCTTCTCTGGAGAAGTAAAAGAGTAATCATCACCAGTTCCCATCATACACTGCAAAAAGGGACGTTATGATCATACCAATAGCCGGTAAATAAAATTGTTATTATCAATCAAAAATCAAACTGCATGATGAACACGGAACAATACCTGAGACAAAGAAGAAGAGCAATTTTGCGATGGGGAGAAAGGCTCAGCGCCATTTTTATATTCCTCAAATCAGCTAGATCCCGGGAAAAGAAGAAGTCTCTACTTGTCGTGTATAAAGACTCCGTATATGGGATAACAATCAAGTAGATACTTATCCATCTGATGATAACTGACACGCAAAGGAAACGTGCTCTACTCAAGAACCGAGCCAGCCTCTACCCTGGTAATGTGCATCGAACTCCTCTTGAGAATTTCTTTATCTGTCACCATCTAGTGCTTACACCGCAAAAATGTCACTGTTACGTGCTAAGCAGGGGACTTAATGTTGATGGTGGTTTTTAGGTTTGGGGTCAAAATCGTAAAACCCTATATTTAGCGACGTGATCTTGCAAAGGAATAAAGGCCATTTGAAAGTGATGAGTGCTCAAACCTCTTTATTTACACATGTATTGAACAACTCAGTATATATGAAATTCATTCAGAATGGTGCGCACAGTAGTAATCCCAAGTATTCTGTGAATCCTATTTTACGCCAGCATTATTAACCAATGTATGACTCGCCTGATATTTTTTCGTGCTATGTTCCCAGTAGAACTCTCAATACTGACATGACATGACGATGAATGCTCACTCTCAGCAAAGTAGCATGAATCTCCCGAAGTGTTAGTATTGGGATCTGCACAAAAATACTCATACGAGTTACATCTCTCTGACAAAGAGATCGATGTGTTCACATACTTTTAATTAAAGTTGGCGTGATTGAACACACATTTATTCTTAAAGAAAATCAAGATTGTTAACATCAGTCTCAGAAACGATCGCGGCCACACAAGTTAGCCGCACAATTTAACAAGCCTAGCCAAACCCTGTCAAGAATAGGAAATTTTCGTGATGACCATCGGCGGGCCCACTTATGCCCTAGCCGGTCGGACATCACATGAACATCTCCTAGCACCATCAAATGCCAACCCTAAGTTGGGTGGCCGTGCTGCTTTGTAGAGATTCGATCGAATATAGGCTGTTCAAGGCAGTCTTAAAATGATAACGACCGTCCAACTTCACCAGCCTGGTTGGACAGATTAGATCATCCCATGAATGATTGGGGAAGCGCTAACCCACACGTTGGCGGACCCACTCTACCCTTACTCGATCGATTTGCAAACGGCATGGTCATGGAACAATGAACGTTTGCGAGCGTGATGCTTTCAAGGGTCGCGGAAGTCCATTGGCACCTTAAATCGATCACGACCATCCAACTTAGATATCCTATTTGGCTTGGATCCCATTTGGGACCACCAAGAAGGTAGACATGTGTTCACCACCGGCTCAACGTTGTCCCCACATGATCGATCTCCCCAAAGGAGGCCCACAACATGCTAAACCGCTTAGCCGAAGTCGTGAAGGCATGACTATTTCAAAACCCTAATTAGGGTTTGCAGAAATACACATCTGTCGTAAATCGGTCGTGACCATCCATCTTCACCAGCCTAAACGGATGGTGTATATATATACTCAAGAGGTCCCAAGGATGTCAACGTGTTCACCATGGGCCCACCTTTGCGTGTGACCGTCCGGCCTATGCAGACTAGGGCCTGGCGCCTCGAAACGCGCGCCCAAAAGGTGGCATGTCACACGTCCTTTAAACCTCTTTGCGGCAATATTTTGCTGTCGCAAATCGATCACGACCACTCATCTTTACCGGTCAAATTGAGTGGCCAAGATCGAATATTTGTGGGACCGAGAGGGGCAGGCATGCACGTCAGTGAGCCATATTCACGCACACCCGATCGGCTCACTCAAAAATAGCGCCCCTGCTTGGATTCGACCAAGCCAAAGAAGGATGTCGCGCACCTCTAAAAAACCCTAAAATCCATCAACGGCAGCAAATATGTGCCGTAAATCATCTCGTCCGTCCAACTTTGCCAGCTTGGTCGGACGGCTTGGATTAAAAGATAGGCGATCAATGAAGCGTCTCAATGATTACCATCCGCCACTTTGCCACAGGTAGTGATCGCCCAGATGGTGGCCCGCCCATGCGGCCTCCAAACGATCACTCGAAGATAACTGGACATGCTGCCATTTTAAGACGCTTAATCCGCGACTTATTCAATCAAGCTTTAAAACAGCGATGCTTCATGCATATCGATTGTTTTGAGCTGCTTACTTAAAAACGATACATTACATGCATCGAGCATACACGATATTTCATGAATATCAATTCCACAAACAACTTAGTTATTTGACCTGATAGCACCGTATGCTATTTCTTGCGGCGGGTCCCACGACTCGATCCACTACTTCGAGACATCAAACATGTCACAAACTGGGGGATGCTCGCTGGGGTATTGGTCTGGTGGTTTACATCGTGCGGCGTGCAACGCGCCCATTACGAGAACGTGTCAGGAGGCATGGAAGATTAACGATGATGAGGGAAGTAAGAAAATACGTGATAGTGATACAATCACCTACACGACCCCACTACTCCATCACTTCACTTCCTCCACTTCCTACGGGATGAGGGTTGCGCTCAATGACTTGTATAAATAGGTTCTTCGACCTATTTTCAAAGAACACAGAGAAACCAAGTGTTGTCACAGTATCCAGAAAACACCCAGAACTGATAGCTTACATTGTGCAAGCCAGTTCAATATTCTGATACAAGTCATAAATATCCAACGCCTTCACAATCTCAACATCTTCTTCGCTTCCCTGCCTAAGATCAACCATTCTCCTTCTCTTTGTGACCGAATTGAATCTGGAATGG
Organism: Papaver somniferum; assembly: GCF_003573695.1. Lineage (NCBI taxonomy): Eukaryota > Viridiplantae > Streptophyta > Magnoliopsida > Ranunculales > Papaveraceae > Papaver > Papaver somniferum. The sequence goes on along the minus strand of NW_020624820.1, from coordinate 5,739,422 downwards.
ACATTTCTTGGTTTAGGACAGAGTCTTACAGATTGATCTCTCGAACCTAAAAGCATTCCCGTGCAGTGTATTTGTTTAGGGTTTGAACTCGTTTCTCATCAACACACCCCAAATTACAAAACCGGCAGTATCAGTTTTTACCCATAAACAAAAACTCATAGGTATTTCTGTGGGAGACAAATTTATATATTCAATAGATTTTTCTGTGTGAGACAGATTGTTTTATCAAGTCTTCGACTTTGGGTCGTAGCAACTCTTAGTTGAGGGTGAGATTAGCTAAGGGAATCAAGTGCGTAGAGTCCTGCTGGGATTCAGAGGCATAAGGAACGCGACTGTACCTTGATCACTATGAGATTGATTAGGGATCAACTACATTATAGTCCGAAGTTAACTTGGATTAGGCTAGTGTCTGCAGCGGCTTAATACAGTGTGGTGTTCAAATCTGGACTAGGTCCCAGGGTTTTTCTGCATTTGCGGTTTCCTCATTAACAAAATTTCTGGTGTCTGTGTTATTTCTTTTCCGCATTATATTTTGCGTGTGAAATAGAATACGCGAATGTTTGAAGGTGAAAATAGTTTCCGTTGATTTTGGTAATTTCGAGTGTGTGGGTAAGAATCGAGTCTAAACCCTAAACAATGTACTGCAAGGGAGTACTTTGATTCGAGAGATCAATCTGTACAAATCCAGCCTAAACCAAGAAATGGCCGTTCCAGACTTGCTTCGGTCACAAAGTGAAGGAGAAGGGTTGGTCTAGGGAGAGAAGCGGAGAGAGTGTTGAGACCAGAATAGTTGATTCGGGAAGAGTAGTTGTTTGACGACTTGTATCAGAAAGTGGAAAGCTAACAGATGGGAAAGCTAACAAGTGATTTCTGAGTGTTGTATTCTCCTGACCAAAACTTTTCCTTTGGTGGAAATAGATGAGACCTATTTATACAAGCCGCAACAAAAACGTACCCTAGTCTCGTAAGAAGTGGAAACGGTTGAGTAAATGGAAGAAAGCGGTGACGGGTAACCTCTGGAATTGATGTTTCCATAATGAAGGAAACGTTTCACCATTACTTCCTGTATTTACTAACCTCCTCACTCTTATGACCCTTTCTTGTAACGGGCGTAGTGTACGCCGCACGCTGTAAACCGCCAGACCAATACCCTGATGAGCATCCCCCAGTTTGTGACATATTTTGATGTCTCTAGTGTTTTTGTGGAAAACGTGTAGCATGTTGCTATTGTTTGGAAAGTTAAGATTGAGAGGTTTGCCGGTTCAGTGGTGACTTTCAACGTCCGAGATTTCGCATCTTGAGAGGAAGGTTATCCGTTGATTGTGGTTACCTTCCGTTGGTAGACGGTAGCGTGGCCACGGTGCTGGCATGGCTTGCGCATGCTCTTGGCGTGGCTAAATAGGGTTTGGTGCCGTGACCAAGAGCTGGCACCGTAGCCAAGAGATTTCCACTAGTCTTTTGGTGGCAAGTTTGTATGGTTGAGATCTGCATCTCAAGAGGAAGGACAACCGTTGATTGTTGCAACCTTCCTTTTGGCAGCCAGCAGCATAGAGGCATGGACGGCATAGCTTTGGCATGGTTTAGGAGGCCAAGCTAGGATTTCGACATAGTTTTAGGAGCGGACAAAATTAGGGTTTTGGCATAATTTAGGCGCGGCCAAAATTAGGGCTTGGCATTGGGCCAAAAGTTGCCACGCATTTGGTGGCGAACTTGGACGGCTGAGATTTGCATCTCAGAGGGAAGGGTGGTCGTTGATTGTTGCAACCCTTCGTTTGGCAGCCAGTGGCATGGAGGCATGGCCGGCGTGGCTTCGGCATGGTTTAGGCGTGGCCAAGCTAGGATTTTGGCATAGTTTTAGGCGCGACCTAAGTTAGGGCTTGGCATTGGGCCAAAAGTTTCCACGCGTTCGGTGGCGAACTTGGACGGCTGAGATTTGCATCTCAGAAGGTAGGGTGGACATTGATTTTTGCAACCCTTCGTTTGGCATCCATCGTCATGGAGGCATGGCCGACATGGATTTGGTGCCAAGGTGTAGCTGGCATGGCATGCCATTGGCACGATGGTTCGGCTGGCATGGTCGGCATGCCTTTGGCGCGAAGATGTGGCTGGCATGGCATGCCATTGGTACGGTGGTGCGGCTGGAATGATTGTCATGACTTTGGCACGGATATGTGGTTGGCATGGCATGCCATTGGCACAGTGGTGCAGCTGGCATGGTTGGCATGCCTTTGGCGCGGAGATGTGGCTGGCATGGCATGCGATTGGCACGGTGGTGCGGCTGGCATGGTTGGCATGCCTTTGGCGCGGAGACGTGGCTGGCATGGCAGGACATTGGCACGGTGGTGCGGCTGGCATGGTTGGCATGCCTTTGGCGCGGAGATGTGACTGGCATGGCATGCCATTGGCACGGTGGTGCGGCTGGCATGGTCGGAATGCCTTTGGCGCGGAGATGTGGCTGGCATGGCATGCCATTGGCACGTTTGGCTAGCATGCGTGGATAGCATGTGTAGAGATGATGCCAGTCAGTACCGAGGGTTCTGCCGTGGGGCACGGTATATACATAAAAAAGGTACCTCGGTAATTTTATGCATAAATGTTGAACGGTTCAATAAATGTGCTAGTGGAGACATTATTACTCAAGTATGAAGCCAGTGTTTGACTAAGGTTTTACGATTTTAACCCGAAGCTAAAAACCACCATCAACATTAAGTCCCCTGCTTAACTCAGAACAGGGGCTTTGTTGCGAGGTAAGCATAAGATGGTGACAGACAAGGACAGAATCGAAACGGCAAGTCATGAAGAGATGGTAGGGAAGACCTGTCTAACGTTTTTCGGGAGGTAAGGAGAATTCGTGATTCTTGTGTTGGTGGCTTTGCGTAGATTCTGCTCGTGGAGTTACTAGCTAGGCCGAGGAGTGGTAGAGGTGGTTGTTGGTTGAGATGCAGAATGTTGGCATCGTCCTGGAATGGTTGTGCGCCATCTGGGCTAGAATTGTGAATGCAGAACGGATCCGTCGGCATAGACTCGGCGCTAAGTGGAGATTCTAGCATTGGATTGGCTTGGAATGAGCAGTTAGCATTGGATCGGCTTGGAATAAGCCGTTAGCATTGGTCGGCTTGGGATGAGCCGTTAGTATTGGGTCCGCTCGGATTTGGAGTGGCGCAGACTATTGGCTTGGCACGGCGTGGCGCGGACTGTTGGCACCGTGCAGACTGATATTGCGAGCTTGGTTGCCTCTTTCCATGCGTGGCTTCAAATAGGAAATCCATTCTTTATTTACATTCCAAAAGCGTTGCGGCTACAAAAGGAGACGTGATTCTTCCTCCTTATGTCATATCGCTGGTCTTGCTTCCAAGTCTCGGTGCTGGTGGTGGAGTGGTAGCAATAACGTTGGCAAGATTGTTCCCAGTACGTATCTCTATTTTTCTTTACTCTTGATTAGTGTTTTTACGGGAGATTTCACTGAGGCTGAGTTTTTGGATGTAATGTAGGCCCATCTTGCCTGCTCGGCATCCGTTTCTATTTCTCTTTAGGGTTTTCGCAGTATATATGCCGGTGAAATTATATCATCTCCCTCTTTTCAATGCAAAGGTTTCTTCTTGCCGAGTCCATCTTTATTATGTCAATCAGATTCGGATCATCCTCGAGCCAGCTAGATTCTTCAGTCAAGCGCGCGAGGTTTGAATCTCATAACAATTCTCCTACCCGGTTCGTCCGAGTCAAGAAGATTATACCGGTATGCTTTCATTGATCAATAGATGTTTCATTGTTTGCTGACGAGTGACAAAAGATTTTCTTTTGTGCAGAGATACCCTGTTAGAGCATGCGTGACTATCGTTGATGAGGATGACTTGGTTGCACCCATTCCTTCGAGTCCGATCCTGCCAACCGTTGTAGATCTGGAAAACGTTGATTTAGGCATTTCTTGTCATGAGTATCCCAATGCAGGTTTGTCGTTTGAGATCCGCATGAAGTGTTTATCTTCTAACTACCAGAACGTTGGTGGGTTTCTGGTGCGAAAAGAATTCGTGACTCTTTACACTAAGATATGGAAACGATATGACCACATCTCTACCAGGAGTGTGGTGCAACATTGCTCGTTTGCTTTGGTTTCCACAGTGAATTGTCTCTTGCCTATGGTCGCTGAAATGGAAAGTATATTCATCCATGCCGTCGTGGAACCAAATATTCAAAAGTGGGAGAACATGGTGTCTACCTGTGAATACCTAAAGTTCAACGTGAGTTGGTTGCGGCATCGTCTTGACATCGTGAAGGTCGACAAAGCCGGTATTCTCGCTGATGTCGTTCCTGCTGCAAAGGCTATTTTGGAAGAGGAGAAGGCTCTGTCCATGGAGTCACAGAAAGTGGAAGAGTCAATCCAGAACTTGAAGAACATGACTGAAAGGTATAAAAACCGGTTTAAGATGATGCTTTCGATGAAGTACAATTTGTTGGATGGGCTTTTCTGAGTTATGTAGTTGCGAGATGTTTGGTTTCTTTCTGAGTCTCGAGCGCGTGTTTTTCTCTTTTTTCTTGCATCGTTTTTTTTTGGAAGAAATAAGAGAATTTTATTGATTTTCTTCAATTAAACAAAAAAAAAAGAAACTTTATAACTGAGATGTGAAAGGAAGCGGAAAGATGCATGGCTAGTCGTGCTATGATATTGCGAGGTGTGAGGCGACGGTCAGGCGTAGTACGCCTTGAGCCACTTTCCCTTGATGACCGCTTCCATTTTACCTCCGTCTTCTTTAATGACCTTGTAGTACACACTGTTGTACGCTTTCGTGACTATATAAGGCCCCTTCCCATTTTGGGGAGAATTTTGGTGCAAACGCGTCTTGCTGGATGTGTTTGGCAGTCTTCAGTACCAAATCTCCCCCTTGAAAAACCCTATTTTTGTATGCTTGCGCGTGTTCTTCCGCTCTGGATCTTCTGGATCCACATTGTCCAACTCTGCTACACTGGCGCTTAATGCTTCAGCTTCATTCCATCAAACTCCGCTTGCTTCGGCAATCCTAGATGATGGGATTTTAACTTTTGCTGGGAGGATGGCGTCTGCGCCATAGACGAGGGAGTAGGGAGAGGCTCCAGTGGAACTTCTTGGTGATGTCCGATACTCCCAAAGTACCATTGGTAATTGTCCGTGCCATGTCCGAGGATTATCATGCACTATCCGACAGAGGATTCAGATCAAAGTTTTTTTAGTGCTTTCACCGTGTCTGTTTCCTTGGGGATAGTACACGGTGGAGAAAACTTGCTTAATTTCATATTCCTCAAGTAATTCCCGTACTTGCTTGTTGGCGAAAGGAGTGCCGTTGTCGGTGATGATATGTTTAGGCACGCCAAATCAGCAAATGATGTACTCCTTAATAAATGTCACGATTGTGGCTCTAGTAGTTCCTCGTAAAGGTATGGTTTCGACCCATTTGGTGAAATACTCGGTTTCCGTTATTATGTACTCGTGCTGTTTTGAAGACGGCGGGTTGATGTTTCCAATGATGTCGAGTCCCCATCTACAAAAGGGCCATGGACTGCTTATTGAGTGCACAGGAATCGACGGTACATGGATAAGGTTTCCGTAGATTTGACATTTTTGGCATCTCTGAACGAAAACAGCTGCATCATCCTCCATGGTTGGCCAGTAGTATTTCTCGTGTATCTGAAGAAATAACTTCCGTTTTCCTTGGTGTTCACTTTCGTGCATTTCTTTCAGCATGATCGGGACTCCGTCCTCGTTCAAACACCGTATCAAACTTCCTCGAAAGCTTTTACGATATAAGATTACTTCATGGAATATGAATCTCTTGGACCTTTGTTTTATCTTGGCTGCGTCCTTATTGTTGGTGGGGGGTACGTCGTCGCGAAGGTAGCTGATGTATGGCTCCTGCCATTCCCTGGCGTGGCCAATATTAAAGACTTCCAATTGACGCGGCGGCGCTTAACAGTTGGAATAGGTTCTTTGAAGCAACCGAGATTGAGTCTCCATTTCTGGCCAGTAGGATCCAAGGAGTTGCAAACGACGATAGAGTGTTACCCCTAGTGTTAGCCCGCAAACTTCACCATTGACGCGGTTGAGTTGTTATTGCGCCTCTTCCTCTCCGAGGCATCTTGACAAGAAACCGTATGGGTACCGATGGTACAACACTCCTCGGAGCATGAAGAAATTTTGTAAGGTTTCGAGACTGACCTTTCCCTAAGAAAGCGAGCTGTTAAGCTCTTGGATAATCGGTGTTCTCCAGTCGCCAGCTTCAGCCTCCCCGGGTTATGAAATCCATGTTGAAGCCACGGTTCGTGTCTTCACTGTCAGGGTTTCCTCAAAACCTTCGAATTGCAGTTTTGATGCTAGTGTGGCTAGACAATCAGCATGTTTTTTGCCGCTACGGCCAACATGCGTTATGGTCGCATCGGCGAAATAATTTAGTAGCTTTTGTGCCTCGGCTCTATACGGGGCCAATGTTACTTCCTTCAGTGCATATACTCCATTTACCTGGTTGACGAGTAATTTAGAATCACTTCTTATTTCCAGGCGCGTGGCTCCAGCTTGTTTAGCCAATGACAGTCCGATAAGAAATGCTTCATATTCTGCTGAATTGTTGGTGCAAGGGAAGTCTAGCTTGAAGGAGTGCGAGGAGACTTCACCGGCCGGGGATACTAGAACCACACATGCTTCGGTATCGTTGTTAGGAGTGGCGGAGCCGTCGAAAAATAGTAGCCATGTTTCTTCCTTTATGAAAGAGATTTTCGGAAAATCTCCAGGGAGGTCCTCGTGTAGTGTTATGGTATTCTCTTCCGGACCGCTGTTAGCAAATCCGCAACTGCTTTCCCTTTGATAGCTCTCGGGAAAGCGCATGTTATGTCAAATTTTGACATTTGGAGGAGCCATTTGGCTGGCCTTCCTATCAGGGCCAGTTTTGAGAGGAGGAACTTCACATGATCGGATTTAGATATCAGTACCACTTTGTTGGAAAGCAGGTAATGTCTGAATTTTTGAATGGAGTGAATCAGGGCCAAGCACGCCTTTTCTGCTTTGGGATTTCTGAGTTCGGCATCTCTTAAAGTTCGACTGAAGTAGTATATGGGATGTTCAATCCCTTCGTCATCTTCTTGGGCGAGGATAGCTCCGACGGCAGTGTCGCTAAAAGTTGTGTAGAGGAACAACTGTCTTCCCTGTACAGGAGACTTCATGATGGCTGGGGAAGACAATATTTGCTCAATCTTCCGAAACGCCTCCTGTTGTTGTGTGGTCCAGAAAAAGATCGCTCCTTTCTTCAGCAAGGGAGTAAATGAAGCAAAAAGTTGAGCCAACCCCGGTATAAAGCGGCGAATGTAGTTTATTTTACCCATGAAACTCTGGAGTTCTTTCACAGTTCACGGTGGTGGCATTGTGAGGATGGCTTGGGTTTTGACCGGGTCGACTTTAATTCCCTCGGCGGTTACCTAGGAACTTGCCCGAAGAGACACCATCAGCACACTTAAATGGATTCATCTTCAGTTTGTACTCGCGACACCTTTCAAACACCTGCCGCAGAATCTCCGCATGGGCCTCCCGAGTTTTTGATTTAACCACTATTTCATCTACATAATCTTCGACTTGCTTGTGCATAATGTTGTGAAAAATGGTAGTCATGGCGCGCTGGTAGGTGGCGCCAGCATTTTTCAAACTGAAGGGCATCACATTATAGTAAAAGTTTTCGAGAGGAGTTCGAAAATTCGTCTCACTTGCGTCGTGTTCGTACATCTTTATTTGATTGTATCCGTTGTACCCATCCATGAAAGAGAACATACCGTTTCCACTGATGGAGTCTACTAGCATGTCAATGTTAGGAAGTGGAAAATCATCTTTAGGGAAACATTTTTTCAGATCCCTAAATCGACACAGCACCTTATTTGTCCGTTCTTCTTTTTTACCGGAACTACGTTGGCCAACCAGGTAGGATGGTGAATGGGTTTGATGAAACCAGCAGCCAGTAGCTTTTGAATCTCTATCTTGATCTGTTCTTCCAGATCGTGCTTAAACTGTCTCGGGGTTTGTTTGACCGGTTTGGATCAGGGTACTATGTGTAGATGGTGAGTGACCATCTTCTCGTCCAAGCCAAGCATTTCCCCGTATGTCCATGCGAATACGTCTCGATATTCTTTGAGAAGGTCTGCCATCTTTGCGCGTTCGTATGCGCACAGAGTCGAGCTGATTGAGACGGGTCGCGGATATTCCTCACTCCCGACATTGATAACCTCAAGTTCGTCCATGGTAGAGTTGGTTCTGTATTATAGCTGTCGTGGTGCATCCGGTACTTCCTCTTTCGGATCATTACTGCGTTTGCATTCTGTTGGATGGAGAGACTTTGTGGTAGTCTCCCCTGTTAATTTCTAACAATGGCGCTGATATATGGTTTTCCCTTTTTCATCATGACTTATGATAAAATCCATATCTCGCTTGGTACGGGAGCGAGCCAAACTCTGGTTTGGCGGGTGGAGACTGGCGCGCTTCTCTTCCGTAGAGGTGGTGTGAGACCGGGTTTCTCTGTGAAACGATGCAATCCCATCGCTTCCTTCGATTGACGCCCACTTTGGAAGTGGAGAGTGGTGAGTTTTGTTGGATGCGCCCTACGGGCCCTTCTTTGGCTCAAACATCTCCATGCCACAGATCGGCTCATAGGGAGATAATGATGCAGAGATGCGGATGACTTCTCCGTTTAACATGGTTTTCAGGCACTGGTGATATGTCGAAGGAATTATTCTGTTGTCGTGGAGCCATGGCCTTCCCAGTATCATATGGTAATCTGGATCTTTTTCGATTACTTTGAACTTCATCTTTGACTGGACCGGTTCTACTGACAGATTCAGGTTGATGTATCCATACGTGCTGGTTTGGTTGCCTTCGAAATCGGTCATCGTAGTGGGCTGTCGCACGACTTCGCTTGGCCGCACCCTGTCTGTTCAGAGCGTCCTGAGGGTAACGACATTGGAGGACGCTCCTGTGTCGATGAGGGCCCTTTTGAATTCCACATCCTTGATACGGGTTGTGACGTGTAGGGCCCGGTTATGTCCTTCTTCTGCCATCATGTCGTCGTCGGTAAACGTGACATTGTTGATGGACATCTCCGGCATTCTTGACGTTTCCAAACGCGAAGGAACCAGGGATGCGTTTAACGCTATTCGATTGTTGGCAATGAACGTCTGCATCCGTTGATCCTTTGAAAGATGTAGGATTTCACATAAAGTTTCCACCAATGAGGCCGCTTCCTGACCTACTGGTTTCCGATTGGTAGTGAAGCTGTTGACTTGGGAATGATCTTCTGGGACGTTATTCCCCAGTCCCGGAGTTTCCGGGACAGGTGGGTCACTCAACTATTATGTTAAGATGATAAGGAAGTCGAGTATGCTGTTAATCGCCTCTTTCATCAGATCCATATTCCTGGTGTGGATCTCCTGAACCCGTGCCAAATCAGCTAACTTTGGAACTTCTTCGTCGATTACGTTGTTGGGTGTTGCGTTGGGAGGGGAAATATTTTCATTCGCCTGAATGGAAATTGGGGGGCATGGATTCAGCCCTAAAACCGACCATCTTCCTGAGTTGAAGTTAAAAAGCATAATATGAAATTGTTATTGCAACCAAGAGATTAATCTCCCACTATGGTCACCATTTGTTTGAAGGTGAAAACAGTTTCTGCTGATTTTGGTAATTTCGAGTGTCTGGGTGAGAAACGAGTCTAAACCCTAAACAATGTACTGCAAAGGAGTACATTGATTCGAGAGATCAATCTGTACAAATCCGGCCTAAACCAAGAAATGGTCGTTCCATATTTTCTTCAGTCACAAAGTGAAGGAGAAGGGTTGGTCTAAGGAGGGAAGCGGAGAGAGAGTTGAGACCAGAATAGTTGATTCGGGAAGAGTAGTTGTTTGACAACTTGTATCAGAAAGTGGAAAGCTAACAGATGGGAAAGCTAACAAGTGATTTCTGAGTGTTGTATTCTCCTGACCAAAACATGTCCTTTGGTGGAAATAGATGACACTTATTTACACAAGTAGCAACAAAAACGTATCTTGTTCTCGTAAGAAGTGGAAACGGTTGAGTAAATGGAAGAAAGAGGTAACGGGTAACGCCTGGAAATGATGTTTCCATAATGAAGTAAACGTTTCACCATTACTTCTTGTATTTACTAACCGCCTCACTCTTATGACCCTTTCTTGTAACGGGCGTAGTGTACGCCGCACGTTGTAAACCGCCAGACCGATACCCTGATGAGCATCCCCCAGTTTGTGACATGTTTTGATATCTCGAGTGTTTTCATGGAAAACGTGTAGCATGTTTCTATTATTTGGAAAGTTAATATTGAGAGGCTTGCCGGTTCAGTTGTGACTTTCGACGGCCGAGATTTCGCATCTTGAGAGGAAGGTTAGCTGTGGATTGTGGTTACCTTCTGTTGGTAGCCGGTGGCGTGGCCACAGTGCTGGCATGGATTGCGCATGCTCTTGGCGTGGATAATTAGGGTTTGGTGCCGTGACCAAGAGTTGACACCGTAGCCAAGAGATTGCCTCAAGTCGTTTGGTGGAAAGTTTTTATGGCTGAGATATGCATCTCAGGAGAAAGGACATCCGTTGATTGTTGCAACCTTCCGTTTGGCAGCCAGCGACATGGAGGCATGGCCGGCATGGTTTAGGCGCGACGAAGCTAGGATTTCGATATAGTTTTAGTCGCGACCAAAATTAGGGTTTTGTCATAGTTTAGGCGCGGCCAAAATTAGGGCTTGACATTGGGCCAAAAGTTGCCACGCGTTTGGTGGCGAACTCGGACGGCTGAGATAGATTTGCATCTCAGAGGGAAGGGTGTTCGTTGATTGTTGCAACTCTTCGTTTGGCAGCCAGCGGCATGGAGGCATGGCCGGCATGGCTTTGGAATGGTTTAGGCGCGACATAGTTTTAGGCGCGACCAAAATTAGGGTTTTGGCATAGTTCAGGCGCAGCCAAAATTAGGGCTTGGCATTGGGCCAAAAGTTGCCATGCGTTTGGTGGCGAACTTGGACGGCTGATATTTGCATCTCAGAGGGAAGGGTGGCCGTTGATTGTTGCAACCCTTCGTTTGTCAGCCAGCGGCATGGAGGCATGGCCGGCATGGCTTTGGCATGGTTTAGGCGCGGCCAAGCTAGGATTTTGGCATAGTTTTAGGCGCGGCCAAAATTATGGCTTTGGCATAGTTTAGGCGTGGACAAAATTAGGGCTTGACATTGGGACAAAAGTTTCCACGTGTTTGGTGGCGAACTTGGACGGCTGAGATTTGCATCTCAAAAGGAAGGGTGGTTGTTGATTATTGCAACCCTTCGTTTGGCAGCCATCGGCATGGCTTTGGTGTGGAGGTGTGGCTGGCATGGCATGCCATTGGCACGATGATGCGGCTGGCATGATCGGCATGCCTTTGGCGCAGATATGTGGCTGGAATGGCATGTCGTTGGCACGGTGGTGCGGCTGGCATGGTTTTCATGCCTTTGGCGCGGAGATGTGGTTGGTATGGCATGCCATTGGCACGGTGGTGCGGCTGGCATGGTTGGCATGCCTTTGGCGCGGAGATCTGGCTGGCATGGCATGCCATTGGCACGGTGGTGCGGCTGGCATGGTTGGCATGCCTTTGGCGTGGAGATGTGGCTGGCATGGCAGGCCATTGGCACGGTGGTGCGGCTGGCATGGTTGGCATGCCTTTGGCGCGGAGATGTGGCTGGCATGGCATGCCATTGGCGCGGTGGTGTGGCTGGCATGGTCGGCATGCCTTTGGCTCGGAGATGTGGCTGACATGGCATGCCATTGGCACGTTTGTCTAGCATGCGTGGCTAGCATGTGTAGAGATGATGCCAGTCAGTACCGAGGGCTCTGCCGTGGAGCATGGTATATACATAAAAAAGGTACCCGGTAATTTTACGCAGACATGTTGAACGGTTCAATAAATGTGCTAGTGGCGACATTATTACTCAAGTATGACATCACTATTTGACTACGGTTTTACGATTTTAACCCTAAGCTAAAAACCACCATCAACAGCGAACTACAGTTCCGTACCTTTCACGGGTAAACCCGTTCGCAAACAAGAGTTCCGGACCTGAACTAGAACTTCACAGTTCACATACCGACGATACACACTATGATATATCCAAACATTGATAGTAATTATAAACTCTCATTTAATCATTAAACATCCTTAGAAGACAACAATGGTAATCTTACACATACCACTAGCTTCAAGTAATTTTCAAGCGATTAATCAATCAATACGAAACTTCCCAAGTTAACATCAAATGATTGTCTCACACAGATCATGTAAGATGTTCAAGGTAATTTTCACATGATCATCTTGACTTAATATTTTTAGTTTTCAACAAATAAATTGTCTCCAACTAAACTCGTCAAGTAGATGATGAAGTTTAATCTAAAGATAAAAGCTTCCAACATGTATTTCGATAAATATATAAACGAGATAAACTCGGCTCGAAATTTCAAATGTGTATAATGTAAAAGTCTATATAGCTATACGATTTAGTCTCTTTTAGAAGATAGAATAGACTTCTAAGTGATAGATAAGCTTTAGTCTAACATACCTTTTGTTGATGAAGTTCCTCCAAGCTCTTCAGTAGATCTTCTTCTTCAATTGGTGAACATCGTGAAGTCTAAATCTCAACTACACACTTTTATCCCAATCTGAGAGATAGCTATAAGTAGACTAGAAATCAAGTATATATTTTTGATCAACTAAACTTGACAAACAAGCTTGTGTTAGCAACGCTTGCGAGTTCGACCGAGCAGTGCTCTAACAAAGGGGGCTTATTATAAAGGGGAGGAGCGGTCTATTTCGATTAACTAGTTTTTTGTGATGATTTTATATATGAGTTGCATAGGCCAATGAGTCTGAATTGAGGGCTTTGATGGATGGTTCACTTTAGGTATTAAGATATGGTTTGCGTGATTCATGAGTGGGTGCATGTTAAGATTATTGAAAAAACTTAGAACCATAGCTATCTTGAGGACATTTTTCCTTGTATCACTAATGGAGATTTTGATTTTATGACTAGAGTCTCATCTTATGATGAAGTTAGAATTATTATTTTAGTATACAACCTTGGACTAACCATGGTCCAGATGGCTTTCCTCGTGGATTTTATCCGGCGACGTGGAATATTATAGGTAACGATATTATAAGTATAGTTAAGTCTCTTCACTGAGTAAAAATAAGTTTTGAGGTTCTCCGGCTAACATGTGGCTGGGCCACATACAATAAGTATGTGGTCCATCTTTATTTTTTGACACGTATTTAACTTATAAAAGGTGCGTAGGTCCAATAAGAGTTGCGACTGGATGACTGAGGAAATAAAGAATTGATTTCAACAGATCCCGTAGGTTACTATTTAACACAACTACAGGGAAGGAAATCAAGCAGCAGATGGTTTAGCCAATAATGCGGAAGATGGAAGTCAAATGGGAAATTCATCAACAAAAATTTGGGACTAGGCAATCCCGATATTTATTAGTCAAATTTCATATCAGGATTTCGTGGGTACCATATATCCACATCAAATTGTAACCTAATCTTCTATTAATAAAAATGCCTGCTACAAAAAAAGAAAAAAAAATACACTTGGAAACTCGGATGATATACGGAGAGCGATTTTCTATTCTAGTATGTAGAGGACCCTTCCAAATCCCAGTATATGAATTAACTTTTGATAAAATAGGAAGTTAACAACAAAATTTGATAAACCGTTAGGTGATAAAATTGTTTTGGAATTTTATGTTGTACTTTATAAAAGTGAAAACTTTTGAGGAACCCAAGTCTGGTTTCTCTCTCTTTTAGAAACCCTTCATCAAGATGGGATGTATCTGTAACCCAAAATTCATATCCTACGATTAAGATTATTAGTTTAAACATCCTACGTGTAAACATATAAAGATGGACCACATCTTGCACAACCACATCTTAACAGCCACGATCTTAAGATCTAGTTCGGTTCATCCGTAACATTAGAATAAGTCGATATTTGCCTTTTCATGTATCAAGAAAATACCAGTTAACTTTCCCATGCCAAAATCATATATTAGTTGAGTTAGAAAAACTTTGAATTGCTTAATAAAAAAAAAAGAGAAAGAAATTTTTTGAATCGATGGACTTAACCATAAGATTGTCTGACATAGTGCAAGTTGTGGAAGGCTCGACAAACCGGCGTAAAAACTATGTTATATTTTTATGGGATACTCTCTAACCGATCCGGTACTTACTACTGGAAAAGGCTTTAGATTTGGACTTAGCCATAATAACATATTTCATCCGCGTGTCTTGCTTAATATACCTGATCATTTTGCCTAACTTCGGAGGTTTAGTATCACCATAGTACTAATTGATTGTAGTTTTTTTTCTTTACTTTATGTGTTCATGAATTTATTCTAACCCATGTTTTTTAATCACTCATTCTCATACTCTCAAGTAATCAAAGTCCTACTTTGCCATATAACATTACATTAGATTAAAACCCAAAAATAATTTAAAAAAAATAAAAAACGAACAGCGAGTCGGTAGAGACACTTGTTGATCGATGTTTAACAACTTTTTATCATTGGTGCCTATTGAAGGACATAAGAATTAGGTTTATTTAAGGTGGGGAGTTTTGGACAGGATCATGGGGTCACCTGTGTTTGGTTAAATTAGTGCCTACAACATTATAGTATTAACCCTTTTTCTTAAATTGGCATTTAAAGCAAAGAAGAAAGAAGCAAATAACTCATAATGTAGTAGCACGAGGAATGATTTTGAGTATGGTCGGGATATGGGACTTCTCAAATCATTTTGTAGGGCATTGTCGGGCCGGACGTCCTAGGATAGTACTTATATGGTCTCAAATCGCATGTGAAACCCATCAATCATATTCACTGGGGATAGAGAGCTAGAAGTGATCCAAAAGAAGCTTACATAGGGTCGGTCCCAAATCTGTAGGGTTCGTTAACAACTCCAACATGGGGCGTGGCTTGCTTCCTTATTGTGTCTAGTTTCAAAGTCATGGTACACTGAAGTAACAATGATACTCATCATGCTATTGGGTACTGAGTCAGTTTGGAAAGGGGAACGCGACAAAACTACGGCCGCTTTTACAAATCACGAACCTAGTGCGACATAAGTGCGCCAAGTAATCAAAGGGTGCAGAGAACTATTGCAAAATAGATAAGCTAGCAAGAAGAGTGGAGATGCAACAACGGAAACTACTCATGACACGAGAGACCTTTTTTATTTCTTCCAAAGTGGCTCTTTTAAAAATCAAAAAACATGCACAAACTTGCACTCCTATTTGCCATGTGTGCATTATCTTTTGTGTGCTGCGCATGCCAACATGCACACATCTACGGCGGCTTAAAAGTGCACCTGTGACTTAAACCCAAATCCCACTTACCTTTTTTCCACTGATTGCTTTTTGTTCTTCCATTTGAGGTACAGTAGGGACTCTCCTGTCCCATCCAAATTCAGGTGTGCCTATCTATGCATATGACCATATGTATTTGGTCCTAGTTGGGCTGGGGCACCATCAAGGATCCACTGGCATTTTTACGTGGTAGGATACCTATAATAAAATAAAAAAAAATTTTATTTGTTTTATATAGATTTTGCTACTCTACAAAGTAAACTGATATCTCCTACGTAAATTTGAATTTCGTAATTTCCAATAACAATCTTATTTCACCAGATTTGAAAGTTAGTGACAACTTGACCCACTGATGCATAATACTGTTTCCGTTTCTAAAAAAATGTTATTTTCACGTTTTCAATTTGGCTTATGTTTGGGCTAAAAAGGAAAAATAACACATTTTCCAGAGCAGTATATAATACAATTTAGGGATCTTGTCTACCATTCTTTGATTATTTGTTTATTTCAAGCTAATTTAGCAAGAAGCATCTTCCACATACTGTACTCAGTAGTAGCATGTAACAGTCAATGTTGTAGTTCGGATGCTTGTGTTTGGTGGTAGGCGTGCAGCACCAGAGACATGGAAGTAGTGAGAAGAATGAAATCATGATGATGAATGGAGAGGGTGAAAGAAAATCATGTCTGTGTCCTAAATTTGCAAAAATCTTTCATGAACACAGTTCTCCATCATTATATTTCTTCCAAATATGGACGTTTTGTATTTTATTAATTCTTCTCAAAGCAAGATTTTTTTCACGCAGGTTGGATCCTACGGATTGTCCCGGGTGGAGTGAGAGTGAGACAGAAGAGGTGGGACCCATACTTAATCCACCCCTGTTAAACCGCCGGGTCACAAGGGGACCATCCTTCTCCCTTGCGGTACACAAGAGAATTTTCATTTACGAGAACTTTTGCCGCACCTTAGAACAACTGAAAAGTTAATCTACGGAAGAGATCTCCCGAAATTCCGAGAACCCTTTTAAAGCTAGTGGTTTAATCTCAACTTCTATTACTGGAGACCATGGGTATGAGATCGTTAGAGCCGAACAAATTTTTATAACGTGTTCGGTATAAATCTGTTTCAGATTTCTAGAAATCGTTTTAAAATTTGGGAGCTAACAAACTTCTAGCTTTTCAATTTTTAAAATTCAAAAAGCTGGTTCTGAAGTATTATTTGAACAGGCTATTAAGGTATAATCCAAAATCCATCCACATAGATAGGTGCTAACTGCTAAGTTTATTTTATTTTATTTTTTACGGCCGGAAATGTGGACAATATACACCAACGGTGCGTCCCCCAACACTCACACCTTTGGCTGATGTCATAGAAATGTGTATGATGCCATTAATCAGGGACCAACATTGTGGATCATTGTGCTAGTCAACCCAAGTCGTTAGTTTGAGCTGACTAATTTTAAGGTCAAAATCATCTTTCCCAATAGTCCAAAACATGTGAAAAGGATTACCACTCAGTAAAGAAAACAGCATAATTATGTTTGCACTTTGTAGAAATTCAACCACAACAAGAGAAAACATGGTGAAATGGACTTGATACATTTCTTTTTCGGTATATTACATGAATTAACTTGGGTCCAATTGATAGCCATGATAATTTTTGAAAAAGCAAAGAATTGTTTAGTAAAACGGTGGCCTTTTTTTAACACAAAATTAGTTAAAAAGACCAAAATCAAAAATCCCTGGATGAAAAGGACATTTAAATTTTGATCCTGTTTAAATGGACCAAAATGTAATAATAGTCAGAATGTAAACAGTTTCATCCTACCCATTTTCAAATACTTTTTCTTATTTTTAATTTACATCAGGATGCATCCAGTTTCATCCTTGCTATTCTTTTAATTTAAATCAGGATGAATCCAGTTTCATCCTTGTTATTTTTTTGGTGTCCATTTCACCCATACTAATTTTTACTCGTCCATTTAAACCATGTTTTAAAAATATTTGGACAAATGATCCATTTTCCGTTTTTTTTTTTTAATTTAATATCAAACCCATAAAGAATATGCTCTTATTGAGCGCAGTCATCTGTTCATTACTTTGGCACGGAATTTACCTCAGATTTTTCCCCTCGGTAAATCTAGCATTTAAGAGCATCGTCATCGGCCATTTATCATGAAAAATCGTACCAAGACAATCTGAAACAGTTCGCAAGTTATCCAACAGAAAACAGTACAACTAGAAAATTTGTGCACTGTAAAAAATTTCAATTTGATAAATCAATTATCAGTGTTGTTGTTGCTGCTATTATTCAACGACAACAAAAAAACTATAATTAGTGCTCTAGTTATAGTATGTCTTCAAGTTTTAATTTATCTGCAAGTCACGTTTGTTAGGGAGTTGGGAGTTTTCCTTCTCAACAGTGCTTATTACTAGATTCTCGATTGCTACCACCTCTAAAGTATACCTAATTGCCCATAACATAATTTTTTTCTTATGCGAACTTGGTTTGAAGATAAATTGGTGTAAACTATAAATCAAGTTAAAACCAATAAAAATAATCATCTGATACGGGGGAGTTCATAAAACTATAAGATTGTAACTTAAATTATTTTGAGAAACAAATAAATATCGAATACTTCTAAATCATTTTTTATATATCTTTTTAGAATTTAAAAACATTTTCTTAAAACAATAGAAATAAATAAATAATGAACATAAAATTTCCTAAAGTTTTTAAGAAAGAAATTTCAAAAAATATCTTTTAGAAAAGAAAAAAGAAAATCGTGGACTCAATGAATCACATGTTTCGCCGAGCTGATTCATTGAGTTAATTTAGTCGGATAACGACTTCAGTAACAAGTCGAACCAAATCCGATCGTCGTATTGTATAATGATGTACGATATAATACTTTATTTAAAGAGAAAAAGAAATTAATCGAACTCAATTGATCAATTTACTAGAATTTTATAGAGGAATGTGTATTTTGGATTGTATTTGAAATAAATTGTTAATCAATCTGCTTGATTATTTCATGTTTTATTTTGAACTAATATAACAAGAAAATATTTTTTTTCTTTTCCTGAAACATTTTAGGTGATTGGCAGAAGAATAATTTTTGGTCGTATTGCAAGCCTCCTAAAATCGACCTACTTAATATATAACAAATACCATATCAATAGAATCGTAATAAATTTTATTAGATATCAGTATCGATAGCTCGAGCTTTGCCACATGTGCTTATTTAATATTTTCATGGCCTATACTCCCATGAAGTACAAACTCAGACTTATGCATATAAAAGTTTTAAATTGACGAAATTTTCTATAAGCAAACTGGAAAACACGATGTTGTATATGTTGATTTTTCGACGACCAAAATTATGAGTAAAATGGTTATTTGAAATTATCTAGCAGGTTTAAGCCTGATTAACCCGTTAAGGCATAAACGAGTTTCATGGGCGTAATCGAATTTGTGCCTCATTAGCGAGACTCAACTCCCGACCTTATGAAAGTTATTCGATCCTAAGTTTCGTGAGCAAACCTTGAGTCTCAATCTCGTGATCATGACTCAACCACGACTCATCCTCTAAAAATAAGGTTTCAACCCTACAACAACTTAACTCATGAGTTCATGCAATCTCTATAACATATATGAGCTTCACAAGGTTTAAAACTTTTCAACGTCTTTGAGTAACAAACACATCCAAATCCTATAGCACATTCGGGATTTAATGCTTGACCAAACTCAACAACGCCTTTAAGTTTACAAGTGCGTCAAATTTTACTCCCTCAGAGATCAAAAATCAATGCATCCAAAAATAAATAAAACACATCTTTTCTTTATTCCTAAAATCAAACAATCGAAGGATCCTAGTTTATTCAAACTAATTGGTTTATGTAATTTAATATATAAAATTATAACAAAGATTATAGCTAACATAATCAAACCCTGCTAAAGAGTGCCATTCATTCTCAATCGTCATTCTTGTTCACTAGAGAAATTTCAGATAATATTATATGGCTCATGAAATATCCCACACCTTTAAAAACAAAAAAAAACAGAACAGGGGGGGTTGGGGGTTAAAATAGATATGTCAAAAGCCCTCTTTAAGGTCAACTAGGAACATTTTCTAAAAAAACTCTCAAGTCTTTTGGGTAAACAAGCCTCTTATTCTCTTATGGAACATTATATCTCCACTTCTTCAATCGTTGTTCTTCACAATAGAGTGCCATAAACTGTTCCCCATCCTACTCGAGGTCTTCGCCAGGGAGATCCCTTGTCTCCTTATATTTTCGCAATATGCATGGAAAATTTCCGTAGACTCTTTATATCTCAGATAAAAATCAAAATCTTACATAGAATAAAAATATTTCAGAAAAGTAACATATTTCCCACTTAAGCTTTGCTGACAGCTACCTCCTATTTGCTAAAGTTAGCTTAATAGAATGTAAAAATCTTCTATATACTATTGAAATGTTTAGTAGGCCTTCTAGGAAATTGAAAATTTTAAAAACATCTGGACTATTCTTCAGTAAAAGAGTTCACCCAAAGCGTCGATGAACAATGTCTAAACTTCTCAAAATAAAACATATAGATTTGAAAGACTCCTATTTAGGTGTTCCTATCTTTATAGATAGATCTAAGATCAAATTTTTTTAAATAACCGTAAAAAATGGAACACAAAGTCTAGGGATGGAAAATCCAAGTTCTCCCTAGTACAAGTAAAATGGTCCTGAAGAAATCAATGCTACCAAGTATCTCTGCATTCCGAATAGGATGTTTTTTAATCCCTAACAAGATCACACATAAAATAGATGCCATTCCAAGAAACTTGTGGGGCGATAAAATCAAAAACCACAGAATACTATCCAAAAGCTTGGTCTCATCTCTGTAAACCCATTTATAAATGGAGTCTTGGATTTAGAGATGATCATAAATTTAATATGGAAATGCTTGCAAATGTGGCTTGGAGATTAATTAGTGAGCTTAACTCACTATGGGAATATTTACTCAATTCTAAATTTTTAGAAAATCTTCCGATTTGAGAGCTAAAAATTAAGATTTTAGTTCTTAGATGTTGAAATGCATAAGTCAAAGTCTGGAATCAATGATCAAAAGAACACCTGAGAAATAGGAGATGGCAAAAGTATTTGTATCTGGGAAGATAATCGGATATCAGGGCTAGGTAGTAAGCTAGCATTATATTGCAACCTTAATAACATTCATCTAACACTTGTAGATGATCTAATTGATTCAGTTAACAAAAAGAAGAATGTTAACCTCATTAGATCTCTGTTTTCTGAATTTGTAGCAGATAAAATTTTTAGGATTAACTTGTTTGTAGATAACCATAATATTCTTAAGAAAGATAAACTTAAATGAAATTTAACCACTCAATGAGAATTCACGATTAAATCAATGTATGAAAAATTAAATAAATTAGGAATCAAATTCTCTAATTTAAAATGGACGACTCTGAAAATCCTTATGGAATTTAGGAGTATCTCAAAGAATTAAACTTTTCCTCCGGAAATCTCTTCAAAATGCTTTATCAATTAATTCTAAACTTTATGAGATTGTCAAAGATGTTTCACCACTTTATACCTTCTGTGGTGAGTATGAAGAAAAATTAGAAAATTCTTTCTAGCATTGCCCCAAAGTAATTTGGGAACTATCTCTAAATCTTCTGCAAGTGCAGCTGAGCACTTCTATTAATTTTCTTTTATATTTGCAGGAATTGGATACAAAACTGTGAAATGGAATACCTATACATATAACTTAAACCAAGCTTTAACCAAAATGTGGTATATATGGAAAGAGAGACGTACAAAAGCCGTTCAAGAAATGGAAAAATTCTCAAGGAACTAGCTTTAGAAACTCAGAGTCATTTACGGTTCTGGTCTCAGAAAAAAACTATTAAAAAGGTCCCTAAACAAGACACACACACAAAAGAAAAGAATGCATTGTGGAAGCTCCAGACAAAAATAACCATAAGATAAATGTTGATGCAGAAAATAAACCTTCAAGTTTTGAACTAATACGAAGAGATAATGCAAGTACCTCTGAAAGAGGAAGAGCAGGACCAAATTCGACACAAACCTGCAAGAAACAGAAGCGGACTACTTTAAGCAGGATCATGGACAAAGGAAGAGTATTTTGGAAATTTCAGTATAGAAGGTAATTGTGAAAGTCTGGTATATAATCAAAATGGGAAAACAACATTTATCTATTTTGAAAGAAACGAATAAGATAGATAAATCTTATCCCAATTTTCTTGGTTTTTATTAGGTCCACAGAACTATAAATATTACGACACATAAATTAATTAGAAAGGCGAATTTCATGTTGTGCTATTCAGCACAATTACAGAGAAGGAAACCAAGCAGCAGATGGTCTAGCGAACTATGCGGTGGACGGTAGCCAAGCTGGAAACTACTCGACCTCAATATGGGACCGGTCGAACCCGGATTTTCTTAACCATATTCTATTAAGCGATTCCAGGGGAATCACATCCCCTCGTATAATAACAATTTAGTTTCTTTTTTAATATATGCATGCTTCAAATAAAGAAAAACCTAAAAAAACGAAATTTAACGACTTTAATCTCAATTGGAATATTACTCCCTCTCTCTGTATTACTCAAAAACTCCATTATAATATTAGAAAAGCTAATCAACTCCATCTTGTATTAGATAGCTCTGTTAATTGTTAATGATGTATTATTAATTCCGACGATTATTTAAATTTATCAAATCTATAAATAAAAAAAAATGTATATTAGAAAAAACGGGTAGCTAGTTCAGCTAGTCATTCCCGTTCCTCAAAGGTTGATGGGTTCCAGGATGTCCAAGGTTCGAGTCACCGATAGAGCAATATTCATAATTTGATATGGAAGATAGAGTTAATTTGCCCGTTTTGAGCCATAATCAGCTCCCCTATCTTGTTCGGATCCCTTAGTTGATTCCCTCATGATGCTCGCTGGTAGACTAGCACGATAACCTGTTCAACTAATTTAGTAGTACGTTATTGGGGCTTAGCTTGTTCAGCTTCCAACTGGTTTCCTGTAACAATACTATTTATCTAATAATATTAATCTCCCTGATTTCTTGTAAGTAAGTGAGATAGAGATGGGAGTTTGGATTGGAGAGAGCAGGTAGGGAAGTGAATAACATTTCCGAATAATAACTGAAATAAATAACTTGAATACACAAAAGAAAAAAACCTTACTACCCCACTAGCTATATGCGCATGGCCTTAATTTTCCATTTCTCTACGGTTGTTGTCTTTCCGTATGACATAAACATCTCACTAGTCATCACAACCTCAACTGCACAATAACTACAAAATTTCACGCATTATCATGCATCTCCTTCACTAATTATGCCTGCGATCATTCTCTCTGGTTGCCTCACACGCATGCCCTCCCCATTCTCTATCTCACTTACTTACATTCACCAATTCTCTCCTCCTATAAATTGCATTCTCGTTCTCACTACCAAACCATGCCCATCCTAGCCCTATCTCCTGCTCTCTCAGAACCATACCACAGCTCATTGCTCTACCCATCAAGTAATAAGCCAATCTCCTACTCACTCACTCTCTTTATCTATCTATCTATCTAGAATCCATGGCTGTATCGGGTTTTGAAGGTTTTGAAAAACGTTTAGAACTCCAATTCACAGGAGATGATCCAAAGACACTAAGAAACGGTTTCCGGAATCTCAATTTTCAGTCACTTGAAGAAATCTTAGATGCTGTTCAATGTACCGTTGTTTCTGCAGTTGGCAACCGTTTTTTCGATTCATACGTTTTATCGGAGTCAAGTCTTTTTGTTTATCCGACAAAGATCATCATCAAAACATGTGGGACCACCCAATTATTGAAATCTGTCCCTCTATTTCTATCTCACGCTCATCAGATGGGTCTCACTGTGATAGGGTGTAGGTACACCCGCGGTAATTTTATTTTTCCCAAGAGTCAGCTTTTCCCTCACACTAGTTTTAGAGAGGAGATTATTTACTTGGAAAATAATTTACCTGCAAATCTTTGCTTTAGAAAAGCTTCAATTATGCCTCCTCCGTCAAAGAAAACCAAGAAATCTTCTTCTCATTCATGGCATGTTTATACGGCAAGTGATGGTATTGATCATGATAACATGATGACCATACATGAGGATGATATTGATGATGATGAGGTGGTTACTGTAGAGGTTTGCATGACCGAGCTTGACAGAGTTTTGACACGTAAGTTTTTCCGGCGACCCGGAGATGATAACTGTGGGGAAGTAGTTGGAAACGAGATGACTGAAATTACTGGTATAAGAAATATTAATCCGAAGTCAATAATTTGTGATTTTGGGTTTGATCCTTGTGGGTATTCAATGAATGGTATAGATGGTGAAAATTATTCTACAATTCATGTCACACCTGAAGATGGTTTTAGTTATGCAAGCTTTGAAGGTATTGGGTTACAATCTCCATCGTCCCGAAAGAAGTACAACGATAGCTGTACAGATATTGGCAATACTTTAAGGAAAGTGGTTCAAGTTTTCCGGCCATCCACGATGTCTGTATCAATAACATCTACTTCAAATAAGGTAACAAAGTCGTCCCAAGATTTACTATGGAGACATGTTTCTGATTCAGTTGAATCACTTGGACTGAATTGTACAACCTCTTCATTCGACAAGTTCCCAGGTTTCGCTTCTGTTGTTTTTCAAACGTTTACGGCCTCGAGTCGTAAATGATTTCACCGTTATAGTGTTTAACGTTTTAGCAGCCATTGTGTGTGTTAGACAACATAAATTCTATTTGTACGATGAATCATGCATGCATGCATGGGCACAGATGTAGAGGAGCTGGAAATATATATGCATGCATGGATCATCATACATGAATGTTCGAATGGTAGGTGAAGTTAGTAGCAGATATACATGGCATATGTGTGCTTAAACAAATGCATATGTGGTCTCCTTGGAGAGAGAAGTAATTGGGGCTCGGGAGAGAGTGAGAGAGAGGGGTATTTGATGGTGGGGATGATTTCGGTAATGATATTGCACCCCACTTAGGTAATGGCATGCTTACGAAATTTGAGTTGTTCCATTGAGACTAGGATTTTATCGGTAAATTAGCGTCTTCTTATCTCTAAATTTGTGTTCCAAAATGGGTACATTATCACGAACAAATCTTAATACTTCGGAGAGAAAAGAAGAAGAAAAAAAACGAACAAATCTCCGGCATGTCTTCTCAATGTCTTCGTCTTTGTATTTTTCACTTGTCTATCCAGATAGTCATCTGGCTTAACTGGGTTTTGCAATGGCACATATTAACTAGCAGTGACAGAGATGGGACCTTTGCAGTCCTGGGCCCAAGTCCATTTTTTATCCCGTTAGCCATGATTTGTAAAGGTAAGGCGATACCAGGAGTTGAGGGGATTCTAGTACATACAAAGCAAAGTAATCTTGACAGTTGAATATATGGATTAGTATATATATAGTATCAATCCCACTAGTATATATGGATTAGTATAAAGCTGTTTGGAATTGTATTCCTGCTAGCATTTGTTGGAATGTTTGGTTAGAACGTAATGCTCGTTGCTTCAGTGATAAAAGAAGAGTTGTAGATGCTGTGATTACTGAAATTAAAGTCATCTCCTATCATTGGGCTTCGACCGATTCAATTTTTGTCAATTATGTTCTCCAGGATGTTATTGCTAACTGGAGAACGTTATTATTTGAACCTCCTTAGATTGAGCGGATTTTGGGTTTCCTTTGTTTCTCATTTTCCTCCTCTCCCTCTGTTTGGTGGCTTGCTGATGCTGCTTTTGTAATTATCCTTTTTGTTAATATATTTCCTACTTACCGAGCAAACAAAAAAAAAGTATCAATCCCACTAATATTGGTATATCAATCATGTCATTAGCTCCACAGAATTTATTTTATTCATATAAAATTTCATCCACAAAATATCAATATTACGGGAAAATTTAGTGAGCCCTATGAGTTTCACTTGCATCCATTTCCTCCGCCATTAATGTTAAAGGCTTTTTTGAACTCGATTAAATATTTTTTACCGGCGATTGTGATTAGTTTTAAACAAAGTACAAAGTCTCAATTGTCACATAGTGAAAATTCACATGGTGAAGAATTTATAAGCTAAGTTCAACACCTCCAGCTGGTATTATGAAGCTCAACTTTGATGGTGACATTGAACACAAGTTTGCGACTCTCGTTGAGTATGAATGCTGATGCTGAATTCCAAGCAATAGCCTCGACATTCATCTACCAAAGTGACTCTCTACTGGCTGAAGTAAATGTCATTCTGCTGGCTCTAAAGCTATCAAAGAGGATGCAATATGGGAACATCATAATATAGGAAAACTGCTAACAAGTGATCAAGATACTAGATCAAGAAATTTTGGGTACTCTTTGGAGGGTTAGACGATTGATCGAAGATATCATTGCGCTCTCACAACAGAGCGGTGCAATCAATTTTTGTTTTATTGAACAAGATGTTAATCATTTGGCGCATAATCTTGCAAAGTATGCAACATGTCGAGATTTAAATCTATGGTGGACTTCTTCGAGACCTCCTTCGTCCTTCCTTCTTCTCTCAACTAGTCCGGCTATAGTTTTTTCAGTTTTTGTTTCTTTTGTTTTGTTTTTTTATTTATGAATATTTAAAAAAAAAGAACTCCTAATGTATGAATTATATGGTTTGGTTTTGAATTACTCGACCCAACTCTGATCAAAAAAATAATGCATAATAAATTTTGTATATGTCAATGTAGTATAATGGTAAAGTCATTGGGTGATGATACTAGTAACCTGAGTTCGAAACTCGTTAACATCAAATCTTTTACCGATCGAAAAATAAATAATAAGTTTGAAACATAAGATTCAATATTAGGCCCCTACAGTGAGTTCGATACTTCAGTGCCTCCAAAATGAAGTGTATGCTCTCAGGATAAGTTTGTAAGAAGAACAAACTTCACTACTTATAGACCAAGGTAGATTGGACACTAAGGAATTTCTATAGCCGAAAATATTCTCAAGATATGCAATAAACCCCTAAATTCATCTTTGTCTAATTCCAACCAATATCCAACTGTCATATTGAAATCACTGTTAGATACAACTCAATATTATCTAGCACTTAACTAACATATCTTCTAGAGATATGTTTCGCTTGATGGAAAAACAAAACATATATATTATTAAATCTTAATAAAAATATTCTCAAACATTTCGGTTTGGAATCTCACTTTAAATATCAAGAAATATTTTTGAACAATACAAGATAAGATTTGTACACATGTTCAAATTACTCACTATATCGACATCTTAAATTTTCACATTTTGCAAACCCAATTTCCAAAATTACACAAATCTTAAAGTGTATGTGATAACAGAAATCGGTTTTGCATATGGTGATAGGTTCTACCATGACTCCCAATGTATGTAGGGATCGGTTATACCTTAGTTCCCTATAAAGGTATGGATCGGTTCTACCTTAGTTCCCTATAAAGGTAAGGATCGGTTCTAGTTAGTTCCCCAAGAAATTAGGGATCGTCCTTCCTTAAATCTTCAATAAAAACTGGACTACAAATCCAGTAGATTTCTTTCAACTACGAAACAAGTTTGTAAGTATAATTACTTAAACTCATGTAATTAAACATATTTTTCTAGGCATGAAATCAATCATGAGTTCACTACAAAATCTAGTAAAAAATAACAAAGATTATGTCTTTGTCGCAATCATGAAGTTTAAAAGATAAGCATTATACTTCATAATTCACTATACCTAAGTTATAAAACAACTTGTATATTCTTCCTGGAAACTTTGATCATAATAAGATGATAAAGTCTTTAACACTAGAGTTTCATGTATATAAATTTGCATGTTATGTTTTCATTCTAAATTACTTGAAAGCAACGTGATAGAATTGGAGACAAGTCAAGTCTTGTATTATTAACCTCAAGTGGAAGGATGATGTCTTCGTTGATATCAATACTTCTTAGGATTTTTCGGGTCTTCATAATAATACTTGTATGTCTCAATATTTTTAGACTTCCTAGTCTAACCTAACGAAGTTGACTAAAGTAATCAAAAGCGTAGAACATCAACAACCCTAGGCTAAGCATGCTCTATAAAAATAAATCACAATTGCTTAATAAAAATCCTCAAATCATTTTTAATCAAAGAAAATAATCATAAAAAGAATGCAATAATTGTAGGCTAGTGTCTGTAGCGGCTTAATACAGTGTGGTGTTCAAAGCTGGACTAGGTCCCAGGGATTTTTGCATTTGTGATTTCCTCGTTAACAAAAATTTTGGTGTCTGTATTATTTCTTTTCCGCATTATATTTTGTTATACAATAGAAATATCACAGGTTGTGCGTCAAGTTCAATCAGTTCTTGAATCCGACCTTTGGGTTGTTGATTGAATTGATTCACACTTGGATATTGGTTTGTGATATCGTCCAAGTTATTTCTCTTATTCAATCGGTATCGCCAATTCCTATTTGTTTGACTGCAGATTGAATTGAGAAATTGAGATATAACTCTTTAATATACTTTTCTGTAGATTGAGTCTGACTGTCTAAGTTGATTCTCTTGAAAGTATATTGGAGTTTGTCTATTCATATTTTCGAACGACATATTGGGTGTGGTTGTTAGACCCCCGCTTTTTCAAGATGTCAACATACTTTTGAACATGATCAGTAACTCTTATCTTTTATTGTTCAAAGATATTCCTTAATAACTCAAGGAGATCCCGGACCGAAATAAATTAAGAATCTTTTAATTAAGGTTGTTAATTTTATATTCTTTAATTAGTAATTAAATGCATATCTCTAGGAAATAAAAATTGGTAATGTGCATTTACTAATTGGAGATTCTCTAGTGATATTTCGGAAATATTGGACAAAGCATTTCCAGGAATTATGAAAGCCGATTTTGAGCATTTATTGCATATCTTGAGAATGTTGGGTTTTGGAAATTCCTTGATGTCCAAACATCCTTGGTATATAAATACCCAAGTGTGCATTTCTAGCAAACTATCCTAAGAGCCAGGAAAACTTCATATTTTTGTTGTTTCTGGTGGAGCCGTCTATCCGGAGAGGAAAGTACCCTAATTAGGCGAAATATATTACGACCACTCGTTTAAAGACTTTTGCAGGATCAAGAAACTCTACGAGTACCGTTGGTGAAAAACTAGATAATTGCAGTTTATTTTAGTTTTCGATTGATTTGATTGACTAACGGTTGTTGAACTTTGATTGCACCTAATTTCTTTATTCTTGAGAATCTTCTCTTCTGATTAAGATTTACTCAAACTAGATTGAAGTGTCGACGGGATCTTTAGAACTGTTTGTAGATCCAAAGACATCTTGTGATAATCCATTGTTAACAGACTTCGTTCTGTGCGTGATTGATCACAAGATATTCAAGTGGTGTTGTGCAGGTGTTTATTGAAGATTAAAGAAGATTTGAAGACAAAGAAGATTTCTGATTTGGTTTCTATATTTTTGGGTGTGCACAAACCTTGATCAGCTGGGATCCAACTAGAATCGCATTTATTCGATTGTTTAGTTGTGTAAGATCGGAATCACCTTATAGTTTCTTGTTTGCATCTATATTGATTGATTGCAAATCTAAACTATGATACTTCGGTAATTGTTGGATAGATTGATCTGACAAGGTAAAGGAGTTTATTTATTAAATAGAAGATCCTTTGCTTATGACTTGAGATATCTTATCTGAAAGAATCAAGATAGTTGTCACCAAACAAATTTTTTGTTCCTTTACTGTTTGGAATACGATCCAAAGGAATTGTTCCAGTGCATGCACTTATTGTTTTCACTTTATTTGGGTAACACCATCTTATCTTATGCACATGTAGTAATTTATTTTGATTTTGTATGTATCATGCGATGGGAGATGATCTTTGTCCCCCTTCAGTGCAATGTATGTTCGTCTGAATTTCTAATTGTTAGTTCCATTGCTGGAGCAGCTACTCAAGTGGAATGGATGATAAGGACATTCAAAAGCTTTCTAGTTGTAGGTACACATTTCATCTTCCGCCACGTGTCCACAAAGACACACGTGGAGGACATGCGGCTGAGAACATCAAGATATGATATCACACGTGGACAGCCAAGAGACACGCCTTATCAAGATAGCGTCGCCACCCACCAGATCCAACTGTAGGGGATCGAGGAAGACGGAAACACTATAACACTGCGAACCACTGAAGGATAACCCGAGATCCACTTTATCCTATCCCCAGAAAGATCTAAGATCTACGGCTGGGGATAGTCAGACTGACACAGACAAGACAGGGGCAGAGGACAACTGTCTACCACGGACAGACATCTCAACTACCCGCATTAAATACCCTCAAACAGCATAAGTGTCAGTCAGCCTGTTGAGGAAGCGCAGATAGCACTGAATATTCAGACGGAACACGCAGAGAGGACCAAGAAGACGAAGACCTCTGCGTAAGCGGCACAACACACAAGAGGATAAAGTTATAACGGGCTTCAGAAGTGAACCCCATGTAACCACCCTATAAATACCCCTCTCTCCCAAGTGAAAGGGGGGGGGGGAACATTGATAAGAGAAGAGGGGAGAGACATAGAAATAGAGAAAGTGTAAGTGAGGTTCCTCCTGCTACGCAGGCTTATATTAGTCTCAAAGTCATTCGACTATTTCGGTAATCCCCACCATATAATGAAAAACCCAATCTCAGAGACAGGGATCTGAGTGAGAATCATATAAGTTAATCGTTTCTTCTATGTTCATACATCCATACTTTATATATTCAATTCGTTACTTATAGCATATCATGTTCGTACATTTTATACTTCGTCCATTATTTATCTTATTGTATGAGCTAAGGACAATGATTGTGATTGATGAGACGAGGAAGAGTATTAGAACTCTAAGTCAAGGATTCGACATAACCAATCCGTTCCCTTCAGGCGCAGCCTATTTATTGTATTGTCATGAGTCTGCGCGCATTATTTGTGAATACTCAGATGACTTTGATCTGCATGTTCACACTAGTTCTCCGGGATTGGCAGGATCATGAAACTTGGAGATTGTTTGGGAATTTTACGTTTGTCCCAGGTTCGGGTTCCACTTTAACAAACTAAATATTTTGTAATTTAAATCCTTTCATATCATTGTGGCCTATTGAAAGAAGAACAAAGTAAGGACAAGCAAGCCAGGGTAACTGTACCCTTATTTTTGTACTTTTTATACTTTATGCAGTGCTATGAACAATTCGGGACTAGATTGCTCGACATATTTTTAATTTAAATTGTAATTATTGATTTAAATGTGATTAAAACTTTTTAAATTTAATTAGAACAGTAATCATAAATCGCAATTCGGGTTATTTTAATTAAAGGTAGCTTAGAATTGTAATTAGGATTCATTTGTTATAAAGGTACGCCAGGTAATTTGATCGTCCCCTTCTTGCTTATGTAGCAGCAACTCCCATCTCCAAAATTTACTTGTCCGTTTTCATAGTCATCTGAAGAAACATACCAGGTGAGATCACCAGTCATATGTCTGCTACATCCACTGTCAAGAAACCATTGAAAGAGTGATGTTGATTTTAAAGCAAAAGCTCCCATACTATCAGTATTTTTCTGTATAGGGTTTCCTGATAGTTTTGTGTGTCTTTTTAGAGAAGCAGTAAGTTGTTTAGTTTTCTTGTGAAGACTTGCAACTTTTAGACTCTTTTGGAAAGACACACAAGCATGTTGAAAGTGATTGGAGGAATCACAAAACAAGCATGGGCCAACACCTTTTAGATTGGCTGAGAAGTTCTGAGTCGTATCAGTTTTCACAACAGAAAATCGTTGTTGATCACTTGACTTATGACGGTTCTTCAGAGAGGAACAACTGAATTTACTCAAATCCATCAAAGGATTTATAACAGATTTCAAATCCTTAAATATTGCAATTTCAGCAACAATATCAGAATTGATCCGGATTTGTTCATCCAACTTTTTCTGGAGAATAACCAGTTTATCAGAACTTCTTCTACGATTGTCTTTTAAACCTGGTGAAGCGTTAATAGGGACTTTATCGTCCACAGAGTCAGATCGCTACAAACACAGACTTGTAAGGTCTTAAACGTGTTTGCCTGCTCTGATACCAATTGAAAAAGCGGGGGTACAACAACCACACCCAATATTTCGCTTAGCAATCTGTATGGACAAACTCCGATATACTTTCTAGAGAATCAACTAGACAGTCAGACTCAATCTAGATAAAAAGTATATCAAAGAGTTTATATCTCAATCTCTCGATTTGATCTTTACTCAAGCAAATAGAAATCTGCGAGTTTTTATCAAAGAGAGATAACTTGGATGGTACCAAAGACCAATATCCAAGTATCAATCAATTTAAATCAACAACCAAAAGGTCGGATATTCTAATTGATTGAACAAAGCACAACCTGTATATTTTAATTATATAAACAAATATAATGCGGAAATAGAAATAACACAGACACCAGAATTTTGTTAACGAGGAAACCGCAAATGCAGAAAAACCCCGGGACCTAGTCCAGATTGAACACACACTGTATTAAGCCGCTAAAGACACTAGCCTACTCCAAATTAACTTCGATTTGTACTGTAGTTGAACCCCAATCAATCTCACACTCATCCAAGGTACAATTGCGCTCCTTACGTCTCTGATCCCAGCAGGTACTACGCACTTGATTCCTTTAGCTGATCTCACCCACAACTAAGAGTTGCTACGACCCAAATTCGAAGACTTTAATAAACAAATTTGTATCACACAGAAAAGTCTATGGTAATAGATAAATCCGTCTCCCACGAATATACCTACTAGTTTTGTTCCGTCTTTTGATAAATCAAGGTGAACAGGAACCAATCAATAACCCGGACTTATATTCCTGAAGAACAGCCTAGTATTATTGATCACCTCACAATAATCTTAACCGACGCAGCGAAAAAAGATATTGCGGAATCACAAATGATGAGACGAAGATGTTTGTGACTTCTTTTTATCTTGCCTATCAGAGATAGAAATCTCAAGACAATTATTACAATTGTACTCGTACGATAGAAACAGCAAGATCAGATCACACAACTACGAGAAAGTAATATCGGTATGGCTTCACAATCCCAATGAAGTCCTTAAGTCGTTAACCTGGTTTAGAGAAGAAAACCCAAGGTTAAAGGAGAATCGACTCTAGCTAATACAACTAGTATCACACAGAAGGTGTGGGTATTAGGTTTCCCAGTTGCTAGAGTTCTCCCTTATATAGTCTTTCAAATCATGGTTTGCAATCAATGTTAGCTTGGTAACAACGCATTCAACATTCACCGGTAGATGAAAACCTGATCAGATTCAAGCTAATATTTCTCAACCGTTAGATCGAAAAATTAGCTTGTTATACACAAAAGAAATGCACGTTTCTAGGCTTGTGTAACCGTACCCAAACATGTACATTTGTTGGTTCAATAATAATTAACCAAATGGTTAGCCATATGAGAAATTTCATATCAACCATATTCTTCTTCACCATAACTATTACAAATGACTCAAATGAACAAGTTAGAGAGTTGTTCAATTTCTTAGATCTTTATGTAACTACACAAGACACAATCGAAGCAAAAACTATTTGATTCACTAGAATCGGTTCATGAACTTTATAGCCACGGTTTGCAAAAGCATTCCTTAGCTTATTTAAACATGAGTTCAAGAACAATCGTTTTTAGATATAACCAACTCAAGTTCACGGACTTAAGTTCCTGGAAGGAGTTCACAAACTCCAGCAGAAATTCTCGGGACGAGAACTTCCGCCAGTTCGTGGACTTGGCTCACGCCACATTCCAGTTCTCTAGATCAACAAAGTTCGCAAACTTTGGTTCAAGGAATAAGGACTTACACATATATGTGTTTCCACAACAATGCTTATATCCTACCAATGGTTATGTAATCTAAACTCTCATTTCAATCATTGAAACATTTTCAGAGGACGTTATATAGTTGTTATTCACAAACCATTTTTCGTCAGAGAAATTTTCAAAGTGATTGAAACATAACATGACATAAGTCACTAGGTAAAGATGAATTTGGCTAAAGAGAAAGCTTACCAACATATTTCGGGAAATAGATAGGCGAGATAAACTCGGCTCGAAATACCAAATGTGTATAGTCTAAGTCTATATAGAAAAACGACTTTGTCTCAAGATAGGAGATAAATAGGCTTTTGAGTGATAGATAAGTTCAAGTATCCACATACATTTTAGTCGATGAAGTTACATCGGTTCCTTCAGTAGTCCTTCGTTTTGTATGATGATTTCCATGGAGTTCTTGAGCTCAACTACACTTTCTATCCTAGTCCGAGACCTTAGCTATAGTATACTAGAAATCAAGACTTATAGTTTCGATCACTAATATTGACAAACATGCTTGAGGTAGCAACGCATGCGAGTTCGACCGAGAAATGCTCTAACAGTATCTAATCCAAAAAGTGAAGAGAAGAAACCATGGATACTCCCTACACTTACGATAAGGATTCTGTCATTGCTAAAGCTTGGTTGACTCTCAAAGAACACTTTGAGTATCTAGGAAATGACATTGATCAAACATCCGAACTTGGTGGAACCGTTTGTGGCGTTAGACGGAAATTATAACTCAAGGTCTTTGAAACTCGTCAAGAAAGGTTCGAGGAAATATTCAAAGAATGCGAAGCTTTCAAAAAAGAATTGAAAGCCTTGAGGGAAGCCGAACCCGATATGTTAAGTGTTAGAAGGGTTAGTATTTAAACACATGCATATCTATGCAATCCAAAGTTTTGAATGATACTAACTTACTAAATTATTTATGTTTTGCGTTCTTAGTTGGGGATGGCGTACGCTCGATATGAGACTATCCGTGGGAAAATTTTTGAGATCGAAGATTGCTACCGTATCTTGGAAGGCACTAGATATAATTACAACCTTTTTTATTAAGTGTTTAATGAACCGTAATTATCTATTTTTTTCTTCTTTTCCTTCAATGCAACGCTATGCAAGATGTACGCCTTTTATAATTCAATGAAATGATTCTATGAAATCAAAAATTATGACATTCCATGGAAAGAGTCCTAAGTGATTAAACTATCGAGCCCTAACGACTTTCACAAAAATTGTTAATGGTTGGTTAGGGTTGTTATTGCACATGAATAACCAAACGACGACCCATTAAATTTTTTAAACAGAGAGTTCTGGTTTTAGAGTCGTCTGGGTGTTAACAAAACAACATAACGATTCTAAGTGACCTAGATAAAAGGGTCGTCAATGTTTATCACACTACCATAACGATTTTTCATGACCTGGAAAAGTTGCAGGTTTTAGTCGTCATTGTTAGTGCCGATATACTGACGACCGTAAAGAGTCATTCGGGTATACATCCCACGAAAATGACGACTCTTACACTGAGCTGTTTCACAGTGTGGATGATTCGACCACTTGGAGCAACAAACAGACAAATCGAAGGGTATAAGATGTTTACCTGATTGTTTTGAGCTTCGGGTTCTTCATTTTGAGGGTTGGTTATTTCATCTTGAGCAATATGATCTTCATTAGCATCCTCATTTTGAGCTTCATCTACTAACATGTCTTCATCATACATCCAATCCAAATGGGAATGTAAGATAATCTCACCATCAACACAATCATGTTTTTTATTTGAAACTTCACCAACATTATTTCCTCCACTTGAATCACTCATTTCCAAAAACTCATCTTCTTCTTCTCAAAACACAAAAACACAACTTTCTTTTCCCCCAAAATGTTAACCTTAAATCTGATTTTTACCTAACATTACTAATTTACTTAACTTAACAAATTATTAACACTAATTATTTAAGGGTAGTTTAGCCATTTAACAAAAATTTGGTTAAAGGGTTCCGAAAATTAGGTTTTAACATCTTTTTTGTCCTGTAGTGAGAGACCCCTAATTGTTTTTTAGGCCCCCCAATTAAACTAGGTTAAATACCACTAGGGTTTTAGTTTGGCATTCGGACCTGGTGTAGTGGCAATAAGACCTTCACTTGTAATCACTTGTATAACATCCCTTAACTAGACGGAACATGAACTGAAAGAACCCAAATCAGCTAACCAATCGAGCTACATGTAGCCTAACTGCCCCTTTCTTCTCGACTATGAAACTCTCTCATGGACCATTGATAGCACTGCTCGGACCTGAGCTTGTCAGTATGAAGTAGCTTGGCATAGCTACTGATTCAGAGATAAAACCTGGCAGCAAAACTGGTTCATGCCTTCATACAAGCACTTGTTGTGCATTTTGATGTTGCCTCAGAGACGAACTCCCTGTTGGTCTAAGATCATTCAAGGGTAGTTTAGCCATTTAGTTTTTGTTTGGTAAAGGGTTCCCAAAATTAGGTTTTAACATCATTTTTGTCTTGTAGTGAGAGGCCCCCAATTAAACTAGGTTAAATACTACTATGGTTTTAGTTTGGGGATACCTAGAAGTAAATCAATCTTGTTCTTAACAACTCTAACCAGTTTCTCATCGCCGCCTCTACTAATCTGTTGGAGAAAATCTGTTCATTGTTGGGTCTATAGTTGCAGCTAGCTCGCAAACTTCATTGAACAAGTATGGTTTTAGTTTGTGTGATGCTTGTTTTAACTGATTTTTGTTATACTTATGTGGTTTATGATGCTTGTAAGTTTGTTTTTATTTGGTTGCAGGCTTTGAGATCTACAGCTTGGAGTTTCAGATCTATAGCTTGGAGTTTCACAGGCCTCTCTTGTATTGATTTTCTTGTTTTTATGATCTTCAGGTCAGGGGTGCACATACCCTACCCATATCCGCCATTTCTATCCTATCCGTCCCTGTTCTACCTGTATCCTACCCTACCCGCTGTTTGATGGGTAGGATAACGGGTAAAAAATTTCTTACCCACCGTCAGACGGGTAGGGTGGCGGGTAAAGCTCGAAATTAACCTACCCTACCCGTCTACCCATTAATTACGAAATGACTTAATTATCCTTGCGTTGTTTTTTTTTCTTTTTGTATTTTTTCGTTATTCCGAAACATATTAGGGGTAATAAATGAAGTTGTTTATTTTCTCTCTTCCTTATCTGTTTTCTCTTCTTTCTTCTTCTCCCAAAACCATATCTAAGTTCGAACAGAGAATAGCCTTCTTCCCAAATCAAACTCATTTTCAAATCTAGAAGTGGAGAACTCATTCAGTTGGATCTTTTGAAGAAACCCTTTCTACTGTTCTTGCTCCATCTCTGTCTAAAGAGGAATTTCAAAAGGTAAATTCAGGTTTGATTATTTTGTGAGGATTTTGATTGATTTCATCCTCTGCATGTTTGATTTTAGAAAAAGAAGAAAAACTAGTCCGAATCATCAAGTCGCGCTCATGATTTTACTCTTTGTGCTATGAAATCAAACCCTAATTCCTAAATAAATGAGATTTTATGAAAACTTAACATGCATGTTAACTGATTGATGAAAATTCTCAAAGGAATTTAGTTTTTCATATTATTGTTGTAAATGTTGAGGGATGACTTTCTGGATTTTCTTTTCTTAAAGGTAATGAAAAGCAATTAACAACTGGGTCAAGCAATATGAAAAAAAAAAAGAGTCCTAAATCTGTTGTTGGTGTTGAATGGTACTTCATGATGCTTCTCCATGTTAAACCACTAGCTTCCAGGTAACTACTTCTATCAGTGATGGCTTATAGTGAGAAAATAAATATTTGTTCTTAGGGGTGTTTTCTATTATTTGGGTTTCAATTGAATTGCAAATTGTGCATTTTTAATTAGGATGGTTTATTTGATGTATTCTAGTAAGTGGGTTTCAATTGAATTGCAAATTATTCATCTTTGAATTGCTATGTAGTCGATTAGAATGTATTTATTTGGTGTTATCAAAAATGGGTTTCAATTGAATTGCAAGTTATTCACTCTTTATCAATAGCTATGCTACATTATTTTGTTTCATTGTTTTAAGCAGTGTTGTTCGCAGCTTAGCAAAATAAGTACTTGAGAATATTTATTGGTATCAATGGTACGCAAAGTGTGTTGTATTTTGTTACTAGTAATTAACTTTGTAATTTATTTGATGATGTAGTATTTGATGCAGAGGTGAAGATACAAAACTGTTGTTGTAAATGTTGAAGAAAAATTGCCATGTCAAATGATGAATTTAGATGAAGATGGTGATATCGTTCTACCTAGACGTACTAGTAAGTCCTTTTAAGGTTTTCCATGGATTTTTATATGTATATGTATCTCCTACATTGTTTGATCCCCAAACAGTGAATCGGCATATTGCTAAAGCTCTAGTTTTAATGCACGACTGTCAAATTACTTGGAATGGTATTGATCTTTTCTTTAAAACAAATTTCTTATATAGTACAGTGTGTGCAGGACAGTCGAATATTATTAGAATGACTATCCAAGATAGTATCACATTATCAATTCCAAGTGTTGGACTGTAGGTAATGCATGAGTTACACTGATTCTTTGTAGTTAATTAATGCCTTAATTCTCTCACATATTTCTTCCTCTTAGGTGTGGAAAGAAGAACTTGTTTTGGCTGATTTCTTGTTGCATAGTATGTTCTCTTCATCTGACTTTGACGGAGTTGTTGCTTTAGAACTTGGTGCTGGAAATTATTTTTTGTTGCATAGTAATTTAATCATTAATGGACAAAACACTGATTAGTAGATGATAATCATTGAAATTATTTTGTTGGACTACCATGTGATACATCTAACGGAGCATATTTAATAAGAATTAGTTGTTATTGTTCCACATTTTTCTAGGTGCTGTAAGTGAGCGCAAGTCGAATGACTCTATGCTTATTGCAACCAGTGGAGGACTAAACCAACAAAGAGCGGAGGTAATTAAAGCTTTCCTATAATCGTGGATGACTAATGAAGACCAAGTTTACATGAAGAACATGGAATTATGCTGGGATTCGTCATAACGTCAATCCACTGGGGAGAGCTTTAAACCTTTAGAGATTTTTTTGTGTTGTTGGTTGGGTTCTGCTTTACCCCCTACAGATTTTGAAAAGAACGAAACTTTTGTTTCTTGAGACTACAAATGGATTTGTGCCTACCAGGATGCTTTTGTTCATTTTTACTTAGATTGGCAGTACCGTTGGGTACTTATGTAGATATACTAGCTTTTATTTTTATGTGTATTCGAAAGATTTTGTATGTAAAGTCCACAAGTTAGAAACCAGAATATCAAAAAAAGGAAAAAAAAAAAAACAAAAAAAAACGGTTATACCCGCCACCCTATCCTACCCGACCCGCCATTTGTTGGGTCGGGTAGGGTCTTACCCGTTTAATGGTGGGTAGGGTGGCGGGTATAATATTTCTTACCCGCCATTCAGCGGGTAGAGTGGCGAAATAGGCCATATCCTACCCATCCTACCCATTGTGCAACCCTAATCATACCTATTGAGATCGTGATTGTGCAGAATTAATTTTGAGAATATCGATCAAATCACACAGGGTTCTGAAATTCCGAGGTTTTTTTTCTTCTTTTTATTTTTCTGCTCTTAAGGCCTTAAGGGTCGAGTGGGAGAAGTAAATGAATCGTGGCAAAGTACGAAAGCTAATCATGTGGGGCTAAAATTAATGAAAGAGTATTTTATTTTATTTTCTTCTTCTTCTCAGCATGAAATTTATTAGATTAGACTGAAATTACACGGGATACGTAATATTCATAGAGTCTGCTATTACAATAGAACTGATAGATTGCGAATTGTATGTTCCCATACTGCTGTCGTGAATCTCCATATGGAGCAATCATCCGCTACTCGGTTTGCTAAACCATCTGCTGCTTGATTTGCTTCTCTGTAGACGTGGCTAACAGTGTGTTACTGGATTTGGGTGAGCCTTTGTTTGATCTCTGCAACCAGGTTAGATATATACCAAGGGAGGTCTGTATCTGAGGTTATAAATCTCATTAAATTTTCCGAATCCGTTTCAAATTGGACTTTTGACCATCCTCATTCCGTCGTCGTTTTAGAGGCTATGCGCATGGCCCAGGTCTTCGCTGTAAGTGCTGTGGTGATGCCTAGAGGTTGTACTTTCTAATACTCTCACATAATTATTGTTGGTTTTCCCTATTTCTCATCCCCAGTTTTCCTATTTCCTATCCTCATAAATCATATCCCCAATTATCCTAAGTACCATTCATTTTAAGTTTCACTAGTTTGAGACCCGTGCTACGCACCAGGATTACTGGAATCTCTTACACCATTGGTCATGTCCACTAAGGAGGGGCTTCTCCCCACACCCATCCCAATAAAATAAGAGTTCTTATAACCTATTATAGAACTACTATCCAACAGATTGACAATTAACATTTAAAACTTTCTAATAATCAAATATGTATCCCTATTATAATCTAAACATCTCACGTAGTTTTGAAAATTAATTTCAAGCAATCTAACAAAACAATAATAATTTTACAAATAAAATAAATAGATTTAACTAATCTCTAAAATAAAATAATATAAACTATATATATTAAAGCATAATTAGATTTTTTTTGTTAGTCTTCGTGTACGCATCTGGTACGATGAGAATTGATCCCAAATTAATGAGGCGGGGATTCACTCCGTACCGTCCAAGAAAGGGTCTTAGTTAACAATCGTAGTGCATAATGAAAACACCCATTATCATTTTGTAGTTTAACACCTGAAACCAAAGTATTCACCCGTCCAAGAAGGAGTCCCAATTAATAAATATATAGTGTATAATGAAAACACCAATTATTATTTAGTAGATTAACAGTTGGAACCAAATTATTCACCAATTACGCATTGTTTAGAGTGTTGGAGATTAAGAAATCATTTTAATGAAAATACTTTTGAAAAATTATGTCAACCTTTGAAATCATTAAGTAGTTCATTACATTGTCAATATTAGTATTATTGGTTAAATGAAAAATCATACTTGTTATACAGTTGTATCAATATTTGATATTGAAGGCACTAAAATTTTTTTAATATAAAATAGATTGCCAATTCTAAATAGCGCACAACTTATGAAGTGCTTCCCGTCAAAGAAGATATAATCAAGAAAATACATTGATATGTCTTTATTGGAAGATCTTATATTTGCGTAAGAATCAATGGACCAACTCAACTTCTCTTCCAAG
Organism: Papaver somniferum; assembly: GCF_003573695.1. Taxonomy (NCBI): domain Eukaryota; kingdom Viridiplantae; phylum Streptophyta; class Magnoliopsida; order Ranunculales; family Papaveraceae; genus Papaver; species Papaver somniferum. Next base: position 5,698,838 of record NW_020624820.1, on the reverse strand, counting down.
GTCCAACTTCTAATAGTTTAATGAAAAATCACACTCATTATTTAGCTATTGATTTCTGATTTTAGAAAAACTAACAAAAATCACAATAATAATGTAAAATAGATTACCAACTCTAAATAGTACTAAGCATATGAAGTGATTCCCGTCCAAAAAGGGTCCAAATCAACGAATGCAGTTGTAAGGACCCTCGAGCTCGTCAACGTTATTAGACCGGTCAAGTGATGAATTAGACGATAATAACTCAATCAGCTAATATAGATGTCAATTATTAGAAATTAATCTAACAACGATCTAGGTATGAAAATAGTACCAATGGATAGATCTCGGAAAGTTATGCGGAATGGACTGCTCGAACGTGTCAATCGGATACCGTACGAAGAAGATATCATCGGAATTATGAGAAGGGCAGAATAGTCATTTTGAGGCTTAGCCGGCATGGTCTCCCCATATCATTTTGTAGAGTACCTTTGTCATTTGTCTTTGACCTTATCATACCAAGTCGAGCAGATAAGATCATTCGGTTTTATTCTTTCTCTTTCTTTCTCGTTATATCTTCTTTCTTCTTCTTCTTCTTCTTCTTCTTCTTCTTCTTCTTCTTCTTCTATTCTTTTCCCCTGTTCATCTTCCTCTGGGAGTGATGAGAGTTGTTTTGAGAGAGAGATACAATCGATGAGTTAGAGCAGATGAATTAGAAGATGTTGATGGAGAGATGAGGATGTTGTTGAGGTTTATTGAGTCCGGGAAAAGAAGAAGAGATGATATCTGAAGAAATCAGATTGGGGTTTAGGTTGGTTTTTGAGTTTGATCAATTTGATATGATAATTGAGTTCCTGATGGATGAATATTGAATGGGTAGATGGTTAATTGTAGTTTTGAAGATGAATCGGTGATGAATCAAGAATTAGGGTTTCTGTTGAACTGAGATTGAATTGATAATGGAACTTAGTAATTAAGGAGAGGGTTTGAAGTATATAGCCGTAGGAGAAGATTTCTAAGTTAATATGAGGATTCAATTACAAGTAAATATGTTAATTGAAGATTTAAGGTTTCATACAGAATTTCAGAGAAGTTGCAAAAGATGAAATTGATATCTAAGGAAGTGATTAAAGATGGTGATGAGGATCGAGGGATGTTGTGGTTAATCTTGAGGTGAGTTGATAAACTGAGTTAAGTGAAGAAGGATTTGAATCCAATTGCCAGAGAAATACATATTTGAGGTAATTGTTAATTTCAGTAAAGATTAGTTCAATTACAATCATTGTGTTTATAAGCTTCTCAGTATATTGTGAATGGAGTTTGTTATGGTTTGAAGATTTAACATTGTTGAGCATGGAATGGACAAAAGTAGATGTATGTCTAGGAGATGATTTGAGTGTTTCCCTATGAAGATGTAACTGGTGGTGATACTATTATGGCTGAATGTTGTTAGTCAGAACAGGTGGTGTTTTAGAGAAGTGAGTGCAGGTTGAATGTAATTGGGATTTGAGCTATGTATGATTGAAGATAGTTATATCTTGAGTTACAGAGAGGTTGGGTTGATAATGAAATTGAAATGAGGTTAAGGCAGGGTTGTCGGACTTAGAGTTGCAGATGGAGTTAGAGTTAAACTGGTTACGTAGTTGGAACTGAACTTGGTTGTGCAAGTATAATCTAATGATGGTGACAGTTGGATGAATCTGTAGTAGTGGTAGTTTGATTGAGTTGCATTTGAGGATAATATGTCCGGAGGTAGAAGTTGATGTCTATTTTGGAGTTAAATTATTGTATGTGAGTTATGAGTTGCCTGAGCTGGTGGTGTTGTTACTCAAGAGATTTAGAATGGTGAACATGGATGTATTAGGTAGTCCGGTGTGGTCATTGCAGTCTGATGGGAGTTGGTGGTACTGATAATGGTTGTATGGTTGAGTTGAAGTGTATTGTGATTGAACCAAGTTGAATCTGTTGTTAGTGCTGGAAGGAAATCTTGGGAAAAGCTGCAATTGCAGGTAGGGATTTCCTGATTGGAATTGGAATTCAAAGTTATTTAGTATAATTGTATTGAGTTTGTTTAGTATAACTGAATTGAAATTGAAATTGTACTGAAGAAGTTGTTTTAGAGTTTTAGTTTGTGTTATGGTATTGCACCTTATGGTGAATTAGGATGTGCAGTAACCTTAGTATATTTAACCTGGATCAGTCTTAGTGACTGAGTTAACTCTCAATCCTAACTCGTTGACTATGTATTGACTTTAGAATTGATTTGACCAATTGACTTACCCTGACCATTGACTGTTGACCATTGACTATAACTTGACTTTTTAACCAGATGTTGACTGTTAGTTGACCCGTTTGACCGTCAGTGACTGTTAATAGACTCATATGGACCAGGCCTTAGGGTAATGGGCTGGTTTGATGGACTTGGCTTAGGTTTAGATTTCCTATTCACTTGTATTGGACCTTACAATCTGATTTAGCCTTGGATTCCTTCGACAGAGTTGTAGAGATTCTTAAGACTTAGATAATGGATTATAGAACCAATCTAATTGAATTAATAACTCTTTGATATGCTAAAGATGGATAATAAAAGGTATAGAACCATAAATGGGCTTAGAACTACTAGATTGATTTGTATGCTTCTTGTGTGAGCCTTTTTGGCTAGATTCTTAGAATTTTTGTGTGATTAACGATTAGTCTATATTAACAACGATCGATTCAAAGGATGAACCAGTGGATCGTGGATCTCGAGGTAGGCGTGGCTTGTCATCAAAAGAGGTGGGAATACATTTGACTCTTTGGTAACCATTATCGTTTTCCTTTACAAAAGTTTATGTTTAACAAACTCATGTGTTTCTGTTTGTGCGTTCTATGCATTGTTTGACTTGTTTTATGATAATTCTGTTAATCTTTCCATGGTTTGGAAAGGACTTGTAATGTGTTGTTAATATGGATTTTTATGGGAAATAAGAATTTCCACGTGTGGTATATATGATACGCTCCTTCACATTTATACCTAGAGCATTTATGATATATTGGTCGGCAGTTTGCGAGTTCGGAATTGTCGATATCAATACTTACGATTAGGTATAGATTTGCGAGTTCGGAATTGCACAACCATAGTATAAATTGTTTGAAGAAGGAGTTTGTCCATATACATGTTTGTTTACTTCTGTGAGGATATGCTCTTTCACATTTATATCTACATGAATTCAGCTTTTATGCTTATATCGGTCGACAGTTTGCGAGTTCGGAATTGTCGACATCCATATTTACGATTAAGTGTGGATTTGCGAGTTCGGAATTGCACAACCATAGTATACATTGTTTGAAGAAAGAGCTTGTCCATATTCGTGTATGTGTATCTCAGTGACTTGGTCACTATTTAATGTCTGGGAAGAACATTATTGTTTTTCTTAATCTTTTTTATGATTACTTAGAAGTTAAATGTTAATTATTCCCACTTTCAGTTTTCAGAGACAGATCAGAGTTGCGCAGCGAAAGCCACAAGTGTTGACTCCATTAATTAGTTAACTTCTGTTATGTTTATTATGTTGTTAATTGTATTTGTAAACCAATTGAATATTGTATATGTATCATTTGAGAGAAGTTCATGTATATATATTCTGAGCGGGGTTAGTTTTGGGATAAGTTTTGTAGCAGATTTTTCAATTGAATGTTTAAGTATTTGAATTAGATTTGTGGTGCCTCTTTTTTTAGCTAATCTCTTGGATTAGTCAGTTGCTAACTTAGGGGGCGCTACAGTGTTGGTATCAGAACTCACTATTAGATCTTACATGGGAAAAGATAGGAATAACCAGTGCTAGTTAGTGAAATAGATTAGTTTAGAACTGGGTTGGGTTGCGAGATAAATCTTAATCACTAAAAACTATCTATAATTAAAAGAATTATTTGATTGATTGATTTGTTTGTTTGTAATGAAGTATAAATAATAGGGTACACCAATAGATTTAGCTGATATGGATTTGAGAATAATTGATCTAAATAGTATGAACAGGTACACAATACAATACTAAAAAAATAGTGATTAGTACTATTGATAAATTTTGAAAGTCATATATATATATATATATTTTTTATTTTATTTTAGGCACCTTGACTTATATGTAGGGTCAATAATTTATTATCACATAAATGTTAATAATACTTTTAGGACTCAGTAATAATTGGAAAACTAGTTAGAATAAGAGTTCGACCATCCATGTTAATAATAAAAATATTATTACAATAATTATAGGATAGTAACAACAAAATGTAATTTTTATTAATAGTACAACTTAAGGATTATTTAGCAATAATATAAAATTTAATTACGATTAACTTTTATCGGCCTAAGAAATAAGAAATAAATGTTATAATGATAATAAAATATTAATACCAAACGATTATGACAAATTGTTAGTGGTTATTTACTTATATCCAGTCACATAATGAAATAAACAAATAGATACATTGAAGATAATATATAATAATTTAGATAACTAAATTGTTTAAAATGTTGTGAACTATTTATATATTTTACGAAATAAATATAACACTTACACCAATTACGATAAAATTTTAGAGACTAATTAATTTTAATAAATTAATAATTAGTTAATCCAGCACTGGGGAATAGTGAAGGTTGTGTTTTCTCTGTTCGTAGGAAGGAATTGTTGGGAATGGCCAACCTTGACAGGGCAACTGTATTCAGAGATGACTGATCATAGAAGTATGTTATGATTACTTTAGAAACCGGTAGATGTAAATTCACTTAGAAAAATTCGTAGGAATCTCCCTTGTAATTAGAGACAAGTATTTTATAACATAGGAATTAGTGTAGAAACTTAGACTTATGTATTTGATAGAACTTAAAATCAGCATAGTTGAACATAGAGCTACAAATTTTAGTTGTAGAAAACCATTTAGGTTTATGCTTTGTTTTTGTATTTGCACTTAGACGAGAGTTAGGATTATTCTATAAGGTGGGGAGTTTTGAAGACCAGAATGATGGTTTGATTTTTCAGGACGAAAATGAATAAGGTGGGGAAAATGTAAGGACCCTCGAGCTTGTCAACGTTATTAGACCGGTCAAGTGATGAATTAGCCGATAATAACTCAATCAGCTAATATAGATGTTAATTATTAGAAATTAATCTAACAACGATCTAGGTATGAAACTAGTACCGTTGGATAGATCTCGGAAAGTTATGCGGAATGGACTGCTCGAACGTGTCAACCGGATACCGTACGAAGAAGATATCACCGGAATTATGAGAAGGGCATAATAGTCATTTTGTGGCTTAGACGTCATGGTCTCCCAATATCATTTTTTAGAGTACCTTTATCATTCGTCTTTGACCTTATCAGACCAAGTCGAGCAGATAAGATCATTCGGTCTTATTCTTTCTCTTTCTTTCTCGTTATATCTTCTTTCTTCTTCTTCTTCTTCTTCTTCTTCTTCTTCTTCTATTCTTTTCCCCTGTTCTTCTTCCTCTGCGAGTGATGAGAGTTGTTTTGAGAGAGAGATACAATCGATGAGTTAGAGCAGATGAATTAGAAGATGTTGATGGAGAGATGAGGATGCTGTTGAGGTTTATTGAGTTCGGGAAAAGAAGAAGAGATGATACCTGAAGAAATCATATTGGGGTTTAGGTTGGTTTTTGAGTTTGATCAATTTGATATGATAATTGAGTTCCTAATGGATAAATATTGAATGGGTAGATGGTTAATTGTAGTTTTGAAGATGAATCGGTGATGAATCAAGAATTAGGGTTTCTGTTAAACTGAGATTGAATTGATAATGGAACTTAGTAATTAAGGAGGGGGTTTGAAGAATATAGCCGTAGGAGAAGATTTCTAAGTTAATATGAGGATTCAATTACAAGTAAATATGTTAATTGAAGATTTAGGGTTTCATACAGAATTTCAGAGAAGTTGCAGAAGATGAAACTGATATCTAAGGAAGTGATTAAAGATGATGATGAGGATCGAGGGATGTTGTGGTTAATTTTGAGGTGATTTGATGAACTGAGTTAAGTGAAGAAGGAATTGAATCCAATTGCCAGAGAAATACATATTTGAGGTAATTGTTAATTTCAGTAAATATTAGTTCAATTACAATCATTGTGTTTATAAGCTTCTCAGTATACTGTGAATGGAGTTTGTTATGGTTTGAAGATTTAATATTGTTGAGCATGGAATGGACAGAAGTAGATGTATGTGTAGGAGATGATTTGAGTGTTTCCCTATGAAGATGTAACTGGTGGTGATACTATTATGGATGAATCTTGTTAGTCAGAACTGGTGGTATTTTAGAGAAGTGAGTGCAGGTTGAATGTAATTGGGATTTGAGCTATGTATGATTGAAGATAGTTATATCTTGAGTTACAGAGAGGTTGGGTTGATAATGAAATTGAAATGAGGTTAAGGAAGGGTTTTCTGACTTAGAGTTGCAGATGGAGTTAGAGTTAAACTGGTTACGTAGTTGGAACTGAACTTGGTTGTGCAAGTATAATCTAATGATGGTGACAGTTGGATGAATCTGTAGTAGTGGTAGTTTGATTGAGTTGCATTTGAGGATAATATGTCCGGAGGTAGAAGTTGATGTCTATTTTGGAGTTAAATTATTGTATGTGAGTTATGAGTTGCCTGAGCTGGTGGTGTTGTTAGTCAAGAGGATTTAGAATGGTGAACATGGATGTATTAGGTAGTCCGGTGTGGTCATTGCAGTCTGATGGGAGCTGGTGGTACCGTTAATGGTTGTATGGTTGAGTTGAAGTATATTGTGATTGAACCAAGTTGAATCTGTTGTTAGTGCTGGAAGGAAATCTTGGGAAAAGCTGCAATTGCAGGTAGGGATTTCCTGATTGGAATTGGAATTCAAAGTTGTTTAGTATAATTGTATTGAGTTTGTTTAGTATAACTGAATTGAAATTGAAATTGTACTGAAGAAGTTGTTTTAGAGTTTTAGTTTTTGTTATGGTATTGCACCTTATGGTGAATTAGGATGTGCAGTAACCTTAGTATGTTTAACCTGGATCCGTCTTAGTGACTGAGTTAATTCTCAGTCCTGACTCGTTGACTCTGTATTGACTTTAGAATTGATTTGACCAATTGACTTACCCTGACCATTGACTATAACTTGACTTTTTGACCAGATGTGGACTGTTAGTTGACCCATTTGACCGTCAGTGACTGTTAATAGACTCATATGGACCAGGCCTTAGGGTAATGGGCTGGTTTGATGGACTTGGCTTAGGTTTAGATTTCCTATTCACTTGTATTGGACCTTACAGTCTGATTTAGCCTTGGATTCCTTCGATAGAGTTGTAGAGATTCTTAAGACTTAGATAATGGACTATAGAACCAATATAATTGAATTAATAACTCTTTGATATGCTAAAGATGGATAATAAAAGGTATAGAACCATAAATGGGCTTAGAACTACTAGATAGATTTGTATGCTTCTTGTGTGAGCCTTTTTGGCTAGATTCTTAGAATTTTTGTGTGATTAACGATTAGTCTATATTAACAACGATCGATTCAAAGGATGAACCAGTGGATCGTGGATCTCGAGGTAGGCGTGGCTTGTCATCAAAAGAGGTGGGAATACATTTGACTCTTTGGTAACCATTATTGTTTTCCTTTACAAAAGTTTATGTTTAACAAACTCATGTGTTTCTGTTTGTGCGTTCTATGCATTGTTTGACTTGTTTTATGATAATTCTGTTAATCTTTCCATGGTTTGGAAAGGACTTGTAATGTGTTGTTAATATGGATTTTTATGGGAAATAAGAATTTCCACGTGTGGTATATATGATACACTCCTTCACATTTATACCTAGAGCATTTATGATATATTGGTCGGCAGTTTGCGAGTTCGGAATTGTCGATATCAATACTTACGATTAGGTATGGATTTGCGAGTTCGGAATTGCACAACCATAGTATACATTGTTTGAAGAAGGAGTTTGTCCATATACATGTTTGTTTACTTCTGTGAGGATATGCTCTTTCACATTTATATCTACATGAATTCAGCTTTTATGCTTATATCGGTCGACAGTTTGCGAGTTCGGAATTGTCGACATCCATATTTACGATTAAGTGTGGTTTTGCGAGTTCGGAATTGCACAACCATAGTATACATTGTGTGAAGAAAGAGCTTGTCCATATTCGTGTATGTGTATCTCAGTGACTTGGTCACTATTTAATGTCTGGGAAGAACATTATTGTTTTTCTTAATCTTGTTTATGATTACATAGAAGTTAAATATTAATTATTCCGACTTTCAGTTTTCAGAGACAGATCAGAGTTGCGCAGCGAAAGCCACAAGTGTTGACTCCGTTAATTAGTTCACTTCTGCTATGTTTATTATGTTGTTAATTGTATTTGTAAACCAATTGAATATTGTATATGTATCATATGAGAGAAGTTCATGTATATATATTCTGAGCAGGGTTAGTTTTGGGATAAGGTTTGTAACAGATTTTTTAATTGAATGTTTAAGTATTTGAATTAGATTCGTGGTTCCTCTTTATTTAGCTAATCTCTTGGATTAGTCAGCGGATAGCTTAGGGGGAGCTACAGCAGTGTATAATGAAAACACCAATTATCATTAGTGTATAATAAAAACACCAATTATCATTTGGTAGATTAACTGTTGGAACCAAATTATTCACCCGTCTAAGAATCGTTCCCAATTAACAACTGCATTGAATTATGAAATCCTGAAAATACTTTTGCAAAATTATACCAAGCTTTGAAATCATTAAGTAGTTCATTACATTGTCAATAATAGTACTATTGGTTAAATGAAAAATCACACTTGCTACACGGTTGTATCGATATCTTATATTGGAGACATTAAAAAAACGATATTCATATGAAATAGATGGCCAACTCTAAATAGTGCACAAATTATAAAGTGCTTCCCTTCAAAGAAGATATAATCAAGAAAATGCACTGGTGTTGATGGTGGATTTTTTGCAAAGGGTAAAATTATAACCTTACATATTCCTGATCCAGTTGTCAGACGAATATTGAGACTTATCTCTCGTTAAAGCGTGAAATCTCATGCCATAGTGATCTCTGATCGAGCGTATTGCCTCTCAGAACATCTCTAAGAGCCTCTGATCGAGTATATTACTTCTCAGAGCATATGTATGCAGTCTCTCAGCTGAGACCACGACATATTTCATTAACTGAGCAATTTCAGTAATCACTTCTGTATAGAATCGAAATGATTGGACGGCTCCTAGATGTATTACTCACTAGTATAGAGCACTAACGTCTTCAGGACGTCGCAATGTTCCTTGAATTTACAGAATAAACATTCAAATCGAGTATTACACTTCAACTAGCTCAAACCTCGATTTCCGAATAATTATAATGCTCCTAGACATCATGCCTGCTAGTATAGATCCATCAATTAATCAATTAATTATTTCTAGTCGCAAGATTCATGAATTGAATTCCTAGAAAATATTTTACGTTCTTCATAATATTTCATTACTTCAATTTATGGTTCTTCTCAGAAGAATTCCATGGGTTAGTAATAAATTTTCAACGTACGGGCATTTGAGCCACCATCGATTAAGCCCTGAGAAAATGGTGCAAGTGTACTTAGAAATAATTTACTAACGAGCACCTGAATGTACGAACGAATATTCAAAAACTCGAAGGCACGATGAAACCATGGAGAGAAAAAAATATATTTAAAAGAGGCGTCTAAGGGGACCCAGCCCATCGGCAGGCCGGTCATGCCGCCGTGGCCGGTCCCACGCCTCTTTCATTATTTTATCATATTTTATTATTTTTCCTTGATCCCATGAAAATCCCTTCATTTGAGAAAAATCCTTTGTTTTATTGAAACTCCACGTTTTCATGATATGTCCTTCACATCAAGGAAATTACATAAAATTAGGAAAGGTGTCACGGGACCGGGCTTGCTAGCCGGCCGGCCGGCCATGCCCTAGCCGTAGCCGATCCCACACCTTGTAATTCTTTATTTTATTATTAATTATTTCCATCATCTCATGGAAATTCCATAATCTTATGAAACTCCACAGTTTCATGATATTTCCTTCACATTAAGGAAATTACATAAAATTAGGAAAGGTATCACGGGACCGGGCTTGCTAGCCGGCCAGCCATGCCCTAGCCGTTGCCGGTCCAACACCTTGTAATTCCTTATTTTATTATTAATTATTTCCATCATCTCATGGAAATTACATAATCTTACGAAATTCCACAGTTTCATGATATTTCCTTCACATCAAAGAAATTACATAAAATTGGGAAAGGTGTCACGGGACCGGGATTGCTAGCCGACCGACCATGCCCTAGCCATGGCTGGTCCCACACCTTGTAATTATTTATTTTATTATTAATTATTTCCATCATCTCATGGAAATTCCATAATCTTATGAAACTCCACAGTTTCATGATATTTCCTTCACATCAAGGAAATTACATAAAATTAAGAAACGTGTCACGGGACTGGGCTTGCTAGCCGGCCGGCCATGCCCTAGACGTGGCCGATCCCACACCTTGTAATTACTTATTTTGTTATTAATTATTTCCATCATCTCATGGATATTCCATAATCTTATGAAACTCCTCAGTTTCATGATATTTCCTTCACATCAAGGAAATTACATAAAATTAGGAAAGGTGTCATGCGACCGGGTTGCTAGTTGGTCGGCCATGCCCTAGCCGCGGCTGGTCCGACACCTTGTGATTCCTTATTTTATTAATTAAATGTTTCCATCATCTTATGAAAACTTTATAAGTGCATAATTCATATGATTTTAGTATCCATTCCATACTTGTTTTAGTTATTATTCCTGCATATTTTCGTGTTATTATTCTTGTTTTCTCTTATGTGTCTAAATTAGGTGAATCATCCACAAAGGATCTACAAAGTGATGAGAATATCTAGGAATAGAAGTATTCCAAGTATCCAAGTGCCCAAGTCCAAGAGAAGTGGAAGAAAAGCGACGAATAGGAGCAAAACGCACAAAATCAAGAGAAGGGACAAAGACCGATCTTAACTCATTAAAATTAAGGATTTCTCATCACCATCTTGAAGATAATTTAAATATAAAAAGAATGCAAAAATAATGAGGTCATTCCGAGTTCGGATGAAGAAGTTGTGGCCAAAACATGCTTTTATTGAATACCTAAGACAGTAAAGTATGCGGACCGGGTACGCATACCTTAATTCCGAAAATTTCTGCTGGAATTTGAAGTTTGCGGACTGAGTACGCGTACTTAGCAAGTAGGAAACGTGTATTAATACTTTGGAAGGCCTAAGGTCACGTTTGGAGTCGTTATTTCATATTTTTGGGTCGGGTTTTTGAACCGAACTAAATACGTGAAGGCCAAGCAATGTAAACCTATAAAAAGGTATTAGGTTATGTAAAATGATATCCACATAAATAAGTCACGAAATTGTAAGTCTTGGATAGGAGAAAAATCACATGGAGGGAAATCTAGGATTTCGGAGCGATTCTCAATCGTAATGATATCTCTAACCTTTTCTTATATGTATATCATGGGTGTTTCTACATCCATGAGTAGCTAAACACCTATTGATTGAGGATGCATTCTAAGTTGCAAACAATATTTGAGTTATTATATTAATCTACTTTGAAGTTCTTCATATGATTATCGATTGTTTATACTATTTGAATATTTATGATTGATTGATAGATTGTTTAGGTGGCCAACTAAATTGATTTGTTGATTCAATCTATTGCTAGTATTGAGTCAGGAGATAAGTTATCGTCGAATAACTTGTACACAAGTAGATAACACAAAACCTTGCAGAGGGATTCTGTGGAGCGATTGTGTGTATAAACAACACTAAAAAGTGGACCTTGATCTAAGAGTCTAACTAGTAGGATCAACCTATAAATTCACAAAAGATAAAGCATTCGATTGGATTACACCTTGAGTGATCTACTACTTGGTGGTTCGTTGAATAGAATCTGGTAGGAGAGAACTTATGTATCCAGTGATATAAGGAATCTAGGGGATAGCACTGATCTAGCTGTTATTCCACGGTTGGTGATAAACTATGATTAACGACGAGTAGGCAATTATAATAACTCATTGATGGTTTATTAACGAATAAGGATTCCTCGATCATATCTCTCTCTATTTATTACAATACAATTTTATTTTCTTTGATTATTTATTTTGTTCACAATTTAAAACAAAACCCCCCTCTGTGACACTTTGAAAACTAAAACTCACTGCTCTTCGTGGGAACGATCCTTACTTCCATTATATTACTAGTTAATTGGGTGGAAATAAATTATTAATTCGATTGCACTTACGACAGCCATCAAATTTTGGCGCCGCTGCCGGGGAGCAGTCGGTAGCTTAGTTGTTATTTTTATTAGTTTTATTCTTGTTTTTAGAATTTCTTGTTAGTTTTTAATTTTTGTTTTCTAGATTTGTGGTTTCAGGTACTTAATCTCTAGCACCTAAAGACAGGGAATACCAGAGGTGCGGAATTCAAACTCGCAGAGGAACAGTACTACAAGCACGTCAGTAGACGCAACAAGAATCTTCAGAAGAAATGGTATACGGTACAAATCCTCCACCTCCTCCAGAGAAGAAGCTACAAGAGTTGACATCTCCATGCTTAGATTCGCAACCACTGTGTATTACAATCACTAACCCAATGGAGATGAAGTTGAATCTTCTTCACCATCTACCAAAGTTCAAGGGACTTCCAGGTGAAGATCCTAATCGTCATCTTCGGAAATTCCAACAGAAGATGACAAGTACTAGGCAAAGTACCGAAGACAGTGATACAACATTGTTACAATCTTTTGAATTCTCTTTAATATATTCAGCGGAAGAATGGTTGTATTACCTTCCTCCAGGGAGTATTACAATATGGGATGAGATGAAAAACCTATTTTTAGAGAAATATTTTCCTGCTTCGAAAGCAGCCTCTGTTCGTAAGGAGATTAGTGGTGTTCTTCAGATTACTGGGGAGTCTCTCTTTGAATACTGGGATAGGTACAAAAAGTTAGTGGAAAGCTGCCCCCATCACAAGTTATCCACGACACTCATCATTCAATGCTTCTATGAAGGGTTACTTCCAGATCAACAGAACCTAATTGATGCAGTCGTTGGTGGTTCACTTACTGAAAATACAATCTCGCAGGAAACCCGTTTGATTGAGAGCATGGCTTTGAATTCTCAACAATTTTACACCAGAAATGACTCAAATGTCAGAAGAATTAGAAATATGGAGGAAACATCACGGTCAGAAAAACGGATGCACAATATAGAGAAGGTAGTACAAAGGATGGCAGCAGTAATCATTTCATCATACGAAGATGAAGCCGAGATAAATGCCATATTTCCTAATCAGAGGCCAAGGTATGATCCCTACTCTGATACCTACAATCCGGGTTGTAAAGACCACCCAAATTTTAGTTGTGCTAACAAGCAAGCTGCAACTCCTAATCCATATGCGAGACAAGGTGGTTTCCAACAACAATTCCAACCACAACAACAAGCTCCAAAGGAGGACTCCTCTGAGAAGATGATTACCATGATGCAAGGTCTTTCATCTATGTTTCAACAAAGTTAGCAGAAAACTGATCAATTCATACAAAAAACTGATCAACTCATATAGAAAGCCGAACAGAATCAGTTAAAAACTGATAATGCTATTAGCGATTTGCAGAATCAAGTGGGGAAATTGGAAACTGATATGAATCTTATGAAGGCTCATGCGTCAACAACACTCCTATCACAACCTTTTGTGAACCTAAGAGAACACGTTAATGCGGTAACTCTAAGAAGTGGAAGACAAAATGAAGAGCCACATCTACAAAAAGAGGTTAGTAACGACATCGAAAAGGAAGTAGAGGAGGAAACTGTCCCAAAGGAAAATCCAACCGAAAACGGCTAACCTAAGGACACAGTTCCCACTTTTACCATGCCACCTCATTTCCCTAGTCGTTTTTCCAAGTCGAAGAAGCAAGCTCAAGACAAGGAGATCATGGACATTTTTAGCAAGATACATATCAACATTCCATTTATTGAGGCCATCAGAACCGTACCCAGGTATGCCAAGGTTTTGAAGGATTTGTGTACAAGGAAGGATAGGTTGATTGCTAATGAGATTACTCAGGTGGGCGAAAGTGCTACAGCTATGTTACTAAAGAAGATGCCTACAAAATGTGAAGATCCCGGAGGCTTCACAGTTCCTGTTACCATTGGTAACCGACGATTCGAGCGTTCTTTACTTGATTTGGGAGCATCCATAAGTGTTATGTCAGCCGATGTTTATGATTCTTTGAATCTTGGACCTTTGAAAGAGGCAAAGATGACTATTTAATTGGGTAACAAGTCCAACATATATCCTAAGGGAGTCGTGGAGGACGTGTTAGTTCAAGTGAATCAATTAATCTTTCCGGTTGATTTCTACATTATGGATATGCATAATGGAGATAATTGTTCATCTATTTCGTTACTTCTTGGGAGACCGTTCATGAAGACTGCAAAAACGAAGATTTATGTTGATAGTGGTGCACTCACTATGAAATTTGATAAGGAGATCATATGTTTCAATATTTTTGAAACCATGCGCTATCCTAGTGATGTTCATTCTGCTTTCTCCATTGATGTTATTGGTTCATTAGCGCAACAAATGTTTGATTTGAATGTTGAAGACGAAATTGGATTTGTGTTACGCAATAGTATTGATTTAAAGATCTGGTGGAGATGTATGGTTCCTTAACAACACTACTGTAGCTCCCCCAAAACTAGCAGCTGACTAATACAAGAGATTAACTAAACAAAGAAGCACTGTGAATCTAAATCAAATAATTAAACGTTCAATTAAGAAATCTACTACAAAAACTTAACCCAAAACTAGCCCCGCTCAGAAATATATATATATACAAGAACTTCTCTCAAATGATACATATACAATAGTCATTTGGTTTACAAATATAATTTGCAATATAATAAACAAAACAGAAGTTAAACAACTAGCGAACTCGACCCTTGAAGCTTTCGATGCGCAACTCTGATCTGTCTATGAAACTGAAAGTAGGAATGGGTGAGCACATCATCCCCAAAAGGGGTGCCCAGCAGGAATAACATTTAACTTTAAAGTAATCATAAGCAAGGTTGGAAAACAATACATGTTTTCCCAAACAATAAATAGTGACCAAGTCACTAAAATAAACAATATGTGTATGGACAAACTCCTTATTCAAACAATGTATACTATTCGTGCTAACCACACTCATTAGCTATTGATATCACCAAGACCATGATGACCCACTCTAAGTAAATAAAAGCTGAATTCATGTAGGTATAAATGTGAAGGAGCGTATCCTATATACCATACGTGGAAATTCGCATTTCCCATAACAATTCATAATGACAATCAAAACATTACAAGTTTTTTCCAAATCGTGGAAAGATTCACAGAATCAACAAAATTATCATAATGCATTTAAAACAAAGCATGGAATGCACGAACAGACAATGCATGAGTTTGTTAAGCAAATAATTTTGTAAAAACAACAATAATGGTTACAAAAGGGTCAAATGTAATTCCCACCACTTTTAGTTACATGCCACGCCTACCTCGAGGTCCACGATCCACTGGTACATCCTTTGAATCGATCGTTGTTAATAAGACTAACTGTTAATCACACAATAACTCTAAGAATCTAGCCAAAAGGCTCACACAAGAATCATACAAGTCTAACTAATGATTTTAGGCCCATTTAGGGTTTTACACCTTTTAATTATCTATCTTTAGTAAATCTAAAGTTTACTAATTCAATTAGATTGATTTCGTAGTCCAATAGCTAAGTCTTGTGAATAATTACAACTTTGTAGAAGAAAACAAAGGCTAAATCATACCATAAGGCTCTAACTCATCAAACTAGTAAAACTAATCCTAAGCCCAAGTCTACTGAACAAGCTCATTACACAAAGTCTGGGAAAACAGGGTCAAGTAATGGTCACTGACGGTCAAAAGGTTTAATTAACAGTAAACGTCCAGTCAAGGTCAAGTCCTGGTTAATGGTCAAACTCGGTCAATTGGTCAAGGTCCACTGAGTTAAGGTCTGGTCAACTGAGTCGAATCGAGATCAAATCTTAATTACCGAATTAACTCAACTCAGTCAGATAATTGAGTCAGCTAAGAACAAACCGAGTCAGACTGAATAAGCTCAGTCAGACAAACCAAAGCTCTACTACAGACTTCATTTCTCTATTCTAACAATATCAATATCTATCTCAAATTAGTTCTAACAATCAATCAATACAACAATACATATCCTTAACTTAAACTTCATAAATCATTTACAAGCTATCTTCTCAACTAGAACAAACCGACACAACTAAACTGCCACTGCATCTCTAGAACTCTCAATTCAACCTTTCTTTTACTACTCAGTTTCATTATCATTTCTCAGATCCTTGTACTTCACCATACCATACCCCTGCAACATCTCAATTCAGTTCCATTCACTCTACAAAGTGACCACCAAACTCAATTACAATAACTTCATAACCACAATCTTCACAACTGCGACAACGTTCATTTAAACCTTCTTTCAGTACCCCCATTTCCATAATTGTAACATCGTATCCATACAACAAATCCATACATCCATATCCCCTGACCTTCCACAATACTGCCATACCAATCTTATCACAACCATCACCCATTCTGACAAACCACAATCTCAAGTAATGCATATTCATATCAGTCTCAGCTCTACTCTGACTACGACTTCATCACAAACGTTGAGCAATTCCGTTCCTCTCTAAATATAGTTCCATATGTAATACCAATTCATTACAAGACAGTTAACAATTCCGATCAACAACACCAACCATAATTCCAACTTTATCAGATTATTCATAACCATAAAGCCTCAACTTACAATTCCAGTTACATATAGCTCATACTCTATACATTTAAGCTTCAATTATATCACTCACTGCATCCCGAATTTCTCCCATATCCTGTAACTGACAAAACCATTACCACCAATCAACAACACTGACTCATGTCACTACTCATCTATTGAGCCATCCCACCTGACTCAATCTCTGACAGCATTAACATAAATTAATAATCCTCATTCATCACCATATCAATGTTACCATCAAAATCAAAACCACAATGACAAGAAATACTCTTACTCAATTTACATGGGAAACAATTACCTCAATTCACTTGCTTCAACACCATCACCTCCCTGCCAGTTCAAGTCATATACCCTAAGAAAATTCTCATTCCTCTTCTTTCATAAATCGAGTTTATAACATCAACTCAAGAGTAAACCCATCTTCTAATTTAACTTCTAAACCTTCAATTTCATCTTCTAACGATTCTCCCGAATTTCTTCCAAACCCTAATTCAAACTCTGAGAAAACCCTAACTTCAGAACCACTTCATATCACCAAATTAATAAACCCCTTATCCTTTAACATCTATTAGCAACTTATAACAAACATCAGATTATTCAAATCCACATAATTTTCCAAATCGACTCAAGAAACTTAAATCTTTAATTAGTCACTTTGAATTGAAAACCAGTTGTGAATCCTTCCTTCCTCTTTAACTCACAATACTCATCACCAATTACTTAATTTCACCTTCGAATTCATCTCAGAATCAAATCTCAGATATCCAAAATCGGTTTGATAAACATCAACACCGCTTCCATCTCTTCAGTAAAATCTTCTAATTCATATGCTCTATCTCAACGAGTGTATCTCCCTCTCTCAAACAAAATCCTCTAATATCTCTCAAACAGACTCTCAATCACTCGCAGAGGAAGAAAAACAGGGAAAGAGAAGAAACAGAAGAAGAACGAAGAAACGAAATAAGAATAAGAGTTATCTTCTCGACCGGGTGAATATAAGACCAAGGATACTACAATTGTGCCCACTCGCTTCGCTAAGTGGTGGGCCCGGAGAAGCGTGAAAAATTAAGCGTAATAAAACGCGGGCCTACAGTAATACCGCAAGTGCACGGTCGTCGGTTGTAGCTCGTGCAAGTACGGGTCGATCCACAGAGACTGGGTGTGTTTGGAGTTTCTAGCTATTTTGGGTTCTAAATTGCTATTGTTGGGCTTTGAATACCCTTTGAGTAAATTGGGCCTAATGGGTTTTGTTTTTAACAATGAAATGAACTGAGCTTGGGCTCAGTTGGTCTTGAAGTGCACTAGGCTTTGGGCCTTTGAATGATGAGCTGTGAACTGGGCTTTTAGCCTTTCATCTGGGCTTTGGTTAACTGTGAACTTGGGCTCAGGCTCAAACAATGAACTGGACTGGGCCTGAAGTGACTTGGGCTTTTAGCCTTTGGCTATAACCTTAAGAATTTACAGTGGGCTTTTGTGACAGAAAATAGAATTGAATTTGGACAGTGAACAGAATCAAAAGTAAACAGTAACTATGAACAAAATGAACTAAACAGAACAAAAGTAAACAGATCAATGAAACTAAACAGAATGGAACAAAGTGAAACTAAACAAAAGCAAAACAATGAAACTAAACAGAATGGAAGTGAAACTAAACAATGAGACTAAACAGAAAATAAAAGCAAAACAGAGTGGAACAAAGTAAAAGTTAAGGTGACAATGAAAGTGACAAAATGTGAGATAATGAACAAGTAAACTAAAAAAAAAAACATCAAAGAAACTACTAGGTGATGACAGTGACAGGAAACAGTTACATACCAAGGCCTAAGCCAAGGGCAGTGAAGATGAGAAGCTAACAGTGGTGACAATGCAAGGCCAAGGCAGTGGCTCTAGGCATACGTAAATGGAATGGGAGGAGAAGAAGCTTGTCCAACTGTTTTTCTCCTAGAATTGACTGTCTTTTAACAGCACAGTCAATCACAAGCAACAATGGACACTAATTTCCCCCCATTTCTCAATTAGCTCAATTTCCATGAATTCTAACCTAAATTTCTACCACTAACAGTGAACAAAACATGTCATTTAAGACTTAACCTAAACAGTTGACACTAACAGACATTTAAACAAACCCTAAACAGGAAATTAACTTAAATTAAACAGGAAATTAAACTTAAAAATGAAACTTAAATTAAACAGGAAGACCTAAACAGGAAATCAGAAAATTGAAAATGAAATTCACATGAGATTAAAACTAACATAAACCTAGAATTAGACTATAACAACATGGATTAAACAAAACAACTAGCTATAAACATGACATGAAATTAAAGAAAACAGCAAATATAAACATTAACAGTTAACTTAGCAGTGAGATAAACATGAACAGGGCATAAAAATGGAAGAAACATTGAACAAAAAGATTGTAAAAGAAAACTGAAATTACACAGAACATGAAAGTCCTGGACGCCGGCTATTCCAGGCATAAGTTTTTTACATCACACCCACAGTATCTATTTATAGTTACAAGCACAATTAGGGTTCTACACAAAAAATCCCCAATTGACAGTAGACTAGGGTTTTGATTTTCGAGCTTACCAAACGTGATAAGACGAGTCCGTCTTCAACCCATGCTTCTTCTCCCTTCTCTGCTCCTTCCCATGCCTTCAATTTCTCTTTCTAGCTTCACTAATTCGTCAACCATTCACCTAGGGTTTCGGCAGGGGAGAAATTGACGAATTAGGGGGCTATAAAGATGGGTAATAGTTGTAGGAAGGTAGGGGTGATGATGGTGGAGGTGTGGTGGTGGTAGAGGAGTTGGTGATGGAGTCAGAGCAGGTGGAGAAGGTGGTGGTGGTTCTGCAGAGGGATGGAGAAGAAGGAGGAGGTCGATAGAATGGGAAGAAGGGGTTGTTTGGCGATGGGGTATAGGTATTGGGTACTCGGGTGTTGAGCGGCTTCATCAAATTTTGATGTTCTGTGACTCTGAGCTGCGGGATGCGAAGATGGTTGGTAGATCTAACGGTGAGATGAGAGATGAATCGATGCAACCGTTGGATTTTGAAACACAACGAAGTCAACGGTGTTAGATGATGTTAGGTACTGTAGTGTTAAGCGGAAGTATCGAGATTTGATGCGCAGACAAAGAAGCGACCGTTGGATTCAACTACAATTTAATCTGAAGGCTTGGAATTTAAGCGCTGTGGTGTTTGATAGAGACTTCAGATTTTGATGATCTATGAATGAGCGACCGTAGGATGATGAGTTGGATCCGATCTAACGGCTGAGAATGGAGGCGGGTATGGATATAGAAAATGGGTTTGGGTAAGGGTTTTGGGCCTTGGGTATGCCAAGCCCATATCTTCTTCAAGAACAATTCTTCCTTCTTGAGCCCATTCCTAGCTTTTTGGACTTGTGCGCACCATTCTTTGCGGCTTCCTTGCGTAATTTCTTCCGGCTTTTCACTACTCTTCAACTCTTTTCCGCTCCGCAAGTTATCCAGACTTTATTTATTACCTAAAAATGCAAAATTAAGTAAGAAAAATATTTATTCTTGAAAACAATGAAAATACAGAATATGGGATAAAATGTAGAATTACTGCACAAAAGATGAGTTAAATGCCAACAAAAAGGGATAAATATATACAATATTAGGCACTCATCACTAAGGGAATTCCAGATCGGTCTACTTGTGAAAAGACTATTTTTTCCCTTCAAATCAATCTGATGATATCTTCTTCGTCCGGTATACGATTGACACGTTCGAGTAGTCCATTCCGCCTACTAGTCTAGTATCTAAACCGTTGTTAGATTAATTTCTATAAATTATCGATCGTGTTAAACTAATCGAGTTATTAGCGGCTAAGACGTCTCTTGACTAGTCTAATAGCTTTGACGAGCTTGAGGGTCTTTACATTCTCCCCACCTTATACATTTTCGTCCTCGAAAATAAAACCATCCGTCTAGTCTTCAAAAACTCCCCACCTTATAAATTAATCCCATCTCTTGTCTAAGCGCAAATACATACAACAAAGCACAAACCTATATGACTTTCTACAACTAAAATCTAAAATTTGTAGCTCTAGGTTCAATTACGCTGATTTAATTTCTACCAAACAGGTTAGTCCAGGTTTCTTACATCAACTTCTATGATGGAGAACCATAAACTATAATCTTTAAGCTCTCTACTCTAATTTTTGTCTATAATATGTTCGTCTCTAATTACGAGGGAGATTCCTACGAATTTATTTCTAAGTAAATTTATATCTATCGGTTTCTAAAATAAGTACCACATACTAAACCTCTATGATCGGTCATCTCTGAATGCGGTTTCCCTGTCAAGGTTGGGCCAGTCCTAACAATGCCTTCCTACGAACAGAGAAAACACAACCTTCATTATTCCCCAGTGCTGGATTAACTAAGTATCAAGTTATTAAGATTAACTAGTCCCTAAACTTTTATCGTAACTGGTATAAGTCTGATAAATTTACTTCTTAGAATATATAAATAGTTCACATCATTTTAAGAAATTTAATCATCAAAATTTATTTTATTTTATTTTTATTTACCGTTGTTATTATTTATTTGTTTTATTATTATAAGTAATCCAAATTCGATTCACATCAATTTATAATACATGATATTTTAACTTTAGTGTGGTACCATATATAAATTCCCCAGATATTATCAATTATAAATTTCTTACAAATTTAATTACTCGAATACTTTTATCAACTGTGTTATTATTCTTATTATTCTTAAGTTGATAGTCTAATTGATACACTAAGCCTTAATATTGTAAATATAGTTCTACATTCACGTAAAGATTGATATAATAGATTTTATTTATTCATATTGAATCTGTATATTATATTTTGTTAAATACCGGCGTTGGTAATTTAGTGTGATTTAAATTTAAAGTCCGCATAAAATTTTTAATACGTTTTGATAGTCTATAGATTTTTGGTGTTAATACTAAGTATCTCGTTCATGTGAAAATTTACTCTCCTTAAAGTCTAATTTTGTGCTAAGCATTCAAGTACTATAAATATCACTTCATGTGTAAAATTTAGTGATTTAGTGAATCATTTATTAGACTAAAGATAATATGGTATAAGATCGTTAACAAGTTTAGACTTTACTTTATGCGTTCTATGTCTTATATTAACTACCTGGTTTGAATGCAAAACTCATAATTCTAAATTGTTATTAGTTAACTTTGCAAGCTTAACCATAGGTGAGCACTTGTAATTTTCCATAGCTATTTAATCCTAATCATTATTTTATTTCTATACATTTGTTAATGATATTTTAATTTAAGTTATGCTCAATATAATAAATTCTAACAGTCTAACTTCATCATCCTAATTTTCATTTTCCATTTCAAAAGATGATTGAATCTATTTAGGAAGAAGGATCCTAACAATATACAAATTTTATTTTCTTTCTATTCTAATATTACACCAAGCATCTGAATACTATTATTATTACTTCATGTATATTTATTTCATTTTATAGATTTACTGGATCATTCGTTAATTTAAAAAAAATTCGGTATAAAATTATTAACAAGTTGAGTCTTTTTATTTTATACATTATGTCCTAGTTTTCTTAAGTCTAACGCTTACTAAGTATCTTATTAAACTTCTAGTTTTCTTGAGTCTTATTATTAGTTTAATTTACATAGATAAGCGTTATTAATTTCCGTAACTATTTAATCATGATTATTATTTCTACTATATCTTTAATGAAATTTTAGTTAAGCTAAGTTCAATATGATACTAATTGATAAATATTATTCATTACTTTTTTCAAATTATTATTGTTGTTATTGTCATCTATAATTACTATTATAGTATTTTTATCATGACATTGATGGTTCAACTATTATTCTTACTATTCTTATAAATATTATTAAGTCTCAACAATATTATTAAGTTTATGTGATTATAATTTGTTATCCCTTCATATCAAGGTTTTTAAAATCGTGCGATTCACGATTCGCTCCATTTACAACAAAACCGTTGCGAATCGTAAGTCTGAATCGTTTTTCTTGAGAATCGTTAGTTAACTCTGACTAACTACGATTGTTGACTTAATTCGAGGGTCCAATAATTTTTTTTTGAAAAATAAGAGCGTGGGTCCACGATCCACTGGTACATCCTTTGAATCGATCGTTGTTAATAAGACTAACTGTTAATCACACAATAACTCTAAGAATCTAGCCAAAAGGCTCACACAAAAATCATACAAGTCTAGCTAATGATTTTAGGCCTATTTAGGGTTCTACACCTTTTATTTATCTATCTTTAGCAAATCTAAGGCTTAGTAATTCAATTAGATTGATTTCATAGTCCAATAGCTAAGTCTTATGAATAACTACAACTTTGTAGAAGAAAACAAAGGCTAAATCAGACCATAAGGGTCTAACTCATCAAACTCGTAAAACTAATCCTAAGTCCAAGTCTACTGAACAAGCTCATTACACAAAGTCTGGGCCAACAGGGTCAATTAACGGTCACTGAAGGTCAAAGGGTTCAACTAACAGTAAACGTCCAGTCAAGGTCAAGTCCTGGTCAATGGTCAGACTCGGTCAACTGGTCAAGGTCCAGTGAGTTAAGGTATGGTCAACTGAGTCGAATCGAGATCAAATCCTAATTACTGAGTTAACTCAACTCAGTCAGATAATTGAGTCAGCTAAGAACAAACCGAGTCAGACTGAATAAGCTCAGTCAGATAAACCAAAGCTCTACTACAGACTTCATTTCTCTTTTCTAACAATATCAATATCTATCTCAAATCAGTTCTAACAATCAATCAATACAACAATACATATCCTTAACTTAAACTTCATAAATCATTTACAAACAAGAACTTTGATTACCTGCAATTGTAGTAGTTGCAAGCTATCTTCTCAACTCAAACAAACCGGCACAACTAAACTTCCACTGCATCTCTAGAACTCTCAATTCAACCTTTCTTTTACTTCTCAGTTTCATTATCATTTCTCAGATCCTTGTATTTCACCAGACCATACCTCCTGCAACATCTCAACTCAGTTCTATTCACTCTACAAAATCACCACCAAACTCAATTACAATAACTCCATAACCACAATCTTCACAACTGTAACAACGTTCATTTAAACCTTCTTTCAGTACCCCCATTTCCATAATTATAACATCCTATCCATACAATAAATCCATACACCCATATCCCCTGACCTTCCACAATACTTCCATACCAATCTTATCACAACCATCACCAATTCTGACAGACCACAATCTCAAGTAATTCTGCACATTCATCTCAGTCTCAGCTCTACTCTGACTACGACTTCATCACAAACGTTGAACAATTACGTTCCTCTCTAAATATAGTTCCATCTGTAATACCAATTCATTACAAGACAGTTAACAATTCCGATCAACAACACCAACCATAATTCCAACTTCATCAGATTATTCATAACCATAAAGCCTCAACTTATAATTCCAGTTACATATAGCTCATACTCTATACATCTAAGCTTCAATTATATCACTCATTGCATCCCAAATTTCACCCATATTCTGTAACTGACAAAACCATTACCACCAATCAACAACACTGACTCATGTCACTAGTCATCTATTGAGCCATCCCACCTGACTCAATCTCTAACAACATCAGCAGAAATCAATAATCCTCATTCATCACCATATCAATGTTACCATCAAAATCAAAACCACAATGACAAGAAATACTCTTACTAAATATACATGGGAAACAATTACCTCAATTCACTTGCTTCAACACCATCACCTCCCTGTCAGTTCAAGTCATATACCCCAAGAGAATTCTCATTCCTCTTCTTTCATAAATCGAGTTTACAACATCAACTCAAGAGTAAACCCATTTTCTAATTTAACTTCTAAACCTTCAATTTCATCTTCTAACGATTCTCTCGAATTTCTTCCAAACCCTAATTCAAACTCTGAGAAAACCCTAACTTCAGATTCATCTTCAGAACCACTTCATATCACCAAATTAATAAACCCCCTATCCTTTAACATCTCTTAGCAACTTATAACAAACATCAGATTACTCAAATCCACATAATTTTCCAAATCGACTCAAGAACCTTAAATCTTTAATTAGTCACTTTGAATTGAAAACTAGTTGTGAATCCTTCCTTGCTCTTTAACTCACAATACCCATCACCAATTACTTAATTTCACCTTCGAATTCATCTCAGAATCAAATCTCAGATATCCAAAATCGGTTTGATAAACATCAACACCGCTTCCATATATTCAGTAACATATTCTACTTCATCTACTCTATCTCAACGAGTGTATCTCCCCCTCTCAAACAGAATCCTATAATATCTGTCAAACAGACTCTCAATCACTCGCATTGGAAGAAGAAAAGGGAAAGAGAATAAACAGAAGAAAAAAGAAAAATGAAGAAGTAAGAAGAAAAGAAAGAAGAATAACAGGGGGTTAGTCCTCGAGTGATTTTTGGGGAGTTGAGTGTATTTTAAATCTCAGGAATTTTGAGAGAGTTTGAGAGAGTGTAGGGAGTTTGAGAGAGTTTGGTGTTTTTGAGTTCAGGGAGTTTGGGGGAGTGTAGGGAGTTTGAGAGAGTTTATTAGAGGGAGTTTGGGGGAATTTGAGAGAGTTCACTCCTAACTCATTCTCTTTTAAGAAACAATAAACCCTCATTTGCAAATAACATTGATCTTTAATCAAAAGAAAAATAATAAATGAAAATGATCATATCTCTGTATCAATAGTATGTTATTTTGTGCAACGAGTTAATTTTTTCCCCTTTAATTTAACGGTCTCCATACAATTCTAACTCCCTTTATTTATTTCTGAAATTAGGGTTCTTATTTGGGGTGGTTATGGGAGTAGTGGTTGGTTATAGGTGGTGATGGTAGTGGTGAGAAAATAGTTTTGACGGTGGTTGCAGAAGTGGTAATGTAATTCAACTCAGGGAAGCGCTAATTGTGAAGACTTCTACATTTTTTTTGCTGGTGCATCTTACGGGATATGTAGATCTAAACAAATCTATATATCCACACGTTCTCATGGACTCTAGATCACTATCCTAATATTTTCATAGAAATGTTTCACCGTATCATAATGGCCATCATCTAATAATCATTTCATCATGTTGGGAACAACATTTTTGTTACTGAGATTTGAGAAATCCGTATGATTTGAAAAGAAAGATTTTGAACCAAATTTGGTTGTGAGACCAAAATACACTAAAATCTCTACTCTTTTGAGAGATTTGTTGTGAGACCAAAATACACTAAAAACTCCTTCGAACTCCCCAAAGAAACCAACTCCCTAATATTGTAGGGTTTTATGACTAACAGGGAGTTCAAGAGCTTTTTTTAAACTCCCCAGCGACTAACAGGTGTTTTCTAGGGAGTTTAGGAGACTCCTCTAAACTCCCCCACGACTAACGGGGATTTGGAGAGACTCCCTAAAAATCCCTCAGGACTAACAGGAGAAAACCCAAATACATTAAAATATCTCGAACTCTCCCACGACTAACCCCCTGTAAGAGTTATCTTCTCGACCGGGTGAAGATAAGACCAAGGATACTAATATTGAACCCACTCGCTTCGCTAAGGGAATCCCAGATTGTTCTACTTGTGAAAAGACTATTTTTCCCTTCAAATCAATCTGATGATATCTTCTTCATCCGGTATCCGATTGACACGTTCGATTAGTCCATTCCGCCTAAGTTTTCGAGATCTATCCAACGATATTAGTCTCGCATCTACATCGTTGTTAGATTAATTTCTATTAATTAACGATCGTGTTAAACTAATTGAGTTATTAGCGGCTAAGACGTCTCTTGACTAGTCTAATAGCGTTGACGAGCTTGAGGGTATTTACAACTACCAGAAGCAAAAACGAGTAATATTTCTTATATTTCGTTACCCATAACTAATGTGGTTCCTTTACCTTCTACTGTGCAGGCACCGAAACTAGAATTGAAGCCGCTTCCGGATCACTTAAAGTACGCATACTTGGGTGATAAAGAAGAACTTCCAACGATTATTGCAAAGAACCTTACCCTAATACAAGAAGAACGTTTACTTAGGATTCTGAAAGAGCACAAAACGTCTATTGGTTGGAAAATTGCTGATATCAAAGGAATTAGTCCATCCATGTCCATGCATAGAATCCTAATGGAAGATGATTTTAAGCCTGTACGTGATGCTCAGCGTAGGCTTAACCCCCCAATGATGGAGTTCGTGAAGAAAGAGATCATCAAATTGCTAAGTGTGGGGGTGATTTACCCAATTTCTGACAGCAAATGGGTTAGCCCAGTTCAAGTGGTGCCTAATAAGGCAGGTGTCGCTGTCGTTAGAAATCAAGATGATGAACTCGTTCCTACAAGAGTTCAAACAGGATGGGGAGTGTGCATTGACTACAGAAATCTTAATGCCGTAACCCGAAAGGATCACTTTCCTTTGCCTTTCATTGATCAGATGTTAGATAGGTTAGCAGGACACTAACATTATTGCTTTTTGGACGGTTATTCGGGCTACAATTAGATTATTATTGCACCAGATGATCAAGAGAAGACTACTTTCACTTGTCCTTTTGGTACGTTTGCCTATAGACGAATGCCGTTTGGTCTTTTAAATGCACCCGCCACTTTTCAGAGATGTATGGTCAGTATATTTTCCGACTACGTGGAACGCATCATTGAGGTATTTATGGATGATTTTAGTGTTTATGGTGATTCATTTGATATTTGTTTACAAAATATTGAACTTGTGCTTGAAAGATGCATAGACACTAATCTTGTTTTAAATTGAGAGAAATGTCACTTTATGGTAAACCATGGCATAGTACTTGGTCACATTGTGTCCTCTCAAGGGCTTGAAGTTGACAAAGAAAAGATAGACTTAATAAGAAACTTACAATATCCCACTTCGGTGAGGGAAATTCGCTCGTTTCTTGGTC
The DNA here is from genome assembly GCF_003573695.1 of Papaver somniferum. Classification (NCBI taxonomy): domain Eukaryota; kingdom Viridiplantae; phylum Streptophyta; class Magnoliopsida; order Ranunculales; family Papaveraceae; genus Papaver; species Papaver somniferum. The sequence goes on along the minus strand of NW_020624820.1, from coordinate 5,670,957 downwards.
ACAGAGGTTTTTACAGGCGGTTTATCAAGGATTTCTCCAAAATCTCAATGCCGATGTGCAAATTATTGCAAAAGGAGGTTATTTTTGACTTCAACAAGGAGTGCAAGGAGCCTTTGATAGATTGAAAGAATTGTTTACAACTGCACCAATTATCAAGTCACCGGATTGGAGTTTACCATTTGAATTAATGTGTGATGCAAGTGACTATGCAGTTGGAGCCGTTTTGGGTCAAAGAGTAGACAAGTTGTCTCATGTGATTTACTATGCATCTAGGACCCTAAACGATGCACAAATCAACTATTCTAGCACCGAGAAAGAATTTTTGGCTATAGCTTTTGCGCTAGAAAAATTTAGATCATATTTAGTGGGTTCAAAAGTGGTTGCATATTCTGATCATGCAACACACCTACTAAAGAAAAAAGAAGCTAAGACAATACTTATACGGTCGATACTGCTATTGCAAGAATTTGATTATGAAATTAAAGATAAAAGAGGTGTTGAAAATAATGTGGTGGATCATCTTAGTAGACTTGTTGTTTCCAAAGAAGAACTTCCTTTACAAGATCGTTTTCCAGACGAACAACTCTTCTCAATTGAAGATTCAACACCTTGGTACGCGGATATAGTGAACTACTTGGTTACTAGACAAGTACCTAGTATAATGTCTAATTTTCAAAAGCTTAATCTTAAGAAAATAGCCAAGCAGTACGTGTGGGATGAGCCCTACTTGTGGAAATACGGTTCTGATCAAATCATCCGCAGGTGCGTACCTAATTCTGAATTTCAATCTATTCTTACTTTTTTACATACTTATACATGTGGGGGTCACTTTGGTTCTAAACGTACCACTGTCAAAGTACTTGAAAGTGGATTTTATTGGCCTACCCTATTTGAGGATGCATATATTTTTTGCAAATCCTATGATAGGTGTCAAATAACGGGCAATCTAGGTGCTCGAAATCAAATGCCACTCACACTAATTCTTGTTTTTGAAGTGTTTGATGTGTGGGGCATAGATTTTATGGGTCTTTTTGTCAATTCTTATGGAAAATATTATAGACTTCTTATGTGGATTATGTTTCGAAATGGGTGGAATCTAAAGCCACCCCTACTAATGATTCTCAAGTTGTCTGTGAGTCTTTGAAGGGATATTTTTTCTCTAGACATGGTACACCAAGAGTGGTTATCAGTGACGGAGGCTCACATTTTCAGAAATCCTTCCATGCTCTACTCAAGAAGTACAACATAACACACAAGGTTGGTACGCCGTATCACCCACATACTAGTGGGCAAGATGAAATCTGGAACCGTGAGATTAAATCCATTCTTGAGAAAACCGTGAACACTACACGGAAAGATTGGAGTTATAAGCTTAATGATGCATTATGGGCATATAGAACAGCGTAACAAAACACCGATTGGTATGTATTCATATCGGTTGGTCTATGTCAAAGCTTGTCATCTTCCGGCTGAACTTGAACACAAGACATATTGGGCGATAAAGATGTGCAACATGGATTATGACAATGCAGGGAAACAAAGGAAGTTACAACTTAATGAGTTAGAGGAGATAAGTAATGATGCTTACGAGAGTTCTCGAAAGAATTTTGTTGTGGGACAAAAAGTTCTTTTATTTTATTCTCGTCTTAAATTATTTCCTGGTAAGCTAAGGTCCAGATGGATTGGACTATATATTGTTACTAATGTTTATTCTCATGGCGCAGTTGAAATTTGTAGTCTTAGATATGGAACAAGTTTAAAGGTGAACGGCCATAGATTTAAGCCATATTATGAAAGCATCGCTTATGTGGATATGGATGTGCAATAATTTCGTGATTATGTCCCTCTGGAGGAGTAATTGACGGAATGCCAAGTCGGGCTGAGGACATTAAACTAAGCACTAAATGGGAGGCAACCCATCAGTTTTTTATCTCTACCTTTTGTTTTTAGTTTTCTTAGTTTTGCATATCATATCTTGCATTCCCATCTTAGATTTTTACAAGTCCTATTTCTATAATGAAAGTTTTGACGTATTCTCGTCAGAAAATTCTGACTGCACAGTTGTCACAAAAATAGCTCTCGAGACTTCACACGGAGTCCGATTTGAGTGGTTGACCCCAGCATTTAAAGAGTACAGACATACCTTTCTTTTCCAAAAATAAAATATGAATTCGGAATCTGTTAAGTTGGACCGATTGGCCTGGACATTTGAGTTTCGGTATTTTTCCAGAACTTTTTCAGATTGCATATCAGTCAGTCCGGAGGCCATAAAAGTTAGACCTTTTATCGAAATACTGTGCCCTTTTGACACCTTATAGAAAACATGTAGGTGGACAAATTTTTTTTATTATGTTTTTCCTAGTTCCCTACCCATTGATACAATATTTGAGTCTTTCAGGGCTGTTATGTCAGAATTTAGAATTTTCGGTTTTGAACATTGAGGACAATGTTGAGTTTAAGTATGGGGGAGTTGTTAAGCATTTTGTCTTACATAAATAAATAAATAAATAATAATCTTTAATTTCTTGCATTCTTGAAACTTCATCTTTTGGAGTTAATTATGAGCTATTTAGGATGGCACTTTAAACCTTTTAAGGTTGAAATAGTTCTTACGGCTGTAGATTGAGTTCCACTTTATCATTCTACAATCCTTATATATACGTTCATAATTGAACGTGAAATTAAGCCATGGTAGTCGTTTGAAAAATTTATCCTCGCAATTAATCATTACTGAATCACTTTCTTTTTATTTTTGCAGTTATTTGTTTCGCTAAAGTGATTTGGTGGGATCCTGATACTACCATGGATGTTGTATAAAGGTAATCATTGGCTGAGTTATTTAAAGCCCCATAAGACAATTGTCTTACACTCATAAAGATTGATCCGAAGAAGAAAAAAAATATGTATATGGCTCCTCTTCATTTATCGACACTAATAAGTGATAGGTCCGGAATTGCGGACTAATCATAGTCGACAAAAAAAAAAACCTATCATCATTATATAGCAAGTCAAAAAGACTATTGATGAGGTTCTTGACACTTGGATAGCAGTATGTATGAAACGTTGTCCCTGTCTCTGTCGCCTAAATAAGCGCGGAGGAAACTATCACATACTTGTGAAAAAGAACATGCGCTTAGAGTATCTAATCATGTGGTCGAGTTAAATGGGTGCTTCTATCAACTATTGTGCTATAAATAATAATTCTTTGACGATATTCATACAAGTATTGTGGGTAGCATCTTTCACTTTAGACAGCATTTTCACTATGGCTCGTCCAATAGGGTAATTTGAGTTACTCAGACTTGTTTGATAATGTATTGTTCAATTTTGTACAAAAAATTCTTAACAATTATGTATGACTATTTATCCTATATTAAATGTATTTGATGCAAGAAAGACAGGAACAGGAAATTTGATTCATGGTTCAAAGGATTGTGATACATGCTAAATGCAACCGTTTTCTCAACGACATGGAGTTGTTGTATTTAGGATTAGTTTTATTTAATTTGCTCGAGGACTAGAAAAATCTAAGTTTTGGGGAATTTGATAAGTGCACAATTCATATGATTTTATTATCCATTCCATACTTGTTTTAGATATTATTCTTGCATATTTTCGTATTATTACTCTTGTTTTCTCTTATTTGTCTCAATTAGGTGAATCATTAAAAAATGAGATAAAAAGTTCTGAAAAGATCTATGAATATAAGTATTCCAAGTATCCAAGTGCCCAAGTCCAAGAGAAGTGGAAAAAAAGCGACGAAAAGGAGCAAAACGCTCAAAATCAAGATAAGGGCCAAAGACCGATCTTAACTCACTCAAATTAAGGATTTATCATCACCATATTGAAGATAATTTAAAGATAAAAAGAATACAAAAAGAATGAGGTCATTCCGAGTTCAGATGAAGAAGTTGTGGCCAAAACAAGATTTTATTAAATACCAAAGACAGTTAAGCATGCGGACCAGGTACGCATACCTTAATTCCGAAAATTTCTGCTGAAATTTGAAGTTTGCAGACTGGTTCTTGAACCGAAGGGCACGTTTGGAGTCGTTATTTCATATTTTTGAGTCTGGTTCTTGAACCGAACTAAATACGTATTAGGAGAAAAATGATATCACATCAATAAGTCACGAAATTGTAAGTCTTGGAGAGGAGAAAAATCACACGGAGCGAAAGCTAGGGTTTCAGAGCGATTCTCAATCGTAACGATATATCTAACCTTTTCTTATATGTATATCATGAGTGTTTCTACATCCATGAGTATTTTTTTTTTATGGTTTGTTTTGTTTTTCTGGTTTCTAGTTTGTAAGGTTTTGGATTCTCCTTAAACCCGGCGGATTGTGTCAAAATCCATGAGTATATAAACACCTATTGATTGAGGATGAATTCTAAGTTGTAAACAAGATTTGAGTCATTATATTAATCTACTTTGAAGTTCTTCATATGATTATCGATTGTTTATAATATTTGAATATTTATGATTGATTGATAGATTGTTTAGGTGGCCAACTAAATTGATTTGTTGATTCAATCTATTGCTAGTATTGAGTTAGGAGATAACTAATCGTCGAATAACTTGTACACAAGTACTATACACAAAACCTTGCAGGGGGATTTTGTGGAGTGATTGTGTGTATAAACAACACTAAAAAGTGGACCTTGATCTAAGAGTCTAACTAGTAGGATCAACCTATAAATTCACAAAAGATAAAGCATTCGATTGGATTACACCTTGAGTGACCTACTACTTGGTGGTTCATTGAATAGAATCTGGTAGGCGAGAACTTCCGTATCCCGCGATATAAGGAATCTAGGGGATATCACTGATCTAGATGTTATTCCACGGTTGGTGATAAACTATGATTAACGATGAGTAGGCAGTTATAATAACTCATTGACGGTTTATTAACGAAGAAGGATTCCTCGATCATATCTCTCTCTATTGATTACAATACAATTTTATTTTCTTTGATTTTTTTTTCACAATCTAAAACAAAACCCGCCTCTGTGACACTTTGACAACTAAAACTCACTGCTCTTCATGGGAATGATCCTTACTTCCATTATATTACCAGTTAATTGTGTGGAAATAAGATTATTAATTTGATTGCACTTACGATAGCCATCAAAACTCCTTCATCTTAAGAAGTTTCTCGGTTTCAACAAAACCCTGATTCTTTCATATTTTCTCAAATGTTGCTCAAATGCACATCAGAAAATACTCAGGACTGGGATACGGACACTATGGTGACATGGGCATGCTACCTTGACCGACCAGGTCAGCCCTTTGGCTTGCAATAAGTCGGTCCCACATATTTTCATAATTTGACCTAACTTGCTCATGATAGGTTCAAACCTTTCCAAACGACTTGAAATTTCATCAAATGATCATTAATCGATCCCATGACCACCATGGACGGTTCCATGAGCCCTTGGTCGGTCCCTCGCTTCTCCAAAATTAGGTTATATTACCTAATACACATTATTTCAATAAATGATAAAACTAGCATTTAATCATCGTTTTACCAACTGATCTTCATGAGACTTTGGTACTGGCTCACTTGAGCGTTTTGGAGCTTGATAAGGGCATATTTCACATATATTTAGTGTCAATTGCATTCTAGTATTTGTTTGTTTTCTTGCAAATTATTGTATATTATGCTTGTTTTCTCTTATTTGTGTTTTATTAGATGAATCATCCAAAGGAAGTGGAAATAGCTACAAAAGTGAAGTCACAAGTGAAGAAGGGCCAAATACCCAGTGGAACTCGTTCAAACGGAAGATTTCTAGTCATCATTTTATAGAGGACGAGAAGACAAAGTCAGTGACGAAAGAACGGAGTCATTGCGATTTCGTATGAAGAAGTTACGAGTAAAACAAGAACTTGGAAGACTATAAGGGCAAAATGATCATTCCATAGGAGAAGGGCTATTTGCACCCCCGCTGTACGTTAAGGGGCAGTCACTCTGTTAAGAGGCTTCCATTTCTAAGGAATTGCTAAAGGCTGTCGACTCATTCACAGGAGGGAGGCCATAATTCAAGTAATACTAAAGGCGCCTAACTAGTATACTAGGGGCTTCCTTCATCTTTTCCAATTCCACCACAGATTCATGTACGTCTATTTCAGTCACGTCAATTCGTAATGGTGAAGCTGGTGATGGAACTCAAGCTTAACAGTGGTTGGAGATGACGATGAAGTTGTGTCTATGGTCGAATGATGGATGCTGCTGTTAGTGATTCATCGTGATGAAGATTGAAGAAGAAGAAGGAGGTGAACTCAAGGGGGGTTAGTTATCTGTGAACTACCGAGTAATAGTGGTTGATGCTGATGATCACTAGCTCGGTGATGGAAGATGGTTTGATGGAAGTTGATTCTCGCTGATGGTGGTTTGAGTCTATAATGGCTGTGAGATGGAGTTGGAAGTGGTGATTGATACCGAGAAGAGATGCTCGAGATGAGAATGGGAGATGATGAAGTTGGCAGTGATGATGCTGCCTATATTGATGGATCTCGAGTCTATCATGGCTGTAAACTCGAGTAGCGAAACAGGTCGCTGCTACCATTGACGATGGTAATTACTGGTGGTGATGCTGGCAGTGAACATGGACGGTGTGGAGAACGTGGGCCTTCTACCATCGATTGAAGTTTATGGAGTTCAAGTTACAAAACAGAGAAGATGGCCAAGCTCGGCAGTACTGAAGAGGAGATGCCTCGAGTCTGTGTTGCTGATGTTGTTGACTGGTGGGGATTGATGTTATGTGGTTTGATGGCATATGGGTGAGCAATGATTCTCCGGATGACCAACAACTCACGGAGGATTTTAAGAAGAACACGGAACTCGAGTTTGATTTGGATTTGGAACCAGAAACTAGTTTTCGTTGATGATAAGTATGAGAAGATTTACGAGCAAGTGAAAAGATTTAGCGCGTATGGAAAATGAGATTTTGGTACAACATGATACACCAAGTTGAATGTAAGGTTAGATGTTAAGAAGCCACGTCGTCCCACTAAAGATACAACCAATCACAAGCCATGCCCATCCTGATACAATGCTCCCTGTGACACCAAAACAGAAGCACCTGTTTTCTCAAAGTTTGAAACTCTGTTGGACCGAGTTTCATACAATAATAAGTATGAATCCTTATCAAGTGAGGGTTTCAAAGAAAATTAGGTTTCGTACAAACCTATATAAAGGCCTGAGAAGCCGACCTATATAACACAACTGTTGGGAGAGAAAAATACAGAAAAGAATAGAGAGAGGAAAGGTTTTATTTCGTAGGGTTTACCCCTTTAGAGGAAAACCAAGTTTTCTTCTAATTTTTCTTCGATATATTTATTATGGGTTTTAGTAAATCCATGTGTAGCTGAATTTTTATTGATTAGGGATGATTTCAAAGTTCTGAGTAATGAAACTTTATTCTTTTTACAAGTTTTTTTTAAGTTGATTTTTCTTGTCGATTATCTCTATTAATTTTAGTGTCTAAGATTACTATTGGGTTATTCAATTGGACATTTGAATTAACCTGTAGTAATTCTTCTACTAGTATTGGGATTGGTGATACGTGTAATAGTCACTCAATTTCATACACAAGTAGTACATCGCAAAAGCTGACAGAGGGATTCTGTTAAGCAATTGTGTATAAAGATGACACTAGTAAGCAGACCAAGCTTATGCGTCTGATGCTAGGATCAACCTAATTCACACAACGTAATGCATTCGATGGGTTACACCTTGAGAGCTTATTCATGGTGGCTCAGATGGATATAATCTGGTAGTCGAGCGCTTCCGTATCCAGTGACAACAGGAATTCCGGGGATAGCAGAGCTTATTGCTATTCTACCATTGGTGACAATACAGAAATTCAACAAGGGATAAAACGAGTATTTTAATTAAGTTTCTGTTCAGTGGCAGCGAATTATTCCTTAATCATCTTTGTTTTCTTATTATCGTTTTATTCATCTTAAAATCAACCCCCCATTTGTTATTTGCTGATCAAATAACCTATCAATTACACAGTTCTCTGTGGGAATGATCCTTATTACCGCTATATTACTAGTTAATTAGTGGGAAATATATCGAGTAATTTGTTGCACTTACGACACGCATCAAATTTTGGCGCCGCTGTCGGGAAGCGGTTGTTAATTGATTTTTTATTTGTTTAGCTTGTTTATAGATTTTTGTTTTTATTTTCTCTTTCTTGTGAGTCGTCATGTTTCCTTATGGAAATAACATGTACGGAGCACAAGAACAATCATCATATTATAGTGGTAATCAATATGGTTTTCAATCTCATTCATATGACAACTACCAACCATCCTATGGGCATAATAAAAACCAATAATTTGTCTGTGATCAATATCCCACGGAACCTTATGGATATTCTCGTACATGTCAACAACCTTATGACGGGAATGTAAGTGAACAACCGCGAGGTGGAAGGATAGTTATGCTTCTGATCAATTGTTTTCTAATAATGTGCAGATGACAGAGAGTTTGGAACTAAAAGGTTATGATACTGAATCAAGACCTACTCCTCTTCATCGTGTTTTTCCTTCACTCTTTCCAAAAGAGGAGATTGTGCGCAACGGTGGAAAGCGTGTTAATGTCAGAAAATTTTTTAAGCAACACGAGCAGCTAGAAAAAGCCGGTGCATCAAAAGAGATTCTCGACAGAATTAATAAGGCCATAGACATGGAATTCGAACGTCGTTTTGATGTTGATGATTCTGAGGTTGACAGTGATTCTGATGCAGATGAACCACCTCTTGAAAGTCCTTGCAACAATGATACAATTATTCCTACTCTGGATCATAATAACGATCACTCGCCTATTTAAAAGGAGGAGAATGGATATGACATAAATGTTGTTATCAATGGTGTAATGCACACAAGTGGAGATTTTAGGATTTGCACCAACGAACTAGACTTTTTGGGATAGGATTCTGATTCCGATAACGAAGTTGTTGAAAATATTGAAATTAAGAAAGAAACCAATTTGATTAAACTCGTGGGAACAAATCCGGGCTCAACAGTACCCTCATTGGTCTCTTTGGAGACTCTATCAGTCTCCTCATTTTCTGGATCAGAAGGGTGAACTACAACATGTTCACTATCAGGCATGGCAACCTTATTGTCAACTTTCTTTCCATTCCTAAGGGTTGTTATAGAATTCACATGATTGTACGATTTCTATCATTTAGGGTTAGGATCAGTTTGACTAGGGAACCTTCCATCTTCTCTTTCACTAAGAATTTGGCCGACTTGAAGTTCTAAGTTAGCAAGAGATTGGGAATTATTCTTAAAATTCTGCCTGGTTTCTTCTTGAAAACCATAGTGGTTCTTTGATAACATCTCATGGTTCTTTGCTAATATAGTAAGGGTTTCTTCTAAGGTGGAGATCTTTTTCTCAATCTGAAACTGGGGTTGACCTGAAGAGTTCTTAGCATAACCAAAACCTAGGAGAAGCTGAGAATTACTAGACTGTCCTTGATTCTGACCCCTATACCAAGAAAAATTAGGATGGTTTCTCCAACCATGGTTGTAAGTCTCTGAGTATGAGTCAAACTTTTGACGGTTATCAAACCTAGCATTTTTATAGACAGCATGGGCTTGCTCTTCACTAACCTGACCTTCCCAAAACGAGTTATTGGGTTTTACTCCACAACTAGATACTTGAGAGGCTCTAAACCTATCATCAGGTTCAACGAGAGATCTATGTTTAGGATGATTCAATTCCAAAGCTTCTAACCTTCTAGACAAAGCAGCAAACTTAACATCATACCCGAAGCTTGTATCTACCACATTGGTGCTACTTCTATTGACCAAGAGTCTTTGAGGGGTTCAACACAAGACTCCCATTGTTGGGATTTTTTAGCGACAACTCCTAAGAAGGTAAAAGCATCATCAGAACTTTTACTAGTGAACTCACCAGCGCACATAGACTCAACCATGGCTTTGGTTGAATAGTCTAAACCATCATAAATAATCTCTACAAGTTTCATCTTATCAAATCCATGGTGAGGACACTGGGATAGTAGATCATTGAATCTCTCTAAAAACCTATAAATAGACTCTCCCTCTTGTTGCACACTAGCCTAATTTTCTGCCTAACAGACGCATTTTTATGCTTAGGGTAGAATTTCATATAGAAAGCAGCAATAAGTTCCTTCCATGTTTCAATGGATTCAGATGGTAGGTTGTTCATCCAGGTCTTGGCATTATCTCTCAAGAAAAAGGGAAACATCTTAAGTTTCAAGACCTCATCAGTAAGGTCTTTTATTCTAATTGTCCCACAAATTTCCTCAAAGTCCCTAATATGAAAATAAGGGTTCTCATCATCTTTCCCTAAGAATATAGAGATCATCTCGAAATTAGCCGTAGTGGCTGGCAATTTAATACACGAAGCTGGGGTGGACCTAGTTGGGAACATGTAATCTTTCAAAGTTTCCATCGCTGGCACAGCTGAAGTACTAGGGGTATTTTCCTCACGAAGAGACAGATTCTAAAAACTGAAGTTTCCAAAAACAGGGCTCTCAAAAGAAGAGTCTTCGAGCTCCCCGCTTCCACAAGAAGAACTACTAGGTTTTTCACTAATCAATCGACCTAAATTATATCTTTTCCAAGCCCGTTTTCTAATGACCTCGGGCATACACTAGAAAAAAAAAAGAAAAAGAAAGAAATCCTAAAAGGAAGGTAAGTTCTATGCAAACACAAACAAGGCTGACTCCACCACAGCAAACCTACTGATTTCTAGCAAACAAAAAGCATGATGGCTCCACTTAGATTGTTTCTAGACCAGCTTCTAATCCTTCGAAATGGAATTCGTTACAATTTAAGCAAACCCCTCTGGAATCAATCCGAGTTAAAGTAAGTTGAATCGATACGAGGGAAGCTCAGTGGAGCTTTAATACCCAAGGCTTCACCGGCGTTACAAGGCGGTGTATTCAACTCACAGAAACCATCATGAACTTTAAAGCATGCTTAAAAGAGTAACCAATATTTTTCTAATGACTTTCCTATTAAGCTCGTTACCATATAGGTCTCGTTCTAGTCAAATTTTAGGATTAGGTTCGCGTTTGGTTTCGTTTTCCTAAGGCGGGCAAGAAGGGAACGGTGATGAAATCCGAACCCTTATCTTGTATGGCCAGTCCTTTCCCTTTACTAGGAAATTAAAGCAGCCGTTTTCAAATCCTCAACATATATGCAAACGAAGGAATACAGTAACTCGCTGACAGGGGATTCGCGAGTGTTTCGACAAGCTTACCACCTGTACCAGACGGGGGATGAACCGTTGTAGTCGACTCGGGCCACGACTCCTATGTCATGTACGAACCCGAGGGGCCGAGGCGATATCGTAATCGTCGTCCTTCTCTGAAAACAATTGATATTTAAACTACTCTTCCGTAAGGTTTAAAAAAATAAATAAAGTCCCAAAGTCCACAGTCCAAAAATATAGTGCAAAAGAAAAAGATAATCTAAAAAAATTTCTCTCTCTCTCTATCTTTTTATTTTTATTTTTTTTTCTTTCGCTCTTTTCGCTTTGTCTTTAACTCCAAATCTTTAAGTATTCACCAAAAGCTTTGGCAAATTTTTCTTTCGCTCCAAATTCCAGAATCTGTAGTAAAAGACAAAAACCCAAAAACGTAAAGTAGAACAAACAAATAAAAAAAACCTAAAAAAAAAAAAATCTAAAAACTCTAGCCTAAAGACAAATCCGCGTCGGCGGCGCCAAAAATTGATGTGGTTTTCAATTGAGTTGTAGTAAAAAGTTCGTTGAGACTTGTGAAAGCAAAAGATTTTAGATTTAATGAAATTTAAAAACAAACAAAACTTAATTCAAGATTATTAGGAATAACCAAGAAACTGATTCCACTATCACACATGAATAAGTTATGGTAAATAATCCAAAACTCTAATTATCTTCTAAGTCCATTATTTCTTAATTCACAAATAATCAGGCATATTCTCAAACATTAATTGTATTCCCTAAGCATACATTATCTAAACAAAGTATAAGCTACCAAATTGAATCACAAGTAATTAAGAAAATCATGCAAACAATTTAAAACTTTGCAAAGCAGTGATTGACTGAATTATAAATTATAAATTAGAGAGAATAAGATAGTTACCAATTATTCATGCGTGAATAACTTCCTCATTGCCTTGGTTGTAGGAGAATTAGCTCACCATCATGTTGGAAACACACTCAAAATTCATTTTTATTGCTCAAAGGGTGTTTACAAAGATGAAATGGAGAAAAACTATTAAAACCCGGGTTTGTGATAGACACATTTTTGTGTCTAATTTGTCTCGATTCTATATATTGTTAGAGCTCATTTTTGTACTTATTATGGTGATTTATGTGTGTGTAGGTATTTTTGGCCAATAATCATTTTTGGAAAAAATCGGCTCGAAAAGTTGTGTAAAGCACCTGGAGGAAATGATATTGGCACCCACAGATTGGATAAGGGGCACCCCATGGCACCCCCAAGAGAGCTGCTATCTACACCCCTACTCTGGATAGGGGGCACCCTTTATCTTCACCAGAATTTTGGCGGGAAAAACTGAATTCAAATTCAGTTTTGCAGCGGAATTTTCAGGCGAGATTTTGCTGGAGTTTTGGCCGGATTCAATGGGCTCTTTGGATTGGATATATCTTGTTATGACTAAACAGGGCTGGTAGGTGTGATTGGATCGAATGAGTTGGGCTAGATAAGCCGGAAGAAGAAATCATAGGTGTGGAGTTTCACGGGACTGTTGAGATTTCATGAATTGGATTTGGAGTGATTCAGCTGCATATTTTTGTTGGGATGGACTTCTTAAATCATAACAGGGTTGAATTCGGACGAGTTTTACCTGGATTATTGTCTCATATTTGGGATTATTGGACCTGTTAACGGAAAGCAGGATTAGTAGGGTTCTTACAATCGAGAAGAAAGGAAGGTTCTCATCAGTTATCGATGAAACATAGGATGAAAGTTTCCCGGGATATGGTGGCTTATATTTGGCAGTTACGTCGGAAGCTGGAGAAGAAATATTACCCTATGTTTCGACTCTTATTTACTTTAGGAAGTTTCAACAAAAGATAAGCCTCGTAAAGATAAAAAAGGAAGGGAGAAGAGGCCGTGACTTGCAGAGAAGAATACGGAAAGATAATTGAAATATTTCTCGAAATATCGTGGTTTATGTGTATATATATGAGCTGTATGAGTTCCAGGAGGGGGTGTCGAGTAGTTTGGGGCCTTTACGTAGTTTAGGGGAAGCTCTGGTACGAAGAAATCATGCTACAGAGAAAGTTGCAGCAGCAGGAGGAAGAAGACGAAGCTGAAGAACATTAGACGACCCAAGTCTGCCACGCATATAAACGTTGCAATTGATCTGTTTTATCCTTTTCTTGTATTTTCACTCTCTTCAAACACTTTGGGGCCTTGAATAAATATTTTGAGCATGTTTTTGATATGAGGAGCTAAACCCAACACTGAGACGACGGAGGAAGCCTTTTTTCATCATTGTTGTAATTCTATTAATTTTTTATATGACTTTTTTGCACTAAAAAAGGAAAGAAAAATTGCTATAAAAGGAAAGCATCGCCAAAGAAGGAAAGAAAAGAGGAATCCGAAAGGAGTGAAGAAGAAGATTTTGTATATAGTTATTTTGTTTATTTTTAGAAACTGTAAATAGGATTTTATTTTTGTAATTTTTCTTTTTATTTTTGGACTGGACATTATTATTATTTTGAAACCCTAAGGAAGGGTTAAAAATTAAATATGAACTGTTTGCAGGGAAGGACGACAGTTATGATACTGTCTCGGCCCCTCGGGTTCGTACACTGACATTAGAGTCGGTGGCCTGAGTCGACTTCAACGGTTCATCGCCCGTCTAGTGCGGGAGGTAAGACTCTATCCACCCATGAATCCCCTGTCAATGGGTTTTATTTTGTGTGACAACTCACACCCCTGCAGTAGAATGTCGAACTGGTATTACAATAGCCAATACAACAAATATCCGACTGAGTTTCAAAATGGACGTTACTAACTTTGACCATAGTGTGAATAGTGGTTGGGAACATCAGCCTTTTGAAGATTATGGTCCATACCATGATGAGCCCAATTACTATCCACATACACACCGGTCATATGAGCAAAATTCTTATATTTCTCCTTTAGAAGAGTCTCTCAGGAAATTAGAAGAGTCGACACGTAGGATAGCTAAGATGAATAACTTAGTTTATGAAGAAAGAAAACTTTCTATAGAGGAATCCCTCAAGCTGATAGCTGAGACGAACGAAAGAATTGCTAGAAATAATCTTAATTTTCAATACAGTGTCTCTAATAATACCCTTGAAAATGAGGATAGTTATTTGCATAAACAGGATGTCAAGGATAAAATTGGTTATACTACTTGTTTAAATGAGGTTCAATCATTTTCATGTTCTTATAATGATGATTATGATGAGGATAATGTTGATGAAGAATTTGAAATATGTAGGCATAGTGATCAGGAATTTGTTACTCCAATTAAGCTTTACGATGATAATATTATTTCTAGTTCAAATCCAAATAATTTTAATAATTATTCACCTATTCAAAAGGACGAGGATTTGACTAGAGATACCCCCGTTTTAGACGATGTAGTATTTCCTGTTTACGAAGTCGATAATGGTTTAGAGGAACGAGTTTATTCTGAGAATACTATTTTAGAGTCCTAGGACTTAGAAACATTAGTCTTAGACGAAGAAGATGAACTCATAGAGCTTTTAAATATGAGTGAGGACGCATCACCTGAGTATAATCTACACGAACAAATTGACCATTTTCAGGATTCTGATGATCTAGAAATTAGGGAAATTGTATCTAGTCTATCTAGAGACACCCAAAACTCTAAGTTTGGGGGTGATTATCATTCACATTGTGCCTTACCTTTAGCTCTTACAGATATCCCTCACTTGGGACTTGACATATGTGCCTCAACCATTTTAAAAGATTATCTTCATACACGTTTTTCTGAACCTAGTGATGTCCATAAGGAAGTTCAGTTGTTAGAAACCCATCCTCTGGTTGATGTGGTTTTCCCATGCTATGATACCAAGATTGACTTTGTTTTCCCACCAAATATTTTTCTTCCAAATGTGGGGATGTATGAATTTCAAATGTGTCAGTTACTGAGTTTTGAGACTAAACCTAAGTACTTTAGGATATTAGAAACGACACATTTGCCTAAGATTGACCATCACTTTCATCGGGGTCAAATGCGTGAGTCAAAAATGATTGACTTTAAAGATCCGCAATTGTTCAGCTTATTATTATGTGATTCTAAGCTTTTACTTGAGTTTTTCCAGACTCTAATACCTGAATCGGATCTTAGCTACGAGGAACGCAACCCATGAAAATATTTTATTTGGACCCAGTTATAGAACCTGAACCAGAACCACAGCTAGATGTAGTTATCTTAAACAGGAGACTAGACAAGGGTGTGCTTTATTTGTTTATTTTCTTGGCAGGTTGCAGATTCCTTTTACTTGTGATAGCTCTATTTGGTTTTGATGACCCACAGATATTTCGGCTATTACTTTATGAGTCTGGCTGAAGACATTAAACTTAGCACTTCTTGGGAGGTAACCCAATATTCATGCGACAGGATAATATCTTTCATTATCTCTTTTGCTTCAAATGGTAACAGTTTCTCCTTGTTCATGCTTTTAATTTCACCTTTGGAACATTGAGGACAATGTTAGATTTAAGTTTGGGGGTATAGGAGAAACTTTTTAGTTGCATAATTAAACTCCATAGCCTAGAAATTTATGCCTATTAAGGATGGCACTAACCAATCTAAGATGGAAGCATTTTGGTTGTAGGAGTTGAGGAACCAATCTGACTAGATGGCAACATCTAAAGAGTCTATTCATAAAAGCACAGAGCTCAGGTGTTAGAAATAACATGATAGTTTCACCATATCTCGTTGAGTCCTTTTTACTTCTGTTTTTTTTTTTTTTAAACTATGTTTCTCTAAGTGATTAGGTGGGGCTCACGATTCAAGTTGTTACCAATGCTAAGGTGAATTAGAGTGATTGAGATACAAAAAAAAAAAAAGTTGAAAAAAAAAGAGAAATTGAGACTAGACCATCAGACAAACTGGAATAAATTCAATAAAGTCGACCACTAGAACCCTTGTATATGCCAGTTGTGTTGACCTAGAGTTAGGATTATCGACCACTGGTACCCTTGTATGTGCCAGTGTGTTGATATTAGTCAGACTAGTATCTCAGTCCATTAGGATAGGTTCATTTTAGCGGAGGCCTTCAGACAGATATGAGAAACACCTTTCACCTAGTAAACATCAAAACCATCTATGTTTTTCTATATCCATCTTCTTGATCTATACATGTGATTAGTTTTGGCTTCGGATATTGATGTCCATAGTGCGACTATCTGAGTAGAGCTCTGTCACTTATATATGAATTTTAGTATGCTTAAGTGCAAACTCGTGTACAATAATTGGAATTTCGCATCAGGGTACTTCCTACTGTAGTCAATAAGTATGCCAACAAAGGAGATTCTTTAGTTCCTTCCAAGATTTTGCGTAGATAGCTGGGATCTCGAGTAAAGGTTTTGTGGGTATACCTCTGGTAAGCCCTCCCGACACTATAACTCGGCCACTAGGGACACTTAGGGGTTTAAAGGCTTATTGCATACGCTAAATGCAATTGATGATGCCTGCGACAGTGAGTTAGTATTTTATTTGATTTTTGCTCCAGGACTAGCAAATAATAGGTTTGGGGGTATTTGATAGACACATTTTTGTGTCTAATTTGTCTCGATTATATATATTGTTAGAGCTCATTTTTGTACTTATTATGGTGTTTTATGTGTGTGTAGGTATTTTTGGCCAATTAACATTTTTGGAAAAAATCAGCTCCAAAAGTTGTCTAAAGCACCTGGAGGAAATGATATTGGCACCAACAGATTGGATAAGGGGCACCCCATGGCACCCCAAGAGAGCTGCTATCTACACCCCTACTCTGGATAGGGGGCACCCTTTATCTTCACCAGAATTTTGGTGGGAAAAACTGAATTCAAATTCAGTTTTGCAGCGGAATTTTCAGGCGAGATTTTGCTGGAGTTTGGGCCGGATTAAATGGGCTCTTTGGATTGGATATATCATGTTATGACTAAACAGGGCTGGTAGGTGTGATTGGATATAATGAGTTGGGCTAGATAAGATGGAAGAAGAAATCATAGGTGTGGAGTTTCACGGGACTGTTGAGATTTCATGAATTGGATTTGGAGTGATTCAGCTGCATATTTTTGTTGGGCTGGACTTCTTAAATCATAACAGGGTTGAATTTGGACGAGTTTGACGAGTTTTCCCTGGATTATTGTCTCATATTTGGGATTATTGGACCTGTTAACGGAAAGCGGGATTGGTAGGGTTCTTACAATCGAGAAGAAAGGAAGGTTCTCATCAGTTATCGATAAAACATAGGATGAAAGTTTCCCGGGATATGGTGGCTTATATTTGGCAGTTATGTTGGAAGCTGGAGAAGAAATATTACCCTATGTTTCGACTCTTATCTACTTTAGGAAGTTTCAATAAAACAGAAGCCGCGTAAAGATAAAAAAGGAAGGGAGAAGAGGTCGTGACTTGCAGAAAAGAATACGGAAAGATAATTGAAATATTTCTCGAAATATCGTGGTTTATGTGTATATATATGAGCTGTATGAGTTCCAGGAGGGGGTGTCGAGTAGTTTGGGGCCTTTACGTAGTTTAGGGGAAGTTCTGGTACGAAGAAATCACGCTGCAGAGAAATTTGCAGTAGCAGGAGGAAGAAGACGAAGCTGAAGAACATTAGACGACCCAAGTCGATCTGCCACGCATATAAACGTTGCAATTGATCTGTTTTATCTTTTTCTTGTATTTTCACTCTCTTTAAACACTTTGGAGCCATGAATAAATATTTTGAGCATGTTTTTGATATGAGGAGCTAAACCCAACACTGGGACGACGAAGGAAGCCCCTTTTCATCATTGTGGTAATTCTATTAATTTTTTATATGACTTTTTTGCACTAAAATTGAATTGATTTATGATTTCTCTTGAATGGTTGTGGTTTCAATTGATAGGTCATGCTTAGCTTAAGTGTTTTGATGTCCCATGCTTTAGATTTACAGTCATTACTTTCGGAATCTACGTTGGCAAAGAGTAAGAGTCAATAATCTTTATCATATGAGCTATAATTGTGTAGAATTGATTTTTGAACCACATGAGTATGAAAATTGGTGAAATCCCGAGTCTCAGTACCTCTCGTTATTGTGACAACTTTTTTTTTGTATATATTTTCTTTATTATTAAGTCTGAAATCGATTCTACACAAGTCTGAGTTGAACGAACTTTATTTACCACTATAAAATCACATCAGTTTGTAACAGTTATAAGTGTTACAAACCGAACTGTTACAGAGAACGATATATGTAAACTGTCACTGATGTTGTAGCATACGACCCTCACCCCTCTGTCGTTGTCACTGTTGATAAACGACTGTCTCTGTGGGTCTTTTGTTCTTCGTGTTCTTCACAACAGCAGAAATGGTGATTTCTGCAACTTGATTTTTTCGACTCTGTGATGCTCTGTAATCTCCCAAACTCTCCATAACCCCTCTATGACTCCTCATCAGTGTATAAATACTCGACAGGGCCTCCAATAACTCCGTATAATCTCCATTAATTGCTCTTATTCTTCGCTGCCAAAAAACAGAAATAATTTCCATTTTTATCTTCACCACATGTTAAACTTCTTCAAGCGCGCTCCAAATCGTCATGTACACGCCTCAGAAGTAATTATACAAACTCCATCTCATGCCATGCACAGAAAAACACGCAAAATCCAGTGAATATCTTCTCCCTGTGTACGTGTTGTTCTGTTTACTTCTATGTGAGAATCCAGCCAATTTTAATCGATCAAATCACTCATGATAGTTTTTTTGGGACATATCACAACTATCCAACAAATTTCAGCCCTTTAATCTACCCAGAACTCCTTCAAACTTCGATCGAAAATCACACAGTTCTGTTCTTCATTTTCCCGCCAAAATGAAATTCAAAAGAAGAAGATGGGCGCTAAAGATGAATTTGGGATATACATAGCCTTGGGTGCTGAGGGTGAATTTGAGCTACGTATAACCTTGGGTGCCCCTTAGCCAAATCTGGGGTACGTATAGCAAATGTCCTCAGGGGGTCCAAATAGCACTTTTTGAGCAACTTTTCCCACATAAGTGTATTTCTCCAAAAACACCTACACAAACATAAAAACACCATAATAAGTACAAAATCAAGCACTAGCAATAGAGACACTGAGGACAATTCAGACACAAAAATGTGTCTATCGGGTGTTAATTTTGTCAATCATGAGGGTGACGTCTATAGATGAAAACCACCTTCTTGTAGTTTGATTTGCAGTTAGCAACATTCTCTCGATAAGAACAGATCCATAGAAATACACATCATCATCAACAAGAGAGCGACATCAAAATCTACAAGGAAAGTTGAAGACGTTTGAGGTTTACAAGCAACAATACAAGGAAGAGCAAATTTCATATCCAAGTAAAGCAACATACAATGAACATATTTTTTTATATACATGTTGAAGACTTACAAATAAGGAGCAAAATTTTATATCCAAGTACGAAGACTTATTTACAAGAGTGACTGAAATCAAAAGATGAAAATTATTGAAGTTTATGATACGAAGACAATACAAGTTGTGAAGATTAAAGTGGTAAAGTACTTCTTTCATGGCCATGTTAATTTTATTTCATTTTTATTGTTTTAGTTGCAATCTCTTTTTAAAAAAAAAAAGATTTGCATTTAGGTCGTTCTTTTATCAATAAAGCCATGAGGAAGAAAAATATATAAAAAAGTTTCAAGCGACAAGGAAATTGAGGAAAAGAGTTACAAATTGTCAAATTTCTACGAAGTTCAAGAGTTTATCATCAACCTTTGAAGACCGAAGACGAAGACCAAAAAGATGAAGAAGACGAGCCAAAGGATCGAAGACGTTTCTATTGGACGCTGTTAGAGTGGTGCTTTCGTCACTGCCGATCGGATGTGAAGGTGGTAAGTACTGCCATCCTTGCATATGGTTGATTTCCTTTCTTAGAGATCAGCAGAAAAAGATTTTTATTTTCCACGATTTAGTGGAGTCTCCAGAATTAATTCGGAAGGTTTCCTTCCCATCATTCAAAGTGTGTAGGATTTCTATCTTCATTCCTACCTGCACACATGTGAGACCCATAAAAAACCGTCTTATTGAGTTCAATTATCATAAAATCCTTTTAAGTGAGGCAGAAGTCGAGGCGAAATTCTTATTGATCGCTCTCAAACACGCGTTCTCTCATTATGGTGTGGTTATTTCTCACTCAAGATTTAAGAATGAATATGTACTTTGATATTTCTAACTTCTTATTACTAGCATGCAGAAACTCTATGTCCTCATAGCTCTTTGGATGCTCGGGACGATGGAATTCCTTGAAGTTGGAGTAGGTTTTGTGGGTATATCTCTCGTAAGCCCTCACTAGACTATAACTCGTCCACTAGGGACACCAAGGGGTTTAAAGGCTTGTTACACATGCTAAGTGTGACCGTATCCTAAGCGAAACAGAGTTGTTGTATTTTAGATAGTTTGCTCGAGGACTAGCAAAAGGCTAGTGTGGGGGAATTTGATAAGGGCATATTTTACATATATTTAGTGTCAATTCCATGCTAGTATTTGTTTGTTTTCTTGCAAATTATTGTATATTATACTTGTTTTCTCTTATTTGTGTTTTATTAGATGAATCATCCAAAAGAAGTGGAAATATCTACAAAAATGAAGTCACAAGTGAAGAAGGGCCAAAGACCGAATGGAACTCGCTCAAATGGAGGATTTCTAGTCATCATTTTGTAGAGGACGAGAAGACAAAGTCAGTGACGAAAGAACGGAGTCATTCCGAGTTCGTATGAAGAAGTTACAAGTGAAACAAGAACTTGGAAGACTATAAGGGGAAAATGGTCATTCCATAGGAAAAGGGCTATTTGCACCCCCGCTGTATGTTAAGGGGCAGTCACTCTGTTAAGGGGCTGCCATTTTCTAAGGAATTGCTAAAGGCAGTCGACTCATTCACAGGGGGGAGGCCATAATTCAAATAACACTAAAGGTGCCAAACTAGTATACTCGGGGCTTCCTTCATCTTTTCCAATTCCACAACAGATTCATGCACGTCTATTTCAGTCACGTCAGTTCGTAATGGTGAAGCTGGTGATGGAACTCAAGCTTAACAATGGTTGGAGATGACGATGAAGTTGTGTCTCTGGTCGAATGATGGCTGCTGCTATTAGTGATTCATCGTGATGATGATTGAAGAAGAAGAAGGTGAACTCAAGGGGGGTTAGTTATCTGTGAAACTACCGGGTAATGGTGGTTGATGCTGATGATCACCAGCTCGGTGATGGAAGATGGTTTGATGGAAGTTGATTCTCGCTGATGGTGGTTTGAGTCTATGATGGCTGTGAGATGAAGTTGGAAGTGGTGATTGATACCGAGAAGAGATGCTCGGGATGAGAATGGGAGATGATGAAAGTTGGCAGTGATGATACTGCCGATATTGATGGATCTCGAGTCTATCATGGATGTAAACTCGAGTAGCCAAACAGGTCGCTGCTGCCATTGACGATGTAATTACTGGTGGTGATGCTGGCAGTGAACATGGACGTGTGTGGAGAACATGGGCTAGCTGCCGTCGATTGAAGTTTATGGAGTTCAAGTTAGAAAACAGAGAAGATTGCAAGCTTGGCAGTACTGAAGAGGAGATGCCTCGAGTCTGTGTTGCTGCTGTTGTTGACTGGTGGGGATTGATGGTATGTGGTTTGATGGCATATGGGTAAGCAATGATTCTCCGGATGACCAACAACTCACGGAGGAGTTTAAGAAGAACACGGAACTCGAGTTTGATTTGGATTTGGAACCAATATCGTGACCGAGAAGCTAGTTGTCGTTGATGATAAGTATGAGAAGATTTACGAGCAAGTGAAAAGATTTGGCGCGTATGGAAAATGAGATTTTGGTACAACATGATACACCAAGTTGAATGTAAGGTTAGATGTTAAGAAGCCATGTCGTCCCCACTAAAGAAGCCATGCTCATCCTGGTACAATGCTCCCTGTGACACCAAAACAGAAGCACCTGTTTTCTCAAAGTTTGAAACTCTGTTGGACCGACTATGAATCCTTATCAAGTGAGGGATTCAAGGAAAATTAGGTTTCGTACAAACCTATATAAAGGCTTGAGAACCCGAGCTATATAACATAACTTTTGGGAGAGAAAAATACAGAAAAGAATAGAGAGGAAAGGTTTTATTTGGTATCTAGGGTTTATCAGAAAAATACAGAAAAGAATAGAGAGAGGAAAGGTTTTATTTCGTATCTAGGGTTTATCCCTTTAGGGGAAAATCAAGTTTTCTTCTTCTAATTCTTCTTCGATATATTTATTATAGGTTTTAGTAAATCCATGTGTAGCTGAATTATTATTGATTAGGGATGATTTCAAAGTCCTGAGTAATGAAACTTTAATTCTTTTTACAAGTTTTTTGTAAGTTGATTTTTCTTGTCGATTATCTCTATTAATTTTAGTGTCTAAGATTACTATTGGGTTATTCAATTGGCCATTTGAATTAATCTGTAGTAATTCTTCTACTAGTATTGGGATTGGTGATACGTGTAATAGTCACTCAATTTCATACACAAGTAGTACATCGCAAAAGCTGACAGAGGGATTCTGTTAAGCAGTTGTGTATAGAGATGACACTAGTAAGCAGATCGAGCTTATGCGTCTGATGCTAGGATCAACCTAATTCACAAAACGTAATGCATTCGATGGCTTACACCTTGAGAGCTTACTCATGGTGGCTCAGATGGATAGAATCTGGTAGTCGAGCGCTTCCGTATCCAGTGACAACAGGAATTCCGGGGATAGCAGAGCTTATTGCTATTCTACGATTGATGACAATACAGAAATTCAACAAGGGATAAAACGAGTATTTTAATTAAGTTTATGTTCAGTGGCGGCGAATGATTCCTTAATCATCTTTGTTTTCTTATTATCGTTTTATTCATCTTAAAACAAATCCCCCATTTTTTATTTACTTTATTTTGCTGATCAAATAACATATCAATTACACAGCTCTCTGTGGGAACGATCCTTACTACCTCTATATTACTAGTTAATTATTGGGAAATATATCGAGTAGAATTTGTTGCACTTACGACACGCATCAGCGCTACATGGTTGTCCCATCATCCCATGTAGCCAATCCTTCTTTCACTCCATGGTTTATTTTCAATAAATCATCAATTGACTAGCAATTGGTTAAAAATAGGATTTCGAATCCAAGGCTCTGTAAAACATAGTTCTGAGCAGATTCAAACACTAATAATTTTACGATGATCCCACGATCAATACTTTAATTAATTAATGATATTTGGTCCAGTTGCCAGTATCTTAAATTAATATTTTATTTGGTTCCGCTACCAATAATCCATCAGACGAGCAATATTTGCTCAGACTATGAATATTGTTCAACATATTCAACAACTCATCAAATGAGCAATATTTGCTCACTTTAACTATTATCAACATAACCTCTGTTTCAACAGACATGTTCAATTCATGAATCCTAGAGCATTCGTAAACCATGCTTGACTCAGCAATACAAAGACTCATCGTCTCATCAAGTCAACAACTGACTAATTAAATACACGTCTGCCTTACAGACTCCACAACCAGGAGACATCAATCGTGTCACATGAGGGATATTAATTAGGATTTTGGTCTGGCGACCTACGACACGTGTGTTCATCCACGATGAGAATGTGACTAAGTCGTGCAAGCGGTTGAAGGAGTTAACGAAGTAGTGGGTGGACAATCAACCAAGTCTCCGCACGATGAGTAACTGGTTTTAACACGATTTCCCACTTTCCCACTCTTTGACTTCAGCAACTGTCATTATTACTGGGATCAATGTATCTACTGCTTTTGGAATATAAATAAGTCTCTGAACCCATGATTGAAAAACAGACAATTATCGTCAAGAGACAACGTTCAT
Source organism: Papaver somniferum (assembly GCF_003573695.1). Classification (NCBI taxonomy): domain Eukaryota; kingdom Viridiplantae; phylum Streptophyta; class Magnoliopsida; order Ranunculales; family Papaveraceae; genus Papaver; species Papaver somniferum. The sequence continues at coordinate 5,646,825 of NW_020624820.1, read as the reverse complement.
ACAATACAACCTTTCGTCGAAAAAACAACGTTCGTCTGAGAAATCACTCTCAACAGAGAAAATTCGATCAATTCAGAACTTCTTTAAGCAAAAGTACACAACACACCAACAATCCTTGATCACCATTAATCTCACACATTTCTCAGCTTCCCTCCTACAGATCAACCCATCCTATCTTGTGACCGAATTGACTCTGGAATGGTCATTGTCTTGGTTTAGGACGGAGTCTTACAGATTGATCTCTCGAATTCAAAGCACTCCCTTTTTGCAGTGCATCTGTTTGCAAAAGTTTAAAGTAATTTTCCCGGTTCGAGGAGTCTCCTCCGCACGGTCGTCTCCTCATTTCCTAGAAAACCAGTAAATCGTTTCTCCCATCAACAGATTGGCGACCACATTGAGAGATTAATCTCTCGGTTGCAATCTCAAGCTTTTACAAGATGGTTGATCTAAGGTCAATTTCAGTTACATATCCTAACACAAACAACGCTAGCACTAGCAACAATGGTGGTGCTCCAGAAACTACTCATGTTTCCAACAACGGCGATATCACTCCTCTGCAAACCAACATCGGAGACAATCCTCTTTTTGGCCGATCTCCCGAAGAAATCAGAGAAAATCCGCCTACCATAGGTGATCTCATGAAGGTGCAAGAAACTCTTGAAAAAATCATATTGACATGGTCAAAACTCAGTAGAAGCTATGCAATTATCTCAAGAATCTCACAGACAAGATGTCAGAGAAAACTCAAGAAAAAGGAAAGGGCAAAGGAACATCTTCGACTGTTGATCCTGAAGTCACTCCAATTCATGTGGTGGATGACGATGAAGTCCGCAAAGCTGCAGATGACCCACCAGTGAAGGAACCATCGAGTTACATCACTCCGGAAGATTTGGGACGCCTCTTGGAGAACCGTGGAAAAGATAATACATCATCTGTCCATCGTCACCAACCTCCATACCGTGTTGCTACGCAAAGGATTCCTTTTCCAAAAGGTTATACCTCTCCAACCTTTACTTTATATGATGGAACAGGCAATGCTCGGGAGCATGTTTCTCCGTTTCTGGAAGCATTGGGAGAACATGAGCCTAAACATGTCATCTGTCTTAGGGAATTTTCAAATTCTCTTAAAGGCAGAGCATATACCTGGTACAACAATATCGCACCAGGAAGTATAACTAGTTGGGGAGAAATGATTAACGCCTTCTACAGAAAATACTTCTTCACGTCAGAGCAAATTACTCTCTCTGATCGCGGAAGAATGTGAAAAGGCGAGGGTAACCAAATATACCTCAAGCTAAAACTTTTCCTACCTATAAGTCCTTTCTCCGAAAGTGATTTTCTATGGACTGAGACGAGACAATACAACTAATAGGTTCACACTTCGTGTGATCGTCTATGGATACGAAATCGACACAATACAACAACGAAGTATGTTTACTTGATACAAAGGTTCGGACTTAACCAAACACAATAGGATTGCTTATCAAGTAAATAGGAATTAACGTTTGTGTAATTTACTTTAATTATAATAAAACAAATTATAATGCGGAAAATAAAAGTAAATGACACAGCAATATTTTGTTAACGAGGAAACCGCAAATGTAGAAAAACCCCGGAACCTAGTCCAGAATTGAATACTCTTAGGATTAAGCCGCTAGACAAAATTACACCTAACTTCGTATAGTTGAGACCAAGCAACTAAACCCATGGTTCACCTAGTTCCGTCTGTATTCCCACGCCTCCAACTTATAAATAAGTCACGTACTTGGAACAATTCCTTTGGTTCGTATTCCAAACAGTAAAGGAACAACAAATATGTTTGGTATCAACTCTCTTCAACCAAGTGATATGAGTCAAACAAAGGCTCTTCCATTTATCTTAACATAAGCTCCTTCATCAGGTCCTTAGATCTATCTTATGTTCAATCACCAAAAGGTAATCGTTAAGATTAATCCAACAACACTCTTAATCCAAAGAATTGTGTTGATGCCAATCTACTCAATTAATCAACCCAATCTACTACAAGGATAAACCGATTATTAATTGGATCCTATTTTACCAAAACAAGTATTGTGCACAACAAAGATTATAAAACCCAAGTCAGATCTTCAATATCTTCTTTGTCTTCAAATCTTCTTAAATCTTCAACAAAAACCTGCACACAATCACTTGAATCTCTTGTAATCAATCACGCACAGAACGAAGTCTGTTAACAATAGATTATCACAATATCGTCTTTAGAAATCACAACAATCTAAAGATCCCTGTCGAAACTCTGAACTAGTTTGAGTGAATCTTATATCAGAAGAGAAGATTCTCAAGAATAAACAAACTAGGTGCAATCAGATTTCAACCACTGTTAGTCAATCAAATCAATCGAAAACAAAAGATAAACCGTAATTATCTAGTTTCCCACCAACGGTACATGCTAGAGCTTCTCAATCCCAAAGAAGACTTTAAACTGAGCGGCCGTAAGAGATTTCGCCAAATTAGGTTACTCTCCTCTCCGAATATGCGGCTACACCAGTAACAACAACAAAAGAGGAAGTTTGTTGTTACGAAGGATTAGTTTGCTAGAAAGTCAAACTTCAAGTATTTATAGACAAGGAAGTTTGGACACCAAGGAATTTCCAAAACCGAAAATATTCTCAAGATATTCACAAATTATAAATATGATACAAAACTTAACCCAAAACTAAACCCCTATCTAATAATAGATACAAGAATATATCTCTGAGGATATATATATACAATAGTAAGGTTGGTCTGCAAATAAATTATAAACACAAAATAAATATAGTAGAAGCTAACCAACTAACGGACTCGATTCCTCGAAGCTTCCAAGACTTGAACGGTCATCATCACGAGCATTACTTGATCTGTCTCTGAAACTGAAAGTGGGAAGTGAGTGAGCACATCATCCTCAAAAGGGGTGACCAGTATAAATAACAACTAACTTTCAAGTAATCACTAGCATGATTAAAAGACAACACAAGTTTTGTAGAAAACCCAGAAAACACGGAAAACAGATAAATCATATTGATAATAATAGTTGTACTGAAATATAATTTCTACCAACCAATCATCCAGCACACATTCACAACATTAATAATAGTTGAGCGACGTAATTCTTCAGAGTAGTAAGGTTGGATCTTTTCGTATTCTTTAATGATCATTAACGCGGTATGAGGTTTTCGGCCTTGTAGTATGATTCAGATTTGTACCTTACCAGTACCTCATTCATACACGCACACTAAATATCAATTATTCAAAGAAACTAATGGTGCTAACTTTACATCGGACAGAGGCATCTATCCTAAAATTGGCCACTCAAATCATGCGTCAATTCAACAATCGTATATAAGATTCTCAACATCTTTCTCTCTAAATACCAAAAACATATTATAATAACTTTGTCAAAGTGAGTTAAAAGAATAGTAAAAATCCATGTATGAGCTAGACATGAATTTCCCGTACAGAAATAGGGAAGAATATTGCGTACCCTCCCGCACCTATAGATTTGCGTAAAATAAATATAGTAGATATAAATCGTGGCACACATCTCATACCAATCAAAAGGAAACCTTCTCTCTTTCATGCTAACAACTAGTAAAGTTTGTAACCACTTTCCAGTCAATGGGAAGAAGCACTTTTGAAAATAAGTAAATACTCCAAAAACACGGATATTAGTTGTTTCTAAAGATCCAATCCCATTCCAAAATGTAAAAAAAAAAAAAAACTAGTTTGTATTACACTCATATATACCTGCATATACATATCATATACTAGCAAAGATATGCATGACTTTCGAAATATAAATAGATTTGTAAAACAATAATGAATATAAGAGAGTTCGTTATCGATTCCCACCTCATTTGATGACAAGCCTTTCCTACCTAGAAATCCTCAGTCCGTAGGTTCATCCTTTAAATCGATGGTTGTTAATAAAACTAATTGTTAATTACACAATCACTCTAAGAGTTCATCTAATAGGCTCGTACAATGATCATATTGTAATATCATTCAAGTTCATAATTAATGGCTATGTGAAATAACTAATGGTTCTAATTCTATCAATGGTTGGACATAAAAAAATATATATTTATCCAAATAAGGTCAATCTTGGTGTCATTTGAAAGATCTCAAAAACTCTACAACTTTGCAGAAAATGTAAAAATAAGAAATTTTGCCTAAGCCCAAGTCCAATGGGTCTGAACCGGCATACTGAAACCGTCCCACTTACCCATTTCATCTGACTCGGTCTGAATAATGAGTAAGCTAAGATGACTCTTCTGATTCACCGAGTCAAAACGATTCGACTCACTTGTTTGGTTTAATTTAGTTGATCAAAGTTCAACATGGTTATTCAAAACTAGCCGGTTTGAACTTAAAAGCTTAATATTCGTTTTCATGAACACATAATATATAACTTTGAGTCACAAACATGTGATAAAAATAAGTTTAGTGTTTTTAGAGAATTAATCAAATGTTAATTATCTCGTATAATTAATTTAACATGGTTAGTAGGTGTACAAGGTGCAAATACTATTATCGTTCGTGAATCGGTTCAGTCATAGTACGCATATCGGTTTGTAAACTTTTAACCAAACCGAGTCCCGGAGTTAACAAAACTTTTCAAGTTTTCATACCGATTTGGAAACCTTAAGACTGTCACCGGTTCCAGAGTTCACATAACTAAATCAGTTTGCTACCGGTTTGGAAACACTGCCGAGTTCAGGAACACATAACTGTTTCAGTTTGCGTACCGGTTTGAAAACTAATCTGGTTCTGTGACCACTGTTCAAAAATGATTTGCATACAAGTATGCATACCGATCCGGTTCACGAGTCTAACAAATTTTCATATGATATACATAAGAATATGTGTTCAATAAATCTGTAAGTCGATATATATATAGGTACTTCGTTAAGTGTACAAGTACATGTAATACGAGTTCATATTTATAACAGTTTTCCCATTTTGTAAAACTGATACCACTGTCTTGTATCCGAATCTATAGTAGTTATATATTTCTTTAAATTGATTCGAAATATTCCTGAATAACATTAGTGACACATATCACTGTTCCACGCTATTTTCAAATGACAACTTGAATCATGATTTTGATTCCAAACAATATACTTTCCTTAACCGAAATTCATCAAGTATGAACAAATGTTCATTATGCTTAGTCATCATTATATTTCGAGAACCAATTATCAAGATAAACTTGACTCGAAATTCTTGTCTATGCATAATAGTCTAATTAGTTATGTGACATCGTGATAGGTGGTTTAGTCTTCACTTACCTTTTGTTGATAAAGTCCTCAAAATCTTCTGTTGATCTTCGCCTTCAAACGGTAGCACACAATGATGACTGACGTGATCCACTATTTCTCAACTACATTTCTATCCTAGTCCGAGACTTAACTAATTGTAGACTAGAAATCAAGATATAGTTTTGAAAATTAAATTTGACAACAAGCTTGAGATAGAAACACTTGTGAGTTCGACCGAGCAATGCTCTAACATGGACCAGTTCTACCTTGACTCCCAACATAGGTTAGGATCAGTTCTACCTTGACTCCCAATATAGGTAAAGATCGGTTCTACCTTGAATTCCAACATAAGTTAGGATCGGTTCTACCTTGATTCCCTATGTAGATCAGGATCGGTCTAATATTAGATATTCAATGAAAACCGGACCTTCAATCTTATTGATTTCTTTCAACTAAGAAACAAGTTCGTAAGTCTACTTCCTTAAACTCATGTAGTTAAACATAGTTTTGTAGGAATGAATTCAAACATATGTTCACTACACAATATAGTAACGAGTTACAAAGGTTATGTTAATATCGCAATTACGAAGTTAAAAAAAAAACATTATACTTCATAATATAATATACCAAAATAAATAATTCACAACTATTGATATATTGTTCCTTGACACTTTGATCATAATAAGATGATCAAGTCTCTAATACCATACTTTCGTGTATATAACTTCTCATTTTATGTTTTCAATTAGAAACGACTTGAAAGTTTACAATATATAAATGGAAATAAGTCAAGTCATGTCTTACTAACCTCAATTGGAAGGATGATGTCTTCGTTGATGTCGATACATCTTTGGATTATTTAGGTCTTCAGATTAATACTTGTATGTCTCAACATTTTTAGAATTCCTAGTCTAACCTAACAAAGTTGACTCTAGTAACCTAATCAAGCGACTTATGAGTTTTGATACTAAAATATGACAACCAACCTTGACATACCAACGCTTGGCGGGTTCAACAGAGCAATCCTCTAACAATCCTCACCTTTGTAAATTTTAGTGCAAAACTCTATTACATATGGAGAATACACGAATTGAATGATAAAGAAATTACGTAACATTCTCTTAACAATTTTAGCTCTCACTGTATTAGTAAAGGATCTTCTTTTCCGTCTCAATTATGAAAGACTAGAGGCTTCTGGTGAGCTTCTTTTAGTTTTTTCTCTCTATTTATACAATAAATTTTTTAAATAGTTTAGAACATAACACTCAGGACAAATATTGTGAGGTTTCTTTTCATTGAAAAATCTGATCCATCTAGTGAAACCTGCATCAAAAGCATAGGTTTAGGAAGTAAATATTTTAATTGAATCCAAAATCATTGATTCTCCAAGTCTAAGTTTTGATATATCATCGAGGAGTTGTAATCATGAAAAATAACTGCATTATTTCCTATACTCCATGGTCTCTCCTCGAATACCTTGTTGAGATGAATCCATTTCTTGAAACTAAAAACAACTATATTTGATCCAATTTTCATAATTTGAACATCCTCTTCAGAAAGAAACAGTCAAGTGAACCTAATATTTTTCTCAATAGATTTATGATTCATGTTCCTTTGATGATAATCCCATTAAGAAGATCTTCTAGTCATTTTCTCCCTCTTTATTAGCCGCTTCATAGGTGACCATATCTTTATTGAATTATTCCCTTTTTTTCCTTCTAAATTTGCTTCTTGCATCTTCAAAATGATTTCAGTAACTTCTTCTTGATCAGATTCACTACTTATTTTTTTGGTTAGATACCGTTTTTGATTTATGACCTCCGTGTAGAGATGAAAATGGCTAGCACAATTAGATTTGTATATATAAATATATTCTCTAGGGTTTAAGGACCATTGAATATTTTTTCTTTGCTAGATCATCAATATTTTTTGTTGATTGATGGTAAGAACACAAGAAGTGAAAAGGAAAGAATAATGTTTGAAAATTCCCGCGGAAGAAAGAAAGGTATTTTTTATTTTCTTATTAATTTTTATTAATAGAAATAGGGATTTTAAATTTGAATTTGAATTTGTAACTGAAATCCGACTTTTGACATGTGCGACTCACATGTTTGTGAATAAGATTCCTTAAAGTATTCCAACCAGGAGACGTGTTGCTACTGAACTATCCTGATTTTATCCATTCCCAAGCATCTATGATCACATTTTTAAAACATTTTGCTTCCACAAACACTACGACAACTACTGCAAACGTTTTGGTCAATACTGGATAGTAGGCAAAATCCATTGAAAGGACAATACTATGATGTACTTAGGGGAGAAATAAGGAAAATTAGTTATCCATGAGAAAAACTAAAAAAATGATTATTAAGATTGTAAAACTAGGGAATGAAGACAAAAAAAATATGACAGAAGATTGATAGACTGGTAGCGGTTTGAGGATTAGACAGTTGAAAATCAATTATTTCATGATTAAAAGGATGAAATTATCAAAATAAGAAAAGTGGGTCGACTCGTATTTAATCGCCGATATGTAGAGGCTTACATCGTGTTTAGATTTGACTGAAATCACCTGATTCATCTGAATCTAACTCAAATATTTATTTCTTGAGTCAAATCTGACTCAACTAATTCAAAATTACGTGAGTGAGTAATTTTTTTTTCTTTGCTAGGAAAGAAAAAATATCCATTGCCTTAATAAGAGTTCACATCATTTTGAAGAAAGTATGGTTACTTATCCTCATATCATTCACCTGTTATATTCAGAACTCTACTATGCTTAGCAGCAATATTATATCAGCTACACCATTCTGGTCTCTTTTAAGATATTGAAAACTAAGAATGTTAATGTCTTGTAAAAGGAATAAACAATCATCTAAGACAGAGCAATAGGACCAATTGGTCTTTGCAATTATTATAACATAAGCCATAAAATTTTTGGCATCACTAATTACGAAAATGTCTTGGTAATTCTTCTCTTTAATCCATTTTGCATCTACCAGTAATGTCATACTTTCAGCTCCTTCTGGATTATTGGCCACTCCTGAGACTAGTTTGCATCCCTTGAAACCACCTGTAGATTGCATAGCCACAATACTACCACCAGATTTGTTAATGTCTTTATCAAAAGAGGCATCACAATATATAAGAAGACAGCCTTGTGGGATATTCGAGTTGCTAGTTGACTCATGATTTGGTATGGATATGTCAGAATTAGAAGTAGAATTAACAACTAATGTGTTGGTTGTTTCCTCAGCTACTCTAAGGGCAGTCCTAGCTGTAACTTGAAGATTTAGGGACTTGTCTTGAAGCACTTTGGAATATCTATCTTTCCAGATCGCAATGGTCATGACAGTGATAAGCTGGTCTTGAAGATGACTGGTAGAAAGAATTTAGTTATCTGATTCTTAATTCTTATACATGAGTATGAATCCTGTAAAACATGATGACTCATAGCAGGAATGCTAGACCATTTAGAAAAGGAGAAATTTAATAGCATATGTTCTGGAGTTTCAGTAATACCAGAACTACACATGTTACAACTCTCATCATAATTGTTCTTATATCTAGCAAGCTTGATACCTGTAGGAAGGATGTTTTCTACACATTTCCAAAGAAACAGTTGGGTTTTTGGTAAAAGAGGTGACTTCCAAAGGGCTTTATAGGTTTCGATGTCAGGATTAAAAACATAATTATGTGGAAGTTCATTAGCCAACAATTTTTAGACAGACTTAACAGTCAGGTTTCTATTTTTGTTGTAATGCCTAATAAGAATATCACTACCAAAGATTGGAATTCTGATATCACATATTTTTTGACTGTTTTTTCACTAGTAAAGAAATCCTGAACTAAGGGAACATTTTGACTTCTAGTGTCTTGCACAATAAAATCAAAACACTATAATTAGGATTAAGATAGCTAGCACATATAAGAGCAGTTCGATTTATTATCCAATTGTTAGTAAAAGCATTTACACTACTTCCACCCCTAATATCCCATAGAGCATACTGTTTTCTTATATCTAAACCATGCCAAATACTAGACCAAACCCAAGGTTGTTCCATGACTTTTTGTAATGAATAAGATGACAATTTTTAAAATACTTACACTTCGAAAATTTTACCCAAAGTTCGTCACGGGAATAAATTAATAACCAAGCTATTCTTGTTAAGATAGCTAAATTGATTTTTCTAAAGTTTCTAAAGCCTAAACCCCTTTGCAACTTATGAGTACAAACATTGTCCCATTGTTTGAAATAGTAGCCCTTATGACCATTTTCCCCCACCAAAAACCCCACAAGAATTTTTCCATCTTTCTAATGATGGTATTAGGAAGAAGAAAGGAGTTCATATGATAGTTAGAGGAAGTTTTCAGAGTGTGTTGAACAAGAACATATCTTCCTGATTGAGTTAATTTTTTACTTTTCCAGTTAGACAATCTAGAATCACTATGAGTGTTTAAGGGAGACATTGAGTCAGCTCTATTTCTTTTAAGAAAGAGTAGAATGCCAAGGTGTTTTTCATTAAGCTCAATCTTTCTAACATTCATAGATCTAATATGGGATACACAAGCGTTTGGAAAAACATTTTTACTAAAAAATATCCAGATTTTTCAAAAAAAGTTGGATACTGAACCAGGTTTGTTCAAAATTAGAAAACAAACAATCTGACATCCGAATCGAGTCGAGACAATGTGGTCGACTCCCTGATCCTGATACCGAGTCAGATGCAAAAGAATATGGGATGTCCCTAAACGCACAGTTTGGCATACAGCGGAGCTACACTATCTACCCCCACCTGTCAAAATCTCAACTCAAGCCTAGAAGGTGGCAGTGAAAGCAAAACTCCAGTACAACCGGAAGCATAATTTACGTACTTCACCTTATGTAAACATGACAAAAACATTACGTCATCCAACTCCAAAAGCTAATATCGACCGTTCAATCTTCATCAACTAAAAACACCTCACAGAATTATTTTATTAACTTATACCGAAATGTATATTATCACTAAGAATAAACTTTCTTTCTTCTTTACTTTTCATTCCGAGCATTCTCTCATAGTCTGGAAACTTTCACCAAAATAATATTACAGGATGATAAAATCTTCTCCATTCTGCTCTCTTCTTCTGATTTTTGTTTTAATCTCCTCTATTACCTCCTCCAAGGCTTCAATTTGCTCCAAAAATGGTAAGATTGAAGCATTGAACATTCTAAATTGGAAATGTTTAAGGTTTTTTCCCCCTAATTTGATATATAACCGTGTTTCTTGTTCTTGAATTGGTAGGAATACCATTAGTTAGGAATATCAGTGAGCTTCCGCAGAGTGATTATGGGAGAGGAGGACTATCACATATCACTGTTGCTGGTTCAGTTCTACATGGAATGAAAGAGGTACATATATGATGTACGCTTAAATGCCCATATGATGTATGCTTAAATGCCTAAGAAAGATGTATGTGGTAATATGATGAGTAAAATATGAAACTTCATTGTGTTTCCACTTTCCAGGTTGAGATATGGCTCCAAACATTTTCTCCAGGATCAAGGACACCAATCCACAGGCACTCTTGTGAAGAAGTGTTTGTGGTCTTAAAAGGGAGTGGTACGCTTCTTATTGCCTCAAATTCACATGAGAAACAGCCTGGAAAGCCGCAAGAGTTTCCGATATTTTCGAATAGTACATTTCATATCCCCATGAATGATGCTCATCAGGTAAAAAGGCTGCTTTTGTTGTCTACTATTATTCTTACCACCCTCATTGCGAGCTTCTATTTATCTGCAGCATGCACTAGATTAAGAAATAACTTACCGGAAGGATTTAGGTGGTAAGCTAGAGATTAAAAGAAATGACAGCAAATAGATAAGAAATCAGAATAGGCAGAAAGAAAGAAACTAATGAAATGGCTTCATCATCTGGTGGCAACTGAAACATACATTAAGATACAGGGATGTTTGCTGAAGTTGGTTCGTTCTACGAATTACTGGCACTAATTTGTAACAGTCGAATAGTTTTTTTTTTCTTTTTTTTTTATAGGAAGAAAACTATTATTGAGCTTAAACAAGAGTTACAGGGAAACTTACATCCATAAACACTGAACTCACTCTTTGCGTAGCTTCCTTTGCTAGAGAATCAGCTACATCGTTTGATTCTCTATGCACATGGGAACATTTCCATGAATCAAAATTTTTAAGAAAATGCTTACAGTCATTTACAAAACTATCATTTGTCCATTTTGTGGATCCTCTACTACCGCTAATAGCATTAGAAACATTCGAACAGTCTCCTTCCAGCTGCAACTTGAGAATTCCTCAGCATCTGGCACATTTAATAGCCTCGGATGCTGCTACGGCTTCAGCCTCCTCCTCATCTTTAGCTATCCCTGGGATACAATCTGCTTCCCTGTATCATCAAACATGTAGTTTCCAAACATGGGGAGTCCTATTCTGGCTTCCTGCCTGACCAATACCAGAATTCTTCCTGTTTACATTTGACCGGTCACTAATAGCCTGGTCGATCTGTCTTGCTAAGTCATCCATCTTGACTATGATCAAACACAATAGCACACCTCAACTTCCATATATGCCACAAGGAGAAACCTGCAAACACAGTTATCTCATTCTGTCTTCCCTAGGAAAAAGGGATAAATTAAATCAGCTAGATATCCAATCCACAGTAGACATTCCATTTAATACTCCTACAGTATTAGTATCTAATGCAAACCATCATGCTTCAAAAAAAAAAAAAATCAAACCATATCCTGCGAGCTATCTGACAGTCAGCATCACTTCTACATATAGGAAAAACGTTGTCAATATTATGCACAAATCTAGCTAGCCTATCAGTTCATTCTTCCTTTTGCATGTTATGGTGTAGTATAATTCATGCTTTTTAGCTTTTTCTTTTTCTTTTGCCGTGTCGACGTGTTTGGACACGGACACGCGGGACACGGCTCATTTCCCTAATAAAATATCAAATACTGAGCTTTATACCTTAAAATGACATCCGTAAGGATATTCTCTAGAAAATACCACAAAATATTTTTCGTTAGCTTCATCCTAAGAGAGCAGAGGATCTAGTCTATGTTCATAGTAGCATTAGATTATTATCTAAAAACGAAGATAGATATGTCAAAGGAACTACTCAGTATTGGGGTGTGTTTATTGATGAAACTAGCTTGGATGCACCTACAGAACAAGAATTAGCCAAATTCAGGCCTGAATGTACCTAGTTACATAACTCCACTATGTGGTGACAGTTGAGCCACAAGCCAACTACTACAGCTAAAATCTATCGGACCATGAAGATAGGTAGAAAATATCAGCGTAGTCTGTTTTTTGCAATGTTGTATTTTGTATTAATCTATATATGTATTAGTATGTATTTTGCTATCTGATCTATTTTGCATATGTCGTGTCCCCGTGTTCTAGTTTTTTACGTTGTCGTGTCAAGGTAACGTATTGGACGCAAGACTCTGACACCATGTCCGTGTCCCCGTAAAACAGGTTTTTTGTAATAGCTATAATTTGGTTATTTGCTATCGTTCTAATTTGCCCCTTTCACTTATGATGACTTGCAGGTTTGGAATACAAATGCATATGATGACTTGCAGGTTTTGGTTGTAATATCTCGTCCGCCTGTTAAAGTGTTAGTTACTCTTAAACCTTACCTATGTGTGGTGATTATGTAGGATTGCGATTCATAACTCAGTTTTAAGCTGTGTGATTATGTAGGATTGCGATTCATAACTCAGTTTTAAGCTGTAGTTGCTCATAAAACTTTTTACTCAGTGGATTATTATCCTTGAATATTTTGGTTTGCAACAACTTCATTTACCACAATTTAATAGTCGAGTGTTAAATTTCTCTTTTGTGGTTCGAAAGTTTTAAAAGGGTTTATTCAATTTCGTAAATGCTTTCTATCACAAGAGCTTGTGACTTTGACAGACAAACAAAATGTCTATAACATTAACATGTACCCTTTTTGCAGGTTCATGTACGAGGATTGGTTTATGCCTCACACTGCAGCCAAATTGAAGTATCCTTACTACTGGGACGAAGATTGCTTCTACTCGCCCAAAGATGAGTTGTGAGAAGTACACAGTCGAAAAAAAATTGTTATCTGTCTATCAAGATATACAATTTATGATGATCAATAGTATCACGGATATGTGGCAGAAAGATCAGAGAAATTTGTAAACTGTGTATAGAAGCGAGAACAACCTTGTTTTTTTACACCTTATCTTGTGTTGGAGTTTAACTGAACAACCTTGCTGAACTCAGCGACTCAATAGTTTCCTGAAATTCTTTTATTCCTTTTTATTAACGCCTTGTGATGTCTTAATAATACTACAGTATCACAATGGCCAAATCCATTATTCTAAAATGTCTTGGAATTGCTCGGAAGGATACCAATCGTTCTTGCAAAGGTAAAGTCTACGTAACATAAAGAAGCCAACTTTTATTTGAGAATGAGATGGGGCCATCTTCTAGGGACTACAGCTCACTTACTGGACATTGCCCGTCACGCATTTAACACTACCACAACTGCATGACTCCCCACGGATTTATTGCAGCAACAACTTATATCATATAATTGTGCTGCCATTGTGAAACATGCACCTAATTAGAGAAAATGCAACAAAGCATATCCTTACATTAAAATCCTTGAAACAGAAACAACTAAACAATAATCAAAAATGCAACTAAGCATATCCTGACTATTATCCTCTTCTCAGGTGATCAGTATCTCTTTTTTGTTAAAGAAGAATAATGGAATGAATGATCATAATTTTATCCATATAGACACAGGAGAAGTGAAGAGAAGTACAGGCATTTTTTGTTCATCAGCATTCATCGAATTAGGCGCCGGACAGAGGACAACAGGTAGATCTTAAGCTCAGGTACCACTCACTACTTCAAGTTGTTGTTACTGTTCGAAAATTTCTGTCTTTTTATGTTTGAAACCTGTTGGACTTAATAATTCTCTCTGAAAAACAGTTTACAAGAGAAGGATTGTTAACGGTTTCGGCCTGACGCCCACCGGCAACAATTGACTATGTTTTCTGTTGTTATTGCATCTTTTTTTTTTGGATCAGCAACACAACAAGATGGATGTGGTACTGAAGGGGCATGCTTCTTATTCACCACGAAATGACAAGAGAGCTCTTTGCCTTTTTGTCATGGTCTGGATTGTTTATTCCAGGTAATAAAAGCCTATAAATTTTGTTTGTTCGATTTGCACACAAAATCTTTTCCAAGTATAATTGAGTTGAACAAAAATTTGGACAGGTTTCACGCAGTGGGATCATTCTTTGACACTTACCCACATTATTCGTCGTCGTATGACTGGTCATCATGCTGGTCTACCCTGGTATGTACTAATTCTGTCACTTAGAATCGCAAAAATGTTCGACAGGAAGGTGGTTATTGCAGTATTAATTGGGTGCTGGCTGTATTCAATGGTGTGCAAATTCAGGGGGCAATCGTCATGTCAAGCAAAACCATGAAGAGGTTAGAATCAGAAAAGACGCTTTCTTGGTGGTTTAGTGACCCCAAGACCAACAACAACGGGGAAACTAGTCTGGTGCTGGAGCTGCAAAACCAGATTGCAAGATTGAGGCTTGAACTTGAGAAAAACAAATGTTATAAAGGAGTGACCAGTGATGCTTTGGATTTGATTTCAGATGTTTCTGACTTAGCCTGCAGCGTCAAGAAGCGGTTGGAAGAACAAGGGAGGGTCAGAAGCCAAAAGCATCGTTTGTCAGAAGAAGAGAATGCAAATTTGAAACTTGAACTGGATGCAACCAAATCCTCCTTAAAAGCATCTGAATCCCAGACAGCATTTCTGAAAGAGCAGAATAAAACGTTAGACGTATATGTATCTCAACGCCATACGGAGATAAGGGAACTGAAAGTAGCCATCTCTAATGCTAAGCTGAAATTTAGGAATGAGGAAGCTCAGCTACAGAAGGTAATACTAGCTTTAGAACAGCGTCAAGGGGTACTAGAGACGGATCTGAAGAATTCGGAGTTGGAGGTACGCAAATTAGTGGAGGAGCACAAGAGACTTGAAGATGAACATAAAGAATTTCGAGTTTTGCAAAGAAACCGTGAAGCAGAAGAGATGGAGAGGCATCGTCTGTCAGAAGAAGAGGTTGCCAAATTGAAACTTGAACTGGATGCAACCAAATCTTCCTTAAAAGCATTTGAAGTCCAGACAGCACTTCTGAAAGAGCAGAATAAGACGTTAGACGTATACGTATCTAAACGCGATATGTATATTAAGGAACTGAAAGTAGCATTCTCTAATGCTGAGTTAAAGTTTAGGAATGACAAATCTCAGCTACAGAAGGTGATACTAGCTTTAGAAGAGGGTCAAGGGGAACTAGAGACGAAACTGAAGAATTCAGAGTCGAATGTAAGTAAATTAGTGGAGGAGTACAAGAGGGCTGAAGGTGAACATAATGAATTTCGAGTTTTGCAAAGAAACCGTGAAGCAGAGATGGAGAGACATTTGACAGCAAAGATTGTTGAGAAAGGGAAAGAGGTAGAAAAGTTGAATGAGAGCCTCCATGAACTTAGAGTGGATTTCGATACACTGAGAGCGGAGAGAGATGAGCTGGACGCAAAGACAGCTTCGTTGGCGACTGATGTGGTGTCTAGAAATGAAATGATTTGTCATATGGAAGAGCATTTGCATAGGTTACATAAAGAGCATGTGGATATTATATCGAGATGCGAGGGAGCTACAAAACAAGCCGAGGAGCAAAAGAAAAGGTTGAGAAGAATGGAGAGTGAAGTGGAATGGCAGAGGGACATGATAGCAGAAGGTGCAGAAGAGAAGAAAGAAGCAATAAGGCAACTGTGCTTCTCCTTAGAGCATTACAGGAATCGTTATTACGAGTTCAGGAACGCATTTATAGAGCTTACGAAACAGGCACCAGTACAAGACATTGCTTACTATTACAGGAAGTAGTAACTAACCTCATGTCTTTTGGTCTCGCAACTGAGCATTGCTAGCTAAAGATGAACAAATACCGTCAGAAGCCAATGGAGCGACTCGATTGAACATTCGATGACATGATCTTAAACAGGCAGGTGATTAGTTTTCCTCCAACTGAACTGAAATTTGTCAGTCTTTGGGTTCCGTCTACCATTATTTCTGTACATAGGAGTTATATTAGTTTTTCGTTGTGTGGATATATTTGTTGTTAACTGTACCAGATAGTTATGCTCTTCTGTACATGCTTTGATGTAATAATCTCACACACAGGGCTACTAACCCATTAGTGTCTATTTATTGTTGACACTGTCTAAAATTCGGCATATCTGACTTGATCTGACAGAATTTGTATCATTCAAATTGATAGGGGACATATTCCGACCGGTCTCATATATTCCAAGATATGGCTAATATCTTGGATATTTGTTAGGTTTACTAGTATTGGCCATAAGCTTTTGTCTTAAGCATTTCCATAAGCTTTATGCTAGATAAGAAGTGGCCATCCAATTCTTCTTTCATGGCATCACAATTGTCACGAAAATGTTGGTTCACAACCAGACTTTGCATTACCACCAAGGTACTGTTGGAGTATGTGGCACGATATAAACCACATATGTATAGCTAGGATAGTCCCACATGGAATAAGAGGAAGTACATGTGGTGTCTAATAAGTTTGGGCATCTCCTTACATAGCACCGAGGCCTTTTAGATTAAAAATCCACACCTGCTGCAACAGGTGGATAAGTGGGGACAATATCGGTGCTATGTGGTCGGGCCCAGAAGTAGGGTCTGGCGGTCCGTGAAGATCCTAACAACTGGTATCAGAGCCTACGGTTGGGGTTACTGTCCGAACGGAAAAGTGGTTGTGGATGTCACCCGGTTTAGGGCGCAGATGGAGTCCGACTCAAGGTGGATCGGGAAAGGCCCAAAGTAAAGTTGGCGCTCAAGGTGGAGTTAGTGACGCACCCATTAACTCAGGTGGAGCAGGGTTCTAGGTGGACAAGATTGTGCTCAATGTGGAGTTAGCGCTAGCCTTCCCATTAACTCAAGGTGGAGTAGGGTTCTAGGGCGCGTAGTGACAATAATCATGTTCGATGGGTAGCATATACGGACAACGATCATATGGTGGAGTATGATTGGATTGGTGAGGTGGTTTAATATCGCCTAGGTGAAGATTGTTGGAGTATGTGGCGCGATATAAACTACATATGTATAGCTAGGATAGTCCCTCATGGAATAAGAGGAAGTACATGTGGTGCCTAATAAGCTTGGGCATCTCCTTACATAGCACCGAGGCCTTTTAGATTAAAAACTCACACCTGCTGCAACAGGTGGTTAAGTGGGGACAATATCGGTGCTATGTGGTCGGACCCAGAAGTAGGGTCCGGCGGTCCGTGAAGATCCTAACAGGTACATGCATTCGAGAGAGATAACTTTAATCTTCCATCAAACTGGCTACGATGAAAAACCTTCAATTCTATCGCATAGACAGGTTCTACATCTTCTTTGCCACTGCAAAGGCCAATAACATCTTTGAATTCAGGAATTTTCAAAATTTCCATTTCCTCTTGTAATGTACTCGCTACTGATAACACCACAAAGATATGCATTCCAAATGCGTAATATTTGCATACTTGTGAGAAACATGGACTTAAACACCTGACTTGTACCATAGAAGTCAGCATACTCTTGAGTTTTGTCATGCAATCACTTGAAAACCCGGTTTCCAATGATTCTCACATGTTCGTATAACACTTTGGGCAGGAATTTTGACATCTTTGTCATAAACTTTCATGGCCTATTGCTACCTCAAGCTTCAAATTTCATTCCAATTGATCTTTGCACACAAGACCAACTTCTTCTAGTATTCATACTAGTGAATCCCAAATAATTCTTCACTGAATTCGACAAACAAATGATACCAACTTGATCAAAAGAGAGAAAAATCAAGAACTGTGTCCCCAAACACGGCTCTGATACCTGCTGTCACATGCCCATTAAATCGCATAATATTTTCATGGGACATGACCTACAATACTCTGTGATTCAGTAAATCAACTTCACCCACAAGTACTAAGCCTTGCATATGCATTTTCCTTCACTATTAAAGCTATGCAACGGAAGTCTTCATCTTCTTTCTCTCTAACTCTTTATGCCCCCATAAGCATAATAGGTTTGCCATGCATCAAATCCATCTGACAATCTCACAAAAATCAGCAACATAAGAACAGAAAGATATACTGCAACAAACCCATTTTATTGCACTAAAGGAAGATCACAAAACTTGGCCATCACATGGACCAAAACATGCCATCACCCTCTTGGTGATGCCTTATTCTCTCAAAATATGAGATTTAACTCCACAAACTCTCTCCAACTGATTTCTAATGCCTCTTGCACCATTTATACAGTAGTTACATAGCCAAAAACCATGCACAATACTTGCACACGCATGGAACATCCATGTGTCCCATAGGGTGGTTTTCTAACCGCCAATCTGTTTTTCAACTGCCACCTTTTGTGTTGTCAAGCCAAATGATGCCACATATGTTCTTGGTGGTTAGAATATGCCAAACTTAGTTATAAATCCTCTTTATAACTATCTCAACCAACTGGCATGCGTGTGATGCACACATACTCGTAAGTGACAGCTTGAACTCAAACCCAACAATCATTGCGCTGCAGTAAACTTGGCCCGTGCCAATATTCGGCATTGGTTGCGCTTTACTCAATTTGGCCTCTGCCAAATACGGCAACATTTGCGCTTTATCCAACTTGGCCTCTGCCAAGTGCGGAAATGGTTGTGCTATATTTATCCTGTCCATGTACTTAGCTTATTTGGATGCCAGCATCCAAATATCATGCCAATTGAGTCTTTCCTTACTTAGTTCATCTTCATACTTCATATATGCATCACTTGCATTCTTTTTTTCCGAGAAATAATCATCAATGGCACATTTGGAAACGCCACTGCTGCATATGCATTGGCCAAGCCTTGGCTAATTCTTGGGCCAATACCAAAGTCATCCCATGACTTGCATTGCAGCCTTAATTCCTTCCTTGAGATGGGCCATCTCTGAATCAAGGATATGCAATAGTATCGCATAGTATTGCATGTGCTAAGTATCCTTTCTTGTCTCGGCCATGTTGGCACTACACCGTCGGACTATGCATCTTCATTGGCCAGGCCACTGACTTCATTTTTGCGCAATATTTGCGCTTCACTGTTGAGAACGCTGACACTAGACTACCAGCGAGCCTCATGAGGAACCAGCTAAGGGATCCAAAGCAGATAGGGGGCTGAATGATTATGTCGCAAGGGTACTTTACCTTCCATGTCAATTTCCGTAATATTGCACCATCGGGGACTCGAGCCTGAGACCTTCTGAAGCGCATGAACCTTTGAGGAACGTGGATGACCAGCTGAGTTAGCTACCCGTCTTTTTTTTTTTTTTTTAATATTTTAGTTTTCATTTTAGTTTTTTTTTTTTTTTTTGAATTTTTTATATCAGGTACGGTCCTGCTATGTCCTTTTTTTTTCTTTTTTTTTTCTTGCTGAACCTCAATTTGTTTTTCATATGCGAACTTGTATATATTGTCATGTAACTAGAGAGTTTAGGAGTTGTTATTCTTGTTATGGGAATGTTATCCTTAATTAGCCATTTAGAGAGTTCTATCCATTTATGTTATTTCTATTTGTAGGGCACCTGATTGGTTATTACCACCCAATGGGTGATAGAGCAGTATTATGGCTATTTATTGCCAGGATCTTGTAAGAACTGTTCTCTATGTTGAAATTAATCTGCGATTATACATGTTCTTCCTTAAGTTAGGAGAGTAGGTTATTGTAGTCATTTAATCTGTCGTTCGTTTCATGACAATTGGTATCATCCAGTTTAAATCCTGATTCCATTAGTGATGATCGGAGAAGTAGAGAAAAATTCTACAGTAAAGGATGCTGCAACCCAGTTGCAGTTTCATTCAGATTGATTACAGACTTTGGAAGATTCGGTTAAGACCCTCGCTTCTGAATTCTGTTCTCTATCTGCTGAGATGATTCCTGTCAAGGAATCTCTATCCACTATCGCCTTGTTTTGTCAACGATTTGGCATTACAATCTCTAAGTCGGCACCAGATCCACAGTCTTCTATTCATGTTGTTGTCCCTCCTGATCTTCAGACTCTAATTTCACGATCTGGTAATTTTATTCGCCACCCTAAGATTGATTTTCATCGATTTGATGGTAGTAATCCTAGAGGTTGGATTCGAATATGTGAGAGATATTTCCAATTGAATAATGTTGATGATAGATATAAAGTGGACTTAGCTTCAATTCATTTTGATGGTCGAGCTGATTCCTGGTTTTTAGATTATCAAGAAGGTAAACCTATTCTAGAATAGTCTAAATTTTCTTATGATATTTGTTGTCGCTTTGAAGATGTAGCTACTGATAACTATGTAGGTAGTTTTAACAAATTGTCTTAGATAAAAACTGTTGAGGAGTATTTTGATAGATATGAATCTTTAAAAGATTTGATGAAATCTCATAACCCAAGTTTATCTGAAGACTATTACACAATGAATTTCATCAGTGGTCTTAAAGAGGAGATTCGCAACCCTGTCCAAATGTTCAAACCCTCTACTGACACAGATGCCTTATATTTATCTAGAATGCAACAAGACTCTATCGATTTTTAATCTAAACGATTTCGACCATTCTCTAGACCGTTTCAACCTTCAACTACATCTTACTATCCATCTTCCCCATCTATCAGACCTGTTTTATCGCCAATTACTACTCCTCCCAAACCACTTTTTTCTAATTCTAAACCATTTGTTACTCTCCTACCAACACCCACTAAATTGGAACCAACTATTCCTCCTATTAAACGACTTACCTATGCTCAGATGAAGGTCAGACGTGATAAGGGATTATGTTACAACTGTGATGAATTCTATAAACAAGGTCATATATGCAAGACTCAGCAGTTGTTTATGTTGGTTGCTTCGAAGGATACTGGCTATCCATCATCTGGAGAATAGTTGGAGGATGATGTTGCTTCTCCTTCTTCGTCTATCGATTCTCCTATGGAGATTTCCCTCCATGCCTTAACATGTTTGGTCACTCCGGCTAATTCGGGTACCTGATCGCCTTCAGTCATAGGATATTTTCATTCTTATCGATACTGGCAATACCCACAGTTTTGTGGATGCAAAGTTGGCTGAGCAGCTACAACTCACTGTTGCACTTACTGGTCACATGCTAGTGATATTAGCTAATGGAGATACTACAATCAACAAGGATATTTGTCCTCAACTATCATGGAATATGCAGGGATTCGAATTTTTGGGTGATCTACGCATTTTACCACTAGGAGGATGCGACATGGTTCTTGGAGTAGATTGGCTGAAACAACTTGGTGATGTGATGTTGTGTTCAACCTAGCTGAGCTCCGAGTTTTCTTCTTTCACCACAGTTAGCACATAACTCTTCAAGGGAGTTCTTCTTTACCCACTTGCAATATGATTAGTGGTAATACATTTCTGAAGTTTCTTAAGGACAACACACCCACCTTTATTGGTCAATTTTTCTCCATCTCAGTTATCCCTTTAGAACCAATCCCTGCTAACATCTCTGCAGTAGTAGAGCCATTCTCTGATGTTTTTACTACTCCTACATATTTACCACCTCAGAGAGCATTGGATCATCAAATACCCTTAAATCCTAACTCTGAACATATATCTCAGAGACCTTATAGATGTCCCAATTTGCAGAAAGTAGTAGCGGAACAATTGATTCAAGAGATGCTTGATGCTGGCTTTATCCAAGAGAGTCACAACCCTTTCGCCTCTCCCATATTGTTAATCAAGAAGAAGGATGGTTCTTGGCGCTTTTGCGTGGATTACAAGAAATTAAATGACATGAAAATCAAAGATAAGTTTCATATTCCATTAATAGATGATTTGTTAGATGAACTAAATGGCGCCATCATTTTTTCCAAAATTGACTTGAAACCAGGTTACTATCAAATCTTAATGAACTTAGATGAAATTCATAAAATTGCTTTTAGAACCCATCAAGGGCATTATGAATTCAAAGTTATGCCATTTGGCTTATCTAATGCTCCTGCCACTTTTCAGTCATTGATGAATACTATTTTCAAGCCATTTTTAAGGAAGTTCATCCTTGTATTTTTTGATGATATCTTGATTTATAGTAATTCACTTTAAGAGCATGTGGTCCATCTATCTCAAACACTCACTTTGTTAACACAACACTCCTTATTTGCAAACAAGAACAAGTGTTGCTTTGCTCAACCAAGACTATCCTATTTGGTCCATTTGATCACTTCTGAAGTTGTTGCTGCTGATCCTGACAAGATTACAACCATGCAGAATTGGCCTCAACCAGCTACACTCAAGCAACTCAGGTTTTTTTTGGGTTTGACTGGTTACTACAGAAGGTTTATTAAAGGTTATAGAAATATAAGCAAGCCTTTGAATGATATGCTTAAGAAGGATTATTTTTCTTGGTCACCATTAGTCTTACAAGCTTTCTTAGCTCTCAAAGATGCTATGACAACTGCCCCAGTTCTGGCCCTGCCTGTTTTTTCTCAACTATTTATTTTGGAGACTGATGCATATTCTACAGGGGTGGGTACAGATTTGATATAAGCAGACAAGCCAATAGATTTTTATAGTAATCCTTTGAGTCCACAAGCTTTGGCATTATCCACATATGAAAAAGAACTACTCGCCATTGTCATGGCAGTCATAAATGGAAGAATTATTTGTATCAACATCAGTTCATTATTCATACTGACCATCAGAGTCTGAAATATTTCATGGAACAAAGAATCACTATTGTACTGCAACAGAAATGGCTAATGAAATTACTAGGCCTGGATTATATCATTAAATACAAAAAAGGGCTTGGAAACAAAGAAGCTGATGCTTTATCAAGATTCCTCATTCTACCTCAACATGCCAGTCATTGTTAGTAGCACAACCACAGTGGACTCAAGAGATTATCTCTAGATACACTAAAGATGTTCATGCTCTGTAGCTTATATCTCAACTTCTCATATCTCCATCTGACTCCCCATATTCATTGAAACAAGGTGTTTTGAGGTAAAAAACTAGATTATATGTTGGTTATGGTGCACACATTAGGAGCCAGATCATGCACTCTGTATACTCATCAACTGTGGGAGGCCACTCTGCATGATGGGTACTTACAACAGAGCTAAGACTTACTTTTATTGGACCAAGATGAAGGATGACATCTTCCAGTTTGTTGTTGAGTGTGATGTCTACCAATGTCACAAGCATGAACTTTCTTCTCCTGCTGGACTTCTGCAACCTCTTCCTATCCCAGACACATCATGGCAGCACATCTCTATGGACTTCATTGAAGGCCTACCCATGTCTTTTAGAAAGAATGTCATCTTGGTGGTGGTTGACAGACTGACTAAATACAGACATTTCATTTCCTTGAGCCATCCCTTCACTGCAATCTCTATAGCCAAGGAATTTATGCACCACATCTTAAAATTGCATGGCCTGCCAACTTCCATTGTTTCAGACAGAGATAAGGTATTTCTCAGCACTTTTTGGCATCACTTTTTTAAATCCTTGGGCACTTATTTGAACCTTAGCACCTCTTACCATCCTCAAACTGATGGATAGACTGAGAGAACTAATGCTTGTCTAGAACAATATTTAAGATGCATGACTAATTCTTCTCCTAAGTTGCTCTCAATTGGTTGGCCTTGGCTGAGTGTTGGTTCAACACTAACTACCACACAAGCCTCAAAATGACCCCATTTCAGGCCTTATATGGTTATACACCACCACATCTGGCATTTCCTGTCCAAGCCACTACTTCAGTTGCTGCAGTGCAGGACTATTTGTTAGCAAGGGATCACATGCTTAAACTTTTAAAGGAAGATTTTGACAAAGGCTCAACATAGGATGAAGCAGTTTGCAGATGCTCATAGAACTGACAGGTCCTTTTCAGTTGGTGATTTCGTGTTCTTAAATCTACAACCATACATGCAGTCATTTGTAGCTTTAAGGACTAATCTGAAGCTTTTTGCAAGATATTTTGGGCCATTTGAAGTTTTACAAAGAATTAGTGATGTGGATTATAAACTCCGACTGCAAGTGGATTCTAGGATACTGTTAGAGCATTGCTCGGACGAACTCGTATGCGTTGCTATCTCAAGTATGTTTGTCAATGTTAGTGATCAAAACTATAAGTCTTGATTTCTAGTCCATTATAGCTAAGTCTCGGACTAGGATAAAAAGTGTAGTTGAGCTCAAGGACTTCATGGCGATTCATCATACAAGTAGAAGAACTACTCAAGGAACCGGCGGAACTTCTCGACAAAAAGGTATGTGAAGACTTGAACTTGTATATCACTCAAAAGTCTATCTACTTTATCTCCTACTCTTTGAGACAAGAAGTCGTATGATATATATATAGACTTGGATTATACACATTTGGTATTTCGAGCCGAGTATACCTCGCCTATCTATATCTCGAAATATATGTTGGTAAGCTTTTCGCTTCGATCAAGTTTATCTTTACCATGTGACGAAATTCATGATATGTTTCAATCATCTTGAAAATTGCTTTGACGAGAAATGGTGTAACAACTAAATAACGTCCTCTAAGAATGTTTCAATGATTGAAATGAAAGTTTAGATTACATAACCAACGGTGGACATAAGCATTGTTGTGGAAACACATTTATGTATTAGTCCTATTCATTGAACCAAAGTTTGAGAACTTTGTTGATCAAGAGAACCGGAAGAATGGCGTGAGCCAAGTCCGCAAACTCAGTCCACGAACTGTCGAAGTTCTCAAACCCGTGAATTTATGCTGGAGTTGACAAACTACTTGCGTGAAGCTAAGTCCGTGAACCGGCGAAGTTCTCATACCCGAGAATTTCAGCTGGAGTTTGTAAACTCTACCCGGTAACTTAAGTCCTCGAACCTAGTCTGCGAACTTGAGAAGGTTACACATCTGAATATGATTTCTGAACTTAAACTTAAAAATACTAAGGAATGCAGTTTGAAAACCGTATCTATAAAAGTTCATGAACCGATTCAAGTGAATCAAATCATCTTTGCTTCAATTGTGTCTTGTATAGTACATAAAATTTCCTTGCAATTGAACAACTCTCTAACTAGTTCATTTGAAGTCGTTTGAACTAGTTATGGTGAAGAAGAACATGGTTGATATGAAATGCTCATATGGTTAACCTTTTGGTTAACTATTGTTGAACCAACAAGTGCATACGTTTGGGTACGGTTAACAAACCTAGAAGCGTGCATTGTCAAGTGTGTGTAACAAGCTAAGTTTTCGATCTAACGGTTGAGAAATATTAGCTTGAATCTAAATCAGGTTTTCATCTAACGGTGAATTTTGAATGATTTGTTACTAAGCTAACATTGATTGCAAACCCTGATTTGAAAGACTATATAAAGGAGACATCTAGTATTGTGCAAAACTAATCCCACACCTTACGTGTGATACTAGTTTGCGTGCTAGAGTCGATTCTCCTTTAACCTTTGGTTTTCTTCTTCTAAAACTAGGTTATCGACTTAAAGACTTCATTGGGATTGTGAAGCCAGACTGATACTACTTTTATCGTAGTTGTGTGATCTGATCTTGCATCTTCTATCGTACGAGTACAATCAGATTGATTGGATTGAGATTGATATCTCCGATAGGCAAGATACAAAAAGTAATCACAAACATCTTCGTCTCATTGTTTGTGATTCCGCAACATCTTGTTTCACTACCATACAATTAAGATTGTTGTGAGGTGATTGATAACTCTAGGTTGTTCTTTGGGAATATAAGACCAGATTATCAATTGGTTCCTGTTCACCTTGATTATAATCAAAATACGGAACAAAACCTTTAGGGTTTATCTGCGGGAGACAGATTGATCCTTTGATAAACTTGTCTGTGTGAGACAAATTTTTTTATTATCAAAACCTGCGATTTTGAGTCGTAGCAACTCTTAGTTGTGGGTGAGATCAGCTAAGGGAATCAAGTGCGCAATATCATGCTGGGATCAGAGGTGTAGGAGCATAATTGTACCTTGGATCAGTGGGAGATTGATTGGGGTTCAACTACAGTCCAGTCCGAAGTTAGCTTGGAGTAGGCTAGTGTCTGTAGCGGCTTAATACAATGTGTATTCAATCTGGACTAGGTCCCGGGGTTTTTCTGCATTAGCGGTTTCCTCGTTAAAAAAATTTCTTGTGTCTGTGTTATTTCAATTTCCGCATTATATTGTTTTATCTTTATAATTGAAATAATACAGGTTGTGCGTTTGAATCAATCAATTGGAAATCCGACCTTTGGTGGTTGATTGATATTGATTGATCCTTGGATATTGGTCTTTGGTACCATCCAAGTTATTCCTTGGATTTGATTAGAACTCGCAGTTCCTTCTTGAGTAAATCAAATCAAGAGAGAGATATAAACTCGTTGATGTACTTTTAATTGATTGAGTCTTGTTGATTCTCTTAAAACTATAATCGAGTTTGTCCATACAGATTGCTATGCTAAATATTGGGTGGTTTTGTTAGACCCCCGCTTTTTCTATTGGTATCAGAGTAGGCAAACACGTTTAAGACCTTACAAGTCTTTGTTTGTAGCGATCTGACTCTATGGACAAGAGTAATGCTCTGATAAACGCGTCGCCAGAAATAAAAGTTCTATCTCGTCTAACTTTATTAAAGAGAAGGGTTCTACAATCTCGATAGATGAATCTTATGTACTGACGAGACAGACTAACACTGACATGTGTACTTCCTATTACCCTTCAAATGTAAGCCTCTCCATTAATGAACGGTAATCAGTTGAAGAGAGTGAATTGATTCTAAATCTTGTTAGAATCCAAGCTGATAGATTCAATCGGTTGAAGCACCATGCCAATGTTCTACTTGGTGTAATAAGAGATTTCAAACTGTAGATGGGGAAAAACGATTTGCTGGCTTTTATGGAATTGAGGAGATGACCGTGCGGAGGAGAATCCTTGAACCGATCAAATGCTCAACCTCACACAGATGCACTGCAAGAAGGGAGTGCTTTAAGTTCGAGAGATCAATCTGTAGGACTCCGGCCTAAACCAAGACAATGGCCGTTCCAGAGTCAATTCGGTCAGAAGAGAGGATGGGTTGATCTGTAAGAGGAAAGATGAGAAATGTGTGAGATCAATGGTTATCGAGATTATAGGTGTTTTGTGTATTATGCGTAAGAAAGTTCTGAATGATTGAATTTACTCAGTTGAGAGTGATTGCTCAGGCGATGAGTTTGTGTAGACGAAAGATTGTCTGTGTGAACTTGCCGATAAATTCTTGTCATGTTTCAATCAGGATTCAGAGACTTATTTATATTGCTGAATTGAAAACACCATGATCCCATGAAGTGTAACAGTTGCTGAAGTCAAAGAGTGGGAAGTGGAAAATCGTGTTGAAACCAGTTTCTCATCGTGAGGAGAATTGGTTAACTTTACACCCACTAGTTTGCTAACTCCACAAACTGATTGCAAGACTTGCTCACATCCTCATCGTGTGAATGAACACACGTGCCGTAGAGCGCCAGACCAAAATCCTAGTTAATATCCTCCCATGTGACATGATTTATGTCTCGTGAATGTGGAGTCTCCAAGGCAGACGTGTATTTAGTTAGTCAGTTGCTGACTTTATGGGACGATGAGTCCTTATATTGTTGAGTTGAACATAATTTGCAAATATTCTGAGACTCATGAATTGAACATGTCTGCTGAGACAAAAAATATCATTGTCGAATAAATGTTGATAACCTGAGCAAACTGTGCTGCTGAATCGTTGAGTATTGACAGTTGAACCAATATTCCTTAGTCTGAGCAAATGTTGCTCATCTGATGAATTGATGAATTGTTGAATATTGATAGTTGAACCAATATTCTTTGGTGTGAGAAAATGTTGCTAGTCTGAGCAAATATTTCTCATCTGAGCAAATGTTGCTCATATGATGAATTATTGAATATTGATAGTTGAACCAATATTCCTTGGTGTGAGCAAATGTTGCTCATCTGAGAAAATGTTGCTCATTTGAGAATCATTGGTAACAGGACCAAGATAAATATTAATTTAAAATACTTGCAGTTGATCCGAGTATAATTAATTAGGGTATTGATCAACATAAAAGTTATTAGTGTTTGAATCTACTCAGAATTACGTTTTTGCAGAGCTCTGGATTCGAAACCCTAATTTCGATCAAGTGTTGATCAATTGATGATTTATTGAAAAGCATTCACAGAGTGATGGAGGGACCGGCTACACGAGATGATGAGTCGACCATGTAACGCCCAGATGCTCAAGTGATCAAAATACCAAAGTCTCTGAAGACCAGTTGGTGAAAGGATGATTAAATGCTGGTTTAATCATTTATTAAAATAATGCTCATGTGAGCATTAGGTAGTAAAACCTAATTGTAAAGAGATGAGGGACCGACCAAGAGGGCATGAGACCGGCCCTTGGTGGTTGTGGGACCAACTGATGGTCGTCTGAGCAAACTCCCAGTTGTTTGAGAAGAGTTTGGACCCAATATAAGCAATTGAGCAAATTAGGTTAAAACTATTAAAACATGTGGGACCGGCTATTTGCAAACCTTAGGTCCAGCCTTGGTCGGTAAAGGAGACATGACCATGTAACCATAATATTCGTGTCTCAGTCCTGAGAATTTCGATATTTTTCGATGCGCGTTTGAGCAACATTTTGAGAAAATATGAAGGACTCAGGGTTTTGCTAAAACTGGGGAATCTTCATGAGATGATGAAAAATAATTAATAAAATAGGGGATTTGCAAGGTGCGGGACCGGCCACGGCTAGGGCATGACTGACCATCTAGCAAGCTCGGTCCCGCAACACCTTTCCCAATTTTATGTAATTTTATGTATTTTTCCCTGATGTGAGGGAAATACCATGAAACTGAAGAATTTCATGAGATTAAGGATTTTCCATGAGATTAGGGAAACGATAATAATAATAAAATAGGGAGTAATGAAGTGTGGGACCGTCCACGGCCAAGGCATGGTCCCAAGGCACTCTTCCCAATTTTATAATATTTTTCATGATTTTAGGGAAATATCATAAAATCAAGAGGTTTGTTGAAACCAAGGATTTTGTTGAAATAAGAGAGTTTCCATGAGATGAGGGAAACATAAAAAATAATAATCATAAAATAAGGGGCGTGTGGGATCGGCTAGAGCATGACCGGCCGGCTAGGGCCCGATCCCACGAGTTTCTTTAATTTTACATTATTTTCATGACTTGAGGGAAATTTCATGAATTCAAGGAATTTTCATGGGATGAGGAAAATAATAATAAAATAACAAGGAGTCACGAGGTGTCGGACCGGCCACGACTAGGGCATGGTCGGCCGACTAGTAAGCCCGGTCTCACGATATCTTTCCTAATTTATTATTATTTGATACGAGGAAACACCATGAGACTGGGGAGTTTCCTTGAGACGAAGGAGATTTGCTCAAATGAAGGGATTTTCATATGATCAGGGAAAATAATAAAAATCTGATAAAATATAAAATTGGATGTGGGACTGGCCAAGGCACGACTTGCCGGCCGGTGGGCCCAGTCCCCCAGCGTCTTGACTAATATTTTATTATTTTCTTCCTATTTTGGTTCATCATTCCTTCGTGTTTTAGAATGCTCGTTTGCGCATTCAGGTGCTCGTTTGTGCATTATTGTTGAGTGCACTTGCACCATTTTGGTCAGGGCTTACTCGAGAGCTGCTCAGATGCCTGTTCTTCGAATATTTATTACTAACCCGTGGAATTCTGCTGGGAAGAACCACAAATTGAAGTGATGAAATATTACAAAGAATCGTAGAATATTGTTAAATATTCAGTTAACGATTATAGATAATTAACTGATGGCTCTATACTAGCAGGCATGCTGTCTAGGAGCATTAATTATCTGAGAGTTGAGAGATATGAGCTTGTTGAAACATCATATCTCTTTCATATAGTCAGGGAAAACCTTGTTGTGTCCTGAAGACGTTATTGCTCTATACTAGCAGGCAAGCTGTCTAGGAGCCGTCCAATCATTAATATTTTA
The DNA here is from genome assembly GCF_003573695.1 of Papaver somniferum. NCBI lineage: Eukaryota > Viridiplantae > Streptophyta > Magnoliopsida > Ranunculales > Papaveraceae > Papaver > Papaver somniferum. Next base: position 5,616,401 of record NW_020624820.1, on the reverse strand, counting down.
TACACATGTCTTTTATATAGTCAGGGAAAACATTGTTACATCATGAAGACGTTATCGCTCTATACTAGCAGGCAAGATGTCTAGGAGAGATACAATCGTTCGATTCCATATAAAAGTGATTACTGATATTGCTCAGTATTTATGGAATGTGTCGTTGCCTCAGCTGAGAGACTACACATCTACATATACTCTGAGAGACAACCTTCTCGGTCAGAGATTTCTTGGCATGAGATTTCATGCTTCAATGAGAGACATGAGCCTCAATACTCATCTGATTGCCGGATCAGGAGCATGTATAATTATGGTTTTACAATTTTAACCCTTGTCGAAAATCCACCATCTACACAAACCCAAAGGTAATACTGAATTTCATTCTTCGTGTACGTATCTTGAAGCTAGCCTTAGAAGAGATGCCTTGGAAATTGACCATCGCTTGAGTAAGCTCTCTATTCAAGGATGCTCAAAGAAATCTAATATGCCAAATAATTTTGACACAACTAAAGATGGTACATGCTCAGAAGTAAAAACGAAATCCCCTTCTAGTAAAACGGATGTGCCTGAAGTCACCACCACTCAAGGATATTGCACATCAAATGGAGGGAAGAAATCTTCTAACGATGATATTAAGACTGTACTATCTAATCATTCTGATGATCAGAAAGTTTGTCTTGTCGTGAGACAAAGAGTTCCGTTAAACGAAAGGGAACCTCTAGGTTGAATAAAAACTCCTTGGTTCAACTTCAACACACCTTAGATTTAATTCTTAAAGGTGTAACTGACATTCGTATGACTAGACCAATTGGTTTTCATACCTACCCTGTGTATGTTACCAGGAAAGTCAGTTCAATGAGTTCTTTGAACACTCAAGAAAAAAAAAGACGTCTTAATAAACATTGTCTAAAGGAAGATCGTCTCGTGGTATCTGGAAATAACGCTGCTCCTGTTGAGAAAGGAAGTTCAGAAGAAAGAAGAAAAATTGATGAAATGAGAGATAATATGAAAAAGATAATTGAAGGGTATAAAGAATTCGTCAACAGGTTGTCTTCCTCCTCAAACCAAAATTCTTCTGGTAAGAACTCAAACTGTGTCTCGTATTTTGATGACAGTAAGTTTTATGATAATTTCTCACATAAAAAGGAGTCCCTCTCTAGATTCAGGAGGAAAAAGAGACTTGACCATAAACAAAAATCTCTTGATGAGATCGTGGACCATACTTGTGCTAATTAATCACAAGGTTTGAAGAGCTTACTCATAAAAACCCTGTTGAGTAAGATGTGTTAATAATCATGTATACTTTTGGCATCTGCGTCTGTTGAGTTGAGCTATCTTCTTATCGTTCATAGATAAACTATTTGCTATGATTAAGGTATTGTGGTGTCTAAATTTTCTTATTTTTTTCCTTTAGGAAGTCCTTGTTTAAGTCTTTTTTCTTGCTACAACTATGCTCAAAATTGCTTTCCTGAGTTATGGAATTTTTCGAGTCTTTTGTTGCAAAAGTCCCTTTTGGGCTTTATTTTTTTGGGGGTCATGTTGTACTCGAACGGATACCCGTGTTCTGGGATGAGTCAACTGTTTAAGAAAACCTTAGAATCCCTTCCCTAAGAGACCCTATATCAACCTATTGAGTTACGAAAGTCACGTATGCATACTCTAGGTTGGCTTATGGGTTGTCAAGAATGTCTTCTTCTTCATCTTGCTATGGTGGTTTTGCAAGAGGATTCCTTGACAAAGGTTGTGTTCTTGAGTCCAAGAAGAAAAGAACCCTTGTAGATGAAGATCATCCTAATGCTTCATGTTATTTTTCCTATGTTCATGAGGATGCTGAAAAGGATGATATGATCTCTGCTGAAGTTGTTCATGACTTTCTTAAGTACTTTGGGGAAGCAAAACAAGAGCTCATTGTTACTCTGAAAAATCTTAATGCATTGAAAACTGAGTTGGAAAAGGTTACTGCTGACCTTGGTCTCCTAAAGTCTTATATCAATGATCTTCGCAAAGAGAATCACCTCTCCGATGTTGCAAAGAATGTTGTTGATCACAAGCTCTAAGACCCTGTGTATCATGAGGATTTTGAACCGTCCATATGATCTTAGTTCGTGTTCGGAATAGCACTGGAGTCTGTTTTTTTTTAGCTTGTTTTATTTATGTTTCCTAGTATGTCTTCTTTTTGGCTTAGTTGGAAGAATAACTAGTGCTTTGAATAGCAATGATTGTGATTACACATAGCTATTATTTTTCATCTTCTTGTTCTTTTTTAGGTTTATTGGTATTAAATTCTAAAAATATTTGGAGGATGATGTTTTGTAGTATTAATCTTTATGATTTGATATATTGCAATTTGTTATGGGATATTGGTGTTTACGTCCGTGAACTATGTTTGTCCCATACTTTGTCAAAAGTAAAGTCGTTTGTGATTGGTATTCACATACTGGTAAAATAATGAATAGACTTTTGACAGATACAAAAGTTAAACCTATATTGTCAAACATTTGATGGAAGATAGGTTAAAATCTTTTGTTTTCAAGGATTATGTCTATTAATTGTCGTTATGAAAATAGTGATTAAAGATAGAATGAATAATTGTGTATTCCGCAGTATTGATGAGGCTCCGTAATGCATCTTATGTTGAGCACTATACAACCAAGTTGATTTATTAGCTTAGTTGGTGTTCCGTGAGATATGTTATGTCGAGCATATTGAACTAAAATAATCACCTTGTTTGGTTATTTATTTATTGCTCCGTAAGTTTTCTTATGTCGAGCAAAACAAATGACAATTAAATTGATTACTTTTGTGATTAGTTTAGTTGAGTATTTTCGTGTCTCCATAAGTTCTCTTATGTTGAGCATAATCAATTGAATTGATCATTTTTTCTGTTTAATTTGATTGCGTATTCCGATTAAATTAATCATGGGTTTACTTGTGATTAATTTGATTGAGTTTTTTGGATATAAAAATCATTCTTATGGTTTTGTTGTCCAATAAAAATCCTTCTTTTCTTTAGAAATTAAGGTCGTTCTTGTTGTTCCTTAGGGAATGACATCAAATGGGGGAGAGTTCTTTTGAACTTGTGCTTAATGGTCAATCTTGAGGGTTGTGCGGTTGTAGAATTTTAGAGGGGTTATCTTGTATCTTTAAACTCCTTGATGAATGCATTTAGCTTCGGCTTTATGATTGCATCTAAATTAGTTGGTATGTATTTTTTTTGATCCCGTTCTTGTACCTTTGCCAATTTTATTGACAAAAAGGGGGAGAATTAATATGGAGTTCATACTACAAATACATATGGTTTTCAGATCATTATGTAAGGGGGAGTGGTTTCCATGTGAGATGGAGTATTGACTAAAGGGGAGTGATACATATCACTATAGTATTATTGTTGAAGTTGTGATACAATTGAACTTTGACACTGTGTAATAATACTATGACACTGTATAACAATGATCGAGAACTACGTTTTCTCATTGTTATAGCTACGGATCTTCAACAACGGTGATGCTAAACTTACAACCTTTGGGATCATTGGAGTACTTGGAAGTGACGAATATTTCGAGGAATGTTGAAGATTAGACATGTGGAATAGGAGCTACTAAAGTTTCCTTATCTTTTTTATATTTCATATGTATTAATAGTTTTGTCACTAAAATTGACAAAGGGGGAGATTGTTAGAGCATTGATCGGTCGAACTCGCATGCGTTGCTATCTCAAGCATGTTTGTCAATGTTAGTGACCAAAACTATAAGTCTTGATTTCTAGTCTATTATAGCTAAGTCTTGGACTAGGATAGAAAGTGTAGTTGAGCTCAAGGAATTCATGGCGATTCATCATACAAGTAGATGAACTACTCAAGGAACCGGTGGACCTTCTCGACAAAAAGGTATGTGAATACTTGAACTTATCTATCACTCAAAAGTCTATCTACTCTATCTCCTACTCTTTGAGACAAGAAGTTGTATATTATATATATAGACTTGGTTTATATACATTTGGTATTTCGAGCCGAGTATACCTCGCCTATAGATATCTCGAAATATGTGTTGGTAAGCTTTTCGCTTCGATCAAGTTTATCTTTACCATGTGACGAAAGTCATGATATGTTTCAATCATCTTGAAAATTTCCTTGACGAGAAATGGTGTAACAACTGTATAACTTCCTCTAAGAATGTTTCAATGATTGAAATGAGAGTTTAGATTAGATAAACAATGGTGGACATAAGCATTGTTATGGAAACACATTTATGTATAAGTATTATTCCTTGAACCAAAGTTTGCGAACTTTTTTGATCAAGAGAACCGGATGAATGGCGTGAGCCAAGTCTGCGAACTGCCAAAGTTCTCAAACCCGAGAATTTCTGCTGGAGTTGACAAAATACTTGCGTGAAGCTAAGTCCGCGAACCGGCGAAGTTCTCATACCCGAGAATTTCTGCTGGAGTTTGTAAACTTTGCCCGGTACTAAAAACAGGTTAACGACTTAAAGACTTTATTGGGATTGTGAAGCCAGACCGATACTACTTTTATCGTAGTTGTGTGATCTGATCTTGCATCTTCTATCGTACGAATACAATCAGATTGATTGGCTTGAGATTGATATCTCCAATACGCAAGATATAAATAGTAATCACAAACATCTTCATCTCATTGTTTGTGATTCCGCAACATCTTGTTTCGCTACCATATGATTAAGATTGTTGTGAGGTAAATGATAACTCTAGGCTGTTCTTCGGGAATATAAGACCGGATTATCAATTGGTTCTTGTTCACCTTGATTATTATCAAAATACGGAACAAAATCTTTAGGGTTTATCTATGGGAGACAGATTGATCCTTTGATAGACTTGTCTATGTGAGACAGATTTGTTTATTGTCAAAGCCTGCGATTTTAGGTCGTAGCAACTCTTAGTTATATGTGAGATCAGCTAAGGGAATCAAGTGCGCAGTATCCTGCTGGGATCAGAGGCGTAGGATCATAATTGTACCTTGGATCAGTGGGAGATTTATTGGGGTTCAAGTACAGTCTACTCCGAAGTTAGCTTGGAGTAGGCTAGTGTCTGTAGCAGCTTAATACAATGTGTGTTCAATCTGGACTAGGTTCCGGGGGTTTTCTGCATTTGCGGTTTCCTCGTTAACAAAATTTATGGCGTCTGTGTTATTTCAATTTCCGTATTATATTGTTTTATCTTTATAATTGAAATAATACAGGTTGTGCATTTGAATCAATCAATTGGAAATCCGACCATTGGTTGTTGATTGATATTGATTGATCCTTGGATATTGGTCTTTGGTACCATCCAAGTTATTCCTTGGATTTGATTAGAACTCGCAGTTCCTGCTTGAGTAAATCAAATCAAGAGAGAGATATAAACTCGTTGATATACTTTTAATTGATTGAGTCTTGTTGATTCTCTTAAAAGTATATTCGAGTTTGTCCATACAGATTGCTAAGCGAAATATTGGATGGTGTTGTTAGACCCCCGCTTTTTCAGATACACCCTGTCTTCCATGTGTCCCAATTGGAGAAGAAGATTGGCCAACATGTTACTCCAGCTGCCAACTTGCCATTGGTAGATTCTTCTGGTGCTTTCATAGTACTGCTAGTAGCCGTCTTGGATTCCAGACATATTCACAGAGAAGACAACATTGTTTTACAGGTGCTCATTCAATATGATGGCTCACCACCTGAAGATGCAACTTGGGAGGAAGCCAATCATATTCGCTCTCATTTCCCTGATTTCATCCTTGAGGACAAGGATGTGCAGGGGGAGGTATTGTCATGTGACTAGAGAGTTTAAGAGTTGTTATTCTTGTTATGGGCATGTTATCCTTAATTAGCCCATTTAGATAGTTCTACCCATTTATGTTATTTCCATTTGTAGGGCACCTGATTGGTTATTACCACCCAATGGGTGATAGAGTCATATTGCGGCTATTTATTGCCAGGGTCTTGTAAGAACTGTTCTTCATGTTGAAATTAATCTGAGATTATACAGGATCTTCTTAAAGTTAGGAGAGTAGGTTATTGTAGTCATTGAATCTGCCGTTAATTTCATGACATACACCACCATGTGTCCAGTTAGGTCGATTTTTTTCTCTTAACCAAACTTTAGTTTGTAAGAGAAAAACGTTGAGTTCGGTCAAGTCGAATTTTTTTTTCTCCTAAGCGAACTTTTATTTGAAACTTACATGTTGAGTTCGGTTACGTCGCAATTTTCTTCCTAGCCGAACTTTTCTCTGAAAAGCTATATATTGAGTTCGTTTACGTCGCAATTTTTTCTCCTAACCGAACCTTTATATGAAAACCTATATATTGAGTTTACTTACGTCGCATTTTTTTCTCCTAACCAAACCCAATATTTCTGCTTATTGTAAACTGGAAAATGGTGGACTGGACTAAACCGAAAATTACTCAGTATACCTCATAATAAAAGTTCGGCTGTCTATCCCGGAAATCTAATAGCCGAACAAAGCAAAAAATCCATTAAAACTAAGTTCGGTTACCTATGACTTCAGAAACACTAGCCGAACTACATTTGCATATAAGCTCAACTACCTATTCTTTAGATCTTGTAGCCAAGCGTGTTTGACCTAGCCCGAATCCTGCTATAAAATTTCTCATTTTCAGGAAATTTTGGTTAATTCAAGCAAATAAAAATTAAATTTGAAGTATGCCCAATTAGTTTGAAGGATCGGATTAAAAAACAATTTTTTTCCAAAACTCTTATTCACGTTCTTCTCTTTCAATAATTTAATTTAAAAAAAATCTAACTTATTAATTTAATCTTAACTAAATATTGATTAACTTAACTTAATGATTCGACTAATCATTACACTAATTTAATTAAAAGGGGATCATTAGGATAAATATAAGGGGTATTTTAGTTTACTTCTAAATGATCTGGTCAAATAAAATCATGGTATTTATTGAATCGGACTAAGAGAGTGTTACACATCTAGCATCTTCCTGTAATATAGAGGTAATCGCAGGAGGAGCATTATCAAACCAAATCTAGCTTAAATTGTGAGTTCTGGATAATCTAGACAGCGTCAGTTGCTCTATTACATTATTTTGGCACATAAGAAAATTTCCAAGAGCTATTACTACTAAAATATAATTTAATATCCTTAATCAGGTTTGAAAGTCTCAAATCAATGGAAAAAACTTCTTTATTAACAACATCAACTATAACTTTACAGTCCAGTTCGAAGAGCACATTATCCAGCTTTAGTTCAGTAGCCCATTTCACAGCTTCCCAGAGTCCCAACCCTTATGCATGTTCCGCACTGCAAATATCCCTCAGGTGGATGCTCCTTGCTTCCTGGCTGTGATCTGCACAGTTATGAATAATCAGTCCAATGCCACCCATTTTAGAGATATCAAAGTACGAGTCATCACAATTCATAGTAAGCATATTACCATGAGGGGGATTCCAGTGTCTGTTTATCATGTTCACTTTGGGTAAATTAATCTGGTAAATCATGGTCCCCTTTAAAAATGGAGTGATGCCCAAAAAAATAATTGTTCATTGTTGTAGTAAAGATGTCCATGGTATGGATGACTACTCCTTAAGGCTAAGTGCATGGCACATTTCTTTATGTTGGACACATGTAGAACTAGTTCTTTGTTGCTAGACACATATAGCTCTTTATCTTGTCCTTGGTTACAAGTGTACTAACACAAGCTCCACCCCTCCTCTTGTATTTAAATGGAAGTAATGGAAATGAAAGACACACCTGATTTCTCTTCCTCTCTTTCATGCTTTGTCTCCTTTATGTTTTGTCTCTTATATTGTTTACCACCCTAATCACGTTAGCAGCACCTTGTCTAACCATTTGATTTTCAACCCTTCAAACACAAACCAAAAGAAAGTTGTTGTTATCATTCTCAAGACAAGTAGGATTTTTCCAAAAGAAGGTATAACTTAACCACTTTTTCTATTATCATGTACCTATTTACTATTATTGAAAGTGATATATTTGTCTCATATATCACATGAGATGATAATATTAGCTCCTACTCTTTATTTTAGTTACACAAAAAGCTAAAAGAAAATAGTCCAATTGATTTTTACTAGTTGTTTTTCAACTTGATAGTGATAGCTTATTTGTTTCTTTATGATCACATGCTTGTCCTCTAACTTGAAAGTGACATTTTTATCTATAGTTTAATTAATTAAAACCATGTGATACACAAAAGTATGGTTTGTTTTACTTACACAAAAAAAAAAAAACTCATCTGATTTTGTTTTAAACTCCCCATGTGATGTTGTACTTTCTCTTTCACATTTTGAAAATAAATAAATAAATACATGTATGACCATTGATAGATATCATATCATTCTACTTGTTAGAAAATATGGTATACCCATGATGCATATATATGTAAGTTAATTATTTTTTCTTTTAAACCATGAATATTCTAGTATTTTATTTTTATCAAATATTCATCATATATGTATGCATTCATGATGTTATCCCCACCAAATGTTATAATTTACCATACACTTTTTTTTTAGTATGTTATACTTTTTTTTTAGACCTTCCTCAAAATTATAAATTTTTGACATGGACCTTATACTTAGTATTATATCTTAATTTGATACTACTCATGCATGTCACAAATATTAACCAAAACCTATTTTATCCCGTAAACGGTTTGCTACTAAATATGCAAACAAATTGCGACTTAAATTCCAATAATTTTATATGCATATATAAATGATAAATGGGCATGTAGTTTATTTTTTTTAACAGACCTATTTTCAGTTGACTAATTTGTCAACCTTATTATCGAATTGTTTGCAATTTTTAAACCATAAGAAATTTGGTTTGCAAACAAAGTTCCCTTGTTAAAACCATAAAGAAGCTTGGTTAATCAATTTTTTGGACGGGGTTATGATCAGAGATCGGACTATATGACATATCCGTATTACCCACATAACCATAAAGAAATTTGGTCACGGGAAAATGATACCGGGATTTGTTGTGGACTCAGAAGGACTTGAGCACCATATTAATGTCCTTTATTTTATCTATATACATGGACCCAATTCGACCAGAATTCGAACTTTTGGACTCAGCAGGACTTGAGTACCACCGTTGGGTATCTGATGTGGAAACCACTTTCGTGGCAAAGGACTTCACCTCCACTATCAATTCGTCTGCCGACGCTGCTCCGGAAACTGAGAAAGACAAAGCTAATGCTCTTATGTTCCTCAAGAGGCATATCGATCCTAACCTTCGTTGGGGTTATCATCACTTGAAAACGACAAAAGAGCTATGGGATGCTCTAGATAGCCGTTTTGGGAACATTCATGATTCCTTAATACCACAATTAAACGTCCTATGGAACGAAATCCTCTTCTTCGATTATGTGAAAGTGAATGATTTCCATAAAGACATGCTCCAAATTCAGGCACGTATGGACTTTTGTGGAAAGAAACTTACTGATGAGAAAATGATTCATAAAACCCTATCGACCTTTCCCACCTCGTCCATGATACTAGCGAACCAGTACCGTTTAGAGGTTGACAACAAGTGAATCACCACATTCAGTAGGTTGATAAACTTACTGCAAGTGCCGAAAGGCACAATGAGATTCTTGTCAATAACAATGCCAGAGCTGTCGGGAAAAAGAAAGTTCCCGAAGCTAACCATGTCAAGTCCATAAGGGAAAGAACCCCAAAGGAAAAAGGGCTCGAAATTCTGATTCACATCCCCATGATCCATACCCACGTGGAGATAACACCTCTCGTGGAAGAGGACGTAAGGGACATAATCGAGGTCGAGGACGTAAAGGTCACTCTAATGTTTGGCACAGAGAAAGAACGTCTGGCCATAGTGGCGGTGATCCTAAGTTCGAGAAAACACCTAAAAATCCCAATAACAAAAAGGCCGCAGACGAAAGTGCGCCTTGTTTTAGGTGTGGAATCACCGGACATTGGTACAAGCATTGCAAGGCTAATGCCAATGTAGCTGCGATCTACAAAAAGTACCGGGAAACTCTCGAACAAGAGGCTCACTATATAGAAGAAAATGATGTGACCCTTGACGTCAACTTCACAATTTCAGACTTCCTAGGAAATGAGGACTTTCCCCGACCATGGATGTGCCTGATTTTTCTTGGCCCTAAGAATTTAGTTTCTCGTTTTATGGCTTGCTAGACTCTGTCTTCCTTTAAATGCTTTAAAGTTTTTATGTTATCTTAGACTATCGTTTGTTTAATAGTTTGAGTAGATTTTACTGTTGCTGAACATGTTCTTACCATCTTTATGTTGTGTGTATGAATTATCTATAAGTACTTATTTTCTATTATGTTCTATAGAATTTTACTTTGTTGATAATCTGTTGTTTAGCATGTAAATTAGAATGGAAAGGACGCCATTCTAGTAGAACAAAATTCTCTAAAGGAAGTGAGATAAATTGTTCATTTTTTCTTTGTTTGTAACATTCCTGCCTAATGTACTTGTAGGAATGTCTCCAGGAGAAATTGAATTTTTAGTTGATAGTGCAACCACCCACACTATCCTAAGAAATAGACAATTATTTGTCGATTTTACTCCTTATAATACATTTGTGACTACGATGATTGGATTATCGCAAGTAATAATTGGGCAAGGTACTGCTCAATTCTTGTTGCCAAACAGACCAATGATTAAAGTCACAGAAGCTCTATATGCACCAAGAGCTCACCGCATTTTGTTGAGTTTCAAGGATATCCGTGCAAATGGTTATCACGAGGAAACTCACTGTGAAAATGGAATTGAGTACATATATGTGACCTCTAGTGAATGCGGAAGGAAGCGCATCTTAGAGAAACTAATGAGTCACTCTAGTGGATTGTATATCATCACTATTAGGATTATCGAATCCCATGTGGTTGTCAACGATGAACTGTTGGCCAGTGACTTATATAAGCTTTGGCACGATCGACTAGGGCAACCAGGTCGTGATATGATGATCCGTGTTTTGAAGAACTCACACGGACATCCTTTCTTTCGAATGAAAAAGAAAATGAGGCAAAATATTATTACAATGCAGAGTAACAATGTGCATTCTAAATTAAATCATGCACGTTTTATTCCTTTTAAAGTAAGAGAAGCGCAACCTTCGTCTTCAAAAGTAATTATAGCGCACCCACTGTCTCATTCTTCTCCGTTGTCCTTATCGAAGGCACATCGCTCATTCTGCAAAGCTTGTTCTTTGGAAAAGACAAGATCGAGACCATCCAATGCAAAAGATACCAAACAAAATGTTCCATTTTTACAAAGAATACAAGGTGATATTTTTGGACCTATACATCCAGAATGCGGACCATTTAGGTATTTTGTGGTTCTGCTTGATGCTTCGACCCGTTGGTCACACGTTGCATTGTTGTCCACAAGAAATACTGAATTTGCAAAGCTCTTGGCACAAATTATACGATTAAGGGCTCACCACCCCGATTATCCAATCAAGTCTATCAGACTTGATAAATCTGGAGAATTTACATCTAAAGGATTTGATAATTTCTGTATGTCTAATGGAATTGACGTAGAGCATCCCGTACCCCATGTACACACTCAAAATGGTCTCGCAAAAGCTATCATCAAAAGGTTACAGACGATACCTAGGGCATTGGTTATGCGTTCCAACCTTCCTATTACTGCCTGGGGGTACGCCATATTGCATGCAACATTACTTATTCGCTTTAGACCCACTGTTAGCCAACCATTTTCTGCGTACCAGTTGGTAACTGGATATGAGCCTGATATTTCACATTTACGCATATTTGGTTGTGTCGTATACATGCCTATTACGCCCCCACAACGTACTAAGATGGGTCCACAAAGACGAGTAGGTATTTATGTTGGATACGAATCCCCAACAATTATCCGCTACTTAGAACCTTTGACAGGCGATCTCTTTACCGCTAGATTTACGGATTGTCACTTTGATGAGACAACCTTCGCGGTCGTTAGGGGGAGGTATGGAAAAGGACCTCCAAAGGGAACGACATGAATTATCGTGGTGTGTTCTCACATTGTCTCATCTTGATCCCCGCACTCCACAATGCGAAGGTGAAGTGAAAAGAATTATCGATCTTCAGAATGTGGCAAATTCAATGCCTGATGCATTTACTGATATCGCTAAAGTGACGAGATCACATATACCAGCTGCAAACGTGCTTGCAAGGTTGGAAGTTCCCGAAAAGGAAAGAGGTACCATAAATATAGGTACCAAGGCTGCACTTGGTGGAAGTGTAGTTGAGGTCGTGGCCCCCAAAAGGAAGAGAGGGAGACCACTTGGTTCGATCGATACTCGTCCAAGGAAGAAAAGGGCGAGTAAGGCACAAACTGATCCATATATCATCAATACATATAATTAATCTCATGATATTTTCTCTGATTACAGTTATGTCCATGAATCATTACTGGGGGACGCCCCGAAGTTTGAATTGATTCCATAGAACAAAGAAATCTCTATGGATTGTGAAAGTGAATATGTGTTGATGGAAAGATCCTCCACGCAGATTGATGATATATTCACATATATTGTTGCTCGAGAGATTATCGAGCACGATGATATCGAACCACGCTCTATTGCAGAATGCCAAAAGAGAGCAGATTGGCCTCAATGGAGAGATGCAATCCGGGATGAACTAGATTCACTGGCAAAAAGACAGGTATTTGGTGCGGTAGTGCTAACCCCACTAGGTGTAAAGCATGTAGGACATAAATGGGTATTTGTCAGAAAGCGCAATGAGAAGAACGAAGTCTTAATATATAAGGCTCGCCTTATGGCGCAAGGTTTCTCACAACGCCCTGGGATTGATTATGAAGAAGTACTCTCCTGTAATGGACGTCATAACGTTCCGTTACTTAGTCAGCTTAGTAGTTTCAGAAGGACTTGAAATGCAACTTATGAATGTGGTTACCGCATATCTCTACGGGGATCTTGATACACAGATATTCATGAAAGTTCAAGATGGACTTCCATTGCCCAAATCAAGTAACTATAAACCACGGAGTGCGTTTGCAATTCAGTTGAAACGCTCACTTTACGGATTAAAGCAATCCGGGCGGATGTGATATACCCGTCTAAGTGATTATTTGATTGGGAAGGGATATACAAATAATGAATTGTTCCCCTGCGTGTTTATAAAGAAAACAAGTTCCGGATTTGATACTATAGTTGTCTATGTTGACGACATGAACATAGTAGGTACTCTTGATGAAATAAGAGAAACCGAAAGTTATTTGAAATCCGAATTTGAGATGAAAGATCTTGGGAAAAGTCGAATGTGTCTAGGACTTGAACTAGAACATCGAGCTTTTGGAATATTAATCCACCAGTCTGCATATGACCATAAGATACTCAAGCAATTTAATATGGACAAAGTGCACCCTGCTAGCACTCCCATGGTTGGTCGAACTTTAGATGTACATAAAGATCCATTTCGCCCAAAGGAAGATGGCGAATATTTATTGGGAGCTGAAAAGGTATATAATGCGCATAGGCGCATTATTAGATTCTGCTATTTTTGGTTATTTCTAATCAACACACCCAAATTTACCAAAAATCGCAGGATCAGTTTTTACCCTCAAATAAGCGTGTCGAAAAGGACCAACCTTTGGAGATAGTTGATGACATTAGTGTAGTTGACTCAAATCTTGAAAGGTACAATAATGCGCAGTAGGCGCATTATTAGAAGATGTACAATAGGCGTATTATTCTTATGTTATTTCTAAGTACAACAGGCGCATTATTGTACTTAGCACAATGTACTCGACCAGATATCTCATTCTCAGTGAATTTGTTAGATAGATATAGCTCAGCGCCAACGCAGCGTCATTGGAATGGTATAAAGAATATCTTTAGATACCTAAAGGGAACCATTGACTTGGGTTTGTTTTATCCCTACGAAGACGAAAAGAGAGATGCAAATGTAATTGCAACTCCTTACACCAAGACCCCAAATAATGTTTTGGTTGGTTTTGCTGATGTTGGGTACCTCTCAGACCCACACAAAGGTCGATCACAAACTGGATATGTGTTCACTATCGGGAATACAACGATATCCTGGAAATCGACCAAGCAAACCCTTGTGGCTACCTCCACGAACCACTCTGAGATCATTGCCCTACATGAGGCAGTTCGTGAGTGTATATGGTTAAGGTTTATCATTACACATATTCGAGGGACGTGTGGTCTAAGTTCTACCACAGAAGAGCCAACTTGCATTTATGAAGATAATGAAGCTTGCATCGAACAGATGAGCAAGGGTATATCAAGGGTGATAATAAGAAACATATATCACTAAAGTTCTCTTACAATCAGCAACAACAATGTCCTCTAAACATTCAGGTCAGTAAAGTAAAATCTGACGAAAATGTGGCAGACTTATTTACTAAGTCATTACCTAAGGCCACATTTGAAAAACATATCAGAAGTATAGGACTAAAGAGATTGTCCGAACTTCCCATGACCCCATAGGACTAAAGGAACTGTCCACTCCCATGAATGTATTAGATTAAAGAAATTGTCCTGCATAAGGGGGAGCACCTGATGGTACGTTGAACTCTTTTCCTTCACCGAGGTCACTTTTTCCCACTAGGTTTTACTACTCGGAAAGGTTTTTAATGAGACAAAAATAATACCGTAAATGCAAATCATGGGGAGATGTCGATATCAGGGGGAGCATCTAACGATGCACTGATGACATCAAAGTGTGTTGTAATCTTTTCCTTCATCGAGGTTACTTTTTCCCATTGGGTTTTGTTACTCGACAAGGTTTTTAATGAGACAACAAAAACACTCGAGATACAACTACGGTTGAGGTTATTCTTCTCCTTACAAGTGCTCAGGTTTTTGTGAGAAATATTTTTCCTGACACGGTTCTACAAAGGAGAAAAGTCTTGACCAACGATACCATTTCAGAAGCTCAAATATCGTCTTTCTCCTTCGTCCAGTTTTTATCTCGACGAAGTTTTCTTGCAAGGTTTTGACAAAGCAGTTAGTTTATAATGGTGATCATCCAAGGGGGAGTGTTGTAGTAAAGAGGTCCATGGTATGGATGACCACTCCTTAATGCTAAGTGCATCGCACATTTCTTTATGTTGGACACATGTAGAACTAGTCCTTTACTACTAGACACATGTAGCTCTTTATATTTTCCTTGGTTACAAGTGTACTAACACAAGCTCCACCCCCCTCTTGTATTTAAATGGAAGTAATGGAAATGAAAGACACACCTGATTTCTCTTCTTCTCTTTCATGCTTTGTCTCCTTTATATTTTGTCTCTTATATTGTCTACCACTCTAAACATTCATATATATATAAACATTCCAATTCCAACGTAACATGATGAAGCCACTTTTATTTGAGAATGATGGGACCATCTTCTACGGAGTACAGTTCACGTACTGGACATTGCACGTCACGCACTACTGCATAAACTCCCCTCTGATTTATTGCGGCAACAACTTATAATGTGCTGCCATTGTGGAACATGCACCTAATTAGGAAAAACGTGAATCACAAATCAAAATTGTAACTAAGCATATCCTTACATTAAAGATCCTTGAAACAGAAACGACTAAACAATAATAACTTGCACCAATCAAATGTGTATTGGCAAAAAAAAAAAAAAAAAAAAAAAAAAGTCAGAACTTACAACAGAGTTTAACCCAGTTTTTTTATTTTTCTTACAATAATGCAACTGCAAAGATCTCTATCTATCTCTGACTATTATCTGTCTTCTCAGCTGATCAGTATCTTTTTCTTTTTTTTGTTAAAGAAGAATAATGGAATGAATGATCATAATTTATCCATATAGACAGAGGAGAAGTACAGGCCTCTTTGTTCATCAGCATTCATTGACTTGGGCGCCAGACAGATCCTAAGCTCAGGTACCGTTCACTACTTAATTCCGTCTTTTTATGCTTGAAACCTACTGGACTTAATTCTCCCTGAAAACCGGTTTACAAGAGAACGATCGTTAATGATTTTGGCGCCCATGGGCGATGTATTTCTCCTTGTTTCATCTTTTTTTTGCAGTAGCAACACAGCAAGATGGATGTGGCAATGAAGGGGTATGCTTCTTATTCACCGCCAAATGACAAGAGAGCTCTTTGTCTTTTTGTCATGATCTGGATTGTTTATTCCAGGTAAAAGACAACTGCGGTTTTTTATCTTGGTAGGCTCATCGGTGCATAATTTTACGCATCCATTGTGAAAATTGCCCAGTGAAATTGAGTTGAATTTTCTGATATGATGAACTTAAAATCTTCGGAACAGGTTTCACGCAGTGGGTTCATTCTTTGACACTTATCCAAACTATTCGTCGTCGAATGCCTGGTCATCATGCTGGTCTACTCTGGTATGTACTAATTCTGTCACTTGGATTCGCAAAAATGTTTTGCCAGGTTATTGCAGTACTAATTGGGCACTCTGTTCAATGGTTGGTGTGCAAATTCAGGGGGCAATCGTCATGTCAAGCAAAACCATGACGAGGCTAGAATCAAAAAAGTCGCTTTCGTGGTGGTTTGGTGACCCCAAGACCAACAACAACTGGGAAACTAGTCTGATGCTGGAGCTGCAAAACCAGATTGCAAGATTGAGGCTTCAACTTGAGAAAAACAAGTCTAATAAAGGAGTGACTAGTGATGCTTTGGATTTGATTTCTCATGTTTCTGACGTAGCGAGCACCGTCAAGCAGGGATTGGAAGAAGAGGGTAGGATCAGAAGCGAAAAGCACCGCCTGTCCGAACAAGAGGTTGCAAAATTGAAACTTGAACTTGACGGAACCAAATCCTCCTTAAATGCACTTGAAGCCCAGACAGCAGTTTTGGAAGAGCAGAATAAAGCGTTAGACGTATACGTATCTGAACGCGATACGGAGATGAAGGAACTGAAAGTAGCCATCTCTGATTCTAAGCTGAAATTTAGGAATGAGAAATCTCAGCTACAGAAGGTGATACTAGCATTAGAAGAGGGTCAAGGGGAACTAGAGACGAAACTGAAGAATTCGGAATCCAAGGTACGTAAATTAGTAGAGGAGTACAAGAGGGCTGAAGTTGAACATAATGAATTTCGAGTCTTGCAAAGAAACCGTGAAGCGGAGATGCGTATCGAGATGGAGAGACATTTGACAGCAAAGATTGTTGAGAAAGGGAAAGAGGTACAAGAGTTGAATAAGAACCTCCATGAACTTGGAGTCGATTTGGATACATTGAGAGCGGAAAGAGATGAGCTGGACGCAAAGGTAATTTCGTTGGGGACCGATGTGGTGTCTAGAGATGAAATGATATGTCATATGGAAGAGCATTTGCGCAGGTTACATAACGAGCATGTGGATACGATATCGAGATGCGAGGGAGCTACAAAACAAGCCGAGGAGCAAAGAAAAAGGTTGAGAAGAATGGAGAGGGAGGTGGAATGGCAGAGAGACATGATAGCAGAAGGTGCAGAAGAGAAGAGAGAAGCAATAAGGCAACTGTGCTTCTCCTTGGAGCATTACAGAAATCGTTATTATGAGTTCAGGAACGCATTTATAGAGCTTACGAAACAGGCACCAGTACAGGACATTGCTTACTATTACAGGAAGTAGTAACTACTAACCCATGTCTTTTGGTTTTACAACTGAGTAATCCAATGGAGCGACTCGATTGAACATTTGATAGACATGATCTTAAACAGGCAGGTGATTAGTTTTCCTCCAACCTAACTGAAATTTGTCAGTCTTGGCGTTCCGTCTACCACAAACAGTATTCTTAACAGGCTACTGAGGCTAGTACTTTTATTTCTGTACAGAAGTGTTATTTATTAGTTTTTCATTGTGTGGATA
This sequence comes from Papaver somniferum, assembly GCF_003573695.1. NCBI lineage: Eukaryota > Viridiplantae > Streptophyta > Magnoliopsida > Ranunculales > Papaveraceae > Papaver > Papaver somniferum. The sequence goes on along the minus strand of NW_020624820.1, from coordinate 5,598,578 downwards.
TATTTATTGTTCACTGTACCAGATAGTTGTGCCCTTTTGTACATGCTTCGATGTAATAATCTCACAGACAGGTCCACGGGATCCTAAAACTGAAGGATCAAAAAATAAAAGGGAAACTTAGGCGAAGACCCGATCCATGGAATACCTATAACATCAAACCCTTAATTAAAAGAAGTTTAAATATAGACCCTTAAATATTAAAAGACGTTGATACCCTTATGCATATTGTCAAGTCTATAATTAAATAAAATTTAAATTTAGGCCCAAAATTATTAAAATATACTGTGATGATATTCCAACCACCTCCGACCACCACAGCCACCGCCAACCACCTCCGACCACCACCGCCACCAATTTCCACCGTCAAATCACCTCCGGCTATATTCGACCACCACGACCACCAACCACCACCGTCAAACCACCTCCAACCACCACCACCGCCCACCTCCACTGATAACCGCCGCCCACCGCCACCTACAATTGCCAACCACCTCCTGCCACCACCGCCGACCACCACCAACATATGGATGTGTACACAGATTTTACACATGCATATGGCATGTGTATCCAGAAATTACACATTCATATAAAATGTGTAATGCAAAGTTACACTTGTACATAAATGTGTACTCTGTAGTTAACACATGTGTTCGCAGAAGTTACACATGCTTATGGCATGTTTATCTACAAGTTACACATCCATATGCATGTGTAACTTTTTATTACACATGTTATATGTATGTGTATCTACGAGTTACTCACCAATCCTACATCAAAAGTACACATACAGAAAATATATGTATTACTTTAATTTTCATTTACAATAATTTGTCCTACTACAATTATAGTAATTGGTTGTTTGAACACAATAAACGAATTAAACCATAAGATATGGAAAAAGAAATCCTAGAAATAATCTATTATATCCTATAATAGAAATGTTTCCTTCCTTTTTTGTCTTTCTCAATTCCAATACACTTGCTGATGTGATTTCAAGTTGTTGTAGTAATAGATTCGTTGAGACTTGTGAAAGCAATAGATTTTAGACTTATAAAACTTAAAAAAATAAAGAAAACTTATTGCAAAATTGATTTCTAGATATTAAAAATAACCAAGACACTGATTCCACTATTACACATAAATGAATGTGGTAAATAACCACAAACTCTAATTATCTTTTAAGTCCCTTATTTCTTAACTCACAAATAATCATGAGAATTCTCAAATATTAATTGTATTCCCTAAGCATATATTATCAATTGACTAAACAAAGTATAACCTATCAGATTGAATCACAACTAATTAAGAAAATTACGCAAAAAATTTAAAACTCTGCAAAAGCAGTGATTGAGTGAATTATAAATTATAAATTAGAGAAAATAAAATAGTTACCAATTATTCATGCGTAAATAGCTTCCTCATTGCCTTGGTTGTGGAAGAATTAGCTCATCATCATGTTGGAAACACGCTCAGAAATCATTTTTATTGCTCAAAGGGTTTACAAATGATGAAAATGGGTGAAAATAATTAAAATCGGGTTTGTAACAATTATATTTGTTACAAACCGAATTGTTACAGGGAACGATAAAACCTAACTGTCGTCGTTACTGTAGCAAAACGACTGTCTCTATGGGTCTTTTGTTCTTCGTGTTCTTGGACAGCAGCAGAAATGGTGACTCTCTACAACTCCAATTTCTCGCCTTTGTGGTGTTCAAAACTCTTCCAAACTCTCCGTCACCCCTGTATGAGTTCCTTGAAGCCTTTTTATACCCAACAACCATCAAATCTTCACGTAATAAATTCTTGTTATTTATCCGGAAAAATACAAAAATAATATTCCATTATTAATTCTTACACGTTGTTGTTGTAGCTCATTGTACTCCATACAAGCTTCTACCTTATCTCAGACAACACTCAACTGCTGCAGCCATGAAATTTCTCACATAAAACTCGTGTAATCCCGAGTATTTATCTAACTTCCCTGTTTGAGATCAAACACCTTCAAAATACGTGAAATACGTGGGTACATCATGAGCACATAATACTTGTCCAAATACTCGACAATCTGCAACAAAATCTTCTCTTATCTTTCAAATATGGTAACAGAATATCCGAGCATTATTTCTTTCTCTGTTTTGTTGAAATTCATAGATAATCTTCATTCACTCGAAATTTTATCTATTACCAATCTTGTTTTATCCAAACAGGATATTCCCAAACCAAATCCACGAAAAGATTGCATAAAATCACGTCCAAAATCCTCCCTGAGAAGCCTGCATGTTACCGGTCCAAAATCCTCCCTGAGAAGCCTGCATGTTACCGGAGTTCCTAACAACATTTTCCCGCAAAATATTTCTCAAACCGTGAAGAAGAAGATAGCCCCCTATCCAGAGTAAGGTGCGAATAGCAGGTGGATGTTTTGGGGTGCAAATAGTGATAGAGGTGCCCCTTAGTAATTGAGTTCCCCTTAGCCAAAACTGGGGTCCGAATAGAAAATCTCCTCTGGGGGTCCAAATAGCACTTTTCGAGCAACTTTTTCCACACAAGTGTATATCTCTAAAAACACCTACAAACACACAAAACACCATAATAAGCACACAATCGAGTACCATCAATACAGACATGGAGGACAAATCAGACACAAAAATATGTGTATCAAAATACCCCCAAACTTATTATTTCCTAGTCCTCGAGCAAAAATAATCTAGAAAATAAAATGACTACACTTAGCACGTGCAGCAAGCCGTTAAACCGCTAGGTGGCCCTAGCGGCGGAGTTTTGTCTCCGGAGGGTTTACCAGAGGTGTACCCACAAAATCTTTACTCCAGACCCTAAATATCTATGCAGAACCTTGGGAGGCACTAAAGAATCTCCTTGGTTGGCATACTCTCATTGACTACAGGAGGAAGTACCCTGATGCGAAATTCCAATTGTTTTACACGAGTTTGCACTCAACATACTAAAATTCATATATAAGTGACAGAGCTCTACTTAGATAGTTTCTGGACATCATAACCGGAGTCAACCAATCACATGGAAAGATTAATAAGATGGATAAATAGAAAAAATCGATGTTTTAAAGTGAACGGTGTTTCCCATATCTGTCTGAAGGTCTCTGCCAAGACGAACCTATCCTAATGGGCTGAGATACCGGTCTGACTAATATCAACACAACTGGCATATACAAGGGCACCAGTGGTCGACTTTATTAAATTTATTCCGGTTGATCTGATGGTCTGGTCTCAATTTTTTTTATTTTTTTATTTTTTGTATCTCAATCACTTTGTTTCACCTATCAATGGTAACAACTTGAATCGTGTGCCCCATCAAATCAATTAAGAAATAAAAACAGAAGGGATTAGGATTCAACGAGATATGGCGAAACTACCATGTTTTTTTTTTTTAATTCTAACACCTGAGCTCTGTGCTTTTATGAATAGACTCTTTAGATGTTTCCATTTAATCAGATTGGTTCCTCAACTCCTACAACCAAGATATTCCCATCCACTTAGATTGGTTAGTGCCAACCTTAATAAGCATAAATTTCTATGCTCTGGAGTTTATTTATTGCTACTAAAAGCTAACAAAAAGTTTCTTCCCCACCCCCAAACTTAAATCTAACATTTTCCTCAATGTTTCTAATGAAAGAGCAATACCAAAAAGTAAAGTAACATGAGGAATCAGTAAAGAGAGAAGTCGGAAAGATAGTACCTGCGTGAAGAGAGAAATCAAAAACTAATATACAACATACAATCGCCTCGATGGTCAATCAAGGGTAAACAAGGTCCTCCAGAGGGACCTCTTCAACATCACATGTAGGAAAGGGCTCTAAAAAGGGTTTCAATCTCTGACCCTTAACCTTCGAAGAACTACTACCATCCGGTGTTTCGATCTCAACAGCTCCATGAAGAAAGACAGTGCGAACAATAAAAGGACCCGTCCGCTGAGAACGTAACTTCTCAGACAAAAGATGCAAGCGGGTATCATACAGAAGAACTTTTTGACCTGGAGAAAATGACTTCCTTAAAATATTTCTATCATGCACAAGTTTCATTTTTTTCTTATACTCATTCGCACTATCGTAAGCATCTATACGAATCTCTTCCAACTCATTGAGCTGGAGTTTCCTATGGGCTCCTGCCTTGTCAAGTGAAAAATTTAGCTGCTTAACAGCCCAATAAGCTCTATGTTCTAACTCAATAGGTAAATGACATGCCTTGCCATACACAAGCCGATAAGGCGACATTCCAATGGGAGTCTTAAACGCAGTACGGTAAGCCCATGAGGCATCAGTAAGCCTAGACGACCAGTCTTTCCGATTAGGATTAACTGTTTTCTCTAATATACGTTTTATCTCCCTGTTGGAAACCTCTACCTGACCACTAGTCTACGGATAATACGGGGTAGCTACCTTATGTGTAATACCATATTTCTTCATCAGAAGCCTAAAAGGTCCATTACAAAAGTGCGAACCTCCATCACTAATTATAGCTCGCGGTGTACCAAAACGTGTAAGTATATTATTTTTCAAGAACTCAATCACAACCCTATGGTCATTGGTTTTACATGCAACCGCCTCAATCCACTTAGGGACATAGTCTACAGCGACAAGGATGTAAAGGTTACCAAAAGAATTAGGAAACATACCCATAAAGTCAAAACCCCACACATCAAATACCTCAACAACTAAAATAGGGTTCAAGGGCATCATGTTCCTACGGGAAATGGTTCCTAATTTCTGGCAACGCTCACAAGTAACACAGTGACTATGGGAGTCTTTAAACAACGGAAGCCAATAGAATCCACACTGCAATATCTTAGCAGCAGTCTTCTTAGCACTAAAGTGACCCCCACAAGCATGATCATGACAAAAGGAAATAATACTGGACTGGTCACTCTCAGGTATACAACTCCTAATAATCTGGTCTGGACAATACTTAAACAAATAAGGAGCATCTCAAAATAAGTGCTTCACCTCGGCTAAAAACCTAGAACGATCTTGTTTACCCCAATGTTGGGGCATTCGACCAGTAACAAGATAGTTCACTATATTTGCATACCAAGGTAATTGGGTAACAAAGAACAGTTGTTCATCAGGAAATTTATCCCTTATAGGAAGGGAATCATCAGGGGAATCAACAACTAGCCTAGACAAGTGGTCTGCTACTACATTTTCGGCACTCTTTTTGTCTATAATGTCTGGATAAAACTCTTGCAACAAAAGGATCCACCTAATCAATCTAGGTTTCGTATACTTTTTAGACAGAAGATATTTCAAAGCAGCATGATCAGTATATATTACGATCTTAGAACCTAAGAGATAGGGTCTAAACTTGTCTAAGGCAAACACAATGGCTAACAGTTCCTTCTCGGTAGTGGTATAGTTCAATTGGGAATCATTCAGAGTTTTGATAGCATAGTAAATCACATGAAGTAATTTGTTTTCTCGCTGACCTAGCACAACACCAATAGCATAATCTGAAGCATCACACATGATCTCAAAAGGTAGGTTCCAGTTGGGTGCCTGGACTATGGGGGCAGTAGTGAGTAAATTCTTAAGCTTCTCAAAATCCTGTAAACAAGCATCATCAAAGACCAACTTAACGTCTTTTGCAAGAAATTGCAAAGAGGTCTAGAAATCAAGCTAAAATCCTTAATGAATCGACGATAAAAACCTGCATTCCCTAAGAATGACCTAATATCTCTTACGTTTTTTGGGACCTGTAAAGTTTTAATAAGGTCAACTTTGTCTCTATCTACCTCTATACCCTTCGAAGATACGATATGCCCTAGAAAAATTCCTGAACGAACCATGAAGTGACATTTTTCCCAATTAAGCACTAAATTCTTTTCCTTACACCTAGTCAAAACTTATGACAAATGATGCAAGAACTCATCGAAAGACGAACAAAACACTGAAAAATCATCCATAAAGACCTCTAAGAACCGTTCTACCATGTCAGAAAATATGCTCAGCATACAACACTGAAAGGTCGCATGGGAATTACATAGCCCGAAAGGCATGCGTCTATATGCAAAGGTACCAAAGGGACAGGTAAAAGTGGTTTTCTCTTGGTCTTGTGGGGCTATGACAACCTGATTATAACCGCAGTATCCATCTAAAAAGCAATAATGGCTACGTCCAGCTAATCTCTCTATCATTTGGTTGATGAAGGGAAGGGGAAAGTGGTCCTTCCTAGTGACCTTGTTCAATTTCCTATAGTCAATACAGACACGCCGACCCGTGGTCACCCGGGTTGGGATTAACTCATTGTTATCATTCTGGACTACAGTAATACCGGATTTATTGGGAACAACCTTAACGGGGCTGACCCACGTACTGTCTGAAATGGGGTAGATAATGCATGCATCTAACAGCTTAAGAACCTCGGTTCGAACTACTTCTTTCATATTAGGGTTCAGTCGACGTTGCATCTCCCTAGAAGGTTTGGTGTCACTCTCTAAAATAGATATGATGCATACAATCAGTAGGACTTATACCCTTAATGTTTGTGGTCCACCCTAAAGCTTCCTTGTTATTCTGAAGGACGGTCACTAGCCTACTTTCCTGATCACTATCCAAGTCGGATGCTATAATCACAGGTGAAGTTTCAGATGGGCCTAAAAACACATTAAGGTCCAAATTAGGAGGCTTTTCTGACGAAGGAACTAGGGTAGACTTAGAAACGAGTAGAGTTTCGAACTTAGGTTTCCAGCCATTACTAGTGTTTATCAAAGGGGTTGAATCTAATAAAGCATTCACCTCATTAATTGATAGGCACATTTTTTTGTCTTATATAATCTCAATTGTATATATTATTAGTGCTCGATTTTATATTTATTATGGATTTGTATGTCCCTGTAGGTATTTTTGGAGAAATAAGCTTTTACGGCGAAATTGGCTAAAAAAGTGGTTTTTGCGCTCGTGGGAGGAAATTACTATACGGACTCTCACTTTGGATAAGGGGTAACCTAATTACTAAGGGGTGACCTATTTCCAGGCATCTGCTAAAGGGAAAACATCACAGGATAGGGGGACACCCACCTTCTTCATGATTTGAATCAAAAAGAATTGGCGGGAAAAGATACCTCACGTCTGCATATTTTGGACGTGAAGCTTTGGGCAGTTTTAAAGAGATTCAACACCGGAAATTGATTGGGCTGGACTTGATATGACTTAACAAGTTCATTAGAAGCAATTGGACCGATCAACTTGGGCTAGAATAGCTGGGAATTGGAATCAAAGTCAAATAAGGAAACACGGCTTCATGGGTTCAAAATCTGTTATTCAAGGAGATTAAAAGCAAGTAAACTCTTTCCAAATATACATATATATCTAAGGAAGAGTTTGAGATAAGTGGGAAAGCTCATAAACGCGTAAAACAAATTTGGGAAGCGATTATTGCCGTGACTGCCAAGAAAGGAAAAATGGAATTTTGATGCGATTTGGGAAAGATTCAATGACTCTTTTGTGTATAAATAGGATTCTTAGGTCCCATAGAAAAAGTACGGAGAGTTTGGGGTCGAGAGGAGAGCTCTGGAGGCGAGAATCAGAGATTACAGGAGGCCCGTCTCTGCTGCTGCTGCTGCTACACGAAGATCCTGAAGAACACGAAGAACAGACTTCCACAGACAATCGTTCTTCAACTGTGACAAGGACAGACGCCTGTCAGTCTTAAAACAACAGCAACAGACGCACTTATTTTCTATCGTTCTTCTCTGGACGCCTTCTGTGGGTCGCAGAATCACTGATTTTATTATTTTCACTCTTTTAATCAACTTTTTGAGCAACAAACATGTATTTTGAGCAAGTGTTTAATATGAGGAGCTAAAACCCATTACTGAGATGACGGAGGAAGCCCTATTTCATGCATGTGGTAATTCTAATAATTCTTTTATGACTATTTGCATTGATTTTTAATCGATTTATGATTTTTATTGAATGGGTGTGATTTCGTTTGATGGTGTATGCTTGGTCTATGTATTTTTGATACATCATGCTTTTGATTTACAATCATTGCTTTTCAAAAATCTACTTTTTGGCAAAAAATAAGAGTCCATATTTTTAATATTTGATCTATATTTGATTGGAATTATTATTTGAATCACATGAATGGAATTTGGTGGAATCCTGAGTCTCAGTCTCTCTCGACATTGTGACAAACCTTTTGTATATATATTTTCTATTTTTATTTTAAGTCTAGAACCCAATCTTATCGAGTCCGAGTTGAACGAACTTTACTACCACTTTCAAAACTACATCAATTTTTGGCGCCGCTGCCGGAGACTAGGGTAGACTTAGAAACGGGTAGAGTTTCGAACTTAGGTTTCCAGCCATTACTAGTGTTTATCAAAGGGGTTGAATCTAATAAAGCATTCACCTCATTAATCACATCGTCATCATCAAAATAATCCCAAAGTGGGCTAGGCATTTCTCTAATGGATCTTCTAACAAAGTGTTTGGTAATGACTCCTCGACTACTGTTCCTATGATGTTCACCTCTTCTATGCTTGAACATCTAGTTCAGAGGGAAGCTTACTAATATTAAAAATGTTCAGCTCAATAGTCATATTACCAAAAGACAAATTCATAATACCATTTCGACAATTAATGATCGCATTGGATGTAGCTAAAAACGGGAGATCTAAAATCACTGGTATTTGGTTCTCTAGGTCAGGGACAGGTTGGATATCAAGGATAAAAAAATTCACTGGATAAATAAACTTGTAAACCTCAATAAGAACGTCCTCGATCACACCACGAGGAATTTTAATGGACCTATCAGCTAACTGAAGTGTCATCTGGGTAGGTTTCATCTCACCAAGTCCTAGCTTAAGGTACACATGGTATGGGAGTAAGTTCACACTGGCTCCTAAGTCAAGCAACGCTTTCTCAACACGAAAATTTACTATTGTGCAAAAAATGGTAGGGGACCTTGGGTCTTTATACTTAGGAGTAGTGGTATTCTGAATAATAGAACTCACATGACTAGCTAGGAAGGATTTCTTCTGGACATTAAGTTTTCGCTTTCGCGTACACATATCCTTAAGAAACTTGGCATAAGCGGGAATATGCTTAATCGCATCTAACAATGGGAGGTTGATAGTAACCTGCTTAAAAACCTCCAATATATCATTAAAGTTAGAGTCCCTCTTATTTGGTACTAGCATCTGGGGGAACGGGGCTTTGGGAACAAGTCCGAGCTCAACATGACCCTTATTGGTCTCTTTGAAGACTCTATCAGTCTCCTCATTTTCTGGCTCAGAAGGGTGAACTACAACACGTTCACTATCAGTCATGGCAACCTTATTGTCAACTTTCTTTCCACTCCTAAGGGTTATAATAGAATTCACATGATTGTACGATTTCTCTCCTTTAGGGTTAGGATCAGTTTGACTAGGGAACCTTCCATATTCTCTTTCACTAAGAAACTTAGATATTTGGCCGACTTGAAGTTCTAATTTAGCAAGAGACGGGGAATTATTCTTAAAATTCTGCCTGGTTTCTTCTTGAAAACCATAGTGGTTCTTTGATAACATCTCATGGTTCTTTGCTAACATAGTAAGGGTTTCTTCTAAGGTGGAGACTTTTTCTCATTCTGAAACTGGGGTTGACCTGAAGAGTTCTTAGCATAACCAAAACCTGGGGGAGGCTGAGAATTACTAGACTGTCCTTGATTCTGACCCTTAGACGAAGAAAAATTAGGATTGTTTCTCCAACCAGGGTTGTAAGTCTCTGAGTATGGGTCAAAATTTTGACGGTTCTCAAACCTAGCATTGTTATAGACAGCATCGTCTTGCTCTTCACTAACCTTATCTTCCCAAAACGAGTTATTGGGTTCTACTCCACAACTAGACACTTGAGAGGCTTTAAACCTATCATCAGGTTCAACAAGAGACTTATGTTTAGGATGATTCAATTCCAAATCTTCTAACCTTCTAGACAAAGCATCAAACTTAGCATCTGACCCGAAGCTTGTATCTACCACATTGGTGCTACTTCTATTGACCAAGAGTCTTTTGGTGGATTCAACACAAGACTCCCACTATTGGGATTTTTCAGCGACAGCTCCTAATAAGGTAAAAGCATCATCATCACTTTTACTAGTGAACTCACCAGCGCACATAGACTCAACCATGGTTTTGGTTGAATAGTCTAAATCATCATAAATAATCTCTACGAGTTTCATCTTATCAAATCCATGATGAGGACACTGGGATAGGAGATCATTGAATCTCTCTAAAAACCTATAAAGAGACTCTCCCTCTTGTTGCACACTAGCACTAATTTTCTGCCTAACAGACGCATTTTTATGCTTAGGGTAGAATTTCATATAGAAAGCAGCAATAAGTTCCTGCCATGTTTCAATGGATTCAGATGGTAGGTTGTTCAGCCAGGTCTTGGATTTATCTCTCAAGGAAAAGAGAAACATCTTAAGTTTCAAGACTTCATCAATAAGGTCTTTTATTCTAATTGACCCATAAATTTCCTCAAGGTCCCTAATATGAAAATAAGGGTTCTCATCATCTTTCCCCAAGAATATAGGGATCATCTGAAGAATACTAGGTTTTATCTCGAAATTAGCCGTAGTGGCTGGCAATTTAATGCACGAGGCTCGAGTGGACCGTTGGGAACATGTAATCTTTCAAAGTTGCCATCGCTGGCACAGATGAAGTACTAGGGGTATTTTCCTCACGAAGAGACAGATTCTCAAAACTGAAGTTTCCAAAAACAGGGCTCTCAAAAGAAGAGTCTTCGAGCTCCCCGCTTCCACAAGAAGAACTACTAGGTTTTTCACTAATCAATCGACCTAGATTATCTCTTTTCCAAGCCCGTTCTCTAATGACCTCGGCATACACTAGAAAAACAAATAAAAGAAATAAAAGAATCCTAAAGGAAGGGAGGTTCTAAGCATATACAAAGCAGGCTGACTCCACCAAAGCAAACCTAAATATTTATAGCAAACAAAAAGCATGATGGCTCCACTTAGATTGTTTATAGACCAGCTTCTATTCTTTCGAAAAGGAACTCGTTACAATATGAGCAAACCTCTCTGGAATCAATCCGAGTTAAAAATAAGTTGAATAAAGACGAGGGAAGCTGCGTGGAGCTTTGATACCCAAGGCCTCACCGGCGTTACAACGCGGCGTATTCAACTCACAAAAATCATGAACTTCAAAGTATGCTCAAAAGAGTAGCCAATATTTTTCGAACGACTTTCCTATTAAGCTCGTTACCCTATAGGTCTCGTTCTAGTCAAAATTTTAGGCTTAGGTTCGCGTTTGGTTTCGTTTTCCTGAGGCGGGAAAGAAAAGAACGGTGATGAAATCCAAACCCTTATCTTGTATGGCTAGTCCTTGCCCTTTACTAGGAAATTAAAGCAGCCGTTTTCAATTCCTCAGCATATATACAAATGAAGGAATACAATAAAGCCGTTGACAGGGGATTCACAGGTGTTTCGAAAAACTTACCTCCCGTACCGGACGGGGGATGAACCGGTGAAGTCGACTCGGGCCACGACTCCTATGTCATGTACGAACCCGAGGGGCTGAGGCGATATCGTAATCGCCGTCTTTCTCTGCAAACAATTTATATTTAAACTACCCTTCCTTAGGGTTAAAAAATTAAAGTCCCAAAGTCCACAGTCCAAAGTCCAAAAATAAAGTGGAAAAGAAAAAAATAATCTAAAAAAATTCTAAAAATAAATAAAAATAAATTGTCTCTCTCTCTCTTTTTTTAATTAATTTTTATTCTTATTTTCTTTTGCTCCTTTCGCTTTGCTTTTAATCCAAATCTTTAAGTATTCAGCAAAAGCTTTGGCAAATTTTTCTTTCGCTCCAAACTCCAAAATCTGTAAGGAAAAGACAAAAACCCAAAAAACGTAAAGAATAACAAATAAAATAAAACCTAAAAAAAAAAAATCTAAAAACTCTAGCCTAAAGAAAAGTCCGCGTCGGCGGCGCCAAAAATTGATGTGATTTCAAGTTGTTGTAGTAATAGGTTCGTCGAGACTTGTGAAAGCAATAGATTTTAGACTTATAAAACTCAAAAAAATAAAGAAAACTTATTGCAAATTTGATTTCAAGATATTAAAAATAACCAAGACACTGATTCCACTATTACACATGAATGAATGTGGTAAATAACCACAAACTCTAATTATCTTTTAAGTCCCTTATTTCCTAACTCACGAATAATCAGGCAAATTCTCAAATATTGACTGTATTCCCTAAGCATAGATTATCAATTGACTAAACAAAGTATAACCTATCAGATTGAATCACAACTAATTAAGAAAATTACCCAAAAAATTTAAAACTCTGCAAAAGCAGTGATTGAGTGAATTATAATTATAAATTAGAGAAAATAAAATAGTTACCAATTATTCATGCGTAAATAACTTCCTCATTGCCTTGGTTGTGGGAGAATTAGCTCATCATCATGTTGGAAACACGCTCAAAAATCATTTTTATTGCTCAAAGGGTTTACAAATGATGAAAATGGGTGAAAATGATTCAAACCGGGTTTGTAACAATTATATTTATTACAAACCGAACTGTTACACGGAACGATAAAACCTAACTATCGATGTTACTGTAGCAAAACGACTGTCTCTGTGGGTCTTTGTTCTTCGTGTTCTTGGAAAACAGCAGAAATCGTGACTCTCTGCAACTCCAATTTCTCGTCTCTGTGGTGTTGAAAACTCTCCCAAACTCTCCGTCACCCCTCTATGAGTTCCTTGAAGCCTTTTTATACCCAACAACCATCAAATCTTCCATATCTTCACGTAATATATTCTTGTTATTTGTCCGGAAAAATACAAGAATAATATTCCATTATTAACTCTTTCACGTTGATGTTGTAGCTCAATGTACTCCAGACAAGCTTCTACCTTATGTCAGACAACACTCAACTGTTGCAGCCACGAAATTTCTCACACAAAACTCGTGTAATCCTGAGTATTTCTCTAACTTCCCTGTTTGAGATCAAACACCTTCAAAACACGTGAAATACGTGGGTACATCATGAGCACATAATACTTGTCCAAATACCTCGACAATCTGCAACAAACTCTTCTCTTATCTTCCAAATATGGTAACAGAATATCCGAGCATTATTTCCTTCTCTATTTTGTTGAAATTCATAGATAATCTTCATTCACTCGAAATTATAGCTATTACCAATCCTATTTTATCCAAACAGGATATTCCCAAACCAAATTCACGAAAAGATTGCATAAAATCACGTCCAAAATCCGCCCTGAGAAGTCTGCATGTTACCGAAGTTCCAAACAACATTTTCCCGCCAAATATTTCTCAAACCGTGAAGAAGAAGATAGCCCCTTATCCAGATTAGGGTGCGAATAGCAGGTGGATTCTTGGGGTGAAAATAGTGATCGAGTTGCCCCTTAGTAATTGAGTGCCCGTTAGCCAAAACTGGGGTCCGAATAGAAAATCTCATTCGGGGGTCCAAATAGCACTTCCGAGCAACTTTTTCCACACAAGTGTATTTCTCTAAAAACACCTACAAATACATAAAACACCATAATAAGCACACAATCGAGTACCAACAATACAGACATTGAGGACAAATCAGACACAAAAATGTGTTTATCACTTGCACATCTGCAAACAAAAATAAACATCCATGGGATTAGGTTGGATGGACAAAAAATAAAGAAACAAAATTAGAGAATAATTGCAAGGAAAAATTATAGAACAAAGATCACATAAAAGGCACATGATAACCTATCTCTGAAGCCTAGTGTAAGGAGAATTAGTTATTTTTATTTTAGCATGTGTAACAAGGAGCTACACAAGTATCTAACTTGTGTAACTAGAAGTTACACATGCATATAGAATGTGTAAAGAGAAGTTACACATACAACTGAGTTGTGTAACTAGTATACACACATGATTATAGCAACACAAATTTCAAGCAACTGAGAGTTACACATGCATATATCACAAAAACTAAATTAAAAAAGTTGATTAAAAATCAAAAGAAAAGTAAGATCTAGACTATGCCATTCGTGTTAAGAACAATATGTTAAAGAAGTAAAGTAATGGTCAAAGACTCTATACATTTAAACTAAAGGGAAATTGGTGGAATGTTTCAGTTAGAAACTTGTTCATGCTATATGCAAACTTAAGTGGGAAGTATTATAGCAGAATGTTTCGGTTAGCAACTAGTTCAGGCACCAAATGTTAATAGCACCAATGTTGCTCAACCATAAGCTTATCACCAATTAGATCCAAGAATGCACCAAATGTTATGTCTAACCTGCATCATGTACCTGCAGCTTTCCTTGTAGGGTAAGTAAGAGGAAGGAAAGTATCCGAAAACCCTGCAAGCTCTCTATACATTCAAAATATGGTAACCATGATAGTCAAAAAGCTACAATCAGCAAAAAAAATCAAGGAATAATATCAAGGTTCATTAAAAAAAAGTAGACAAGCATATTAAATAATATTCAAATTCATGACTTTGGATATACATAATAAATTACATTATTATTTCCTATTATCATGTAAATTTTGAAATAATTACCCAAAATCCTTGTTAAGGTTTTGTGCAACACAGTGATAGGATATGGGAATACCATATATGAAAATAACCGCAATCGCACGGTGTCTACAATGTAGACAACGGTAAGTGCGGGTCGAATCCACGAGGAGCGGTGGAAATATCGTAACCAATATTCCTAATTGACTAACCAGAGATGATGTTTTTGGGTTTTTAAAATTAAGAAATTAAAAGGATGCAAACAAAAAAATAATAATAACTAATGCAATGTGAAAAACGGTAATTAGGGAATCTGGTTTCCACCAACCTAATTATGCAAAACTCATATTTCATTTCTAATACATATACTCCATAAAATTGTTTCACCGTTGTAATTTCCTCAGCTTCTAAGTTGACAATTCTAGGGATTTATTTATCAATCGCTAAGCATGTCCCACCAAATATTACTAAGCATGGCACATCAATTTAAAAGCATAAATAAACGATAGAGCTATCTAACCAAAATATAATTTTAAAGAATCAATTTCTATCCTAAAGCATACACCGTCAAAGAACCAAACCCAAGCACAGCGCATCAAACGAAAAGCATATTTGATCAATTCAACTATTTATGCAATTATTAACCAAGCATATTGAAGAAAAATTACTAGACAATTAAATCATCATTGTTATGAGTATTATTAATAAATGAGTCTACATTATCAAATTAGTTTTCACCAAAAACCCTAGCTACAAGCTAGCAATACATGGCTTTCTCAAAAGCCATAAACATATTGAGAGATTCACTAGCTAATCAAGATGGAAATGGAAGATATTAAACTTAAAATTGCAAACCCTATTTCCTCTGCTCCGTAGCCGCGCCTCCCTTTGTTTTCTCTTCTCTCGTTTCGGCTTCATGCAAAAGAGCTCCAAACCGGCCTCCTTTTCTTGAGCTCCAAACCGGCCTCCTTTTTCTTTACCAGTTTATGTTCTTCGGCTCTCAGCCGCAGCCTCCAATCTCCTCCCTCATGCTTTTCTTCTCGATTCTCTTCATATAGGTCATGTTGGCAACGTCCACAATAAGACCTAACAAATGAAGCCCAGTCCAATACAGACCCAGCTCCAGAATCCAACTCCTACCAATATTCGGCCACATGAGTTCCTTAACAATCTGGGAATCACAAATTTCCTGACTCCAAGCGTACAGCACCAACTTCTGTGTCTTCTTTTCTTTGTCGCTGCAAGGAACTCCAGCGAATCACCATTCTCTGGCCATCAAAATCTCGGTCAGAGCATCAACTCCTCTTCATCTTCTCACTGCTTAACTCTTATAGAAGTCAGCACAGCCATCCAGTCTCATCTCAGAAGCTTCCTCCATCGGTATCACAACTCGACCAACTGGCTTCTATCGTTCTCAAGCTCATGCCACTGCACCGATTCAACGGCAGCTTCTTGTCGCTGCAAAACTAATTGACTCAAGAACAGCATCATAAAAGAAACTCTGCCAATACACAACAAACCTTCAAATCCGTTGTTGATGTCATAAGGTGTCGCAGATACACCACTGCTCAAAATTTCATTAAACCATCAGCTGAGGATTCGCATATAACCACCAGAAAACCCCATTGTAGATACCTCCACCACGGAAGTAAACTCTTCTCTTCATTCCAGCCACAAACAATGAACTCCATCTGTGAATATTCAACACCGACTGCACAGCTCCATTCGTTCTGTCTCGACACCATCTCCGTCCACTGAAAACCTCCACATTCATTTCATGTTGCTGTGTGTTCTTCCATTACGGACTGAGGCAGCATCAAACACCACCAGCTGTGTGTACACATATATCTCACTATCAGACACGTGTATACAGAAAGGTACGTGGAAAGCATGCAAGCCAAAGCATCATAACATGATGCGTCACGAAGCACCAAATAAACCCCTAGGAGTTGCTTTATCTCATCCCCAGAAGAGGGGCCAAGATCAACGGTGGAGAGAAAGTTAGCTGACACGGACTGACAGGGGCAGAAGACACTTGTCCGACACGAGCAGACCCCGTAACTACCCGCATTAAACACTCTGAGCAGTGCACGTGTCGACCAACCTGTGGAACGAGCGAAGATGCCTCCGCGGGATCGAGGGGAAAACGCAGACCTCCGCGTGATGGACGCAAGGACACGAGAAGATAAGGTTCCAACGGTCTTCATAGATGGGTCCCACGTTCCAACCTTATAAATACCCAATCTCCACAAAGAGGAAGGGGATCGAAAAAACATCATGAGAGAAGGAGAGAGAGAGAGAATAGTAAGGGTAAGTTAATCCCTTAGTGGAGAGAAATATGTAAACCCAAAGTCATTCAACTATTCATGTAACCGTGAATAATATAGTAGAACAACAAACCCCGTGGATGTAGGCCTTAGTGTTGAACCACGTAAACCTTGGTCTTATTTACATTTCAGCACTTTACATTCATTTAGCTCCGCATGTATTTGCTTATATGTTTTGTTTTCCTTTAATACTTGTATCCCATGCATGATCGCCACGCACGGGGAAGTTGGAGGAGGCCATGATAAACCCGAAGGTTTTGAGCCAATGAATCCACATCAGGGTATCATCATCGTAATCTCTTTAGACGTTAACGATTGATTGTGGGCATTCGGACCCCCACGTAGTTCGTGTGTCCACAATTTGGCGCTAGAAACAGGGACTTCGTCCCGGTAAAAGATTTATCTTGTCCTGTGATTTCATTCTAATTTGGCATATGATTGCTCCGATTTTATCAGCTCGGACCGTATAGATCATTCGTCAACTGTATTATGTTCAAAAACCCACCTTTTGCCTTCGATAAGAGTTATTGTTCCAAGCAAGGGTTATTGTCCTAATCCGTCGGATTTACAATTTTCGTAGTTTTTTTTATACTAAGGATCGCCTTTAATAAAACTTTAACCCATATTTTATATCCGTCGGATTTACTATAGTTTTTTTTATACTAAGGATCGCATGTCCCATATTTTATAGCCTGCGGGTATTAATTCCCTCTTGAAAAATTGTATTTCGCCAACTAACCCGCTTCACGCGGATATTCCCGTTTCCGTTTGAAATAATTTATACAGAGAGAACGTGTTGTGAGTAAAGAAGGCAAGTTTACGCGAGATTTCGTCATCAACAAAAGGGCACGTGATGGAGAAGACGCAGGAAGCAGGAAAGTCCAAAGCTTTGTCAAAAGAAACACCCCGGACAACCCCGATCATCACCCGAAGCAAACAGAAAGGAGATAAAACTAAAATGACCAATCGAAGGCAGGATACCGCAGAAATCACTTCACCCATGAACGCTAATTCTGTGGCAGTGGCGGCTCTCAGAGCAGCAACGATAAAATACGGGGAAGCTGCGGTAGTCCCGAAGGCTGCGGAGGCTAGCAATACCTTCGCCATGAGTCAACTTAACCAACCAAGGGAAAGGGTGGATGAATCCAGAACATTCCAACCCGCGCATCTGCTAACCTTTGGAATGCCGCTAACAAATAACCAGAATCAAACCATACCGGCGGCTCTAGCACCGCAGAGGGGCGCTCACTCCAATTTGGAAACACCAGCAACAGAAGCTGAACCCCTGCCACCTTTAGTGCAGACCATGGAGGAGGGCGGCGCCACGGCTGTAGCGGCACGCGCGGGGACTCCCAATCAGGGGTCCAACCAATCACACCAACTAATGGCTGAGCTCGAGGAACTGAGGAGGAACCAACAGGTTTACGCAGAAGCTGTAGCTCTGTTGGCCAGAGAAAATCAAGATTTAAAGGAGCGGATTGCTCTAAGCACAAAGACCAGCCAACAACTTGATGAAGCAAGCTCCAAAGCACCAGAGCCAAACCAAGACTGTAGAGTCGTCCTAGCGACTAATGAGGACGCGACAAGGAGACGTAGCGTATCCGACCCGGATTATGACGATGGAGAGTCAGACGGAAATGAGCTGAAGAATTTAGAGCACCAACGCGCAATGGAGGAACTGCGGGATGAGATGATGGCAGAGATCAGGCAATTGAAAAATAAACAAGGTGGGGGAAGGTTAGAAGAGGTCATGAGAGAAGCTAACTCCACGCCCCTAACGCATCGCTTGGCCAACACCCCTATTCCCCTGAAATGCCCTGTCCCGACGTTCGAATGCTATGATGGGTCTAGCGACCCTGCTGCACATGTTCGGTACTACAACCGTGTCTTAGCTAGATGGGGACAGAACGACGCCGTACTCTGTAGATACTTCCCGTCAAGCTTGAAGGGATCGGCGTTATCATGGTTTGATAATCTGCCACCAAACTCCATACACTCATACGACCAACTTGCAGAGAAATTCTTAAGAACATACATGTACAACAAGACTGTAAACACCGGGATGGATAAGCTCTTTTCACTAGCAATCGGCTACAAGGAAACCACAAGGGAATACACAAACAGATGGCATAGGATCTGCCAAGCCATAGGAAGCGTGGACCCAGTGGTAAGCATCAATTGCTATAAATGGGGCTTAGACCGAATGAGTCCCCTATTTGTTGAAATTCACGGGAGCGTGCCCAAGACAGAAGGCGATCTCCGAATAATTATCGAGAAACACGCTCGACTTGAAGAAATTCAACGGGAAAACCCGAGGGCATATCCGCAGAGGTCTCATCGCACCAATTCAGCAGAACAAACCAATGGGGCCAAAAGGGGTTGCTCAGATGAGAGACCTCACGAAGATAGAAAGGAACGGAGGGATGAACGAAGAACAGGCGACCGAAAATTCGAAGATCAAGTTTACACGAAACTCAACGCTAGCTATGCTCGTATCCTACGAGAGATCAAAGGGAGGGAAAACTTAGAATGGCCATGGTCTAAGGGAAAGCAACCCCCGAGATCCGAGAAGTCTAAAGATTACTGTGAGTATCACTGTTTCAACGGACACCAGACCGACAAATGCAAGAACCTTAAAATAATGATCCAAAAATTAATTGATGCGGGAGAGCTCAAACATTACATACGGAAGGAGGTTACCGAGGACAGATCCAAACGAACCAAACCACTCCAACTTCCGGAAGAAAACCGAACAATCAACACCATCTCGTGTTCCGAAGCCACATGACCCTCACTCACAGCACAGATTGGAAAAAGGTTACGGAAGCAATTCGAAGATCGCTGCGAGTTATATAAGGTCGATGGGATAACAGTGGACGAACATGAAAAATGGATGGAATTTCCTGTCATCTTCGATGCCGAGGATATCGAAGAAGATATGGAAGACCATAACGATCCCTTGGTCCTAACATTACCAATAGCTGGATGTAACCTCAAAAAGATCCTCATAGACGGGGGAAGCTCTGTGAATGTCCTATTCTATGATGCATTCAAGCGGATGAAGCTCCATGATGAACAATTGATGACCTCTTATCACACCATCTACGGATTCAATGGAGCGGCCACGAAGCCCTTGGGAGACATTGTGTTACAGGTTAACGCAGGGCCCATGAAACTGGATACCCGATTCAGTGTGGTGGATACCCCTTCCCCCTACAACGCCATTATTGGACGACAGTGGGTACACAAGCTCAAAGGAGTGGCGGCAACATACCACCAGTACCTAAGATTTCCAACACCTGAGGGAATTATGGAGATCAAGGGAGATCGAATCGCTACACGAGAATGCCAGGCCACTCAGGATCATATCAACAACGAGCAAGAAGAACAGCGAAAAATCCGAAGAGTAAGAAATCAAGAAACCACGCAAGAGAAAGCCGTAGAACTATTCCTTAAGGAAACCACAGGAAAAGGCTTGATGATACAGGGTAATGTCCGAGGCTCGGAAACAAGTACCTCAACAATCAACAAAGAGCAGAAACACGCCAAATAGCAATTAAAGAGCGCCCCAGTCCTCGGAAACCCAAGGCCTATGTTCACACCCGTGGAACCCACTAAGGAAATCAACATAGGAACGGAAGAAGACCCAAAGAGGGTCAAAATCGAAAACATCAGAGGAGAGAGAGAGAGAGAGAATAGCAAAGGTAAGGAATCCCATAGTGGAGAGAAATATGTAAACCCCAAGTCATTCAAACTATTCGTGTAACCGTGAATAATATAGCAGAACAACAAACCCCGTGGACGTAGGCCTTAGTGCTGAACCACGTAAACCTTGGTCTTATTTACATTTCAGCACTTTGCATTTATTTAGTTCCGCATGCATTTGCTTATATATGTTGTTTTCCTTTTATATTTGTACCCCATGCATAATCGCTACGCATGGGGAAGTTGGAGGAGGCCATGATAAACCCGTGGGTTTTGAGCCAATGAACCCACATCCGGGTATCATCATCGTAATCTCTTTAGACTTTAACAATTGATTGCGGGCATTCGGACCCCGCGTAGTTCGTGTGTCCACAATTTGGCGCTAGAAACAGGGAACTTCGTCCCGGTAAAAGATTTATCTTGTCCTGTGATTTCATTCTAATTTGGCATACGATTGCTCCGATTTTATCAGCTCTGACTGTATAGATCATTCGTCAACAGTATTATATTCAAAAACCCACCTTTTGCCTTCGATAAGAGTTAGTGTTCCAAGCATGGGTTATTGTCCTAATCCGTCGGATTTACAGTTTTCATAGTTTTTTTTATATATACTAAAGATCGCCTTTAATAAACCCGCTTTTGAAAAATTGTATTTCGACAACTAACCCGCTTCACGCGGATATTCCCGTTTCTGTTTGAATAAATTTATACAGAGAGAACGTGTTGTGAGTAAAGAAGGCGAGTTTACGCTAGATTTCGTCAACAAAAAGGCACGTGATGGAGAAGACGCAGGAAGCAGGAAAATCCAAAGCTTTGTCAAAAGAAACACCCCGGACAACCCCGATCATCACCCGAAGCAAGCAGAAAGGAGATAAAACTAAAATGACCAATCGAAGGCAGGATACCACTGAAATCACTTCACCCATGAACGCTAATTCTGTTGCAATGGCGGCTCTCAGAGCAGCAACGATAAAATACGGGGAAGCCGTGGTAGTCCCGAAGGCTGCGGAGGCTAGCAATACCTTCGCCATGAGTCAACTTAACCAACCAAGGGAAAGGGTGGATGAATCCAGAACATTCCAACCCGCGCATCTGCTAACCTTTGGAATGCCGCTAACAAATAACCAGAATCAAACCATACCGGCGGCTCTGGCACCGCAGAGGGGCGCTCACTCCAATTTGGAAACACCAGCAACAGAAGCTGAACCCCTGCCACCTTTAGTACAGACCATGGAGGAGGGCGGCGCCACGGCTGTAGCGGCACGCGCGGGGACTCCCAATCAGGGGTCCAACCAATCACACCAACTAATGGCTGAGCTCGAGGAACTGAGGAGGAACCAACAGGTTTACGCAGAAGCTGTAGCTCTGTTGGCCAGAGAAAATCAAGATTTAAAGGAGCGGATTGCTCTAAGCACAAAGACCAGCCAACAACTTGATGAAGCAAGCTCCAAAGCACCAGAGCCAAACCAAGACTGTAGAGTCGTCCTAGCGACTAATGAAGACGCGACAAGGAGACGTAGCGTATCCGACCCGGATTATGACGATGGAGAGTCAGACGGAAATGAGCTGAAGAATTTAGAGCACCAACGCGCAATGGAGGAACTGCGGGATGAGATGATGGCAGAGATCAGGCAATTGAAAAATAAACAAGGTGGGGGAAGGTTAGAAGAGGTCATGAGAGAAGCTAACTCCACGCCCCTAACGCATCGCTTGGCCAACACCCCTATTCCCCTGAAATGCCCTGTCCCGACGTTTGAATGCTATGATGGGTCCAGCGACCCTGCTGCACATGTTCGGTACTACAACCGTGTCTTAGATAGATGGGGACAGAACGACGCCGTACTCTGTAGATACTTCCCGTCAAGCTTGAAAGGATCGGCGTTATCATGGTTTGATAATCTGCCACCAAACTCCATACACTCATACGACCAACTTGCAGAGAAATTCTTAAGAACATACATGTACAACAAGACTGTAAACACCGGGATGGATAAGCTCTTTTCACTAGCAATCGGCTACAAGGAAACCACGAGGGAATACACAAACAGATGGCATAGGATCTGCCAAGCCATAGGAAGCGTGGACCCAGTGGTAAGCATCAATTGCTATAAATAGGGCTTAGACCGAATGAGTCCCCTATTTGTTGAAATTCACGGGAGCGTGCCCAAGACAGAAGGCGATCTCCGAATAATTATCGAGAAGCACGCTCGACTTGAAGAAATTCAACGGGAAAACCCGAGGGCATATCCGCGGAGGTCTCATCGCACCAATTCAGCAGAACAAACCAATGGGGCCAAAAGGGGTTGCTCAGATGAGAGACCTCACGAAGATAGAAATGAACGGAGGGATGAACGGAGAACAGGCGACCGAAAATTCGAAGATCAAGTTTACACGAAACTCAACGCTAGCTATGCTCGTATTCTACGAAAGATCAAAGGGAGGGAAAACTTAGAATGGCCATGGTCTAAGGGAAAGCAACCCCCGAGATCCGAGAAGTCTAAAGATTACTGTGAGTATCACTGTTTCAACGGACACCAGACCGAAAAATGCAAGAACCTTAAAATAATGATCCAAAAATTAATTGATGCGGGAGAGCTCAAACATTACATACGGAAGGAGGTTACCGAGGACAGATCCAAACGAACCAAACCAGTCCGACTTCCGGAAGAAAACCGAACAATCAACACCATCTCGTGTTCCGAAACCACAGGACCCTCACTCACAGCACAGATTGGAAAAAGGTTACGGAAGCAATTCGAAGATCGCTGCGAGTTATATAAGGTCGATGGAATAACAGTGGACGAACATGAAAAATGGATGGAATTTCCTGTCATCTTCGATGCCGAGGATATCGAAGAAGATATGGAAGACCATAACGATCCCTTGGTCCTAACATTACCAATAGCTGGATGTAACCTCAAAAAGATCCTCATAGACGGGGGAAGCTCTGTGAATGTCCTATTCTATGATGCATTCAAGCGGATGAAGCTCCATGATGAACAATTGATGACCTCTTATCACACCATCTACGGATTCAATGGAGCGGCCACGAAGCCCTTGGGAGACATTGTGTTACAGGTTAACGCAGGGCCCATGAAGCTGGATACCCGATTCAGTGTGGTGGATACCCCTTCCCCCTACAATGCCATTATTGGACGACAATGGGTACAAAAGCTCAAAGGAGTTGCGGCAACATACCACCAGTACCTCAGATTTCCAACACCTGAGGGAATCATGGAGATCAAGGGAGATCGAACCGCTACACGAGAATGCTAGGCCACTCAGGATCATATCAACAATGAGCAAGAAGAACAGCGAAAAATCTGAAGAGTAAGAAATCAAGAAACCACGAAAGAGAAAGCCGTAGACCTATTCCTTAAGGAAACTACAGGAAAAGGCTTGACGAAAGAGGGTAATGTCCGAGGCTCGGAAACAAGTACCTCAACAATCAACAAAGAGCAGAAACACGCCAAATAGCAATTAAAGAGCGCCCCAGTCCTCGGAAACCCAAAGCCTATGTTCACACCAGTGGAACCCACAAAGGAAATCAACATAGGAATGGAAGAAGACCCGAAGATGGTCAAAATTGGGACCATCATGGGCGAAGGGAGAGAACATTCCTTAACCAAATTACTTAAGGAATATGCGGATGTGTTCGCCTGGAAGTTAGGAGATATGCCGGGGATTGACCCAAAAGTAATCCAACATGAACTACGCATCAAACAGGGCACGCCCCCGTTCAGGCAGAAAATACGAAAAGTGGCTCCAGAATATCATGAGGCGGTAGAAACGGAACTTCGGAAGCTACTAGATGCAGGATTTATCAAGGAAGTCAAGTACCCTACCTGGATATCCAACATGGTCATTGTTCCTAAGAAAAATGGAGGGGTTAGAATATGTATCGACTTTACTAATCTCAACAAGGCATGTCCAAAGGACAGTTATCCCCTGCCGAGCATAGATCAACTGGTTGAAGCAGTTGAAGGATACGAGGAGCTGTCGTTTATGGACGGATACTCTGGTTACAACCAAGTATCCCTGGCAGAAGAAGATCAGCCACACACAGCATTCTATACACCACATGGCCTTTATTGCTATACCAGAATGCCTTTCGGGCTCCGAAACGCAGGGGCAACATACCAAAGGATGGTCGATGCTATCTTCAAACCATGGATCGGAGGAACCCTAGAAGTCTACGTGGAAGACATGCTCGTCAAAAGCAAGCTGCGTAAAAATCACCACCAGGACCTGAGGAATATCTTCAATGCAATGAGACAGCATCACATGAAAGTAAATCCGGAGAAATGTACTTTCGGTGTCACCTCGGGGAAGTTCCTCGGTTATCTGGTGATGAAAAGGGGCATCGAGGTAGACCCAGCTAAGATTCAAGCCATAGTAGAGATGCCGTCACCAAAGAATTTGAAGGAAGTGCAGAAGCTCAATGGGTCCATAGCAGCGTTGGGCAGATTTATTGCACGGTCTTCGGACAAGTGCAAACATTTCTTCAATATTCTTAAAAAAAGGAGCAGGTTCGAATGGACCGCCGAATGCGAGGAAGCATTCCAAAGGATCAAAGAACATCTGGCTTCAATCCCCATCCTGCAGAAGCCAGACCCTGATGAAGTTTTGGCACTGTACATAGCAGCGACGGAGGACGCAGTCAGCGCGGTATTAGTCAAAACCAATACAAAGATAGAACAGCCTATCTATTACGTCAGCAAGACACTCAATTCCGCGGAAAGAAATTATACTAAGATTGAACAACTCATCCTCGCACTGGTATGGGCTACCCAAAAACTGAGAACCTACTTCCTAACTCACTTCGTCAGGGTACCATGCAAAGCACCATTGGAAGCAGTCCTCAAAAGCACGGGAAAAGTGGGCCGAATAGCCAAATGGAACACCCATCTGGACCAATTCAACATCATTCATGAAATTCAACATTCTCAGAAGTCCCAAGTTCTGGCAGTTTTCTTAGCAGACCTCCCTCTAGACAACGACGAAGAGATTAAGGGAATACCGGAAGCCGAGGAAGCAATCAAGGATCCAATGGATATCCTCGAACCTGCGAGTCATAGACAATGGGAAGTCTTCGTCGACGGATCTAAAAATAAGGAAGGAGCAGGAATAGGTATTGTCATTATCACCCCAACTGGAGAAAGGATCATACAGGCACTTAGATTGGAATTCAAAGAGCATACCAATAACATTGTTGAATACGAAGCTGTCGTACATGCCCTACGTATAATAATAGAGATGGGGGTAACCGATGTAAGGATGACAAGTGATTCGCAGCTGGTCATACGGAAAATTGGGCTCGAATATAATGTGTACGATGACACCCTTTCAGCTTACATGGCATTGGTCCAAACAT
Organism: Papaver somniferum; assembly: GCF_003573695.1. NCBI lineage: Eukaryota > Viridiplantae > Streptophyta > Magnoliopsida > Ranunculales > Papaveraceae > Papaver > Papaver somniferum. Next base: position 5,572,666 of record NW_020624820.1, on the reverse strand, counting down.
TGGCATCAGAAATCCCGAACATTAAGTTCCGACACTTATGCAGAAGGGACCTCAGGCATGCGGATGACCTAGCATACATATCATCCATGCTGAGGGATAAAAATGCCGAAGGTATTAAAATAGCAAGGGTATACGAGCCTTCGATTGCATCTCAATTCTCCTTCGCTACCAATCAAGATACGATGGAAGAATATATTGAAAATCAGGTAGGAGAAGACATCCATAACGACTTTGATGAAGAAGACATCTTGTCAAAAGCAAATCAAGACGAAGATTTCAGCAACGAAGATGACTGGAGGGTGACAATACATGCCTTCCTCGACAAAGGAAGCCTACCTGCGGATCGGAAGCAAGCTAGGAAGATGCTCTCCAAAGTGGGAAGATACGATCTTCGGGAGGGGGTCCTGTATAGAAAATCCTTCCTCGGACCATTACTACGCTGCTTGTCCCGGAAAGAAGGGCATCGAATCCTAAATGATATACATTATGGTGACGCAGGGAATCATAGCGGTATGAGATCACTAGCTGACAAGGCAAAAACGCAAGGATATTACTGGCCAACCATGATACAAGATGCTGCGAGGATGTCCCGACGATGCGAAGAATGTCAGCGTTTCGCGAGAAAAATCCACGCGCCGGCAACAATGTTAAATTCTGTCGATAGCCCGTGGCCATTTGCAAAATGGGGAGTAGACATCGTCGGGCCTTTCATCGAAGGATCAAGGAAGAGACGATTTTTGATAGTAGCCACGGACTACTTCAGTAAATGGGTGGAGGCTAAGGCCTTGGCCAGGATCAGAGACGCGGATGTGTTCACTTTCATATTCCAGAACATCATTTGCAGATTTGGTATACCTGCTGAAATTGTATCTGATAACGGCAAGCAATTACAGGGAAAAAATATAGACATGCTCTTCGACACCTTCAAAATAAGAAAGAACAAGTCCACCCCCTTATACCCTCAAAGCAACGGACAAGCGGAAGCTACCAACAAGACCCTCGCCCTTATACTCAAAAAACAATTAGACGAGCATAAGGGAAGATGGTGCGAACAACTGCACAATATCTTATGGGCATACATGACAACACGAAGGTCCGCTACCGGGGAATCCCCGTTTCTTCTTACTTATGGAGCTGAAGCAGTCATACCTACGGAAATCCTCGTGCCAACCACGAAGACCGAAGCCTGGGAGAAAAACCTCACAACAGATATGATGTTAGAAAGGTTGGACGACTTGGAAGGAAGAAGGGAAGTAGCATTGTAAAAGATGGAAAATTATCAACGAAGACTAGCAAGGGAGTACAACAAAAAGGTAAAGCTACGAAATTTTGTAGAGGGACAGTATGTGTTGAGAACAATCCCACGATATCAGCAAGAAAAGAAATGGGGAAAGTTAGCACCTACATGGGGAGGACCGTTTATGATCCACGACATTGCGGGTAATGGTTCCTACTACCTTCGTAATCTAAAAGGTGAGGTCCTCCGGCATCCTTGGAATGCTAAATGGCTCAAACCATACTTCCCATAGAAGCAACGCAGATTTGAATCTGCTGGGAGTGTACCAGAAGAAGAAAGGAGCCTAACCGCCCCACATGTTTCTATCTCTGGAAGAGGAATTGCAGACCTCAACTTATCAATCAAACAAGCTTTCAAATTATCAAGTCAGTGGAATCTACCTACAATATTGGGGAAACTAGTTAATCTACAATCTCTCAGGGCTCCCCCATCAGTGTCCATAAGTGTAGGACCAGGGGGAAGGCACCCAGCAGAAAGAGATACCCAACCAATCTTAAGGCAACGGGTCGACGGAATGGGTGCGTACATATTTTACACCCTATATCCTAGAACGTTGCCCCGGACCCCACCGTCTGGGAATCCTCTGGCCCAGGGTTTGCCAGCGGGGTGACAGGTCTCAAGACGATCACGAAGGTACTTTCCTTCAGTATCGCACTCAAAAACACTTAACAACTTTTGTTTTGATTTTTCACAAACTTAAAATACAAACACTTAAAACAACATTGTAGGTATATCAAGAAGAGGATTCATTTCATAAAGGGTGATTACAAGAAGTGAACGGCCAAAGTCAAGGATACACAATCAAAAAACATCCTTGTTACATGGTTACAAAAAATATAATTATGCCGCGGACCCTACAGAACGCTGCGATCTCTACCTAGTTGGCGGTCCCGTCGTCAGGATTATTCCGAAGACTTGATGGGACGCTCCCACCAGAAGAGGGGCCCGAGGAGCTGGGCAATGCAGCAGGAACGGGACGACGAGGATAGTTCTTCACGAGACCATGTTCATTCCTTAGGCCAAGTTCTATCCTCTCCAGCATCTTGTTCGTCTCCTCAGCCAATTGACAACGAGCCTTATGTTTAATAACTGTTGTCCGCTGTTGGGCTTGGGATAATAACGAAGATAGCCGATTCACTTCTCTGGAAGCAGCACCAACGGCCTCCTCGCGGGTGGCTACTAAATTCTTGAAGTGATTGGTTTGTTCCTCTTGCTGTGCTAAGGAAGATTGAGCCTTTTCAAGTTCTTCATTTGTGACGCGAAGGCGTCCCTCGAGCTCTGAAAAAGACAACACCACGGAGTTAGCGTAGAAAAAAAACAAGATCACACTCGATGAATTGGGATTATACCTTCGACACAAGCCGAAGCCTCTTCATACTCATTAACAACCGCATCTCGCGCTTCATCAAGATGATCATATTCCGCGGATAATTTCTTATAGTCTACTTGAAGGTTGGTGAGAGTAAATTGACAGGCATCTAATTCTACCTGCTTCATCGAGTCCATATGACGAAGGTGGTCGACCTCTTTATTTATCTCTGAGACCCCTTTGCTGAGTCTGTACATGCACACTTCAAGATTCCTCTCAGACTCAGCAAGACGAGCTACATCGGCACGAGACGCGGAAAGAGCATTGCTGAGAATGTAGACTTCAGCACGAGCATCATCTCGTTCCCTGGCAAGACCGAGCATATTATCTTGGACCCCTGAAAGAGACATGGATTGCGCCGTCTGTAATTCTTCTTCCAATAGCTGAATCCTAGATTCCAACAAGGAAGTACGCTCACGGGCTTCCCGCAGATTATCACTGGTCCACAACAGTGTGCCATTAAATAAAGCACGATCATGGTTGTACAGATTTTGCATGTCGACCATCTGAACATGCCGCGCGCGCCATACCTCAGCCCGAGCATCCCATTTCTTAGCCTCACTCTTAATCTTCTCAACCAAATCTATAATACGAGATTTTTGCCGAGCTCTTTCGTTTCGAAGCCATATCAGCTCGGGGATGCCACCCACTGGACATAGGGTGGGGAGACTCAGACAGAACAACTAAGAGATAAAAGAATGACGACATACGGCGAGGGAAAAGAACCAAACCTGTGAAAGTAGAAACTTGGCTACGAGTTTGCTCTAACTCAGCGCGCACTGCAATAAGTTCTGAACGAAGATCAGCCTCTGCTTCACCCAGCTTTTCTTTCTCCTTAAGGCTTTTCTTCAGCTTTTCTATCTCCACCTCAGCCGCAGATAATTCCTTTTCCCGGTGACGAAGCTTAGCCTCGAGCTTCAGAGATTTCGCTTTAAAGAACTGATACAGCACGTGGTTGCAATGCTCGCTCCTCATCATCTACACATCGATGACAAAACATTATTCAACCGAAGCGTCCGATTCTCACGTACAAGCATGTACGAAAATTTACCTCCAACACACACTGCTGCGGGAAGCCATATTGATACCCGTCGGCAATAGCCATCATATCGGCAACACAAGTAGGAGGCTCCGGTACGAGGGTAGCTTCGGGAACAGTCAACCTTTTTCCCCAGGCTTCAGACACCTGCGCCTTCGAAGACATCTCCATCATGCGACGGGTATACGCGGTTGATTCCTTTTCCCCAACAACCACAGGAGCGGGATGAGAGACAAACAGAAGATTCTTCTCCTTAAACCAACTCATGATGGCATCCTCACCCTCAGACATCGGCGACGGGGGAAGACTATCGGCGGGCGCATCAACAACAGATTTTCCTTTCTCTGACTCGACCCCCTCAGCATGAATGTGGGCATGCTCCTCCGCGCCTACATGCACAGCAGGCTCCTCTGCACCAACACCTCCTACAGTAGCATCCCCATTACCATCACCACCAAGAACATCCCAATTATCATTAGGGGAAAGCAAAGAGAAGTCCTCGGGAAAATCGAGGGCTTCGTCAAAGAACTCCCCCGTGGAATACATCCGATCGAAAGAAAATTCTTGAGAAGTGGGAAGGGTATCCGCGACATCACCAGCAGGTACGGAAACATCCCCGATGACAACATCATCCGCCACCACATCTTTGTTCCTTCCTTCATCACCAGCGTGACCAGCGAAGACCTCTTCTTCGACATTGATAGGGGAGGTACCAGTACGTTCCTCCCCATCTGTAATCTCGTCCTCAGCAAACTCTTCGTTCACTGGACTGGTAACTTCTTCTTGGGCCTCAACCTCGCCCGTCACCGTAGTAGAAGACTGCTTCGTCCTAATCTTTTTCTTCTTCAATACCTGAAACCGACACCACAAAAGGAATTATTCTTCCCGTCTGATGGAAGTTATAAAAACGAAGCGCAGCTAGAATCTGCGTACCTGAGCAGCTGAAATATTCTTCGGTGGGGGTATAGCACCGGAACCATCCTCCTCGTCTCCCTCTACGACATCCAGGGCATAAGGAAAATTCATGCCCGCAAAGTTCAGACGCCAGGGGCAGAAATCTCCATAGCGAACAGGAGGAGATTCGCGCGGCTTACTATTCTCGGTGGGCCGCCATCCGCGGGGACCAGGAATCCAACCGTAAGCCCACGGACCAACTATCTCAATAACAGTGGCGTGCCACTCGTAGTCATGATCACGTTTGATCCTTTCTCGCGCGGGGAAGAGTTTCCGACGACTGGACGCCTCCGTGCCAGGAACATACTTCAGCTTGGCATCGCTGACCTCATTTAACAGACGAATCTCGCCTCGAGGAGCAGGGAGATTCCGAAGGCTGACACTCCACGGCTTGCGATTCCTACTATTGACGTAATCACCGAAGGAGTTATTGAAATTCTCAGGAGTATACCATTCCTTCTCCAAGGGATTGGGGACGTAGCAAGTCATCGACGTCTCCCCCTTACTCCGCAGATAACATTCCTTCAGGGCGCGAAGATAATTTCCCGATAGTTGGGATACGGAACGGCTATGAGTATTGGTGGAAGAACCCTCACGACTAGCGAGCACGTCGTAGTAAAAGGAATCACCCGATTTGTACAAAGGCAGCATCAGACCAGCCTCGAAGGCCCCAACCGTCGTTAACAAATGAAATTCATCGAATTCGTACTTGGAGATAAGCTCATACGTAATATCATCCTCGGGGGCATAGAAACGAACCCCGAAGGCTTGAAGCTCATGCTTTTCCTTGAATATTTCAAGATCGATATGCTTGAAGGTTACTTTTTTCCTGCTGACAGAGACACTGCGTATCAAGGGAGCAGCCTCCTCCTCCTCGGCGGGGCCGGACGAACTAACAAACGCTTCAGACGCTTTTCTCTTCACGGGGGGATTCTTTGAAGATTCAACCCTAGGAGCTACCCCTTTGTATTCTTCCCTTTAAAAGTTGGAGAAGATCGTAGATGATGCTCGGGCACTAACGAACGTAAAGGAGGAACGTCAAAAGCAACAGCGCGGGGCGGAGCCTGCGTACTCCTAGTATCTTCACGAGGACGCACCATTGACTGATTAAAGACTCTTCGTGAACCAGACGGAATTACCGAAGGAATCTCTTCCCGAGAGGACGAGGCTTTCGCTCCAGAAGAAACTCGACTCCGACGAACATCATCTTGAGACTCTCGACGCTGAGGAGATCTCGACAACCTAGAATCAGGAGTCTCATAAGTAGGCCGCGGACGGTCAGACATGGCTGCGGAAAGAATAAAATCAAGAACAAGTTACACACGATAACCAAAAATCAAAAAACACATCCATAGCAATACAACAAAGATAACATAGCAACCCTAAAATTAGGATACATGCTCAATATTTCACCCTCGAAGTAATGGCTTCCTTAATTTAAGATGAAGAACAGGGGCAAACTAGTATGCAAGCATCAGAAAAAGTTCTTCATCACAAACAAGGAACAACAGTAGCAGAAAATTCACAAATCAACACGGCATAAAACAGTGAAATAAAGAAAAGAAAAACTCACCGGCAAAAACAGCAAGTAGAAGAAACGAACAGGGGAAGATCACAGGTGCAACGAAGGGAGAATTTAAGATCACAGGTGCAATGAAGGGAGAATTTAAGATCACAGGTGCAATAAAGACTGACAGAATTTAAGATCACAGGTGCAAAGAAGACTGACAAAGAATTTAAGGTCACAGGCTCAATGAAGGCAGGCAGGAAATTTAAAGGAAGAATGAACTGAGAGAGTGTTTAGGAAGAATGAAATTAAATTTCCTCTCTATCCTTAAAATACCCGAAAGAAAAGAGGAAATTAAGGGAGAAATAGGAAAACGTGCCCGTTACATAAGCAGTTAATGCACGAATAAAAGACGTGCCCAAGTATCTAGGAGAAGTTATTAGGAGTGAGAAGAATGTGCGACGATAGTTTTTCTTCAAGGCACCCATTAGCCATTTAAGCCCGAAGAAAAGGGGCAAATTGTGTACACATATATCTCACTATCAGACACGTGTATACAGAAAGGTACGTGGAAAGCATGCAAGCCAAAGCATCATAACATGATGCGTCACGAAGCACCAAATAAACCCCTAGGAGTTGCTTTATCTCATCCCCAGAAGAGGGTCCAAGATCAACGGTGGAGAGAAAGTTAGCTGACACGGACTGACAGGGGCAGAAGACACTTGTCCGACACGAGCAGACCCCTCAACTACCCGCATTAAACACTCTGAGCAGTGCACGTGTCGACCAACCTGTGGAACGAGCGAAGATGCCTCCGCGGGATCGAGGGGAAAACGCAGACCTCCGCGTGATGGACGCAAGGACACGAGAAGATAAGGTTCCAACGGTCTTCAGAGATGGGTCCCACGTTCCAACCTTATAAATACCCAATCTCCACAAAGAGGAAGGGGATCGAAAAAACATCAGGAGAGAAGGAGAGAGAGAGAGAGAGAATAGTAAGGGTAAGTTAATCCCTTAGTGGAGAGAAATATGTAAACCCAAAGTCATTCAACTATTCATGTAACCGTCAATAATATAGTAGAACAACAAACCCCGTGGATGTAGGCCTTAGTGCTGAACCACGTAAACCTTGGTCTTATTTACATTTCAGCACTTTACATTCATTTAGCTCCGCATGTATTTGCTTATATGTTTTGTTTTCCTTTAATACTTGTATCCCATGCATGATCGCCACGCACGGGGAAGTTGGAGGAGGCCATGATAAACCCGAAGGTTTTGAGCCAATGAATCCACATCAGGGTATCATCATCGTAATCTCTTTAGACGTTAACGATTGATTGTGGGCATTCGGACCCCACGTAGTTCGTGTGTCCACAAGCTGCAAGCAGAATCAATCTGTTCTTCTCGCTGGTTCTTGGCAGAATCCAGTTCAGATCATCACCATTCGAAGACTATCACCACCACAAATCGAACCCATCTGTTGATGTTGTGCAATCGAGACTGCAGTCTTCTCACTGACCCTTTGGCCTGAATCCAGTCCATATCTTAGCTCCAACTGTTGTTCCCAGCACCATTTAGACCAACTGATTTTACAGCCAACGTACTTTCCGTCGACCCATCCAATTATCATTTAGATTTGCAGCTTCATTCACGTCCACAGCAAACCATCACGCTCTCCATGCACGCCATACATACACCGTAATCCAGCACCACCAGTTTCCACTCTGTCCGGCTAAGTCTCAGCCACAGCTTCGTCCTCCACCGGCGTCAGCAGCTTGTAAAAATCACCACTGCCACCAACAGTTCATCCATCATATCCATCTTCCTTGTTTTTCATCTTCTAATTTCTTCACCGTACACAGCATCCAACCAACACCGATCTTCAACATTGAATTCACCCACTGAAACACAACAGAAACTCCATTTTGTTGTCGTACACAGTGAGTAAATTTGTAGTCTTCGAACCAAAAGTTCCATGAAAAACTACAGCCAATACATAATTCCTCAAATTCATCTCCACTTTTTGTACCCAGTTCAAAACCATGGAAGTCGTTCAGCTCCGTCCAAGCTCTCCATGCAACAATCGTCAGCACCAGCAGGTCGCAGCATCTCCAACTACACAGCACCTTCTTCTCAAACTCAGGCCACGACAACCGCTTCCAGTTAAGCTCAACCACCGAGCAAATACTAAACTTCCACCAATATTATTCTTGGAGATAACGCATCTTCATATTCTCTATTCTAGGCTCGAGTTCCAACTGCCAATTCTCATCTCCCATTCTCATATTGTAACAACTCGAGCTCATGACTATGTCAACCATTCGGCTCCAACATCAGCTTGAGAACATAAAACCCACTGTCCACTTATCAGCCAACCAAACCCCCATATCGAACTCAGTATACAGTCCGTCTCCATTGCATCACAACTCAAACATTTCTGTGGTTGAGATCTAGCCAAGTAGTCCACTTAAACAAGACTAAGAATCTTCGCTCCATTTTATTTTACTCCCTGGCCATGAATGAATGTATAGATGCTGGTGGTAATTAAGATTGTAGTCGTCACATTTGTCCCCATCCTGTGGACCGAGTAGTACTCCGAGCAGCCGTAACGAGGACTCTAGCCAATAACACCATATAACTTTCCACTTAGCTGTGTATTCTCTGGATGGCAGAATTTGCTCGTACTTCTTACAAAAGCACTAAAATAGTGTTATTAGCCAAAGTATCGAGTCCTATCTAATATAAATATGGGTATAAAATATAACACTTACGTGTTTATCAACATCCTCACACTTATATTTTACTAGTCCTCGAGCAAAACAAAGAATATATCCGCTACAAAGCTGGATAAAGAACAATGTCTGCTAAACAGCGAGACGAAACCACTAAACAGTGGGTAGAGATGTCTGTTAAACAGCTAGGCAGAAAGACCCGCTAAACAGCTGATCATTTTTATTTTGTTTTTTATATAATTTTTTTTTGTAGACCCGCTACACAGCTGGTCATAACCCTAAAAATCCTAATATTATTATTATTATTTAGACCCGCTAAACAGTTGATCTTTCAAAACTCCTAACGAAAGTGCCACTCCCCCACACTTAAACATTACATTGTCCTCAATGTAATTGAGTCATCCAACGTAGAAATTAAGATGGGAAATTCCAGCAACCAAATAAAAGATAGAGGAAAGAAAACAAATCTAATGGGTTGACTCCCATTAAGCGAAATAGCATGGGTTGACTCCCATGAAACAAAATCTTTGTATCCCTGCTTGCGCACATAAAGAACCTCAAACAAGGTGAGGTTGTACCAAAGTAAGCAGCAAAGCATATATGTAAAGTCTGAAAAGTTGGGGATCAATCCAACGAATCAGGTCAGCTGCAAATATGAACCTGCAAACACTAACAACATCCGAAAAGATGTGTAAATTCATTCCCAATAGAAAATAGTCGTTAAATGAGATAATTAAATCACTCACATGGACAACAAACATTGAATATATATTAATATCTATTTGGGAAACATGTTCTAAATCAGGCTCAAGATCAGCTGAAATAACTTCCGTCAACACAATAGCTTCACTAGAAATCAGAGGAAGTAATGCATTAATATCATCAAAAGGAAAAGAATCATCAAACTCAGCACGATGACCTAAATACGTATTTAGTGGTTCAAGTTCATAAAAATAAGTAACTCCTAAATCTGGTTCCAAGTCTGCGGAAATAACTTCCGACGTTGAGTTACCTCGATGAACTATTAGAGGGCATAATGCAATATCAATAAGCGTAGGGTCATCGGAATCAGCAAAATGAGATATGCAAACTGATAAAGGTTCAAAATCAGCGGTGCAAGTTGCCTGGCCAGTATCAATCGACTCATGCACGGTATCAGGAATAGGCAAGTCCTCTGGGTACTTAGATGCAAAGTAATCCAACAACACTTTAGAAGCACACAATTCTAACCCTAAATTATGCAACTTTTGGAAGTCTAAGGGTTTAGAAACAACCTCTGAGTCGGGTGAATGATCTTGTGAGATAGATTCATCCACGGAATTAGGCAAATCATCCACAGGGTCATTTATAAGTTATGTCTGGAACAAAAAGTCACTACAAGATTCATCATCATCAGCAAATAATCTTTGGCACTCAATAACTCTCAATCTTTGTTCCAAACAAGGCGGTGTGTGTTTGTAATACTTCTCATATATTGTTAAAGGTGATTCTTCACTTACCACATGTGGAGCAAAAACTCCATATCGTTGCCTATGCATATACTCCTCAAGCGTCATATCAGAAGATGTCTATTGAGAATGTGAATTTCTACGCTTATATTCTGCAAGTGTTATTTTAGACGACGTCTCGTACAAAGAATTCATCATCCTCAAAAAGGCTCCTGAAATAAAATTCTAAAACACAAAAAGAGTCAAAAATTGATGTGATTTCAAATTGAGTTGTAGTAAAAAGTTCGTTGAGACTTGTGAAAGCAAAGATTTTAGATTTAATGAAATTTAAAAATAAACAAAACTTAATTCAAGATTATCAGGAATAACCAAGACATTGATTCCACTATCACATATGAATAAATTATGGAAAATAATTATCTTTTAAGTCCACTATCACATATGAATAAATTATGGAATAACCAAAACTCTAATTATCTTTTAAGTCCCTTATTTCGTAATTCACAATTAATCAAACATATTCTCAAATATTAATTGTATTCCCCAAGCATAGACTATCAATTGATTAAACAAAGTATAATCTATCAAATTGAATCACATGTAATTAAGAAAATTATGTAAACATTTAAAAACTCTGCAAGAGCAGTGATTGAGTGAATTATAATTAAAAAGTAGAGAAAATGAAATAGTTACCCATTATTCATGTGTGAATAGCTTCCTCATTGCCTTGGTTGTGGGAGTATTAGCTCATCATCATGTTGGAAACGCACTCAAAATTCATTTTTATTTCTCAAAGGGTGTTTACAAAGATGAAATGGAGAAAAACTATTAAAAACCGGGTTTGCAACAGTTATAAGTGTTATAAACTGAAAAGAACGATAGAACAGAGTACTCTCGCTTATTCTCGACCCTCGCCTGTGTGTCGTTTCCACTGTTGAGAAACGACTGTTGTTGCGCGCCTAATGTTCTTGGTGTTCTTCACAGCAGCAGAAATGGTGATTCTTCTGCAACTCGACTTTCACAGCTCTGTAATCTCCCACAAACTCTCGTCCCCCTCCTATGAACACAGGCACCCTTTATATACTTGAAAGTGATCAAATATTCCCTCATAGCTGCTCCGAATCTTCTCTTTTATTTCTTTGCACAATACGGGAATAATTTCTCTTTTTAATCTCTGCATGTGTGTTCCGAGCTGGATTTCCTTGTTTATCTTGGCTTGATTGGTCGAATCTTGTTGAATAAAGCAGAAAATATTCTCCCATGCGATACGTATCATCCAAATATCCCGTGATAATCTCTCATGCACAAACTGCCCTGATTTCGTCTGTTGGATTTGCTAGCCAAATTCAATCGAAACAACCAATCATACCACGCCTGTTACGCTTAATCAAGTTATCCCAAAGAATCTCATCCATTGAATCTCTCTAAAATAGCTCCAAAATCTGAACCCTGATCATGTTCTTCCGTTGTAATTATTTCCCGCCAAAACCGTAATTTGAAATGGAGAAGATGGGTGCCCCTTAACTGTGTGTGGAGTGTAAATAGCATGTGTTCCAACTGAGGTGTCCCTTATAAACTGAGGTTCCCCTTATCCAAAACTGAGAGTCTGAATAACATGCGCCCTCCGGGTGCCAAAATCAACTTTTCGAGCCGAATTTTCTAAAAATGTTTATTTTCCAAAAATGCCTACAAACACATAAAATACCAAAATTAGTACAAAATCGAGTACCAACAATACAGAACATTGCGGACACATTAGACACAAATATGTGTCTATCGAATACCCCCAAACTTATTATTTGCTAGTCCTCAAGCAAAACTAATAAAAATTAAAGCCTAACTCACTAGGTGGCCCTAGTGACCGAGATATAGTCTCGGGAGGGTTTACCAGAGGTGTACCCACAAAACCAAGACTTCTAATTGGTCACAAGTATCCAAAGAGCTATGAGGACATACAGATTATCAACCTATCTCCAAGTAACTAGAATGCCAGGGAAATTAAAGGTGCCAGCTCTAAAGATGAACAAAGAATAGGGGAGACACATCCGCAACACTGCTAGATAAAGAGATATCCGCTACACAGCTAGATAAACATTGTAAGATGTGTCCGCTTTACAACTGGATAAGATTAGGAGAGAGATAAAAAATGAGAGGGACATCTGCTACATAGCTGGACTAATTACGTGTGATGAGTTGAACCAGTGCTAGAAAGATCTTGTGCCAGATGGAAAGCAGACTAACAAAGCAACCAATATGCATCTCTCTTCGACTCTCTCATAGTGCTCAGTAGAAACAACGTCTTCTTCGGCTTCAAATGTTGATGATAAACTATCGAACCTCATAAAACCCTGACAATTAATTCTTCTCTTCGATTTCTTTCTTGAAACTTCCTTATAGATTTCTACTTCCCTATGGCCTTATTAAACACAATTTAAATGTACTTTTTTTTGAAACAAAGACAACAATTTACATGGCCATTAGAGAAGGACTTTAGAACTTGGATCTTCACAACTTGTAATGTCTTGGTATCATGAACTTCAACAACGTATATCGTTTGATTTTCTTTGCTCTTGTAACTCAATCTTCAGCTTTGATTTTTTTGAATTATTCTTTTCTATTGTTGCTTCTAAACCTTAAACATCTTCAACTTTCTTCATATATTTTTATGTCGCTCCGCTTGTTGATGATGATAAGTTTCTACTGAGAGAGAGTCGTAATCCAGTAACTAAGACTACATTGTGGGGTTGCTTTGTTTTTCTGGCATTTCCTTCTGACCTACTTGCCTTTCCATTATGGATGGTTAGGTCCATCACGGTTACCCTCTAAAAGGAACAAGTTCTCTCCTGAATGTCAAATATCTCAATGTCTTTTTCTCTAATGTCTCAGAAGAATGTTTATCCCTCGCAATTCCAATTTCCATCTTTTCGGTGAGAAATCGTATGTAAACTTAGCTAACCGGATACTATGTGATGCTAGAAGTTTCTAAAATGCAACTAAAAAGTTCTTCCCCACCCCCAAACTTAAATCTAACATTGTCCTCAATATTCTAAAGATAAAATTAATAGCATGAACAAGGAGAAACTTTTACCACGCGAAGCAAAAGAGTTAAGGAAAGATATTACCGTGTTGCATGAGATTGGGTTACCTCCCAAGAAGTGCTAAGTTTAAAGTCTTCAGCCAGACATCGGAAGGAATTAATCACCTCATATAATCATAAAGCAGTAGCCGGAATAATTGTGGGCCATCTGGATCAAAAAGTTCTAACCACAAGAAGAGGAAACTACAACAATCTAAGAAGACATCGAACATACCCTTGTTTAAGACAACTACATCTAGTTGTGGTTCAGGTTCAGGCTCTATAAAAGGGTCTAAATAAAAATATTTCATCGGTTGGATTTCCTCAAAGGTATTCTGAAGATCAGGCTGAAGAGTCCGGAAATACTCAACTAAGAACTTAGAAGCGCATAACAAAAGCCTGAATAATTGGGGATCATCTAAGTCAATCATATTTGACTCACACAGCTGACCATAATGAAAGAGGTGGTCTTCCTTAAGAAAATTTGTCAACCCTATTTTCCTAAAGTAATTAGGTTTAGTCTCAAAACTTAATAACCGACACATCTGAAAATCATATGTTCCCACAATTGGAAGAAAAGTTTTTGGTGGGAAAATAAAGTTAATCTTGGTATCATAGCCTGGGTTAACCACATCAACCAGAGGATGGGTTTCTAACAACTGAGCTCTCTTATGGACACAACTAGGTTCAGGAAAAATTGTATGAAGATAATCTTGTAAGATGGTTGAGGCACAAATTTCAAGTCCTACACGAGGGAACTTTCTAAGAGTTAAAGGTAAGGCACCAGGAAAGTGATAATCACCCTCAAACTTAGAGTTTTCAGTGTCTCTAGGTAGACTAGTCACAATTTCCCTAATTTCTAAATCATTGGATTCCTGAAAATGGTAAATTGATTCTTCTAAGTTGTAATCAGGTGCATCCTCACTCATTTTTACGAGTTCACTTTCTTTGTCTAAGACTGTTGTTTCTAAATCAATAGACTCAAAATAAACTCGTTCCTCTAAACCATCATTGGCTTCGTAATCAAAAGGAAGTACAACTTAATCTAAAACGGTATTATCTCTAGTCAAATCCCCGTCCTTTTGAATAGGTGGATAATAATTAAAATTATCGGGATTTGAACCAGAAATATCATTATCATTATCAAGCTCAATTGGAGTAACAAATTCATGATCACTATGCCTAAATATTTCAGATTCTTCATCAGCACATCCTCATCATAATCATAATAACATGAAAATGGTTGAACCTCATCTAAAGTATTGCTTCCAATTCTATCCTTGTCATCTTGATTATGCAAATAAAAAATTTCCTCATTTTCAAGGTTGATTTTTGAAGCAATGTATTGGAAATTCAGTGTAATTCGAGCAATTCTTTCTTCCGTTTCTAACTCAAGCCTACGTGTTGACTCAGAAAACTCACGTGTCGACTCAGTTAACTTACATGTTGACTCAGCTAACTTCCTGAGATAATCTTCTAAAGAAGGTTCACTCATTTTTACGGTTCTTTCGTCTATAACTAAGTTATCTGTGTCCGCTGACTTATGTGTCGACTCATGTAACTTACGCGTTGACTCAAGTATCTTACGTGCCTCATCTAGAGAAGAGGACTTATAGGAATTTTTCTCGTATGACCGGTATTCATGTGAATAGTAATTGGGCTCACCATGGTATGAGCCATAATCTTCAAAAGTTTGGTGTTCCCACCACTATTCACACTATGGTCATAAAAAGAGTAATGTTCATGTTGCTCAGTCGAATAATCATTGTATTGGCTATACCAGTTCGACATTCTAACTGCAAGAGAATTCTAAACAAACACAAACAAGGCTGACTCGACCACAAAAATCCTATTTTATCTAGCAAACAAAAAGCATGAAGGCTCCACTTAGATTGTTTCTAGACTAGCTTCTATTCTTTTGAAAAGGAATTCGTTACAATCTGAGCAAACCTCTCTGGAATTAATCCGAGTCAAAGTAAGTTGAATAGAGATGAGGGAAGCTCGGTGGAGCTTTGATACCCAAGGCCTCACCGGCGTTACAAGGCGACGTATTCAACTCACAGTAACCATCATGAACTTCAAATAACCATCACGCTCAAAAAAGTAACCAATATTTTTCGAACGACTTTCCTAATAAGCTCGTTACCCTATCGGTCTCGTTCTAGTCCAAATTTTAAGGCTTAGATTCGCGTAGGTTACGTGTTCCTAAAGCGTGCAAGAAGGAAACAGTGATGAAATCCGAGTCCTTATCTTGATTTGGCCAGGCCTTGCCCTTTACTAGAAAATTAAATCCGATTTCAGGTCCTCAACTTATATGCATACGAAATCATCCAGTAAACCCGCTGACAGGGGATTCGCGGGTGTTTGGAATTCTTACCTCCCGTTCCGGACGGGGGATGAACCGTTGAAGTCGACTCGGGACACGACTCTTATGTCATGTACGAACCCGAGGGGCCGAGGTGATATCGTAATCGTCGTCCTTCTCTGCAAACAGTTTATTTAAAACTACCCTTCCATAGGGTTTTAAAAAGAAAGTCCAATGTACAATGTCCAAAAGAAAAGAAAAGAAAATGTCCAAAAGTAAAATATTTCAAAAATAAAAACCTTAATTACAGTTTCTAAAAAAAATAAAAATAAAATTATTTACAAAATCTTCTTCTTTACTCCTTTTGGATTTCTCTTTTCTTTCCTTTTTGAGCTTTTCCTTTCTTTTCAGCACTTTCTCTTTTCCTTTAGCTTAGCTCCAAATCTGAAAGCAAACAAAAATACCAAAACGCGTAAAAAAGAACAAATAATCCCCCTCCTATGAACATGCACCCTTTATATACTCGAAAGCGATCAAATATTCCCTCATAACTGCTCCGAATCTTCTCTTTTATTTCTCTGCACAATACATGAATAATTTCCCTTTTTAGTCTCTGCACGTGTGTTCTGAGCTGGATTTCCTTGTTTATCTTGGATTGATTGGTCGAATCTTGTTGAATAAATAAGAAAATATTCTCCCATGCGATACGTATCATCCAAATATCCCGTGATAATATCTTGTGCACGAACTGCCCTGATTTCGTCTGTTGGATTTGCTAGCCAAATTCAATCGAAACAACCAATCATACCACGCCTGTTACGCTTAATCAAGTTATCCCAAAGAATCTCAGCCATTGAATCTCTCTAAAATAGCTCCAAAATCGGAACCCTGATCATGTTCTTCCGCTGTAATTATTTCCCGCAAAAACCGTAATTTGAATTGGAGAAGATGGGTGCCCCTTAACCGTATGTGGAGTGTAAATAGCATGTGTTCCAACTGAGGTGTCCCTTATAAACTGAGGTTCCCCTTATCCAAAACTGAGAGTCCGAATAACATGCGCCCTCCGGGTGCCAAAATCAACTTTTCGAGCCGAATTTTCCAAAAATGTTTATTTCTCAAAAATGCCTACAAACACATAAAATACCAAAATTAATACAAAATCGAGTACCAACAATACAGAACATTGAGGACAAATTAGACACAAAAATGTGTCTATCACACATCAGCTGTAGCATTTCCTCCTTTATATCCTTTGAAATCCATCCTTAACACGTATACTTTATATCCTTAACATGTGTATCTATAAGTTACACATATAATTAGCATGTGTAACTAGTAGATACACATCTATTTAGCTTGTGTACCTAGAAGTTACACATCTAATTAGCATGTGAAAGTAATAGTTGCACATCCAAAAAAGGTCGGTTAAGGATACAAACCTGAAACACATATACTGAAAGATGAAAGCCAAGTTATCAAGATCACTTAAAAAACCCCAAGAGGAGAAAAGTATATTGTACCAACAGATGGATCGTGTCAAAAGCATAATATTTTTTCAATGAATCAGCAGTACTAGTATCGACACTACTTACAATTTCTTGATGAAGTTTTCATCTTTGCAACTACCTTGTCGTGTTTTAAACTACCTTCCAGCAGATCGATTGTGTCAAAGCCATGGCTGCAGTTAACGTAGAAAGATGAGGTCAATTCATGAACTATTGCATCCTTGACAAGGTGGTTAAACAATAAATACTTCAAACAGATGTAAATTGGAAAATGATTTAAGTAAACAAACTAATATCCTCACCTACATTCCCAAGGAATATGATTGAGAGCAGTAAGGAATACAAAAGAAAAATATTATCTTTCGTACCTAAGTGATTGGCATTACAATCAATATAAGTGAAGGTAGATCTTCAAGTCTAGGCTCTTTTTGCTCATAAGAAACTCCATTTCTTCTCATCCTCGACCTAAAACTCGCATAGTTTTCAGTTTGCTTACTGCTAACACCAAATTCCGAAGTTCATACTACTTCAGTTCAAGTTCAGCTTACCTGCAATGAGGAAAAAACTTGCATGTCAACAAAAGAGATGTTACTTAGATACTAAAAAGTTGAAGCACTTAACCATGTTACTTAGATACTCAAAATTGGATACTTCTAATCCATAGAAATATCAAATCTAATAGCATATTCACAACATTATCAATACATCCACTCACTAACAACATCTATGGATGCAATTTCAGCACCATTAGTGTGTCAACAATCTTCTTCACTTGGTCCTCAGTTCCATTCTGAAATTCCACAATTACTCACTTATGAATTCCACCTCCTACTCCTCATTTCAACATTTCAGCGCCAACTCCAATTCCAGGGAGACCATCCTACAAAAATACCACAAAAATAAGCAGTCAACTTTATTGAGTTATTGGCAACCTTAAGAGTAACAAGAAACAATAAGATTTTATGAGATTAAAAAGAACAATACACACAACAATGTATAACCAGTTTTACATGTACTTGATCAGTGTAAATAAGATTAACACATGTATATGACTAGTGTAACCGGGAGTTACAGATGCATCTGATTAGTGTAACTGAGAGTTACACATGCAATTCGGATGTGTAGACGCAAGTTACACATGCAATTTGGATGTGTAGACGAAAGTTACACATGTTGTGCATAATCATCAAAATGAGAAAATTGAAGCACAATGAACAACTCTCTAGCTTCAGTATCACTACGAGCATCACCACCTGCACCAACTTTCACCATCACAAGCTACGAATTGAAAATTGAAACACAATGAACAACTACTGATTAGATACACATTTCATATCATAGATCATTCATATGCATTTGTTCTTGACTTTCAAATAAGTAAAAAGAATTCCATTTAAAACACGGATGATTAAATAAAAACGAAAATGCAAAGATGATGAAAGTTAAATCGACTTGACGGGTAATACTAATTAAAGTATATTGAGTTCAAATATGAATTTGTATTTTCAATCAGAATTACAGATTCAGAGATAAATCAAATCTCACTCAAGAATCCTAAAAAAATTTGTTAAAATTTTTCATAATTTTCATCTCGAAAGACAGATTAAGATGAGATCCTAATAGATCTAAACTCCAATCATGATTTGAATAAGGTTTCCGAGATAAAATCGAATTAAATAGGTTTATGAAATCAAAAATTCCATAGCTATGATAAAATTAACCTGATAATAATAGATTAACTTATCTGTTGGATCACTTATGTGGATTGAATCTTGGTTCTCGGTTGTTGTTAAAGATTTCCATCGACTTTTCTTCCTCTATTTGAATTAGATCTTGAAGAACATACACTGTTGATGTTGATTTCAGGTTTCAAAGATGTTATGAACGAATCGAAATAACGATCTTCATTCTCTTTTGTATAAAACGAATCAATCAACACGAAATCTCTGTAAAAAGAAAACGAAAATAGATCGGAAAAAATACTCTAAAAACTATTTTCGCCAGAGCTGAGAAAGAAAGAGAATGGAGAAGAGAGAGAAAGTGAAAATCAAAATGAAATCTCTGATAATAATAATTAGTTATAATTACATGTATATATACTAAAGGATAGTCTTGGTATGTTTAGAAATATTATGGATAATATTCTTATTATTAAGCCCTGAAGTCTAAAGTTTTGGGCCTACAAATACCAAAATGTGAAAGTATGGAGTTGATAGTGAAGGATCCATTTTATGGAGCTTCTATATATTGAACCCATATAGTAGGGGGTTGTAGTATTTTTCGCAAAATAAAATCTAACGTTTGAACTAAAGAGCGAAAAAAAAAATACAGTAGCCATTCTTCAGTTTTATCGTTCTTCACATTCTTCATTTCAGAATCATATATACCATGGAGATGAATCAACACCCCAGGTTTTTTGCGCTTGAAATCCTCAAGAGAAGACTTGCTGTCAGCATCTACAAATAATCTCTGAAGCTTATCACAACCATTACACAAATCCTCAAGGTCCTTCTCCAAACTTACCCAATACATAAGGTGTTTAGAGACATAGGTTTTCAAGCCCACCACCTCTAACAATTTTGCAGTAATCTCCTCTGGTGTAAGTTTGCACCCGCCCGCTACAAGATGGTTTAATGTCTTTAGACACTCAAGAAAGCCAATTGGGGGTGCAAAATACTGCACACCTATTAGTGAGGCAAATCTGCTGACGAATGAGATGGCATCACCAAGTCACACCAAAAGTGTGAAGATCAACGCGACAGTTAAAATTCGAGCGCGGTAATTATAATGAAAGTGTGATTATAACGCCCTCCCAGATCCGAAAATAGTGGCTTTTATAGATGTCCTCCACTATGTAACGACTAGGGCTGAACATGGTTTCGGTTTACCGCCGGAACCGGACCGAACCAAACCGATTAAGAAGAAACCGAACAATTTACTAATGAATTGGTTATGGTAAAAAAAATTGAAAACCGACATTACTGGTTCGGTTTTGGTTTGGCCCCAAAACCAAATCAAAAACCAACGGAAAACCGGTTATATTCAACCGTTAGATTAAAACCTAAGATTTAATCTACACCCTTCGTTTTTCTTAACCCTGGTACTATATATAATCGACCAATTTCTTAACCTCAATTTCTGTATTGTTTATGTTTTTTGAATTTGTAATGTTTATGTTTTGAACTATGCTTCGAAACTTGAAATATGAACTATGCTTGTGTTAATTACATTCTGCAAATAGGTTAAAATTCTAATGTGATTATTTATTTGTTTAAGATTTGAATTGTCAGTTTCAGAAAACTGACATATAGTCGGTTTTCCATTAACCCAATGGAACAAACCGAAATCGTCTAAAACCATTAAGAAACCGAACCAATGGTTAATGGTTCGGTGCTGGTAATATTTTTTAGAAACAGACAGTATTGGTATTGGTTTGGTTTGGCTAGAAACCGAGCCGAAACCGACTATAAACAGCCCTAGTAACGACTCCTATAAAATGAATCGGAAGCCATTGTAAGAGAGAGAGGGAGATCTTTTTGAGAGCTGAGATAAGAATTTTAGGAGAGAGAAAGTTATTTTGTTCTCCAAGTTAGGATTTTCCCACATCCATTTTGTATTTGTTTTACCTTTTAATAAAATGAATTAGAGTTTTTCTTTTGATGTCTTAGCTATGAGACGAAGATGTTTGTGATTACTTTTTATATCTTGCCTATCGGAGATATCAATCTCAAGCCAATCAATCTGATTGTACTCTTACGATAGAAGATGCAAGATCATATCACACAACTACGATAAAAGTAGTATCGGTCTGGCTTCACAATGCCAATGAAATCTTTAAGTCGTTAACCTGGTTTTAGAAGAAGAAAACCAAAGTTTAAAGGAGAATCGACTCTAGCATGCAAATTAGTATCACACGTAAGGTGTGGGGATTAGTTTTGCAGAATACTAGATGTCTCCTTTATATAGTCTTTCAAATCAGGGTTTGCAATCAATGTTAGCTTAGTAATAAAGCATTAAATATTCATCGTTAGATGAAAACCAGATTTAGATTCAAGCTAATATTTCTCAACAGTTAGATCGAAAACTTAGCTTGTTACACACACTTGACAATGCACGCTTCTAGGTTTGTTAACGGTACCTAAACTTATGCACTTGTTGATTCAATAATAGTTAACCAACTGGTCAGCCATATGAGCATTTCATATCAACCATGTTCTTCTTCACCATAACTAGTTCAAATGACCTCAAATGACCTAGTTAGAGAGTTTTTCACTTGCAAGGAAATCTTATGTACTACACAGGACACAATTGAAGCAAATATGATTTGATTCACTTGAATCGGTTCATTAACTTTTATATCCATGGTTTGCAAACTGCATTCCTTAGTCTTTTTAAGTTTAAGTTCATAAATCATCTTCAGATATATAACCTTCTCAAGTTCGCAGACTAGGTTCGCAGACTTAAGTTACCGGGCAGAGTTACAAAGTCCAGCAGAAATTCTCGGGTATGAGAACTTCGCCGGTTCGCGGACTTGGTTCGCGGACTGAGTCCGCGGACTTATCTTCACTCAAATAGTTTGTCAACTCCAGCAGAAATTCTCGGGTTTGATAACTTCGGAAGTTCGCGGACTGAGTTCGCGGGCTTGGCTCACGCCATTCTTCCGGTTCTCTTGATCAACAAAGTTCGCAAACTTTGGTTCAAGGAATAAGACTTATACATAAGTGTGTTTCCACAACAATGCTTATGTCCACCATTGGTTATGTAATCTAAACTCTTATTTCAATCATTGAAACATTCTTAGAGGACGTTATACAGTTGTTACACTATTTCTCGTCAAAGCAATTTTCAAGAAGATTGAAACATATCATGACTTTCGTCACATGGTAAAGATAAACTTGATCGAAGCGAAAATCTTACCAACACATATTTCGAGATATAGACAGGCGAGATATACTCGGCTCGAAATACCAAATGTGTATAATCCAAATATATATATGTATAGCATACGACTTCTTGTCTCAAAGGGTAGAAAATAGAGTAGATAGACTTTTGAGCGATAGATAAGTTCAAGTCTTCACATACCTTTTTGTCGAAAAGTTCCACCGGTTCCTTGAGTAGTTATTCTACTTTTATGATGAATCGCCATGAATTCCTTGAGCTCAACCACATTTTCTATCCTAGTCCGAGACTTAGCTATGATAGACAAGAAATAAAGACATAGTTTTGATCACTAACATTGACAAACATGATTGAGATAGCAACTGAAAAAGAGGGGGTCTAACAACACCACCCAATATTTCTCTTAGAAATCTGTATGGACAAAATCCGAAACACTGTCTAGAGAATCAACTAGACAATCAGACTCAATCTAGGTAAAAGTATCTCAAGGAGTTAATATCTCAATCTCTCGATTTAATCTTACTCAAGCAAACTGCGAGTCTCAATTAAAGATAGATAACTTGGATGGTACCAAAGACCAATATCCAAGGATCAATCAATATTAATCAACAACTGTTAGGTCGGACTCTCCAATTGATTGATATAACGCACAACCTGTATTATTTCAATTATAAAGATAAAAAAATATAATGCGGAAATTGAAATAACACAGACACCAAAAATTTTGTTAACGAGGAAACCGCAAATGCAGAAAAACCCAGGTACCTAGTCCAGATTGAACACATATTGTATTAAGACGCTACAGACACTAGCCTACTCCAAGCTAACTTCGGAATGGACTGTAGTTGAACCCCAATCAATCTCCCACTGATCTAGGGTACAGTTATGCTCCTACGCCTCTGATCCCAGCAGGATACTGCGCACTTGATTTCCTTAGCTGATCTCTCCCACAACTAAGAGTTGCTACGACCCAAAATCGCAGGCTTTAACAATAAACAAATCTGTCTCCCACAGACAAGTCTATCAAAGGATCAATCTGTCTCCCACATATACACCCTAAAGGTTTTGTTCCGTCTTTTGATAATAATCAAGGTGAACAGGAACCAGTTGATAATTCGGTCTTATATTCCCGAAGAACAGCCTAGATTAATCAATCACCTCACAACAATCTTAATCGTATGGTTGTGAAACAATTGTTGTGCAATCATAAACGATGAGACAAATGTGTTTGTGATTATTTTTTATATCTTGCCTATCGGAGATATAAAATCTCAAGCCAATCAATATGATTGTACTCGTACGATAGAAGATGCAAGATCAAATCACACAACTACGATAAAAGTAGTGTCGGTCTGGCTTCACAATCCCAATGAAGTCTTTAAGTCGTTTAACCCGGTTTGAAAAAATAAAACCAGAGGATTAAAGGAGAATCAACTCTAGTATGCAAACTAGTATCACACGTAAGGTGTGGGGATTAGTTTTGCACAATACTAGATGTCTCCTATATATAGTCTTTCAAATCAGGATTTTTCATTGGTTAGAAAGCATTCAATATTCACCTTTAGATGAAAACCTGATTTAGATTCAAGATAATATTTCTTAACCATTAGGTCAAAAACTTAGCTTGTTACACACACTTGACAATGCACGCTTGTAGGTTTGTTAACCGTACCCAAACGTATGCACTTGTTGGTTCAACAATAGTTGACCAAAAGGTTAGCCATATGAGCATTTCATATCAACCATGTTATTCTTCACCATAACTAGTTCAAATGACTCAGATGAACTAGTTAAGAGAGTTGTTCAATTGCAAGGAAATCTCATGTAATTCACAAGACACAGTTGAAGCAAAGATGATTTGATTCACTCGAATCGGTTCATGAACTTTTATATCCACGGTTTGCAAACTGCATTCCTTAGTCTTTATAAGTTTAAGTTCAGAAATCATCTTCATATATATAACCTTTATCAAGTTCACAGACTAGGTTCGCGGACTTAAGAACCGGTAGAGTTTAACAAACTCCAGCAGAAAATCTCGGCAAAGACTTTCCGCCGATTCGCGGACTGGGTTCGCGGACGCAGCTAGTTCGTCAACTCCCGGAGAATTTCTCGGGATGATAAGTTCGGCAGTTTGCGGACTTGGCTCACGCCATTCTCCGGTTTCTCTTGATCAACAAAGTTCGCAAACTTTGGTTCAAGGAATAGGACTTATACATAAATGTGTTTCCACAAAAATATTTATGTCCACCATTGGTTATGTAATCTAAACTCTCATTTCAATCATTGAAACATTCTTAGAGGACGTTATGTAGTTGTTACACCATTTCTCATCAAAGCAATTTTCAAAGTGATTGAAACATATCATGACTTTCGCCACTAGGTAAAGATAAACTTGATCGAAGCGAAAAGATTATGAACACATATTTCGAGATATAGATATGCGAGGTATACTCGACTCGAAATACCAAATATATATAATCCAAGTCTATTTATATAGCATACGACTTCTTGTCTCAAAGAGTAGGAGATAGATTATATAGACTTTTGAGTGACAGATAAGTTCAAGTCTTCACATACCTTTTTGTCGAGAAGTTCCACCTGTTCATTGAGTAGTTCTTCTTCTTGTATGATGAATCGTCATGACGTCCTTGAGCTCAACTACACTTTTATATCCTAGTCCGAGACTTAACTATAATATACTAGAAATCAAGACTTATAGTTTTGATCACTAACATTGACAAACATGCTTGAGATAGTAACGCATGCGAGTTCGACCGAGAAATGCTCTAACAATCTCCCCCTTTGTCAATTTTAGTGACAAAACTATCAATACATATGGAATACAAAAAATATAAAGAAACTTTAGTGGCTCCTATTCCATAGTATAATCTTCAACATTCCTCGAAATCTTCGTCACTTCCAAGTACTCCAATGATCCCAAAGGTTGTAAGTTTAGTATCACCGTTGTTGAAGATCCGTATCTATAACAATGAGAAAGCATCGGTCTCGATCATTGTTATACAGTGTCATAGTATTATTACACAGTGTCAAAGTCCAATTGTATCACAACTTCAACAATAATACTAAGGTGATATGTATCACTCCCCCTTAGTCAATACTCCATCTCACATGGAAACCACTCCCTCTTACACAATGATCTGAAAACCATATGTATTTGTTGTGTGAACTACATATTAATTCTCCCCTTTTTGTCAATAAAATTGGCAAAGGTACAAAAACGGGATCATAATGAAATTTCTGTAAGAGACATTTCATGACCAAAAGAAGAATACATATCAACTTAATTTAGATGCAATCATATAGCCGAAGCTAACAGCATTCATCAAGGAGTTTAAAGATACAAGATAACCCCTCTAATATTCCACAGCCGCACTCCCCACAAAGATATGGCAATTAAGCACAAGTTCAAAAAAACTCTCCCCCATTTAATGTCATTCCCGAAAGAACAACAAGAGCGACCTTAATTTCAAAAGAAAAGAAGGATTTTATTGGACACCAAAAACCATGAGAATGATTTCCTATATCCAAAAACTCAATCAAATTAATCACAAGTAAACCCATGATTAATTTAATCGGAATACGCAATCAAATTAAACACACAAGGTGATCAACTTAATTGATTATGCTCAACATAAGAAAACTTACGGAACATATGACTAACATAACCATTAGATAATAATTAGGATAGTCGTTCATATACTCAACACAAAGGCTTATGGAATATATGAATACTCAACTAGACTAATCACAAGAGAACCCGTAATTAATCTAATTGGAATACACAATCAAACTAATTACTAAAGTAATCAATTTAATTGTCAATTGTTTTGTTCGACATAAGAGAACTTACGGAGCAATAACTAAATAACCAAACGAGATGATTAATTTAGTTCAAAATGCTCGACATAACATACCTCACGGAACAACCAACAAAGCCAATCATAAAATAATCAATTTCGTTGTATCGTGCTCAACATAAGACACATTACGGAGCCTCACAGTAATACATAGGATATGTATCAATAAACATCTTTAATGTGGAATACACAAGGATTCATTCTATCTTCCATCATTATATTCATAGCAACATTGATAGACATAACCCTTGAAAACAAAATATTTTAACCTATCTTCCATCAAATAATTGACAATATAAGCTTAACTTTTGTATTTGTCAAAAGTCTATTCATCCTTTAATCAATAATGAATACCAGTTCATGAGCAACTTTACTTTTGACAATATATGGGACCTTCAAGTTCACGGACGCAACCATACATATCCCATAATAAATTGCAATATAACAAATCACAAAGATTAATACTGCAAAAACATCATCCTCCAAATATTTTTAGAATTTTAAACCGAAAAACCTAAAAAAAACAAGATGAAAAATAATGGCTATATGTAGTCACAATCATTGCTATTCGAGTACTAGCTATTCTTCCAACTAAACCAAAACGAAGACATACTAGGAAACAAAAAGGAAACAAGCTAAAAAAAACAGACTCCAGCGCTATGCCTGAACACGAACTAAGATCATATGGACGGTTCAGGATCCTCACGAGTCATAGGGTCTTTGAGCTTGTGAACAACAGCTACCATTGTATCATCGGAGAGATGATTCTCTTTGCGAAGATCATTGATTTGATGTTTTATGAGACCAAGGACAGAGACAACCTTTTCCAACTCAGTTTTCAACTTATCAAGACCTTTTAGAGTATCAACGAGTTGTTGTTTTGCTTCCCCAAAGTACTTAAGAAAGTCATGAACAACTTCAACATAAATCATATCATCCTTCACAGCATCTTCATGATCATAGGAAACTAAACATGAAGCATTAGGATGACCTTCATCTACAATTATTCTCTTCCTCTTAGATTCAATAACAAACTCTTTTTCAAGGAATCCATTTGCAAAACCACCGTAGCAGGATGAGGAGGAAGACATTCTTGAAAACCCAAAATCCAACCTGGAGTACACGTACGTGACTTGTAACCAAGAGGTCGGATATTTATTCTTAGGGAAGGGATTTTAGGGTTTCTTAGAACCGTTGACTGAGGCCAGAACAGGTATCCGTTCGAGTACAACATTACCCAAAAGAATAAAACAAACAAAGCACACAAAAGCAATATTATGCAAAAATGTTTGTGATTGATACTCCAGCTAAAGATAATAAGAAAATAGCTTAGACAAACAACAAAAAACACTTTGCCATCAAGTATACCTGACTATATCTCACTTAACCAGGATTTTTGTGAATGAGATTCCACCTTGTGATTAATTAGCACAAGTATGAGTAACCCGCTCATCAACAGATTTGTGTTTATGATCAAGTCTCTTTTTTCTCCTAAAACTAGGGCGAGATCCCTTTTGATGTGAGAAATTATCATAAAACTTACTCTCATCAAAACATGAGACATAGTTGGAGTTCTTACCAGAAGAATTTTGACATGAGGCGGACAAACTGTTGACAATTTCTTTATATCCTTCAATTAATACTTTTAGATTATCTCTCAACTCATCAATTTTCCTTCTTTCTCCTGGGATTTCGTTCATGTTAGGGGTAATGTTGTTTCCAGAAAACATGACACGATCTTCCTTTAGATGATGTTTATTAAGATATCTGTTCTGCTCTTGTGAATTCGAAGAACTTATTGAACTGACTTTTCTGGTAACATACACAGGGTAGGTACGAAAACCAATTGGTTTAGACATACGAATGTCAGTTACACCTTTGAGAATTAAATCCAAGATGTGTTGAAGTTGAACCAAGGAGTTTTTCTTCAACCTAGAGTTTCCCTTTCGTTTAACAGAACACTTTGTCTCACAAACAAGACATACTTTCTGATCATCAAAATGATTTGAAAGTATGGTCTTAATATCATCATTAGAATATTTCTTCTCTTCATTAGATGTGCAACATCCTTGATTGATGGGGACTTTAGGCACATCTATTTTTACTTCTGAGAACACAGCACCAGTAGTGTCAGAAGTACTTGGCATGTCAGATTGCTTTGAACTTCCTTGAATCGAGATCTTACTCAAGCGATGTTCAATTTCCAAGGCATCTCTTTCGACGCTAGACTCAAGAGTCGTGCACGAAGACTGATCTTCAGCATTACCTTTGAGTTTGCAATCTCTTATAATTCCAAGTAGAACATTGACATGGTGTTTCAACCGATTAAATATATCAGCTTGGATTCTAGCAAGTTTTAGAATCAATTCACTCTCTTCATATGTTTCATGTTCATTGATAGAGAAGGTCTCTTTTGAAGGGTAATCGGAACCACACATGTCAGTGTTTGTCTGTCTTGTCAGAACACAGGGTTCATCTATATTCGAGATTGGCAAATATTTCTCTTTAATAGAAATAGACGAGACAAAACTTTTATTTCTGGCGACGCGTTTATTAGATATACTACTCTTATCCATAGAGTCAGATTGCTACAAACACATACTTGTAAGGTCTTGAACGTGTTTGCCTGCTCTGATACCTATTGAAAAAGCGGGGGTCTAACAACACCACCCAATATTTCGCTTAGCAATTTGTATAGACAAACTCCGAAACACTTTCTAGAGAATCAACTAGACAGTCAGACTCAATCTAGGTAAAAGTATCTCAAGGAGTTAATATCTCAATCTCTCGATTTAATCTTACTCAAGCAAACTGCGAGTCTCAATTAAAGAGAGATAACTTGGATGGTACCAAAGACCAATATCCAGGGATCAATCAATATCAATCACCAACTGTTAGGTCGGACTCTCCAATTGATTGATCTAATGTACAACCTGTATTATTTCAATTATAAAGATAAAACAGTATAATGCGAAAATAGAAATAACACAAACACCAGAAATTTTGTTAACGAGGAAACCGCAAATGCAGAAAAAACCCGGGACCTAGTCCAGATTGAACACACATTGTATTAAGCCGCTACAGACACTAGCCTACTCCAAGCTAACTTCGGACTGGACTGTAGTTGAACCCCAATCAATCTCCCACTGATTCAAGGTACAGTTATTCTCCTACGCCTCTGATCCTAGCAGGATACTGCGCACTTGATTCCCTTAGCAGATCTATCCCACAACTAAGAGTTGCTACGACCCAAAATCGCAGGCTTTAACAATAAACAAATTTGTCTCCCACAGACAAGTCTATCAAAGAATCAATTTGTCTCCCACAAATAAACCTTAAAGGTTTTATTTCGTCTTTTGATAATAATCAAGGTGAACAGGAACCAATTGATAATCCGGTCTTATATTCCCGAAGAACAGCCTAGATTAATCAATCACCTCACAACAATCTTAATCGTATTGTAGCAAAACAAGATGTTGTGGAATCACAAACGATAAGACGAAGGTGTTTGTGATTACTTTTTATATCTTGCCTATCGGAGATATCAAATCTCAAGCCAATCAATATGATTGTACTCGTACGATTGAAGATGCAAGATCAGATCACACAACTACGATAAAAGTAGTATCGGTCTGGCTTCACAATCCCAATGAAGTTTTTAAGTCGTTTAACCCGATTTGAGAAAAACAAAACCAGAGGGTTAAAGGAGAATCGACTCTAGTATGAAAACTAGTATCACACGTAAGGTGTGGGGATTAGTTTTGCACAATACTAGATGTCTCCTATATATAGTCTTTGAAATCAGGGTTTTGCCTTGGTTACACAGCAAACAATATCCACCGTTAGATGAAAACCTTATTTAGATTCAAGCTAATATTTCTCAACCGTTAGATCGAAAACTTAACTTGTTATACAAACTTGAATTACACGCCTCTAGGTTTGTTACCCGTACCCAAACATGTGTATTGTTTGGTTCAATAATAGTCAACCAAAAGGTTATCCATATGAGCATTTCATATCATCCATGTTCTTCTTCACCATAACTAGTTCAAATGACTCAGATGAACTAGTTAAAAGAGTTATTCAATTGTAAGGAAATCTCATGTAATACACAATACATAATTGAAGCAAAGATGATTTGATTCACTCGAATCGGTTCATGAACTTGTAAAGCCACGGTTTTCAAACTGCATTCCTTAGTCTTTATAAGTTTAAGTTCAGAAATCATCTTCAGATATATAACCTTTCTCAAGTTCGCAGACTAGGTTCGCGGACTTAAGCAATCGGTAGAGTTTACAAACTCCAGCAGAAAATCTTGGCAAAGACTTTCCGCCGGTTCACGTACTGGGTTCGTGGACACAACTAGTTCGTCAACTCCAGCAGAATTTCTCGGGATGAGAAGTTCAGCAGTTCCCGGACTGAGTTCACAGACTTGGCTCACGCCATTCTCTGGTTTCTCTTGATCAACAAAGTTCGCAAACTTTGGTTCAAGGAATAAGACTTATACATAAACGTGTTTCCACAACAATGTTTATGTCCACCATTGGTTATGTAATCTAAACTCTCATTTGAATCATTGAAACTTTCTTAGAGGACGTTATATAGTTGCTACACCATTTCTCGTCAAAGCAATTTTCAAAGTGATTGAAACATATCATGACTTTCGTCACTAGGTAAAGATAAACTTGATCGAAGCGAAAAGCTTACCAACACATATTTCGAGATATAGATAGGCAAGGTATACTCGGCTCGAAATACCAAATGTGTATAATCCAAGTATATATATATACATAGCATATGACTTCTTGTCTCAAAGAGTAGGATATAGAGTAGATAGACTTTTGAGTGACAGATAAGCTCAAGTCTTCACGTACCTTTTTGTCTAGAAGTTCCACCGGTTCCTTGAGTAGTTCTTCTTCTTGTATGATGAATCGCCATGGAGTCCTTGAGCTCAACTACACTTTTTTATCCTAGTTCGAGAATTAGCTAAGACTAGAAATCAAGACTTATAGTTTTGATCACTAACATTGACAAACATGCTTGAGATAGTAACGCATGCGAGGTCGACCGAGCAATGCTCTAACAGCAACGCATGCAATTTTGACCGATAAATGCTCTAACAATCTCCCCATTTGTCAATTTTAGTGACAAAACTATCAATATATATGGAATACAAAAAAGATAAAGAAAGTTTAGTAGCTCCTATTCCACATGTCTAATCTTCAACATTCCTCGAAATCTTCGTCACTTCCAGGTACTCCAATGATCCCAAAGGTTGTAAGTTTAGCATCACGCTGTTGAA
Source organism: Papaver somniferum (assembly GCF_003573695.1). NCBI lineage: Eukaryota > Viridiplantae > Streptophyta > Magnoliopsida > Ranunculales > Papaveraceae > Papaver > Papaver somniferum. Next base: position 5,541,355 of record NW_020624820.1, on the reverse strand, counting down.
GATCCGTAGCTATAACAATGAGAAAACAGAGTTCTCGATCATTGTTATACAGTGTCATAGTATTATTACACAGCGCCAAAGTTTAATTGTATCACAACTTCAACAATAATACTATGGTGATATGTATCACTCCCCCTTAGTCAATACTCCATCTCACATGGAAACCACTCCTCCTTACATAATGATCCGAAAACCATATGTATTTGTAGTATGAACTACATATTAATTCTCCCCCTTTTTGTCAATAAAATTGGCAAAGGTACAAGAACGGGATCATAATGAAATTTCCGAAAGAGACATTTCATGACAAAAGGAAAAAATACATACCAACTAATTTAGATGCAATCATAAATCTGAAGCTAAATGCATTCATCAAGGAGTTTAAAGATACAAGATAACCCCTCTAATATTCCACAGCCTCACACCCCTCAAGATATGACCATTAAGCACAAGTTCAAAAGAGCTCTCCCCCATTTGATGTCATTCCCGAAAGAACAACAAGAGTGACCTTAATTTCAAAAGAAAAGAAGGATTTTATTGGACACCAAAAAACATGAGAATGATTTTCTATATCCATAAAACTCAATCAAATTAATCACAAGTAAATCCATGATTAATTTAATCGGAATACGCAATCAAATTAAACACAAGTGGTGATCAATTCAATTGATTATGCTCAACATAAGAGAACTTATGGATACACGAAAAAAATTAACTAGATTATTTACAAGAGAACCTATAATTAATCTAATTGGAATACACAACCAAACTAATCACAAAAGTAATCAATTTAATTGTCATTTGTTTTGCTCGATATAAGAAAACTTACGAAGCAATAACTAAATAACCAAATAAGATGATTAATTTAGTTCAATATGCTTGACATAACATATCTCGCGGAACACTAACTAAGCTAAATAAATCAACTTGGTTGTATAGTGCTCAACATAATATGCATTGCGGATCCTCACTGTAATACATAAAAATATGGATCAGGGATGATCAATACTGCGGAATACACAAGGATTCATTCTATCTTCAATCACTATTTGCATAACGACAATTAATAGACATAATCCTTTAAAACAAAAGATTTTAACCTATCTTCCATCAAATGTTTGACAATATAGGCTTAACTTTTGTATTTGTCAAAAGTCTATTCATTCTTTTACCAGTACGTGAATACCGATCACAAACGGTTTTACTTTTGACAGAGTATGGGAAAAACATAATTCACGGACGTAAACACCAATATCCCATAACAAATTACAATATATCAAATAATAAAGATTAATACTGCAAAAACATCATCCTCCAAATATTTTTAGAATTTAAACCAAATAAACCTAATGAAATAAGAAGATGAAAAATAATAGTTATGTGTAGTCACAATCATTGCTATTCAAGCACTAGTTATTCTTCCAACTAATCCAAAAAGAAGACATACTAGGCATCAATGTCTTTGAGAAATTCCTTATCATTCCCGAACTCCTTGTCGTCAACAGCCATTGGAATATAAGGTTCGTGGAGGAAGGAGTCAATACCAACGAACCATCTTGGCTGATAATGTCGAACCAGGGCCTTCTGAATTTCCAAAGATCTTAAAACGCAAGACTTTATTTCACTAATCTCCTTTCTTACTTCCTTCAACTCATCAAGAACATCGGAAAACTTCTGAGAGTTAGAAGGGACAGCCCTTGGCTTTCTTGTATTCCTCTTCTTTCTTTTCACGGAAGTAGTTACTAGAGATTTTTCTTTTTCCTTGATTGATGGCTTAACAATCATATTGACATCTTTTCCATCCAAATACATGATGCTTAGAGAACAATTATAAACAATTGGTTTTTGTGAGTGGAATTCACAATCTCATCAAGCAGTCTTAAGATATAAAGGATATCAAAGAGGAAAAATGAATGTAGGGTTCGCAGCCTTTAAACAGGTTCGTGGACGCCCAACTCTAAACCCTATAAAGAGTAGAATTATCGATAATAACCCTTTACTTTATTTCATAGACAGGAAAAACAAACCTAAAAAAAACTTTTCCTAAAGCCTGAGCGGTACACAGTCTTATCTCTTTTGAACAGGCACATGGGACAAGATTTACCAAACAACACAATCAATTTGTTTGTGATGAACAACAATTTGTCCACCATTTTCCTCTAGAGAGGAATTCTCATACTTCTGTCTATCAATGCAATTTGACCATACCTTCTTCTCTGATGGTCTTATTTTGTCTTTGGAAACCAACTTCTTAGACGAAGATAAAATCCTACATACCTCAGCAGTCTTCTGAGCAAGTTTAAGCTTCCTTGCCAATCGTTTTGCTCTTCGTTGAAGTTTGTTGGCGTGCCTCACTTGATGTTTGTACTTGTAACATCTTGATAGTTCATGACCCTTCTGAGAATAAAACGAGCACGCCAAACTTGGATAGTATTCAGGCATCTGTGGTGTGAACGCAGCTAGACACATAGTAGATCCTGGAACATTACAACCAGAGTTTCCAAAGGATGAGGCAATTGATTCTTCCAGCTTGATTAAATTCTCCTCTTCACCTAAACCATCAAGGTTGATATATGTATTGTTACAATTATCAAAATCAATGTTTTCACATAGAAGACCGACATTTGATTTCCTATCTTCATCAGAATCATAGATCTCAGACATCTCATCAGGTGTTACAGCCAGACCTTTGTTCCTAGTATATTTTCTACGATTTGGGCACTCGTTTGCAAAATGACCAAAGCCTTTACACTTAAAGAACTGTGGCATATCCTCGTCAGCATCCCTGTTTTTAGGAGGAACGCGATTGTGAGGTCTATCTGATGACCTAGGTTTGTCTCTTGAAAACCGTTTACTTCTCTTCAATAGAAGATCCCTAAACTGTCTTGTGATCAAAGGTTAAGATTTGGGATGTTCACAATTCTGGCCACAAGTGTATGAGAACATATATGGGGCATGGAATGGCAGTTCGTGATATATCGTTTTCGAATGACGGGTCTAAGTTTTTGAGTGATGGGTTTGATAAGAATATCAAGTATTGGGATACAGAAACAGGCCAGGTGATCTCAAGCTTTTCAACTGGGAAGGTGCCGATTGTGTCTAAACAAAATCGTGACGATGATAAACAGAACATTTTACTAGCTGGAATGGATGATAAGAAGGTTGTTCAGTGGGATATGAACTCCGGGCGGATTATACAGGAGTACCAGCATTTCGGGGCAGTGAATACTATCCAATTTGTTGATGACAACCGGAGATTTGTTACCGCAAGTGATGATAAGTCTCTTCGAGTGTGGGAATTTGGAATCCCAGTTGTTATTAAGTACATTAGTGAACCTTTTATGCACTCAATGCCTGCAATTTCCTTGCACCCAGATTCGAACTGGCTTGCAGCGCAGAGCTTGGACAATAAGATTCTTGTTTACAGTGCAAGGGAGAAGTTTCAGCTTAATAAGAAGAAGATGTTTGCAGGGCACATTGTGGCTGGGTATGCTTGCCAAGTTAATTTCTCACCTGACGGACAGTATGTTATGTCTGGAGATGGTGAGGGAAAATGTAGGTTCTGGAATTGGAAGAGTTGCAAAATTTCACAAACTCTGAAGTGTCACGAAGGTGTCTGTATTGGAGTTCAGTGGCACCCATCCGAGCAAAGTAAAGTGGCTACTTGTGGCTGGGATGGCATGATCACATACTGGGACTAGTCCACAACTGTTCAATCTTAGACGCAGATAGCGGTTTATCGACTACAACACCTGACAGACAGCACTCAAGTGAGACGTATCTGGAACCATGTGAGTGTTGTCTGACTGCCTCAATTGCTGCATCTCGTTCCTCAGGCCACCATGGCAACTATATTTTTCTATTTCATCTTGAATTTAGCTTGCATGTATTTCAGTTGCCTTACACTGTGGCACCTTGAACCCCATAGAGCAATAAATTACTGAGCCCGGTTATAATGTAGATTCTCGAAAGCAATTCCTCCGGGAGAAACTCAGAAACATTTGTAGAATTTCAATAGACAATGACTTGATCTTCCTGATGATAGTATCTTTTCTTGAAAGATGCGAGAGTTTTTTTGTTTCCACACTCCCCAGACAAGCAAAACGAAGTAAATCCTAAAATAAAAGACCATTCTCGTTAACATAATGAACAAATCAGTCTTATTGTTGCTTGATATCGTATCCTATGAGATTTCGCATGAAGCATCGATAATAGAGCAGTGCATAACCATCTCATTGTGGAACATGTACCCATTACAGAATTAAGTGCATCATAACTTAGACAATCAAATGAAGCTCCCTAAAGAATCAAGAATGTTGTGTGTCTTTCTCCGTGGCTTATCTAACACTAGTTTCCTCTAGGGCACTTTTATTTAACGAATAATGATAATTCATATTGAGTGGGGAAGGGAAAAGGAAAGAACAATTTTTTTAAAAGAAAAAACTTCAAATTTTGAATTTCAGTTTCAGGCATCACTCACTTGGAGTCGCACTTGATCTTCAGATTTTATTTTATTTTTTTGTGTGGTGTGTGTTTTGATATGCAACAACAGTGGAAGAAGATGAATGGCAAGTAATGCTACTTATACTTCACCATATGACACAAGGGCACTTTTGTCTTTTTCTCATGATTTGAACCGTCTATTATTCTAGGTGAATCTTCTTATTCCTTTTGCTTATCTAATTATCTTTTTGTTTCGAACGAAGAACTTCTACAACCGTTCTTCTCGTGGTGTTTGCATTTTCTTAGAGTGATGATGGCTGTGTTTACTTTCTCAACTGTCAGTCAGTTGACAGTGTGTCACGAAATAGTTTGTTTCTGAATTCTACCTTATGAAATCACTGTGAACCTATGCAAATTCACTTTTTATCTGTCTTTAGTTCAATTGCACAAATTGGCACATTTTTCGTAGTTTCAAGCTAAATCTGGAAATGAAATTGAATGGCATTTTATTTGAAGGACTGAAAAATTGTAACAGGTTTCAAGTTTCAACCAGTGGGTTATTTCTTTGACCCTTCCCCAAATTCTACACTACATCGTCAACATTTACCTGGTCACATTCTTGGAAATCATCATGTCAAGCAAAACACTGAAGAGGCTAGTATCGGGTAATGTAATTAGTTCAAATTCTTGGTTGTATGGTACTACCGAATACGAGACTAGTCATAAGGTGTTGGAGAAGCAGAGGCGTGGGTAAAGCTTCCTGTTTCAGAAGTGGATGTTGCTAGGCTGAAACATGAACTGCATGGAAACAAGCCGCATTTTTTTAAGGGCTACTACTTTCTGCACATTTTAGGGCTACTACCACTATTTCGTCAATTTGTAGAGAGGGGCATCTGCCCCAGCTTTCTGATTAATGTGCGATTGGTATAGGTTGTATACTTGTTGTTCATTGTGCTCGAAAAGCTATGCCGCTCCGTACATGCCTGATATAATTTACGTCTTCGGCAGCCTACTTGCCTAGCCTCGCTTCTACAACTGCACTCACAACAACCATTAAAAATAATTAAACCGTAAGATTTTAATTCCAGACAAAATCCGGCAATATTTTTACCTGACAAGGATAAGTGGCACATCTTTTACAAAGTGTTGTGGCTATTGAATTTTTAACAAATTTCAACTAGGCATGGCTGGCTTGTCGCTAGTTTTAACTACATACCGAGGCTCGAACTCGACACCTTTAATGACACCTCGTCTTGTGGTCTAAAGTCATAAAAGAAGCGAGTTTTACGATTAGTTAAAATAACAGTCTCTCTAATCTAATCTACAGTTTTTGGGATCTGGGTTTTTCCTTTAATGTTTTAATGATTGATTTTTTCAAACTTTATAATATTTAAATCCCAAATCATTTTACTGTTTTTATTTAAGGGATATTTTGATTTTGGGTCCCATAAAATGGTATACCTTTGCATTTAGAGCCTAACTTTGTCCAGCTTTGAGTTTGGGTCCCGGTGGGTCCCAGTCAAACAGTTGACGTAACGGTTGACCAGTTGACCGTCTATAATATGTGAAATGACCAACGAAAATAATTTTTTTTGTTTATTTACCAACTCTACCAAGTTAGACACGTGGGAAAATATTGATCGCAAGTTATGGATTAGTTCTAGTCTTATCTGGGTATATAATTCTAACCCTAAAATTTCAGACACAATTTATCATCGATCTGTGAAAGTAAAGAGAAGTAATTAGGGCTCTTTGAGGTACATCGTTGATTGAATTCGATCGTACTAGGGATTTCTGTACTTGTAGTTGTGACAATGAAGATTGAGAGTTAATATCGGAGGTGGATTTATTGTTGCTGTCGATTTTAGGTCAACCAAAAGGTATGGAAAAGGAATTTTTCATTTGTTAATATCGTCGATCAATCACTATCATTCATGGTCTTCCTCTGTCTTTTCGATGGAGAATCTGATGAAGTTACACAAGAGGATGGAGATGATTGAAGATCATCATCATTTTGATCATGAACAATCTCTTGATCATCAGTCTCATGAAATTTTCTTTTAAGGGTAGTCTCTTCAAGATTATCAATAACTATTTCTTGATCGGAATCTCTAGTTGTCAAGTTGTTTTTCAATCTTTTGACATCGGATGATTTTACTGGTTTTACTAAAATCTCTAGTTGTGATTGATAGTTTAATGGATTGATTTTGTTTTGTTTCAGTTGTAATTTTGTATTTTGTTTTTATCCAATTTTTGTTTTTGTCTCTGAACTTGTCGTGTTTGTCTTTCCATGAGTTGTTAATTGTAGTTGCAAATCTTGAAGTTAATGAATGAATTGTTAAATCTAGTGGTCCTGCTGTTGGGTTCAATTAGTGTGTTTTACAAATCTTCAAGTTTATGAATGAAGTGTTAATTTATAGTGGTCCTGTTATTGGTGCTCTGTGTATACAATGGTGCTTTTTATGCATATCTTGTAGTTGTAGTCAAGAGTTGTTTACTGTTAGCGGTCAATAATCATGTAATTTGAATGTTGTATTATACTAATTTGTGATTGTTGGGTGTATTGAAATGCAGGTCTTATGGAGGATTTATTGAGATACTTTCCTACTAAAGGTGGTTATGTGGTTGGTAAGAGTAACAGGGCTGAGCATCCTAATATAGCGACCCTGCCAGACTATAACCCCGAAGAAGACCTTGACTTTCTCCCCCTTTTGAATCCTAAGAAAGTTAGTTCACAAATCAGTAGTCAAGGGCAGTCAAGTCAGCTATCCATTGTTGATGACCATGTGCTTAGTAATGAAGTTGGTGTTGGTAATGTGGTTCCCATAGATGATGAAGTTTTGTTTGCAGATAGGTACCAAGGTGATGAATCAATAGACTTGGATGAGGTTAACTGTAACAGTGATGATGAAGACCTGTCAGAACCATTTATTGATTGTGATGAAGAAATTAGGGTGACTGGTCAAATCCAATCAACACTTGCATCAACAGTTGAGTTCGAAGAATTTGTTGCAGAGACTGAGAGTATAAATGGCGAGTATAAGATGGCTGAAAATATTGTTGCGGTTGAAAAGTTATTTGTTGGCCAAGAATGGTCAAATTACAAAGAATGCAGGGATTATTTGAAGAACCTTGCCATAGACATGAATTATGGAATGACTCAAGTGAAGAACATCAGGAAGAAGCAACAATACAAATGCATTTTTGATGATTGTCCATGGAAAATTTACTGTGCTGTGCTCCCTGATCGCCAAACTATGCAATGTAAATCTGGTCATTTCATTCATACTTGTGAATCATTTCATGAGTTGAAGCATCCTCTGGCAAATGCAAAATGGGTGGCAAAGGTTATGTTGGAGCCTTTTAAAGCTCATCCTAACTACAAGCCTAGAGATTTCATAACTGAGGTAAAAAGAAGCCATAAAGTTGACATTTCTTATTATTCTGCTTGGCATGGGTATCATTTAACCTTAGAAAAAATTATGGGTAGTTATGAGGATGGATATAAGAATATTCCTGCACTATGTAAAGAGATTTTAGATGATAATCCTACTAATATTGCTTGCTATAAGACAGATGAAAATGGGAGGTTCAAGTCACTTTGCATTGCATATAGAATATCACTTGATGGCTTTAGACTGTTCTGTAGACCTATTCTAGGTTTAGATGGAACTCATTTAAAGGGAAAATATGGTGGTACCTTGTTGGCAGTTGTGGGACTTGATGCCAACAATGGTTTATTCCCCATTGCTATTTACATTTGTCAGTCAGAATGCAAAGAAGCTTGGATAGATTTTCTTAGTATATTTGCACCGGAGTTAAAGAAACATGACAGGGCACTAACATTTATAAGTGACAGACAAAAGGGATTAGTAGAAGGTGTTGCTAGAAATTTTGAAGATGTGAATCACTTTCATAGGTTCTGTTTTAGACATTTATATAAGAATTTAAAGGCTAAGCACCCTGGAAAGAACATAGAATTCATGGCATGGAGGGCAGCAAGGTCTTATAGTGAGGTGGGACACAAGATTTGGATGGAAAGACTGAGAGAAGCTAAGGCATCTGCAGCAGAATGGTTTGATGACAAACCAGTTGAGCAATGGGCAAGGGCTTATTTTGATAAGTCTTCAAAGTGTGATCATATCACATCAAACTTCTGTGAAGCCTTCAATGCTTGGATTCTGGAATTGAGGTTCATGCCCATTGCAAAGTTGGTGCAAAAATATCATCTTCTCATGATGAGAATCTTCTATGATAGAGAATTAGTGGGAAATAGAATGAATGATGGAGGTGTGGTCCCTAGAGTGATGATAACTATTAACAAGCATCTCTACTTCACCCATGAGTTCACAAAACAGCCATCTTCTGACTTTGTGTGGACTATATTAGACACAAAGAAAGATATCAGCTGGAATGTTTATCTGAAAGAGCATACATGTACCTGCAATGTATGGCAAGTTAGTGGTATTCCATGTGTACATGCAATTTGTGCAAGCTTGCATTTCAGGACTAGAAACTTTGATCAGTAAGTCTTCTTTTTCATTTGAAAGCTTTTGGTACTTATTTTCCTTACATTTTGTTTTGTTATCTTTTTCTATTACTGAAAGTTTGTTTCATTTACTTGGTAGGTATGTCCATCCATACATGAAGGTGACTAACTATAGAGACTTGTATGCTCCATCACTTAAGCCACTCAGGGATAAAGCTTTATGGGCACATGTAATATGCTTATAAGTATAACTTTTTGACTTGTAATATTCTAAATCATTGTGTATGTATGCAGAATCTGTTGAATGATGTGAAGCCTCCAAAAGTTACTAGACCCACAGGGAGGCCTAGAAATCAAAGAAGAAGGGACAATGATGAGATACGTGGCAGGAATTCTAGACAGTACATGTGTGGAAAGTGTTATACATATGGTCACAACAGAAAAACTTGCACTGGTGCAACTGCTGCAAATGTGGATCAAGGTAAATAGTGTTAACTTCTAGATGTTATACTTGACTTTACATAAATGGATAAGGCTTAAACTAATGTGTTCATGTGTGTGTGCAGCTCCAGCTACCTTCACAGGTCCTCATGTGAGACCAAATCCAGCAACAAGGCCACCACCACCACAGCCAGCACCAGCAAGTGCCACAAATGAAGCATCAACCTCAACTGCTGCAAGTGTCACGAGTGTCAGAGGTACTAAAAGGAAAAGAGGTGGTGCAGTTTCTACAACTACAACTGCACATGAGCAAGCTTCAGTTTCTGTAACTACAATAACTAGAGGTGGAAGAGGAAGTAGGGGAGAAAGAGGTTGTAGAGGAGGAAGGGGAAGTAGAGGTGGAAGAACAACTACACCTGCAACTACAACTGCAGCTACAACTGAAAATCAAAATGAAGCAACTGCACCTGTCACTACCTCTACTGCCACTACAAGTGTTGTTTTTGGTAGAAAAACCTCCACTGAGGTGCCTACAAGCAGCAGAGGAAGGACTTTAAGGGGAAGAGGTGCAAGGGGATATGCAAGGGGAAAAACAGTGCATAAACGTGGAGGTCAGATTGTGGGAGTTGGTATCATGATGCCTGAGCAGCCTAGACTAGTTAGAGAGCCAACTAGAAGTGCACAATCTCAGGTAAGAATAATATTTTTTAACTGCGAACACTTGCATACGAAAGCGGTATGTTTGAGATCATGTATTTTAACTGCTCCAGCTTTTATATCTTCTTGTAGGTACTAAATCCAACCGGAAGAGGTGTTGGTGGTGTTCAGAGAGGATGTGTTGGTTCTCGGGGAGGAGGTGTTAGTGCTCGGAGAGGTAGAGCTTTCTTGAGAGGTGGTGTTGTATTTTCGACGAGTGGAAGGGGAAACATGCATAGAATTATGGATTGGCTAGGCACACCTGAGCAGTGGGCAAATGATGAATGACGGTGGATCGTGTATGTTCCAAATTTGAAATAATCTTATTTTGTAAACTTTGCAAAAGTTTAACTGCAGAAATCACAGACTTGTTTTGAATGCAGAAATCACAGACTTGATTTGACCGAAAAATCCTGTTTATGTGTTTTGAATTCAAAGTCACGTGCAGGTCACGTGGCCATGTTTCCCACGTGTCTAACTTGGTAGAGTTGGTAAATAAACAAAAAAAATTATTTTCGTTGGTCATTTCACATATTATAGACGGTCAACTGGTCAACCGTTACGTCAATTGTTTGACTGGGACCCACCGGGACCCAAACTCAAAGCTGGACAAAGTTAGGCTCTAAATGCAAAGGTATACCATTTTATGGGACCCAAAATCAAAATATCCCTTTATTTAAACAGAAAAAAAACCCAAAGAAGAAACTAAAAACTATTCATTGATCAACCAATGTCGGGATAATTAATGATTTTTAAACTCTGGGTTTTGCTCATTGATTCAGATCTTTAAATGGGTGTCCTTAAGTAATTAAGTTCTTTGATTCTTAATTACTTTTTTTTTTTTTTTTTGAGTTTTGGATTTTGATTCTAGAGATGTATAATCAGTCATCTTCATCACATTCAAGGGGGGGAGTGTTTTGTAATGCTGGATTATTAAGACTTGTTATGCTTTTGATTAGTATATGTTTGGTTGGCTATCTGATTACACATCCATTAAATTTGAGTTCAAGAGGTGGGAAGAATTTACCACGTCGACTTTCATGTCCTCCATGTGTTTGTGATTGTTCCTCAGAGGCTCTTTTCTCCTTGCCATCAGGTATATATCAAAAATTCTGTAATGTAATTTGTAGAAATGTTGATATATGATCTTGATATTCTTATATGCAAAATGGTATTTGGACAATGATTCATTTTCTGTTGAAGGCATCCTTTGATCAGTACTTATCATTGTAGTTGTCGGTGTTCTTATGAACAGATCCGTTATCTCTTCTCTGCCTTGTATAGGTTTCACTGTCTTTAATACTGTTTCTAGCACTTGCTAACACTGAATAATTAGGCATCGACTAAGTATGAGGAGGTTCATCGTGTTTATTGCTACGTAATTGAGATCGTGTAGACTCTTTTTGTGTTATTATTAGTGATTTCAGGATTCTATAGAACTCTCCATGGCTAGCGGATTAAGTTATTTGCTTAGACAGTCGTTTTGTTTTTCCTTTTTTGTGTTTTTCTTCGGCTTTGTCTGGTTTTTGTGCTAATATCATTTAACGTGTCCTATTCTTGCAGCATTGCTCAATAACTCGCTATTAGGTAAGTCATTCTTGTTCTTAACGATAGAAAACAAAACTTTCTTTTCCCAAGTCCCTGTCTGATGGGGGGACAGTATGGTTTATTTCATATGCAAAGATTCAGTACTCAAACTTCGTCGAATGCATTACTTTCCCTTCATTCATTCATTCATAAAAAAAATTATTTTTCTTTTTGTGTGTAGATTGCGGCAAAAATGATCCTGAAATGAACTCAGAAATTAAGAAAGATTCAATAGACTTACTTTCTGAAGAACTAAGCCTACTAAAAGGTGTAATGGACGACAATATGAAACATACTAGAGCATTAGTATCAGATGCAAGGAAAACATCTTCTCAGTACCAAAAAGAAGCAGAGAAGTGCAATGTAGGCATTGAAACTTGTGAAGAAGCAAGAGAGAAGGCCGAAGCGCAGCTCAGAGCTGAGCTTAAGCAATCAGCATTATGGGAATCACGTGCACGAGAAAATGGATGGAAGGATCTATGAAAAAGATATTTATAAACAAAGGGTCTGCATCATTGAATGTTCTGAATCAAGATTTCTTTGATTCTGTCTAAACACCCCACGTCTTTGCCTTAGACATGCCCCTCTGCGTTCATAGGCTACAAATATTGTGCATATGAAGCAGAAAATTTTTGTTTATCTTTTGTTTGCTATGTTTGTTAGCACTAGATTTATGATTGGATTTTTTTTGTATAAATGCAAATATTGTTACATTAAAGTGTCTGGTTTGGGGGAAATTAGCTCTTAGTGAACAATCTTGTCAATTAATATATTCTTTCCATGGTTATTTGTAGGCTATGTTAGCCAAAACCTTATCTCATTTCCTGTTTCGAAAGAAATGCCAGTTCACCCTCATCAGGTTGTGTTGCAACGTGAGCCGACCTATAAGAGAATTGGCTGGTAAACAAGAGTTACAAGGGTCACATTAACATGATCTTGGCAGGAACATGCATGTTCTGCTCTTGCTGTTTCTGGTTTATATTTACGTCCTCTACATGCATGAAATAAGAAATCTTAAAAAGAAGGTTTCTGTTGGGAAATCCTCAAAGGTGTATATGCTTGTCTGGTTTAGATGCTTAGGTGTTTTCTTGGTTATGCTTCTTGTAGATGCTCAAATTTTGTAAGTCCTGCTATTATGTTGCTGAGACTTCTTAGTGTAGCCAACCTGATTCATGATTTTTACGGAATCTTAATACTATTGCAGAGGATTCCAGATTGCGGGATGGTAGCTCAAAGTTGGTGGGGAGATTTGAGAGCTCTCTCATCTAATTTCTGGGACCTGCAGGGGACTCCCAACGATCTTTCCCGTCTTTCAACCATGGGAGTTGATTTACATTCTCATCTGAATGAGCAGGTGACATAAACTTAAGCTTCCACTATTGTGCACTGCTGATGAAGTTCATATTAAGTTTGTTTAACCAAGCTGTTGTTTCATTTTCGGTGTTATGTTTATACTGTTAATTATACACCTTTCTCTACACAGTTGGACGCCAATGGCTCCATTATCGCGAGCTATGGCCAGGGGCTATGACGGCACTTCACAGTTGTCACGACAACAAACTTTGTAGATCCACCAGAGAAGGAGATCGAGAAAGAGAGACGCTTCACAATGGTTACTGATGTCATCAGCTTCCTTTGTGTCAGAGTTGCTGGGATGGCTAGAGGGAGCTTCCTTTGTGTGTCAGAGTTGCTGGGATGGCTAGAGGGACAGGAGAGTGTTTTGCTCTCTTGATCTTTCTATAGAATATGAAATCCGCTTTGTCAAAGTGTTTTAAGTGGAAAGTTTTTCTCTTTTTTGAGTTATGGGTTTTGCATGTTTCTTTCAAAATGTGATTGGAATGGCTTAGACGTGATTGTTCTTATGACCACGCGACTGCAGCGGATGCCAAATTAGCCACCTAATCATCGAACTGGCTCTGCCAGTTTCTGTTAGCGGATCGTTGTCATCAACTATGTATTGCTGAATTCTTTTAGGGACCACCTCCTAGATTATCATGAGAAACTTGATAGGAACATTTGCATGAAGAGAAAGCGGAATAAGTCGGAATAGTGCCAATTTAGTTGCAACTAAGTTCCAGACCCTTGTGCCTTGAGTTGATTTATATCACCAGCCAATTGACTAACTTGGTTTTGCACATCTATCATAGCCATCTCGGATTTCTGCTGAAATTGGTTGAACCCTTGCATTGTCTTTGAAATCTCTTGCATACTTCCATAGCAGAAAACAAGAAACTGCAACTAAGCTCCAACCTTAGATCACTTGATGTGCTTTGATCCTACACTACTGAGTACTAGCAAAATATCTTCCATAATGGATGCTGGAGCTTAGGAAGCAGGATCAACCCAGAAACTAGTATTAGATGCCAGTTTCCCCTAGTTACATTGTGTGGCTATGTGAGCCACCCTGCAAAGAGGAGATCAAAAGGCTTTTTTTCCCCTAAATCTTAATTCTTGAAAAGAAATAATTTCAAAAATATAGGAATTGTGAACAGAACACAAGTGTATAAAAGATATCTTCTCCACCATCAACAGATGAACAGAACCCATTTTTCTAAGTTCAAAAGAATTTCTTATATAGGATCCAGCAAATTACTTCCAAATTAACAACAAAGCTCTAAGACATGTAATCAAAAGATGGTCACTTTTTTTTTGTCGATGATCTTCTTTCGACCTCCTTCTCTGCAACTTGGACATAAAACTCTGCTCCAACCATTTCATGGGTATCAAAATACAGTGCTTTACTCATTTCTACTGTCGCAACGATAACGTCAACAGTGAGAGTGATTCCCAGACTAGTTAAAACCCGAATTGCATTAGCAATCCGACAAATGTTCTGCCTTGTCTCTAGAGGAGTGTAAGTTTGTTCTTGTTCTTCAAGACTCATTGATTTAAAATTTGGTTTGCTCAACTCCGGTTTATTCTCTTGATCATCAGTTATCATGTCGTCTCTTACTTCAACATGTTCACCAACCCAGATGAATCCATTGCATCCTAGAATCAAGTCGATGCCATAGTCTTGAAGGTGGTGGAAATGCTGTTTTCGTCTCTTCACCAGATAAGAGGACACACTAAGCAGTTGACCTTTCTCAAGCTGCATGACAATAAAACCGCATAATATTTAGAAACAACAATAACCAAGCCTTCAGTCCCAAACAAGTAGGGGAAGGCTACAAGTGAAACCCATGTCCAAGTCACCAAACCCAGAAACAGATTAAAAAACAAAGGGTCAAAGTCTTAGGGTGTACGCCCTTGATCCCAGGTAGCTAAAACAGAGTCCTAGCCTCTAATACTATCCACAAACCCAAACAAATCTTAACCCATGATATTTAGAAACAATGAGGCAAAATCCTTACATATCACTTCTGTTCAAAAAGTTATGGTGGACAATATTTATTGGTTTTTTCTAGCATATATAAATCAGCATGAAAGCCGAGGTTCATTATTAAATGGTTTAGTTCTAGCAGCTACGGAGCATTTACAGTTATTAGGTTGTGTTCCCGAACTAACCTATACACATTTGTGAGAAGCAAACATTCATTCCTAAGAATTGAGAAAATGGCTGAAAATACTAACAGATGGTACAAAATGATAAATCAATGCTAACCTTTCCATACTTCTGACTCCTTGCTTGAAGGTGCAAAGTCCCATCATGCTGGAAACCACGAACTTCAGCCTAAACAGACAAGAAGTTTGAAGGGAAAAATTGATCATCCATCACACAAACGAAAGGTGAAGTGTGTAACCGCTATCAAAAAGGTAAAGTATGCCACGAGAAATACACATCTTAATTCCTACTATCTCCCCCGCTATTTTTTAAGTCCAACTCTGAATAGTAACAGATTGATTCCAACTGGAAACACTTGATTATCGACCTTCCCAACCCATAAACCCTTTTAAAGCAACCGGTTTAGCTGCGAAAGGTTCTACCCATCAAAACAGCAATTCATATTTTCAACATGTCCCAGATAAGCTTAACTCAAGTCTCAAGGGAAAAATGGATTCACGTTCTTTTTCTTACAATATTTGAAAAACCTGTGGAGATGAATTTCAGAAAAGTAATGGACTTACACAGATGACATCATTTTCCTCAAAAATGGAACGCATATTGAGTTCATCAGTAGCTGTTCTCCTTCTCTACCAATCAAAAAAATAAAACAGACAAGTAAATCAGCTCAATGCTTCAAACATACAAGAACCCAAAAATACAAGTAGAGAAACGCTTGTATATACCTGGATACCATCAGGCAAATTCATCGATGAAAGCATTAAGACTGCATCTTGACTAAAATTAATTTCTAGTCTCCAACGCTTCGGAGCAACCTACAACATATGTTAAACCACAAAAACAACATCAATATAATCTCTTGGAAAGGCATGTTATTTAAAAAAACGTTGTCTTCATCTGATATTCCCTCTGTGCCAAAGTTTGTTATGAATATGGGTCCTGCTGCAGATGCTTTAGAAGAGGCACTTGCTAATGGAACCGAATTAGGAGGCCAACATGGTTAGGTGATTCTTAATTTTCATCTTTGCGATCCTATTGACTATCCTCCCACCCCTCGTCCTGCTGTAACCCGCTCTCCTGCGCCCTGCCATACTGTCACAAATAATAGGTTTTACTTTTAATCAAAATCCACTGTGAGCTGTGGCCAAACGGTTTATGCTCATAGTTTCCTTCACTAGGATCCTGCAAGACAAACGTTTTATGCTCCTGGTTTCCTTCACTAAGATCCTGCAAGGATGGCAACTACTAGTATGTGCTCATCCTATGTCAATGACTTTTAAGTAGTATCAGTTTACAATGCAGTCGTGCTTATTTCTAACTCTCGTTGAACGTTTTTGTATTTTACTCTTCATCTAGTTGCTTATCTCCTGATCAGAGTAGCTGCGTAGTTGTGGATTCAAACGCAATTGTGAATTAAGTTTGGAAACCTGAACGGTTGAACAATAAACCCAATATTCCTTCTCAAGATGCACAATGTTAGCGTTTATGAGATGTCTATACAGAATTCTACCCTCGGTGACACTGTTACAGCTAAATTTGGGAGGTCTTATATGGATTATTTGCCATGAATATATCCTAATTTTTATTTTGCAACCTTAATATGGACTACCATCAAAGAATGAGCAGAGGAATTCTTGAACAACAAATTTGTGAAGTTGTTTTCAGCTAGAGCAAATGCATATTCAGGGGAAGATGCAGATTAAATGAAAATTGTTATTTACATAGATCATTCTTAAAACCATACTTAAGCACTTTGGGAAGAACATCAGTAAAACAACCAGACCAGTTAATGCATTTGGTGAAGATCCAAATTGAACAATACCTCAATGACGCGACCAACAATTATATCTCCAGTCTCTGGCTTGTATCTGTAGTTAAACATACAGCTAGTTAGAACACTGTTATTTCATAAATTGTGTGATGAAAACTACGGTTTTAGTTCAATCTTGTACACCAGAGTTAACAGAAAATTAAGCCCTTTATTATTTATGCTTACCTAGCTCTTAAAGTACGAACGTAAACAAGCTTGTTAACTTTCTCTACAACTCCACATAGAGTTGCTACTATTTCTCCATCAACCTCAGATGTTCCATGACCCCTTCATTCAAACCCCCAAAACAAACAAAACCCATTAAAATCACAGTAAAAATAACAATATCACTTCATTGAGGAATTTTATCAAACATTTCTCGAGTAAGAAGATGGGATTTTGTTCGTCACAACAAAACCCTAAATTTAAAGAAACCCCATCAAAAGATCAGATTATTTTCATGGAATAACAAATTTGGAAATGTTTAAGAGATGGGTTTTAGTTATACTTACTTGAGAACACCTTCTTCATGGTTAACAGGGATAGTTTCAGCAACAGTTACAGAAGCATCAGCTGAATTACTAAGTCTTGCTGTAAATTTCTCAAGCTGTTGAATAGCTGTTTGTAATCTGACCTTCTGTGTTTGATTCAACGATACTTGTAACTCTTTCATGTCTCTCATCTTTTCTCTCTTTAGAAACGCCAATCGTGTTTTAATGGAAGAAGAAAACAAGGGTTTTACAGGAGATGGAGTAGGTTTATGAATGAAACGATTTGAGTCGAGTAATTTTTTTTAGGGGAAATTAGGCTCAGGCCCAACCCATGGATAACCCATAATATGAGGCCCTTAATTAAAAAAAGTTTAAATCTAGGCCCCGAGTTTTTAAAAGACCTTGATACCCTTATGCATATTGTCAAGCCCATAATTAAATAAAATTTAAATCTAGGCCCAAAATTATTAAATCTAAGCCCGAAATTATTAAAATACAGTGCGAAGGTGTAAACAGAAGTTACACATGCATATGGCATGTGTAACCAGAAGTTACACATCCTTATGATATGTGTAATGCAAAGTTACACTTGTATATATATGCAAATAAATAGACATCAAAAAAAAACACAAAAAAAAAAAGTTATTACTTTAATATTCATTTACAATAATTTCTTAGCATGTGTAACTAGAAGTTACACACGCATCTGTTTAGTGTAATTGAGAGTTACATATGTGTCTATCTAGTGTAACTGAGAGTTACACATGCATCTGACTTGTTTATTCAGCGTCAACTCCAGTTCCAGCGAGACCATTACCACGTTTAAGCAATTAGCTTTTATGAAGTTATCTAAAACCTGAAATATAACAACAAGCAATCAGTATTTATACGATTAAAATGAACAGTACATAAAACAATGTATATTTCAGTTTCACAAGCATCTGACTAGTGTAGCTAGCGGTTACACATGCATCTGAATTGTGTAACTGAGAGTTACACATGCATATAACATGTGTAACTAGGAGATACACATTCACCTGGCTAGTGTAGCTAGCAGTTACACATGCATATGACTAGTGTAACTAGGAGTTACACATACATATTGATATGTGTACCCAAAATTAGTATGTGTAAGTAAAAGTTACATATGCATATCCCATCAAATTAGCATGTGTAACTATAAGTTACATATGCATATCCCATCAAATTAGCATGTGTAACTATAAGTTACACATCTAATTTGCATGTGTAACTAGTAGATACACATTTATGTGGCTTGTGTACCTAGAAGTTACATATTTAATTAGCATGTGTAACTACTAGTTACACATCCATAGTCTGCCAATGCTAGTTAAACGTGCAAATTGTCATGCATATGGCTTGTGTGATGTGCAGTTAAACAGATGTATGAGTTAAGTGAAACCATTCCAGACCTATATCCATATACTACCTTTCAAGAAAAAGAAGTAGCTAGTCGTAAGTAATCAAGAAGCTAGAACACTTCTCAGGTACGTATAAATACAACTTCCGTATAAATACAACAATGTATATTCAGTTTCACAAACATCTGACTAGTGTAGCTAGCAGTTACACATGCATATAACATGTGTAATTAGGAGTTACACATTCATATTAGTATCTGTACCCAAAATCAGTATGTGTAAGTAAAAGTTACACATCTAATTAGCATGTGTAGCTCGAAATCCCACATCTAATTAGCATGTGTAACTAGAAATTACACATCTATTTAGCTTGGGTAACTAGAAGTTACACATCCACTTAGTTTGTGTACCTAGAAGGTAAGCAACAATTATCCTATCTATGTAGCTTGTGTAACTAGAAGTTACACATCCACTTAGTTTCTTATGATATCCCTTTTCATAAGAACCTTCAATATATAGAACATAAACTTTATATCCCAGGATGTGTAACTGCTAGTTACACATCCTGCTAGTTACTGTTAGATCATCTCCAAACTGAATGATGGCCCTTTACTGAGAACAAGCTGGCCATAAAGAAACTTCCAACCAATGTTATCTAGTAATTCCAATATGATTGATATACCTTTTCATAAGAACCTGCCAATATAGAACATAAACTTTATATCCTAGGATGTGTAACTAGAAATTACACATCTATTTAGCTTGTGTAACTAGAATTTATGCATCCACTTAGTTTGTGTACCTAGAAGGTAAGGAACAATTATCTTATCTATATAGCTTGTGTAACTAGAAGTTACGCATCCACTTAGTTTCTTATGATATCCCTTTTCATAAGAACCTTCAATATATAGAACATAAACTTTATATCCCAGGATGTGTAACTGCTAGTTACACATCCTGCTAGTTACTGCTAGATCATCATCCAAACTGAATGATGGCCCTTTACTAAGAACAAGATGGCCATAAAGCAACTTACAACCAATGTTATCTAGTCATTCCAATATTCATGATATACCTTTTCATAAGAACCTGCAAATATAGAACATAAACTTTATATCCTAGGATGTGTAACTAGCAGTTACACATCCTGCTAGTTACAGGTTTCAGATAACTAGCAGTTAGACATCCATATGCCAACATATATGGATACCTAGAAATGTGAAAATCACAATCAAATTTTATGAGTCATGTTTACCTGAAGCTCACTCGACAACACCATCCTCATCTGCTTAACCACTTTTGTGGTATCAATATCAACTCCACCACTCCCTGCAATCCATACATACACGTAAAAAATGTATAGAGTCATTAAGAACCTTATTTTTCTGAAACTTCATTTGGTCAAACAAAAAATTCACAACAATTCACAAAAAACAAAAAACAACAGAAAAATACAAATTCCATGCTAAAAATACAACATGATACATATGTTCCACATACTGTATAACAAAAAACAGCATGTCTACATCATCAATTTGAAGTTGTTCTTCTGCAACAACATTGTTTCTTCATCCTCTTCTCAGTATCAAACAAAAACTCACAAGAAATTCACAAAAAACAAAAACAACAAAAAGATATATATACAAATTCCATGCTAAATATACAACATGATATACATGTGTAACCTTATGTTACACATACTGTATAAAAAAACAGCATGTCTACATCATCAATTTGAAGTTGTTCTTCTGAAACAACATTGTTTCTTCATCCTCTTCTCAGTATCAAATAAAAAACTCACAAAAAATTCACAAAAAACAACAGAAAAATACAAATTTCATGCTAAAAATACAACAAGATACATATGTGTAACCTCAAGTTACACATACTGTAACAAAAAACAGCATGTCTACATCAATTTGAAGTTGTCCTTCTGAAACAAAATTGTTTCTTCATCCTCCTCTCAGTATCAACAAAATATAAACAACAAATTCACAAAAAATTCTCGGATCGGACATGCAAGAACAACAAATAATCGAAAAAAAAATGAAAAAAGTTTTGAAATCAAGCCAAATAAAATTCGTACCTAGATTTGTTGTTTTCCTTCTTCTGAAACAATATTATTTCTCTTCTTGTTCTCAGTATCAACCAAATCAAAAAATATAAAAACAAAATAAGAAAGATCCAAATCATAAAAATCGAAATCAATGGAATTCAAGACTAGATCGAAAACACACTATGTTGATTTCTCTATTCCAACCTGTTTTCTTCCTCTTCTCAGACTCAGCAAAATCCAAGCAAAAAAAACGATAATCAGTAGAAAATCGAAATTAAAAAATAGATCAGAAAAAACTAGTGAATCAAACCTATTTTATACAAACAGAAAATAAAAATTGATACAAACCTATTTGTTGTTCTTCAATGCAGCGTCTTCCTCTCGTCAGATCTGAAAACAACTGAATCAATTCAACGATTTTCTGGGAAATATGTGTTGTTCTTCCTCTCGTCTTCAATACAGCGAATCAAAAATCAACGCACTTGTTTGTTGTTCTTCAATGCAACGATTTTGTGAAGAAACAATTCGAATTCGGAAGATTTAATATCATGAAGAGAAAATCTAGTGAAAGGAAGATGCAGATACAATTTTGCCGAGAGATCTTTTGCCGAGAGAGAGAAAGTGAAACAGGAAATGAATCTGGAAATGAAACTCATAGCCTATTTTATTAGGTATATATAGTCAAGGGTATTTTTGGTATTACTAATTTCTTCCAAACCCTAAACTTTATTACCAAGCCCTGAAATCTAAAGTTCTGGGCCTAGAAATATCAAAAAGTTTAATTATGAAGTTTATAGTAATGAATCCATTTGGTGGGGCTTGAAAATATAGAACCCATTTAGTTGGGTGATTCTAGTATTTTTCACTTTTTTTTATGGGAAAAATATCGTTTGGTCCTTATTTAGGTGGCCCATGTCTGTTTAGTCCTTTGAAAAAATGTCTTTTACTGTTTGGTCCATAATTATTTAAAGATATAAAACATATAAAAGTACCCTTCCATGTTAATTTTTACTTATTTTCTTGTAGTAGTTCATTTATCAAAATGAACTACTGTTAATTTCTACTTATTTTTTCAAAAAACATATAAATCCGAGTTCATTCCAGAAATGAACTCCATATAACTAAAAAAACAGAGTTCATTCCAGAAATGAACTCCATATAAAAACCTAAACACGCAAATCTTCATCTTCTTCATCATCTTCATCGATTTCATCTTAAGCAACAGCAACAAAAAAAACACATAAATCTTCATCTTCAAACAGCAGCAACATCGTATTCATCATCTTTAACAGCAGCAACAAACAACAGATGCACAAAAAGAACACAGAACTTCATCGTCTTCATCATCTTCATCGTCTTCATCATCTTCATCGACTTCAACATCATCATCAACAACATCAACACCAACAGAGAAGAAAAAACCCTAAAACTTCGTCGTTCATCATCTTCTTCGTCGTCCTTATCATATTCATCGTTTTTCATCTTCGTCTTCAATAACAACAATCACCGTCTTCAACAACAGCAGATCTCGAGAAAGTTTTTATCATCTTCATCGTCTTCAAACAGTAGTCGATCAAATCTTCAAATCAAGATTCATTGTCTGCAACATAAACAGCAGCAAAAAAGAAAAAAAATGGAGAGAAAAAAAAAACTGAGGAGAGAGAAAGTATATCTGAAAATATGGAGGTGAGAGGAAGAGAATCTGAAAATAATATCTCCTCTCTTGATAATTGACTATATATATCCTAGGGTGACGTCATGGATGATGTAATGGTCCCAAAAGGGTATTTCTGCCACTACAAGATGACAATTACATCATCCATGACAATTACATCATCCATGACATCACCCTATGACCAAACTATAATTTCTAGTGAGGAAAACCGGCGATGAGCTCCAGTGCGGAAAACCGGCGATTGAAAGCCAGGGTTTCTCGATGGATTCGTCTCATCCCTGTTGCTTTTTCTCTTTGATTTTTCGGCGTCTTTCGATTTCCCTTTCTTTCCCTTTCCCACGATTGTTTTACCTTGTTTTTCTTGTCATTTTCGACCTAGGGTTCTAGTTCTTTTTCTGTTTTTAGGGTTTTTCAAGGTTTTTCAACCATGTCTGCTATCCCACAGAACTGTGCTCCTAACTGTTCGCATATGTCTCAGCAACGCTCTTCCTCCCAGCCGCTATCATCTTCCACGCGACGCCAAATTCATGTCGATGATATTGTTTCACAAAACGGACATTATCGTTTCCCTTTCAAAAATTTCCATGGTTGTCTGGACGGGGTGAATAGTAGAGGCTACGTAAGGGGATCATTCACAAAACATTTGCAGGACAGACACTTCTCAACACTGGATAACAAGGTAGCTTGCAGAACCATCATCTCCAATGACTTACGCGTCTTCTGTGCTTGGGAGAATTTTCTTCAACAGACTCGTCAGTGGTTATGCAGCCAATGTATGACCTTACATGCCTGGAGAACCCCCTGTAAAGGGTTTGAAGGAGCTCGACACGCTGCCATTGCTGGTCCTGGTTCCCCTGCAGTCTTCCTCATACACGGCATTGACATGCTTAAGAATGTTGTCGTTGTAATTGATTCTGTTTACGTTTGTGAACTTGTATCTAGGAGTATTGGTATTGTTGCTCCTACTGCATCTGCTGAGGTTGTTGTTCCACCTGATTCTGTCGAGATTGGTTCTTCCCAGAAGCCTATACCAGACATGTTCTCCTCTTTGTCACCGGAACTGCTCAACTCCGTTTTTCAGCGGCGTTTTACCACGGCTTCCAGTATCCCCCACCAGTGCAGGTTAGGTTTCTCTCGAGCCTTGAAGTATAGTATTGATATGTGCTTTGTAGACCTTCTGATTTGTCGGCTTGGATCAGTCTCTTGATGCTTCCCATTTGCACATTAACCTTGTACAGACCTACTCGTTCTGCGGATAAGAAGTCTTCCAGCAGGAAACGAATTCAAGTGGCAGCCATCCAACAGGCTTTACTCACTTGGAAAGAACCCATGGGTTGCTTCACCTTGATCTCCAAGCTTCTTAGCCAACCATGCCAACAATTCTCTGCCAAGAAGGACAGCGAATAGAAGCCAGAGTCAGCTAATTTGAGCGTTTGTCGGAAGAAGTTAGAATATGGGCATTTTGCAGCTGCGATTCGTGCCTTGTCTTCCAATGGGTTAGCACCTCGCAATGAGAATACCTTGACTAAGTTTCAAGCTAAGCACCCCACAGCTCCCCCCGCCAGATATTCCGGATGACATTGCAATTGGTGATTCCATAACGGTTGATTCAAGGGCTGTCATTGGCGCCATCAAGAGTTTTCCCAGAGGTACTTCTTGTGGTCGGGACGGTTTGGGTGCTCAGCATTTGGTCGACGCTTTGAGTGGTGAAGCAGCAGCTGTTGCTGACGAGTTGGTGGCTTCGATTACTGGGGTTGTCAACCTTTGGCTGGCAGGTAAGTTTCCTAAAGTCTTATGAGAGCTTATTGCTAGTGCGCCACTTACACCTTTGCTCAAACCCGGAGGCGGGCTTAGACCAATTGCAGTTGGTACTGTCTGGCGTCGTTTGGTCTCTAAGGTAGCTACCTTTTTAGTGGGAAAGGACATGCAGTCTTATTTGGGGGATTTGAAATTTGGTGTTGGAGTTCCAGTGGGGGGGTGGGGGCATGGAGCATGTCAATGGTTTGCTGGAGTTAAAGGGTCTGTCGGATAGCATGTCAATGTTGCTTATTTATTTTTCGAATGCTTTCAACATGGTTAGTAGGTCTTATCTTCTTAAGGAGGTCCGGCTTCGCTGTCCAGGTATTTCTCGTTGGGTTGAATTTTTTTTATGCCAGGCCTACTATTCTTTACTACGATCAATACATCATGTCCTCAGCACTCGGCGTTCAACAAGGTGATCCTCTCGGTCCCCTTTTGTTTGCCTTGACACTTCACTCTCTTGTGAAGTCCATTGCTTATCGGTGTAAGATTGATTTGCATGCCTGGTATCTGGATGATGGTACTCTCATTGGTGACACGATGGAGGTTTCCAAAGACTTGATTATTATTGAGACCGAAGGCCCGAACAGAGGTCTCCATCTCAATATCAAGAAAATTGAGGTTTTCTGACCTACAGTTGATCCACGGAGTATGGAAATATGTGTTTTTCCCCCTGATATTGGTAGGCCTAGCAAGGGAGTTGAGCTTTTGGGTGGGCTAGTGAGCTTAGATTTGGATTTCATGAGTAACATGGAGATTAATAGGGTGAACAAAACTATTCAGCTTATGTCTGCTATCAAAAAGCTCAAGGATCCCCAAAGTGATATGTTGCTGCTCCGAAACTGTGTTGGTGTATCAAGATTATATTTTGTTATGCGTACTACTAATCCGGCAGCTCTACAACAAGCTTCTGACCTCTTTGACGACCACTTGTTTCAATATTTGAGGTTTTTAATCACTGGAGATGGACCTGGTTTTGGGCCCTTGCAACAGAGACTGGATACTCTTCCTATCAAGGATGGTGGGCTTGGCATATATGCCATGGCTGACACTCGCACCTATTGCTATCTTTCTTCTCAGAGTCAGACTGCTTCGGTGCGGAAGGTGATACTTGGTAGTTCTTTCCCAAGCGATTATGGGGTCGCCTATCAGTTGGCTCTTCAGAAATTCACTCAGGTATGTGGTTTTCCTTCCACTTTATGCGTCGATGACACTGCCCCTCCTTCTATGCACTCCCTGGCAGTCAGTTATTTTGATGCAATCAAGAAGCAAATCCACGACCAATTCACTCTATCTACAAGAGACTCCATTCTTTGGCAATGTAACCAGATCAAACATGCTCCGGATTATCTTTTGGTTGTCCCGATCAGTGGTTTAGATCAATGTCTTGGCCCCAGACAGTTCAGAGCTGTAGTTTGATACCGTCTTGGTATCCCCCTATTTGTTGGTATCCTCGGCAGCGGCGCCAAAAATTTGATGATTTTTCAAAATGGTTGTAGTTGTAGGGGTAAAAAGGGTCTTTTCAGACTTGTGAAGAAAACAATTTTTTTTTAGATTTAATTTAAAAAGGAAAATAAATAAAATAATTCAAGTTTAGAGAAAATTACCAAGACTAGGAATCCATCATTGACCAAATAAATAGTAAACTCTAAATAGTTTTTATGCAATTCTATCTTTAAAATCAATTCTAATATTTGCCTCAAATATGTTTTTGAAGTAATAATTGTAATCAAAAAGTATAAAACATCAAAAGTTATTAAAACCCAGCATGCTTCATCAAGTTAATTCACAATTATTCAATAAAAACTAATAATTCAAATTCAATTCATGCAAATAATTAAATAATAATATTGCAAATAAATAGAAAAATTAGAATTATACCAATAAATTTTGTACCAATGGCTTCCTCCGTCGTCTCGGCTAATGGGTTTAGCTCCTCATCTCAAAAACACACTCACAAAATAAATTCATGGCTAAAATAGGTGTTTTTATTGATGAATATAAGATGAAACAGGAATTTGCAACGCTGTAATGGTGTTACAGCGCCACTGTTACAAAGGGGAAAGGGCTGAAAATCAACGATACAACTCAAGTGTTGTAAAACAACGACACTGGGTTCCACTTTTAAGACTGTTGAAGAACGACTGTCTTACCTAGTCTGTTCTTCGTCTTCTTCTTCCTCCTCGAGCAGCAGCAGCATTGTAACTCTCTGTAATTCGATTCTCCCTTCTTTGCAGACCTCTAAACTCTCTCCTAATGGTTTCTAACCCTTCTATGATGAAAACACAGCTATTTATAGCTGTCCAACTCCCTAGAAACTCGATCAAATCCGAGAATAATCTCATTATTCTTCTCGGGCAGTTTGGAGAAAAAATCACTTTCTTGTTGATTCACGTGGTTCTGTTGGCTATTCTCTCGTATCCAAACTATTCTCTGACTTGGAATGAACTGAATTGGTATATATCCACGCAAGAATATCCCATAAATCTCTCTGACCAATCCCAAACCCTAAACAGATAAGCCGTATCCTGTTGGGACTTTGATCAATTATTCCGGCTTATCCAGCCCAATTGGATGGGTCTAGACGATTGCATTAGGCCTGTTATGTCTTCTAGAGTCCGTAGGTACCAAATACAGCCATTGAATCTCCTAAAATGTCGTCAGAATTTGATCTCCAAAACTGTTCTTCACTGCATGCATTTTCCCGCCAAAACTTGTATTTGAATTATGAAGATGACCTCCCCCTTATCCAGTTCGGGAGTCCCTTTAGTACATGCCCTGAAATGGGTGCCCCTTATCCAAATTAGGGGTGCCTTTAAGAAATTCTTCTGGGATGTTTTCTGCACTTTTTCAGGGTCCTCCGGGGTATTTCCGGTACACTTCTGGGGCATTTCCGGTACACTATCAACGGCAATCCAAGGGCCACATTTTTAGCCAATTTTGCCGCAAAGCCTTATTCTTCCAAAAACACCTACAAATAAATAAAATAACCA
The DNA here is from genome assembly GCF_003573695.1 of Papaver somniferum. Lineage (NCBI taxonomy): Eukaryota > Viridiplantae > Streptophyta > Magnoliopsida > Ranunculales > Papaveraceae > Papaver > Papaver somniferum. The sequence continues at coordinate 5,513,987 of NW_020624820.1, read as the reverse complement.
AATAAGTACGATATCGAGCACTAAAAATATATACAAATGAGCTATATTAGACACATAAATGCGTCTATCAGGCGGGTTGTGCTCGTGTTGTAATAAGCCTATGGATATCTTTGGTGATCATGCGCTTCACTGTGCTAATGATGTTGGACTAAAATTCCGTCATGACTTAGTACGTGATGTAATTGCGAATATTTGTTTCAAAACCGGTGTCCATGCACGCAAGGAGGTGAATTTGGGTCTTATGACAGATAGTAACAAGGATTTACGTCCAGCGGATATCCTTGTTCTCAATTGGGAAAACGACCAAGATGTATGTATGGATGTCATAGGGGTCTCACCCTTTACTGGTGATGGTGTTCGCTCTTTCGTCCCAGGCCAGGCTATCTCCAGAGCAATTTCGCGTAAACGTTCTAAATATTTGAACGAATGTACTTCACATGGTTATGGTTTGGTTGTTTTAGCTTTTACTACCTTAGGGGAACTTAGTGAAGACACTATTTGTTTTTTCAAGCGTTTGAAGAATTGTTTAGTCAGTCATGATGCTGGCAGTGGTCTAGGTAGTTTTATTTTTCATCGTTTGGGTGTTGTCATTCAAAAGGGAGTTGGTGCTCAACTTGTTGCTCGGCTACCAACTAAAAACTCTGTAGTTTAAAATAAGGGTTATTTTGTTTTTGGTACTCAAGTTTTGTCCAACTTTTGAGTTTGGTCTAACATTTGTCCAGCTTGGTGTTTGGTACTTGGAAAAGACGTCGACCCGCATTGACTCAGTTATAGCTTGACTTCTTTTAATGAATTAATAAATAAATTTTTAGAAAATGGTAAAAATATAATTATTAGATGAGTTTACTATCATACCCATCACTTTCTTAATATTTACATTAGATCCAACGGTTTTAATAAACCCATTTAGTCTACGGTCGTGATCAATCTATTAACCCTAACTTTTTATTTTCATTTCTTCACTTCGTTTACTCCGCCTCTACTGTTAACTTAGATCAAAACAAAGTAAATCGAGAACAGAGAGAGAGATTGAGAGAGGGAAGATTTATGATGAGAAATCGAGTGGAATTATGAAAGGAGATCAAGAACAGAGATTAGCAGGGAGATTGAAGCTGTTGTTGGTTGAATGAAGATGAAATTCAAGAACAAAAGATAAGAATCGAAGTAACAAGAAGATACAGGTGGTAATAATGATGGTTTCTGCAATCGAAGAACACAGAGAGGAGATGGTTGTAATGGAATCGATTATAGGTTGTCGTATTTAGTTCTACGGCAAGAAATTAAACTCAACAGATGATTCTTGAAGTTACAGAGCAGAAAAGCGGGTGTTTCTGAATCGATAGGAAGAATGAAGGTTAGGGTTTGTGACGAATTAGAACATGAAATTGAGATCGAGAAGAACAAGACGCTGGTGTTGTTGATTAAAAAATTGGGCTGCAGATTTGATTTTTGGTTTGTGTGTGATTGATTTCTGGTGGGTATTGGTGCTGGTAGTAGTATTGCAGAGGTGATCTAAGTGAATTTGCCGGGTTTGTGACGAATTAGAACATGAAATTGAGATCGAGAAGAACAAGACGCTGGTGTTGTTGATTAAAAAATTGGGTTGCAGATTTGATTTTGGTTTGTGTGTGATTGATTTCTGATGGGTAATGGTGCTGGTTGTAGTATTACAGAGGTGGTCTAAGTGAATTTGTCGGGTTTGTGACGAATTAGAACATGAAATTGAGATCGAGAAGAACAAGACGCTGGTGTTGTTGATTAAAAAATTGGGTTGCATATTTGATTTTGGTTTGTGTGTGATTGATTTCTGATGGGTATTGGTGCTGGTAGTAGTATTGCAGAGGTGGTCTAAGTGATTGTTGTATGCAGATGTTGTTGTTTGTTTTGCTGATAGTGAAGAACGGAATGGGCTCGATCTGAGGTGTTTGGGATTGTTTGCTCGATCTGGAAATTAAGTATATATGGAGTTTCTCGACTGAGAAACAAACATAGCAGTAAGGGATTAATATGGTACGGGTATTGGTTGTTTTGTGATTATGCAGCGAAGGTGCTTGGTTATCTGGCAAAGGTGTTGTGGTCGGTACTGAATAGGGCTTGGATTTGGTAGAATTAACTTAGAGATGGGATTTGATTGAGGTTAGAAGAATTGTTGTTGTTGTCGATTGAAGTGATAAATGAAAGAGATTAATGAAGGGTTTGATTGAGGTGATGTTGCTGCTATTAGAGTTGGAGAGGTGTTGTTACAGAAGATGATGCTCGACGGTGGCTGCGGTGGTGATGTGTTTAGAGAAAGAAGAGAAGATGAGTTTGATGTAATAGAAATGTTAATAAAGTGATGGGTATAATTGTAATCTGATTTCACAATTTAATTATATATATATTTATTAATAATTTATAAACAGAAATCAAGATTTAACCTGGTCAACGTGAGTCAACGTTATTTTCAAGTACCAAACACCAAGCTGGACAAATGTTAGACCAAACTCAAAAGCTGGACAAAACTTGAGTACCAAAAACAAAATAACCCTTAAAATAAAAATGAAAAAGGTATATCTATTTTATTTAAAAAAAAAAACCACAATTTATATTTTAAAAAAGGACCAAACAGACGGTTGACTGGGTCAACTGGACTAGACTCATCCTAATATATTATTCCTATGACCATATGGTATTTCCTACTTTTTTTTTTTTTTTGTTAAATACTATTAGGGTTTAACCCGTGCCATAACTCTTCTATAATGTTAGCAACGCCACTGGATTTCTTGGCTAGTTGACAAGTTTTGTGAATAAATTATAAATCATCGAACAAATTCAAAACTTGGACATAAGCTACGAAAGCTAAATTGATTTTTTTTTTTAAGATTCTAAGGATTTCAGCACATTGAGGAAATAACTTGAGCTTTTTGATATAGTGATGCAATTTTCGCCGGCAAACACAAAATAGATTCAGGCCACACATACATGTTATGTGTAGAAACCACCTATGTGGAAGAAACTATATTCCGACAAAATTTACAACAAAATTTCTAACTTGTATTAGCTAATGTTCAGTTTCATCAATTATTTAGCTATACATTAACATAAAAAATGATAATAAGAAACACAATTAATGATACCTTAGAAGCCTAACACTGGCGAATTATAGCACAACCCTGACTTCTAAATCAACGTTATCCGACCCTAATAACATTTTACAACCTTCTAATGCGGAGTTAGACCACTACGTCGCACATCCATGGCTAACATGGAATTGAAACTTCAGGATGATCTGCTTCTCTTTCTCATTCGTCTTCTAAAACAAAGATGCAACTTCGCCTGAGGTGGTAGGCAATTCCAAAAGAACCTGTTCCAACCACATGCTCTGTTGGGTAAGTAATATTTTGCCAATGAAATCAAAACATGTACTACAAAATAATTCAGAGACCAAGACAAGTTCAGTAAACAATAATATAAGCTGATAAAGCACGGACTACCGAGATAAATTATTCATTTCAACTTTTAATGTCAAGATTGGTTTTAATGGGGCGTGCATATAATCTGATCATGTGATAGGGGGCATATAATGTGATCCTGATGATGGGGCGGGCATATAATGTAATCTCGGTGTATACTTTTTCCCAAACGACCAAATTTACTCTTCCACCCTAGTGTAACATCACGGACTAAACTTAAATTTGATCGTTTTTTTTTTATTTTTGGTCTATGATTTTGATTGCACCATTACAGTAACTCTGAGAGAGGGGAATATAAAACATCTCGACCGGACTTTGATGCTCCGTAACATCTGGACTGGCACTTGCACAGACAAACTTAGTCAAACTGTGTTATGTTTTCTTGACCAGCAATTATAAGGTTTAGGAGTCAAACCCCTACCTTTTTTAAGGGAGGAAACATATGAAGAATGACACTCACGGTGATTTTTTACCGTAAAATATCCTGAGAGGGTAATCAACGGACGAGCATAGACCTCTCAACATTTGGATCATCAATGGGTAGAAGTAGGGTCATTTTTTAATCTCACGCGGTTGTTTTCCAGGAGAGAATTTTGGTGGATCTGTCTTTATTGATATGTGTCATGGTGCCACTTTGATGGTCCTCTAATTTGGTTTGGTTCAAACTTCAATTTTTTAGCCAGGTCAAAATTGTTAAGGGTACATTATTATATGTCCTTATTTTTGTAATCCAATAAATATATTCTTTCCCCAAAAAAAAATATATCCCTACTAATTTTAAGAATTAAAATTCGGAATTATTACATTACTAAAATGCCCTCCTATACGACACATTAACTTCAAATTTCAATTACTCGGTTTTCTCACCTGCTAAATCTTCTCTCTTCCTCGTTTCCATCGCTCCCACTTTCAAGATCTGAAAATTGAAAACTAGAAAAAAGAAAAAAAACTGAAATTGATGAATAAATCCACTAGCCGTTGCTCATAATCAACCATTAATACACTAACCGTTACTCAAAATCAACCAGTTGAATAAGTCCACTAGTCTCTGATGAAGAACGGAAATTGAAAGTTAACCACTTGAACGGAACCGTATATCTTTCATCAATAACAGAAAGCAGCGAACAAAAAGCTAATCAAGTTTCATTTCGTCACTGAAGATTTCAATTTGAACAGGTAAAAATGCTTTTTATTTTGGTCTTGTTTTATTAATTTTGATTTTTGGTTAGAGTTCTTGAGATTTTTGTTAGCTTTCGTCAAATATGATATTCTTTGTGTGACTAAAACAAGCATGATTTGGTGATTTTGAATGTTTTGCTTCAAATCTTTGCTTCAAATTGTTGTTTTGGATTTTTCTAGGTTGAATATGCTAGTTATGTTGATTTTGAATGTTTTGCTCATATGTTGAGAAATGTGAGAAGTTGAAAAATGGTATTTTTCTAGGTTGAATATGCTAGTGATCTTGTACGCAAATTTGTTCAACTGGTAAATTGTTGAAAAATGTGATTCTAGAGGTTTGGTTGGTTTAGATATTTTTGTTCAATTTATGGGATCAACAACAGTAGTTGAATCCAAATAAAAATTGGATCAACAGTAGAAGTTGATCCAATTTAGGGGATAAACAATAGCAGTTGATCCAAATAAAAATAGGATAAACAATAGAAGTTGATCCATTGAATGCAAATTTGTTCTACTGTTAATGGGTGAAAATGTGTTTCTGAAGGATTTTTAGATATTTTTGTATCAACAACAATAGTTGATCCAAATAAAAGGGATCAACAGTATAAGTTGATCCAATTTAGGAGATAAACAATACCAGTTGATCCAAATAAAAATAGGATAAACAATAGAAGTTGATCCATTGTATGCAAATTTGTTCTACTGGTAATGTGTTTCTGAAGGATTTTAAGATATTTTTGTATCAACAGCAGTAGTTGATCCAAATAAAAAAAAAAGGATCAACAGTAGAAGTTGATCCAATATAGGGGATCAATAACAGTAGTTGATCCATAAAACTGAAATGTTTGCTAGTTATGTTGTTTTCTAATATGAAAATATGGATGCTAACTATAATAATTGTTGAAATCGGGTTGAGAAAACATATGATTATAAGATCACCAAGGATAAAAAAGCAGAATCAAGATGAAAATGTCATGCAAGAGATTAAGAAAGCTAAAGAACCAAAACGAAATGCGAAGAACAAAAAAATAATTGAAGAAGATGCAACAAGAAAGATGAAGAACAAGAATACAAATGAAGAACAACAACGAAAGGTGAAACACAAGAAGATAGTTGAGGAAGAACCAGAACAATCAGAATCAGAATCCGAAGAAGAAGGGCAAGAAGAATCAGATGAAGATGATCAAGAGTTGGAAGCAGAGGAAAATAAATCTGAAAAAAGAAGCAGAAAAGGGCAAACCGATGAAAGTCTTCAAAGGTAAAAACATAGATTGTAATATTTGTGCTGGTATATGTAACTATGTTGTTTAAAAAATTGAAAACAAAATGAAAATGATTGAGTTTCATATATGCAGGCAGATCAGAGGTGAAAGAAAACAAACTCAAAGCAGAACCACAACGAAAGGTAAAAAACAAGAAGGTAGTTAAGGAAGAATCAGAAGAATCGGAATCAGAATCCGATGAAGAAGAGAAAGAACTATCAGATGAAGAGGATCAAGGATCAGAAGAAGAAGAAGTAGCAAAAGAGGGCAAACCAGGGAGATCTCAAAGGTAGAAACATTGACTTGAATACTTGTGCTGATATATGAAATATGTTGTTTAAAAATCGAAAATGAAAATGAAAATGGTTTGAGTTTCATGTATGCAGGCAAGTCAAGAGCAAAAGAAAAAAAAAAGTTCAAAGCAGGTCTCCAACAATTGGTTGAAATGGGGAATTTTCTATGCAAACTGTTTGAAGTAGAAGATGCAAATAATAAGAAGAAATCGATACTTGCACAAGCACTGAAGGAATCTCCATTCTGGGACTTAATCGGCCCATTTTACGTAAAAGACATAAGTGAAATTATGAGTGATAAATGGTTGAAGAAGATTAATCTTGCAATGCAGCTGCTGATGGGTGCATTTAATAAAGAAACCAAAAAGTTCAAATTTGGAGAATCCGAAGAGTGCTCTCTAGAAGCAAGAGAATTCGCTTTGATATTCAATATGAGAAGACTGATAGAGAGTGAAGATTTGAAGCAGCAACTGAAACCGAAGAAAGGACTTGACTACAACGAAGTCTTAAATAAAAAGTTCAGACCAGAAAGGCCAGCAGATTATCCAGCCGCAATATTGAAGAACGAAGTTGTAAGCAAATTGAAAAGGGAAGCAGAAGATGAGTCTGATCCGGCGCATTTTGTGAGACTTTTCGCTATGTGGTTATGTACGGTTTTCTTATTCCCAAATGCTGGAACTACAAGCTTCCCAAAGAAATTGTTACCTCATATCTTACTGATGGACAAAGTGTCATGGCCGGATCACGTTGTAGAATATTTGATTTCGAACTTGGCAAAAAAGAAGGGGGAATAAGGAACTATCGCTGGTTTCAAAACTCTCTTAGTGGTAAGAAAAAACGTTAATTTTGTAAAAGTAAAATGTGTATTGTTGTAGAGAGTGAAATGCATACTATTGGATAAAACTAACGTTGTTGTTTATATATGCAGTGTTGGTTCTGCGAACATACCGATAAGTACATCGACAAAAGGGAGAATTTTGAAGATGCAACTCCGAGATTCCTACGATGAAACCAGCACACATTGTGCAAGAAGCTTGTAACTGATTTTGGAAACAAAATCAAAAAGAAGGAAGTAAATATGACTTGGTTCGACCATCAGGTAATTTTTTTACTATATTTATCTTTACTATTACAAATGTCCCATTTTTTTTGTGGATCAACAATGGAAGTTGATCCAAGTGAATGGGGTCAACAACAAAAGTTGATCCAGTTTTAGTGTCAGTTTTTTGTGGATCAACAATGGAAATTGATCCATGTGAATGCAGTCAACAACCAATGTTGATCCAGTTTTAGTGTCAGTTTTTTGTGGATCAACAATGGATGTTGATCCATGTGAATGGGGTCAACAACAAATGTTGATCCAGTTTTAGTGTCAGTTTTTTGTGGACCAACAATGGATGTTGATCCATGTGAATGGGGTCAACAACAAATGTTGATCCATTTTTAGTATCTACACTATTTTGATTTGTGTTGATCATGCTTCGCAGTTTCATCAAGACTTTGTTGATCCAGTGTCTGCTGATGAAAACTATTTATTGACCTATCAGCACCTGCAAGAGAACTGGAATAAGAGAGGCATAAGATAAAGGAACTAGAGGAAGAAAACATGTAGGGTTATTTGGTTTTTGGTACTTACATTTTGACCAACATTAGTGTTTGGTTTAACTTTTGTCCAAGTTAGTGCTTGGTACTTGGAATACACGTTGACCCGCGTTGACCTGGTTAAGTAACGTTGCGTCAAAAAAATTGGTGAATTAATTCGCAATTACCATAACAAATCTATCTTTTGTAACAATGACTAACTGTATCCTTAACTTATCATATACGTGCGGTTTAGATTACATCTTAACCCATCTAAGTGATCAATAGTTAAGATCTTAATGTTCTTAATCTTAACCCATCTAAATCGCTCGAACAGATCTTCATGTTCTTCTTCGTAAAAAACTATATGCATATCCTTTACAGTTTACACTCAGAAACCTTAAATCTAAACCATCATCATCGCCTTTTTCTTGTTTAAATCACAATAATGACACCACCGTGACAAAATTTCTCCTATTTTTTTTTCTAGTTCTCTAATATGATTGAAGAACTTGGAATTTTAAACTGAAATTTGATGTGTTTTTCCAAACCCTAAACCATAACCCTTTTTAATTCGATGAAATCCCGTTAATCGCCTGCCCTAATTTTTTAATATCATCTTGATTTTGAGCTCTGATTTTTGGTATTTTGATTCGCTGAAGTGACCTAATTTGGGTAGTTTTTTTCGTATTTGATTCGTGGGTTTAAAGGAATTTTAAGGTTTTACTGTGTCCAATCTTGGTTTGGGAGGCGTAAATTTTGAGGTTGGGGATGAAATCAAGCTGTCTGATTGAAGTTTTAAAATGCCCTAACGTGGAAATACTATTTTGGTGGTGGCGAATCATGGAAGTGGTGAAATTTTGGTTATACATGTGTTGTTGTTGTTGCAGGATTTCAAGTTGAAATAGGTTACGATTGATGTAAGTTCAATCTCTACTGAGTTTATCTTGTTTATATGATTCAGTGTACGGCTATTTGATCCAAATGTAGTTAATTTCCTTCATGATTTTGGCAGAAGAAGATTTATGTAGACTGAACTTATTACTATTAAATTTTTTTTTCTGATTGAATTTGTGGATGACAATGAGGTTGAAGGAAAAAATTGAAACGAAAACGAAAAGAAGAACAGAGTGATTTTCAATTTGGGGAAGAACATGAAATTAGTGTTCTTTTTCAATTAGATCGTTAACTATTGTCTACCGGAATTAATTATTTTATTTATTTATTTAATTTTTTACAATTATTAAACAAAAGTCAGATTTAACATAGTCAACGTTGGTCAACGTTATTTCCAAGTACCAACCCTTAAGTTGGAGAAAAGTTAGACCAAACACTAATGTTGGTCAAAATGTAAGTACCGAAAAACCAAATAACCCAAACATGTATCTTGTATAACGACAAGCACGAAATTCATTACATGGGAAAGGCTCAAAGTAAACTGTTTTTCAGCAGCACGATATTCTTGAGAAATTTGTATAAGAGGAACAAAGACAAAGTAGAGTTGCAAGCTGGAGAACCAGAGCGACTTGCTGAGATTTACAAGAACATAAAGGAATGGCAGGAAGAGGAAGGATTTTTCAGGAATCAATGAAAACAAAAAACCAAATTATACAGGGAAGGAATTTGATGATTTGGACAATGTGTTCACGCAGCAACAAGACGGAGAATCATCTGGAAAAGGAAATGAACATGATAACTCTACGGCGAATGATCAATCAACAGATGGGAATGAACGAGAGTAAACATGGAAGTCGAAGATTCAGTGGATGTGAACGATGAAGACACTCAAGAAATGAACGAGTCGTTGGGAACTCAAGATGGAACTCCAAGTAATTTGGGAACTCAAGGTGTTGTCAGAAGGGTTTTGAAAGTGGAATGAAGTTTCCGGAAGAACCGAAAAGTAGCAAATCTTTGGAGAATTGGAGGGACGGCTTTCATGCAGAAAGAAAAATAAGGGAAGCTAATGATTTAGAGCTCAATTTTATGGTCGAAAACATTGCAATATCTGCTGGAATAGTAGAAGAGAAAGATGACATACAAATGGAAGAGAAGAGTCCGTCTGTTGAACAAAATGATGAGAAGAAAAATGAGGAAGTGGAGGTGCCACTGTTTGTGTTTGAAACTCCTCCAATAACAACAATAAAACCAGATGAAACTGGGTATGTGCATACAGGTACCACACCGAGTTTCGGAGCAATGATGGATGAGGTAGATTGTAGGCCAACACAAGAAACAAGTTTCTTAGTATATGTCAGTTGGCAGGTTCCAGGTTTATTGATTTTACATACTTATATAAATTGTATCAACTGCATTTGTTGATCCTTTTTTTCTGGATCAACTTCCATTGTTGATCCAACTTAAATGGATCAACTTTGGATGTTGACACCATACTCTGGACACATTGTTTCTGGGTTCCAACTTAATTTGATCAACAATGGTTGTTTATCCAACTTAATTGGATCAACAATGGTTGTTGATCCAACTTAAAAGGATAAACTATGGTTGTTGACACACAAAACAAACAAAAAAATTGCATGGTTCTATCTGTATTTGCTATTAAACTCCTCGAGCTATACATACCTGTAACATTCATTCCTAATCAGACCAACTTAATTGGATCAAAAATGGTTGTTTATCCAACTTAATTGTATCAACAATGGTTGTTAATCCAACTTAAATGGATCAACTATGGTTGTTGACACACAAAAACAAAAACAAAAAAATTGCATGGTTCTATCTATATTTGCTAGTAAACTCCTCAAGATATACATACCTGCAACATTCATTCATAATCAAACCAAAAATACATCCAAAATAATACATTCATAATGGTTCATAATAATTCATTCATAATCAGACCTACAATAATATTTACTTACTAAGATAGATATTTTTAAAACTACAGTTAGATTTTCTTTACAGACCATGACATCAAGCTCACTCTAATGGTTCAACTGAGTCTTGCAATTGGATTATTTCTTTAATAGAGTCAATAGCTGAATCAGGAAGTTGTTCCGGTTTCTTCCATGAACCCAATTCTGCCAAGATTCTTGTTGCAATCTTCATTCTCTTCTTGTTCAACTTCTCATCTAAGTTGGTGATTTTAGATAGGTGTTCACAGTTTCCACGCTTGACCAAATTCTTCAAGTACATACAAGTGTGCAATGCACAATCACATCCGTCTTGTGATGGTACAGTGTAGTGTGAGAATCTTGTCTCTATATCACCACCTGTCTCTGGATCTTTATGGCACATTTTATTCAGCAATTTAGTAAGTGGTACTATCATCACAAGATACTTCCAACTATAAGCCGGATTGCGCCTTGTAGAGTTGTACACTATCCATTTTCCTTTTACCAGCGCGAGCACCACCCAATGGTATCCAACACCATCCCTATCAGTCAACCACATTGGTATAATGAGGTATGTGTCTTCAACATTCCATGTGTAACTTTTCCTTAGCTTTTCCGGAATCCCACATCTCTCTACATTTGCTATATCTTTCGAGGCTATTGTGATTCCCAATATCGGATGTATCAATATTTTTTCAAATATATTAGTTTGCAATATTATCAATCATCTTAACTAGAGAAAAACATATTATAACCAGTAAATTTCACGTGCCTATAATTCATTAGACCTACATAAATTTTAACTACCATTGTACACACATAAAATCACCAAGATTATTATGACAATCCATTTGAACAAACCAAGATTTTTTGTTACTTACATAACCATTTGTTGAGAGAATAATGCGGTTCTTGTATTCTGGTTTATGCGGCGATTCCATCTTTGATTTCAGCATGTTGATGTAGTAATCAATAATCACACCATGAATGTTTTGATTATCCATTAGACACTATATATGCTTTTCATTGATGATTACTTCCAAATCAAGATTGCAGAAATAAAAACTATAAGCTTTGTCACCGCATTTTCAACAACAAGAAAAAAAATGAATATGTTATTAAAAAGAACTATCATAACCCAAAAAAAAACTATGTGATCTGAGGTGAATTACATACCATTCAGTTGCATTCTCAAAGAATGTCTGGATGAGTTCTTTTTCGTTCCCACTGCATGATTTATACAGTTTTAGTCTTTGTGGCTTTTTCATTTTTTTGGGTTCGGGTGATGTGACTCTCGAAGTCAATTATTTGCATTTGCTCCTCCTCCTGCTGCTTCTTCTTTTTTATTTTTCCACCTTTCCTTTGTGCCCTGTTACGCTTAGGAGGTGTTTGACTTCCAAGTTTATACGTCTTTCTCTTTTGCCTTTCTCCTTTCTTCACCCGTTTGACAAGAGAACTGACCTGTTGTTGTTTTCTTTCTGATGCTTTTGTATCATCGGACTGTTCCTCTGATTCGATTTCCTCTTCAGTTTTCTCTTCAACTGCATCCAAATTATATAATTGCTTTAACCCTTCCCGTATTGCAGCTCCTGATGTAGTGTCAATCCTCTTGGAAAACCTTCGTATGGCAGATGAAGATTCATTTGATGAGTTTAATCACAAAGTTTCTGAAATTGTTAATGCATCCTTTGCATTGGGTAAGACTATTCCTGAAAAGGACATTGTGATGAAAATTCTCAAATGGCTCCCTTCCATATACGATTCTAAGAAGCATGCCATCGTTCAGGGAAATAACCTTGATGCTCTCTCCAGAAATACGTTGGTTGGAAAGCTAAAGATCTTTGATCATGAGCATACATCCAAAACCGGAAAGGATGTTGCCTTTAAAGCACAAAAGAACACTAAATTACTTGACAGGAGTAAAAGTGTTTGTGTCTCTGAGGATGATTTTTCTGAGGCTGATTCATCAGATGAAGATCTTGACAAGTCAGTCTCTTTGATCACAAGACAATTTAGAGACCTTTTATTGAAGAGAAGTAAACGGTTCTCCAGAGACAAACCCAAATCATCAGTTAAACCTCACAATCGCATTCCTCCTAAAAACAGGGATGTTGAAGAGGCTGATGACGAGGATATGCCACAGTACTTTAAGTGTAAAGGTTTTGGTCATTTTTCAAATGAGTGTCCGAACCGTAGAAAATACAATGGAAACAAAGGTCTTGCTGCAACCCTTGATGAAATATCTGATCACTATGATTCCAATGAAGACGAAAAATCAAGTGTTGCACTTCTTTGTGAAGATATTGATTTTGATAATTGTAGCAATACATACATCAATCTTGATATTCTTCCAGAAGAAGACTCAACCAATCTGGAAGAAAAAATTGACCTTTCTGTTGGAAACTCTCTGTCTGATTTTCCAGGTTCCACTCTGTGTCTAGCAGCTTACACATCTCAGGCACCTGAATCATCTTATCCATTAACATGCTCTTATTGTTCACTCAAAGGTCATTAACTTTCAAAGTGTTTCAAGTACAAACACAAGATTAGATATGTCAATAAACTTCAACGAAGAGCGAATCGACTAGCAAACAAGCTCAAACTTGTTCAAAAAACCGCTGAGGTATGTAAGATTTTATCGTCTTCTAAGAAGTTAGTTTCCAAAAATAAGATAAGACCACTAGAAAGAAGAGTATGGTATAAATATTTTGATATATAGGGTTCCATGAATTCCTTTCAAAAAGGTTATGGTGGACAGATTGTTGTTCACCGCAACAGAACTTGACTGTGTTGTTTTGGTGCATCTTGTCTCATGTGCCTGGTCAAAAGAGACAAGATTGTGCACACCTTAAGCTTTAAGAAAAGAATTTTTTTTTTATTGGCTTTGCTGTGTTTTGCAATTTGGAATTCTTTCATATCTAATTGATATTGGAAAGGACTTCCCTGTTTAATCAATAAAATAGGGTTATTCTCGACAATTCTACTCTCTTTAGGGTTGTGAATTGTGAGTGCGTGAACCTGTGAGATTAAAGGTTCCATAACCCTACATTCCTTTTCCTTCTTCGAAACTCTTTTTTATCCTAAGACTGCTTGTTAAGCTTAAATTGTGATTTCCTCTCACAAACCCATACACATATGGATATTCCAAGCATCATGTCTTCTGATGGAAAAGATGTTGATATGATTGTTAAGCCATCAATCATGAAGGAAAAAGAGAAATCTCCGTTACCTCCAACTTTGAAAAGAAAAAGAAGGAATGTGAGGAAGCCAAGATTTGTTCCTTCGAATTCTCATAAGTTTTCTGGTATTCTTGAAGAGTTGAAAGAAACAAGGAAGAAGATTCAGCAAATAAAGGCTATTGTTATGAGAATTCTTGAAATTCAGAAGGCCCTGGTTCGACATCATTAGCCTAGAAGGTTTGTTGGAATTGACTCCTTTCTTCACGAACCCTATGTACTTATGGTTGTTGACGACAAGGAGTTCGGGGACAATAAAGAATTCTTCAGAGGTCTCAATATCTATGGAACTTCTTATGAGAATTTATTTCTTGTGTTTTTAGAAGGATTACTAGGGTTTGGAATAGCCATTATTGTGAGTACACATAGTTATTTCCGACATTTTCATATTCAATGTTTTTAGATTTAATTATTTAAATTCTAAGTTATTTGGAAGATGATTTTTGCAAGTTTAATCTTTATGATTTTATATATTGCAAATTTTTATGGGATATGTTGTTTACGTCCGTGAACCTGTGATTGTCCCATACTTGTTCAAAAGTTATCTCTATTATGTCAGTATGAAAGTATTGATAAAAGATAGAATGAACTTTTGACAAATAAAAGTTAAAGCCTTTTATGTCATTATGCAAATTTTGATGGAAGAAAGGATACACTTTTGTTTACAAGGATTAAGTCTATTATATGTCATTTTGCAAATAGTGATGAAAAATAGAATGAATCCTAGTTTATTCTGCAGTATTGGTCTATCTCCGATCCACATTTTTGTGTATATACTGTATTGCTCCGTAAGTTCTCTTATGTCAAGTATGGACAATTGAATTGATCATTTTTGTGTTTGATTCAATTGAGATTTTTGGATACAAGAAATTCTTCTTTTCTTGTAAAACCAAGGTCGCCTTTGTTGTTCTTTCGGGATTGACATTTTATGGGGGAGAGTTCTTTTTGAACTTGTGCTGAATTGCCAATCTTTGTGTGGAGTGCGGCTGTGGAATATTATAGGGGTTATCTTGTATCTTTATAAACTCCTTGGTGAATGCATTTAGCTTCCACTTTATGATTGCATCTAAATAAGTTGGTATCTTATTCTCTTTTGGTCATGAAGTATCTCTATGAAAATTTCATGAGGATCCCACTAGTTTTCGTACCTTTGCCAATTTATATTGACAAAAAAGGGGAGAATTAATGTGTAGTTTCATCCTACAAATACTTATGGTTTACGGATCATTATGTAAGGTGGAGTGTTTTCATGTCGAGATGGAGTATTGACTAAGGGGGAGTGACACATATCACCATAGTGTTATTGTCAAAGTTATGATACAATTATACTTTGATGTTGTGTAATAATACTATGACACTGTATAACAATGGTTGAGAGCATTTGTATTCTCATTGTTATCGCTACGGATCTTCAACAACTATGATGTTGAGTTGAACACGTTTAGAATCATGGAGTACTTGGAAGTGACGAAGATTTCGAGTCGTGTTGAATATGCCAAGGAGATCAAGCATTTGGATGAGAAGCTACAAAGTTTTATTTATTTTTTAATCCATATGTATTGATAGTTTTGTCACTAAAATTGACAAAGGGGGAGATTGTTAGAGCACTGCTCGGTCGAACTCACATGTGTTGTTATCTCAAGAATGTTTGTCAATGTTGGTGATCAAAACTATACCTGAATCATTACAAAACAGTTTGAATACTAGGTATGCATACCTTGTTGTATCCAGACATAGGTAATCGTTAAACCTAGAGATCTTGTCCAGAATTGAATACTCTCAGGATTAAGCCGTTGTACAAAATCTAAACCAACTTCGTATAGTTGAGACCAAGCAACTAACCTATAGTTTACCTAGTTCCGTCTGTATCCCTGCGCCTCCAACTTGCAAAAAAGTCACGCACTTGGAACAATTCCTTTGGTTCTTATTCCAAACTGTAAAGGAACAAAAAATCTATTCGGTAACAACTCTTTTCAAACAAGTGATATGAGTTTGACAGAAGGCTCTTCCGTTTATCCCAATAAACTCCTTTATCAGGTCCTTAGATCTATCTTTTCAAAAACTACCAAATTAATTGTTAAGATTATGCAAGCAATACTTTTAATCACAAAGAAACGCATTGATGCCAATCTACTCAACTAATCAATCCAATTTATCACTGTATTTGGATCCTTTTCCAGCCGAAGCAAGTTTTGTGCACACCAAAGATTATGAACTCAAATATCTTCTTTGTCTTTAAATATTTTTTGATCTTCAACAAACACCTGCACACAATCAACTTGAATCTCTTGTGACCAATCACACACAGAACGGAGTCTGTTAACGATGGATTATCACAAAACGTCTTTAGATCTACGAACAATCTAAAGATCCCCGTAGAAACTTCGATCTAGTTTGAGTGAATCTTATATCATAAGAGAAGATTCTCAAGCATAAACAAACTAGGTGCAATCAAAGTTCAACAACCGTTAGTCAATCAAATCAATCGAAAACTAATAATAAACTGCAATTATCTAGTTTCCCACCAACGGTACTCGTAGATCTTCTCAATCCAAATAAGTCTTTAAAACGAGCGGTCATAAGAGATTTCGCCTAATTAGGGTACTTTCCTCTCCGAATAGACGGCTCCACCAGTAACAACACAACTAGGTTGCTAGAGTTCTCCTTTATATAGTTTTTAAATCAGGGTTTGCAATCCAAGTTACCTTGGTAAAAAAGTAGTCAATATTCACCGTTAGATGAAAAACCTGATTCAACCAAGCTAATATCTTTCAACTGTTAGATCGAACTTAGCTTGTTACACACAAATGAAATATACCCTCATTAAGGTTTATGTAACCATAGCCAAACATTTACATCATGTTGGCTCAACAATAGTTAACCGAAGTTAGCCATATGATTACTCTCATATCAAACTTATTCATATTAACCACAACTAGTTCAAATGATTCAAATGAAACTAGTTAAAGAGCCGTTCAATTGTTATATTCTCATAGACGTATACAAGAACACAATTGAAGCAAAATCGGTTCGATTTACTCGAATCAATTCATGAACATTATAGCTACAGTTTTCAAAGATTGCATTCCTTATTATATAAATGTTTAAGTTCATGAACATAACCGATTTTAGAACTTTAACCTTCAAGTACGCAAACGGGTAAGCATATTTGAAATACCCGGACCATGATTGGTTTTCCTAGTACGCAAACGGGTACGCGTACTTCCAATCCTAGAAGAAATTATCGGACATGAGCCTCACGCCAATACGCGAACGGGTACACATTCTTAGGTTCCCGGATTTCTCAAGCCAACAGGTACGCGTACGGGGTACGCATACTATGTTTCCCGGACATGGATTACATATGTGCAAGAGTATACAACATGACATATCCAATAACGGTTAAGTGTTCTAAACTCTTATTTCAATCATTGAAACTTTCTTAGAGGATGACAGAAGCCGTTTTCACACACTATTAGCATCAAGGAAATCTTCAAGATATTGAAATAATCATAACGAAACATTCCAAGTTTACAACAAATGATTGTATCACACAAACCATGTAAGATGTGGCTCGGAAATATTCACATGATCATATTCTGACATTCGTCAAGAATATAAGATGAACTTGGTCGAAGCGAAAGCTTGCCAACACATATTTCGAGAAATATGTAAGCGAGATAAACTCAGCTCGAAATCACAAATGTGTATAATAGAAAACTATATCGTAATACGACCTATGTCTCAATATAGGAGATAGAGTAGAGTTTGAACACCAGACTGTATTAAGCCGTTACAGACACTAGCCTTCTACCAATGAACTTCGGACTGGACTGTAGTTGAACCCTAATCAATATCAAATTGATTCAAGGTACAGTTGCGTTTCTTACGTCTCTGATCCCAGCAGTATACTACACACTTGATTCCCTTAGATGATCTCACCCACAACCAAGAGTTGTTACGATCCAAAGTCGAAGACTTGATAAACAAATCTGTCTTACACAGAGAAGTCTATAGAATGAATAAATTTGTCTCCCACAGAAATAACCAAGAATTTTTGTTCCATATTTTGATAAATCAAGATGAACAGGAACAATTGATAACCCGGACATATATTCCCGAAGAAGAGACTAGTATTATCAATCACCTCACAATAATCTAAATCGTATGATGGTGAAACTAGATATTGTGGAATCACAAACAATGAGAGGAATGTGTTTATGATTACTTTTAAGTTGCCTATCGGAGATTAAATCTCCAGCAAATCTTAGAGAAGATAGTACTCAAACGATAGAATCGGGCAAGATCGGAACACGCAACTACAAATAAAATAGTTGGGTATGGCTTCACAATCCCAACGAATTCTTTGAAGTCGTTAACCTACAAGGTCTCTATAGAAACCTAAGGTTAAAGGAGAATCCACTCTAGTTGATGCAACTAGTAACACACATGAGGTGTGGGGATTATATTTCCCAGTTGCTATAGTTCTCCTATATATAGTTTTCAAATCAGGGTTTGCAATCCAATTTACCTTGGTAACAAAGCATTCAATATTCGCCATTATATGAAAAACATGATTCAACCAAGATAATATCCATCAACCGTTAGATCGAATTTAGCTTGTTACACACAAATGAAATGTACCCGCAATTAGGTATGTGTAACCGTACCCAAACGTGTACATCATGTTGGCTCACAATAGTTAACCGAAGTTAGCCATATGATTACTCTCATATCAACCTTATTCATCTTATCCATAACTATTTCAAATGACTCAAATGAAACTAGTTAAAGAGCCGTTCAATTGCTATATTCTCATAGAAGTATACAAGAACACAATTGAAGCAAAATCAGTTTGATTCACTCAAATCAATTCATGAAAATTATAGCCACGGTTTGCAAAGATTACATTACTTATTATATAAATGTTTAAGTTCATGAACATAACCGATTTTAGAGCTTTAACCTTCATGTATGAAAACGGGTACGCATACTTGAAATACCCGGACCAAGATTGGGTTTTCCAAGTACGCAAATGGGTACGCGTACTTCCAATCCCAGCAGAAATTCTTGGACATGAACCTCACGCCAGTACGTGAACGAGTATGCATACTTAGGTTCCCGGATTTCTCAAGCCAATAGGTACGCGTACGGGTACGCATACTATGGTTCGCGGACATGGATTACATATGTGCAAGAGTACATAACATGACATATCCAATTATGGTTAAGTGTTCTAAACTTTTATTTCAATCATTGAAACTTTCTTAGAGGATGAAAATAGTCGTTTTCACACATTATTAGCATCAAAGCAATTTTCAAGATATTGAAATAATCATAACGAAACATTCCAAGTTTACACCAAATGATTGTATCACACAAACCATGTAAGATGTTGCTCGGAAATTTTCACATGATCATATTCTGACATTCGTCAAGAATATAAGATGAACTTGGTCGAAGCGAAAGCTTGCCAACACATATTTGGAAACATATGTAAGCGAGTTAAACTCAGCTCGAAATCTCAAATGTGTATAATAGAAAACTATATCGTAATACGACTTATCTTTCAATATAGGAGATATAGTAGAGTTTGAACACCACACTGTATTAAGCCGCTACAGATACTAGACTACTACCAATGAACTTCGGACTGGACTGTAGTTGACCCCTAATCAATCTCACACTGATTCAAGGTACAGTTGCGTTCCTTACGTCTTTGATCCCAGCAGGATACTACGCACTTTATTCCCTTAGATGATCTCACCCACAACAAAGAGTTGTTACGATCCAAAGTCGAAGACTTGATAAAAAAATCTGTCACACAGAAAAGTCTATATAATGAATAAATCTGTCTTCCACAGAAATACCCAAGAATTTTTGTTCCGTATTTTGATAAATCAAGGTGAACATGAACCAATTGATAACCCATACTTATATTCCCGATGAACAACCTAGTATTATCAATCACCTCACAATAATCTAAATCGTATGATGACAAAACTAGATATTGTGGAATCACAAACGATGATACGAATGTGTTTGTGATTACTTTTAACTTGCCTATCGGAGATTAAATCTCGAGCAAATCTTAGAGAAGATAGTACTCAAAAGATGGAATCGGGCAAGATCAGAACACGCAACTACAAAGGAAATAGTTCGGTCTGGCTTCACAATCCCTACGAAGTCTTTGAAATCGTTAACCTACAGGGTCTCTATAGAAACCTAAGGTTAAAGGAGAATCCACTCTAGTTGATGCAACTAGTAACACACAATAGGTGTGGGGATTAGGTTTCCTAGTTGCTAGAGTTCTCCTTTATATACGTTTCAAATCAGGGATTGCAATCCAAGTTACCTTGGTAACAAAGCATTCAATATTTGCCGTTAGATAAAAAACCTGATTCAACCAAGATAATATCTTTCAACCGTTAGATCGAACTTAGCTTGTTACACACAAATGAAATGTACCCTCATTTAGGTTTATGTAACCGTACCCAAACGTGTACATCATGTTGGCTCAACAATAGTTAACCGAAGTTAACCGTAGGATTACTCTCGTATCAACTTTATTCATATTAACCATAACTAGTTAAAATGACTCAAATGAAACTAGTTAAATATCCGTTCAATTGCTATATTCTCATAGAAGTATACAAGAACACAATTGAAGCAAAATCGGTTTGATTCACTCAAATCAATTCATGAAAATTATATCCACGGTTTACAAAGATTCGTTACTTATTATATAAATGTTTAAGTTCATGAACATAACCGATTTTAGAACTTTAACCTTCAAGTATGCAAACGGGTACGCATACTTGAAATACCCGGACCAAGATTGGGTTTTCCCAGTATGCAAACGGGTACGCGTACTTCCAATCCCAGCAGAAATTCTCGGACATGAACCTTACGTCAGTATGTGAACGGGTACGCATACTTAGGTTCCCAGAATTCTCAAGCCAACAGGTACGCATACGGGTACGTATACTATGGTTCGCGGACATGGATTACATATGTGCAAGAATACACAACATGACATATTCAATAATGGTTGAGTGTTCTAAACTCTTATTTCAATCATTTAAACTTTGTTAGAGGATGAAAATAGCCGTTTTCACACACTATTAGCATCAAAGCAATTTTCAAGATGTTGAAATAATCATAACGAACATTCCAAGTTTACACCAAATGATTGTATCACACAAACCATGTAAGATGTTGCTCGGAAATTTTCACATGATTATATTCTGACATTCTTCAAGAATACAAGATGAACTTGGTCGAAGAGAAAGCTTGCCAACACATATTTCGAGAAATATGTAAGCGAGATAAACTCAGCTCGAAATCTCAAAGGTGTATAATAGGAAAAATATATCGTAATACCACTTATGTCTCAATATAGGAGATAGATTAGAAATATACTTTCCAAGTGATAGATGAGTTTCAGTCTCCATATACCTTTTGTTGATGAAGTTCCACAAGCTCCCCTTAGTAGTTCTTCGTCTTCAAATGATGAACACCTTGAAGTCTAATGCTCAACTACACAATTTATGTCCTAGTCTGAGACATCTATAAATAGGCTAGAAATCAAGACTTATAGTTTTTATCACTAACATTGACAAACATGCTTGAGATAGAAACGCATGCGAGTTCGACCGAGAAGTGCTCTAACATATTGTATGGCTCTGTAAGTTTTCTTATGTTGAGCATTTCCGATTAAATTAACCATTAAGGTCTTCTTGTGGTTAATTTATTCGAGTTTACTAGATACAAATCCATGTGATTTGTTAACATCTTAAGAAATCATTATTTTCTTGTAAAAGTAAGGTCGTTAATGTTGTTCTCTTGGGAATGACATAAAATGGGGGAGATTTCGTAATTGAACTTGTGCTTAATTGCCATATCTTTGTGGGGAGTGCGGTTGTGAAATATTGTAGGAGTTATCTTGTATCTTTATAAACTCCTTGATGAATACACCAAGTTTCGACTATGTGAAATCATCGAAACAAAGTTAATATGTTTTTCTTTTAATCATGAAGTATCTTCTTGAAAATTTCATTATGATCTCGTAGTTTACGTACCTTTGCCAATTAATATTGACAAAAGGAGGGAGAATTATTTGGTAGTTCACACTACATACATATGGTTTATGGATCATTATGTAAGGGGAACTGATTTTCATTGTAAGATGAATTATTGACTAAGGGGGAGTGATACATATCACCATAGTATTATTTCAAAGTTGTGAAACAATTGGACTTTGATTATGTATAGTAATACTATGACATTGTATAACAATGATTGAGAACATATGTTTTCTTATTGTTATGGATACGGATCTTCAACAACAATGATGCTGAGTTGAACACGTTCAGAATCGCCAAAGTACTTGGAGTAGTGAAGAATTCAAGGAATGTTGAAGAGCCAAGAAAATCAAGCATGATGGATGGGAATCTACGAAGTTTATTTATTTTGTAATCCATATGTATTGATGGTTTTGTCACTAAAATTGACAAAGAGGGAGATTGTTAGAACACTGCTAGGTCGAACTCACAAGTGTTGTTATCTCAAGCTTGTTTGTCAAGTTTAGTTGATCAAAACTATATACTTTATTTCTATTCTACTTATATCTATGTTTCGTATTAGGATAGAATGTGTAGTTGAGCTTTATACTTCACGACATTCACCAATTGAAGACGAAGATCTACTGAGGAGCTTGGAGGGACTTCATAAACAAAAGGTATATGGAGACTAAAACTTATCTATCACTCAGAAGTCTATTCTATTTTATATTCTAATGAGACTAAGTCGTATAGATATATAGACTTTTATATTATACACATTTAAAATTCCGAGATAAGTTTATCTCGCTTATTTATTTCTCGAAATATGTGTTTGAAGCTTTTTGCTTTAGCTATGTTCATCATATTCTTGACGAGTTTAGTTGGAAACAATTTATTGTTGGAAACTAAATATAATGTCAAAAGATGATCATGTGAAAATTACCTTGAACATCTTATATGATTTGTATGAGACAGTCATTTGATGTTAACTTGGGAAGTTTCGTATTGATCATTCGATCACGTGAAAATTACTTGAATCTAATGGTCTATGTAAGATAACCATTGTCGTCTTACAAGGATGTTTTAATGATTAAAATGAGAGTTTAGAACGATTAGCTGTGTCTGGATACAACACGGTATGCGTACCTAGTATATGAACTGTTTGGTAACCATTCAGGTCCGAGAACCTTGTTTGCGTACCTGGTATGCGAACGGTTTAACCTGAGAAGGTCCGGGAACCTTGTTTGCGTACCTAGTATGTGAACGGTTTTACCTGAGTTGGGTCCGGTACGGTTGTTTGCGAACCGAGTTTGCGAACGGCTTGACTAGGCCAAGGTCCGAAGCTGCTGTTTGCGTACCTGGTTGGCGAACACAGTGGTAAAGTTCCAGAATCAGTCATGTACTCATGAACTAATACATTTATGATTTAAGGAATGCAACCTTTGCAAACCGTGGCTTAATATTCATAAATTAATTCTTGTATAAGCACTTTGTACGATTACGAATCAAACCGATCTCGATTCAATTTTTTCATATATATTTCTATGAGATAGTGAACAATTGAACAACTTTATTTGAAACACAATTAGATTCATTTAATTATCTTTCATGATTTATTGATCTTCATATTTGATCTAAAAGTGTTAGATGAATACGGCTAAGACAAAAGTCTTCATATGGCTAACTTCGGTTAACTATTATTGAGCCAACTCAATATACACGTTTAGGTAACGTAACCCATATCTAAATGAAGGTATATTTCATTTGTGTATAACAAGCTAAGACCATCTAACGGTGGGGATTGGTTGCTTCAAGCAGACTTAGCTTGAATCTTAAATCAGGTTTTCATCTAACGGTGAATATTGAATGCTTTGTTACTAAGCTACCTTAGATTTGATTCAAAGCAACCCTCATTTGAAAGATTATATAAGGGAGAACTATAGCAATGAGAAAACCTAATCCCCATACTTCTACGTGTTCTTAGTTGTGTATTATAGTCTATTCTCCTTTAACCTAGGTTTTTCCAAAAACCACTATAAGTTAACGACTTGACGACTTCATAGGGATTCGTGAAGCCAGATCCAACTATTTTCTCTGTAGTTGCATATTCTTATCTTACTTGTTCTATAGAATTTAGTTTTATCTTCTCTAAGATTTACTCGAGATTTATCTCTGATAGGTAAGATATAAAAAGTATCACAACAGTTCTTCGTCTCAGACTCTTGTGATTCTGCAATAACTTTTTATGTTAATCGGTTGGGTTATTATGAGGTGATTGATATTTCTAGGCTGATCTTCGGGAGTATAAGACTGAATTATCAATTGGTTCATGTTCACCTTGATTTTATCAAAAGACGGAACAAAAACCGAATAAAGAGTAGACATATATGTGGGAGACAGATTTGTTTATAAGTCTTCGACTTTGGGTCGTAGCAAATCTTAGTTATAGGTGAGATCAGCTACAAGAATCAAGTGCGCAGAATCTAACGTGGTTCTAGGGACGTAAGGAACGCGACTGTACCTTAATTGGTGTGATACTTGGTTAGCGCTCAACTACATTCCAGTCCGAAGTTAACTTGTAGTAGGCTAGAGTCTGTAGCGGCTTAATATAATGTGGTGTTCAATACGGACTAGGTCCCAGGGTTTTTCTGCATTTGCGGTTTCCTCGTCAACAAAATTTCCGGTGTCTGTGTTATTTCTTTTTTTCGCATTATTTCTTTATATGATTGGAATATCACAGGTTGTGCGTAGTTCAATCAGTTGATAGACGTTGTTTGTTGGATAGAACTTGATTGACACTTGGGCATTGGTCTTTCGTACCGTCCAAGTTATTTCTTATATCAATCAGGCTCGCAGATTTTTATTTGTTTGATTTGCTGATTATATTGAGAAAGAAATATAAACTCTTTGATTTAATTCTTGATTGAGTCTCACTTTTAAGTTAGTGCTCTCAGAATTAAGTTGGAGTTTAGTCCATACAGATTGCCAAAACGAATTATTGGGTGTGGTTGTTATACCCCCGCTTTTTCACTTTTTTTTTTATTGAAAACATTTTGTCTTTTTACTTTTTACTTTTACATGTTGTTCTTGTTACGAGTGTCACAGTTTAGATCTTACTTGACTTTTGATTTAGCTTTTGTGCTTTATGTATGTATAAATGAATAACACTGTATTTTTCATCTTTAGATACAAATATGTATGTCTAACTACTGGGTACACATACCAATATGAATGTGTAACTCCTATTTAGATGTTTAACTTCCAACGACACATGCTAAGTTACACATGGTAATGGAATGTGTGAAAGTTTGAGTGAACCCGGGATGATACATTGTTCAGTTTACTAGTTTGCATATATGCTTGAACTAGGTGCAACCTAGGTATTGAATGTTGTATCATTTTGTTGCTTCTCTTAAACCTTTTTTTTTGTATGCGCAAAAAACTGTTGGGTGAAGAAAGGAGGTACTTTCACTGGTGAAGTTAGGTATGCTTATGTTCTTCCTTTGTGCGTTCGACTAATTTTCTGCGTACATAGAGCTCATAATTTACATATATATAGTTAACCACCTTTCTAGACAAGACATATTTCGTTACAAATAGAATACTAGTCAGTGTTTCCATGCATGAATAAATAAAACTTGCATCCCTTGTTTCTATGCATTGCTAAGATGCTTGCAAGTTTGAACATCCCCTGGGTTATTCTCGGCCACTCTAAAAGAAGGGAATTGTTAAATGAATAATCATTTTTGCTTGAACAAAAGCTGAATTTCTATTGTTATGTATACTTGTTGTGGCACATCATCTTTTGCTTTAATTTATCTTATTTTCATATAGTTCTGTAGCATTGATTTGATGCTTTTGAAATATGGTTATGCAGTTCGTCGGAGAGAAAGTTTCATATGTACTCTCTCAGGGACTGAAGGTTATTGCTTGTGTCTGTGATACTTTTCAAAAAGAGAGGCGCGACACACTATGACTGTCATGGACGTACAAACAAAAGCAATTGCAGGTACTTTCTTACCCCTAACTACTAGCTACTACTTAAATGCTTTAAGTCCAACACTTACATTTCAGGGCCAAAAAGTAGTTACATAGGATAATTGTTGTGTACCTTCTAGTTACACAAGCTTAGTGTAACTTCAGGTTACACAAGCTAAATATATGTGTAATTTCTAGTTACACATGTTAATTAGATGTGTAACTTTCACTCACACATACTATTGAATGTGTAACTTCTGGTACATACATTTTACTTACATATAGTAATGAATACTACTAATAATTTGTGTGCAAAATATTTGTTACCTTGTTAACCAGTGAGTTACATAAAAATCTAGCTTGTTCCTTTATACAAGCTAAATAGATGTGTAATTTCTAGTTACACATGCTAATTAGATGTGTAACTTTTACTTACACATGCTAATTGGATGTGTAACTTATGGATACATAGATTTTACTTACATATAGTAATGGATGCTACTACTAATAATTTGTGGGTAAAATTATTCTAGTTACATAGATTTCACAGGATCATCTAAATCACTCTCAGACGATAGTCGGAATCTCTATGTTCGACTTTTTACTTGAAAATGTTGCATTTTTTCCATAAGGTTGCATTATTTTCATACTGGTTTGTTCTCATTCATGTAGCAGTCAGTTGCTTATGGTGCCACTGTGATTGCAGTGATTAATAATAATTAAAGAATTATGGCACGAAAGATTTTATAAGTTATGAACATTATTTACTTATATTCTGATATTAATCTGATTAATCTATTTTGAAAAAACAGTAACTTCTTATACACATGTAATATGCATGTGTAACTTCTGATTACACATGCTAATTGGATGTGTAACACCTAATTACACATGCTAATTAGATGATAATTGAAGTTACCTTTCTCTGTAAATAACTTTTATTTCATTTTTGATATGTACTTGATGTTTTATGCATGAGTTCACAAGTCAAATGCGTGTGACACTTTCATTTACACCTATCAGAAGCATGTGTAACTCACTATTAAACTAGACATATGCATATGTAACTCCCAGTTACACATGCTAAAATAAGTTATCTAGTGCCCTTCTGCAGTCTTTGTTATTCACCTTGCAATTATCTTTTTATTTTTTATTTTTTTTTGTTTTTTTCCAACTTAATTCCATGGATGTATATTTTTTCATAGATATGCAAGCATTTCGGAATCGAGGAAGGCAAGAAGGAAAGCAAACGTTTCTATTATAGGATGTCGTGGCTTATTTCTTGGATTTCGTTTTACATATCAAGTGTTTTAACTCGTATATTGTCTTCAATTTTTAGCTCGTATGTTAATATAAATGATAAACAGATAAATTATTGTATATGAATATTAAATAATTACATGTATTTTTCTTATGTTTCTTTTTGACGTGTAACTGCTGAGTACATATCCATATGCAAGTGTAACTTTTGGATACACATATCATAGGGATGTGTAACTTCTGGATACACACGCCATACTGATGTGTAACTGGTGAATACACATCCATATGAGAGTGTAACTCATGGATACCATGCCATATTGTTGCATAACTATGATGTAACTTCTATACACACATGTCGTATGGATGTGTAACTTCTGGATACACATGATATGGGCATGTGTAACTGTTACATGCCATATAGGTTACACTTCTATATGTTGGAGGAGGTGGGCGAACGTGGCCGGTGGTCGGCGAGGTCGCTAGTCAGTGCCGGTGGTCGGTGGTGGTTGGCGTAGGTGGTGGGCGGCGGCATGGGAAGAGATGGTTGGTGAGGGTGGTGGTCGGAGTTGGTTGGCAGTGGTGATTGGGGGTATTTTGTGGCAGTGGTGGTCAGATGTGGTTGGAGATGGTGGGAACATCATCATACTATATTTTAATAATTTTTAGACCTACATTTGAATTTTATTTAATTAGGGGCTTGATAATATGTACAAGGGTATGAATGTCGTTTAATAATTTGGGTCTATTTAAATTTCTTTTAATTAAGGGATTGATATTATGGATAACCCATGGATTGGGCCTTAGCCTAAATTCCCCATTTCCAAATCACTATAGCTCAGTTTGTTACCGTTTGTGAGCTAGTATTTTGAAATCCAAAAGCTTTGTTGAATCTGGAACTCAAGTAATCTTGGGTGATAGTAGGGGTGTTTCCTTTTCTTTTGGAATGATATTTGGATGGGGACTAGTCTTTGAGATTAATTTTTCCTGCTCTATTCAAGCTTTTCAGAAATAAAGATGATGGTTTGCTCTTTTTCCCGGATAAACAACTACAGAATCCTAAAATCCATTTGTAAATTTGCTTCCTGGTTTGGACATTTTGCTTTAATGGTGCATCCACACTGGATTTCTTATACAATGTAGGAATGATCCAAAATGTTAATCGTCTCTTTTGTAACCAACATGGAGGAGAACTCTTCGGGAAATGAGTAATAAAAAATTTATAAGGCTATTTACCATTTGTTATTTGGTAAATTATATGGAGAGAAAGAAATAACAGGTTTCACAATAATGTCCGTAGGAATTTCAAACATATTATTACGGAAGAACTTTGTTATTCAATTAGACTAAAAATATTTGACGGACTTTGTTTATCCACTATAATTTGTAATTGGGATGTTTTTTTTCATGTATCCGTGTAATTATGAACCTTAATCACTCCCGATGACGTATAACATGTTTGTTTGTTCTTTTTCAGTATCTTACTCACTTAGATCGGACTAAAATCACCCGTTTCATCTGAATCTGACTTAATATGTTTGTCTTTTGAGTCAGACCTGACTCATCTGACTCAAAATTAATATGCGAGACAACGAATTGGTCCTGTGAGTCAAGGGAATTTTTTTGAAGCATGATATATTTATTAAAACTAATATAGAATTACACGGGGGTACATTGTACCTGAAAATGCGGGGGTCTAACAACCACACCCAAAAATTCGTTTGGAAATATGAGAGGACTTACTCCAATACACTTTCTAGAGAATCAACTAGACAGTCAGACTCAATCTAAAATAAATTATATCAAAGAGTTTAATATCTCTAAATCTTAATTCAATCCGCAATCATCAGAAATCTGCGAGCCGATTGAATATAAGAGGAAGTACTTGAACGGTACCAAAGACCAATGTTCAAGTGTCAATCAATGTAAAACAACAACCCAAAGTTGGATATTCTAATTGATTGATCTTAACGCACAACCTGTGATATTTCAATTATATAACAAAATATAATGCAGAAAAGAAATAACACAGACACCAGAATTTTGTTAACGAGGAAACCGCAAATGCAGAAAAACCCCGGGACCTAGTCCGGATTGAACACCACACTGTATTAAGCCGCTAAAGACACTATCCTACTGTTAGAGCACTGCTCGGTCGAACTTGCATGCGTTGCTATCTCAAGCATGTTTGTCAATGTTAGTGATCAAAACTATATAAGTTTTGATTTCTAGTCTACTTATATCTAAGTCTCGGACTAGGAGAGAAAGTGTAGTTGAGATCAAGACACCATGGCGATCATCATACAAAGACGAAGAACTACTCAAGGAACTGGTGGAACTTCATCGACCAAAAGGTATGTGGAGACTTGAACCTATCTATTACTCAAAAGTCTAACTCTATCTCCTATCTTGAGACAAAAGTCGTTTTGCTATATAGACTTTGATTATGCAAATTTGCTATTTCTAACCGAGTTTATCTCGCTATGTATTTCTCGAAATATGTGTTGGTAAGCTTTCGATTTGGCCAAGTTCATCTTTACTAGTGACGAAAGTCATATTTATTTTCAATTACTTGAAAATTGCTTTGACGAAAAGCAGTGTGTGAACAACAACTATATAACGTCCTCTAAGAATGTTTCAATAGTTGAAATGAGAGTTTAGATTACATAACCATGGTTGGATATAAACACTGTGTGGTAACTCATACGTGTATAAGTCATTATTCCTTGAACCAAAGTATACGTACTTTGCTGCTCAAGAAAACCGGAACTAGAGTCCGCCTACCAAGTCCGTGTACTGTCGGAGGTTCTCATCCCGAGAATTTCTGCTGGAGTTTGTGAACTGAAAACAAACTTATTCCGGGTACTTAAGTTCGCGTACTTAAGTTGGTTATTTTCTAGAAACGATTATTCGTGAACTTAAATTTATATAAATTAAGGAATGCAAGTTCGTAAACTGTGGCTATAAAGTTCATGAATCGATTCGAGTGAATCAAATCGTTTTTGCTTCGACTGTATCTTGTATACTTCTATAAGATCTAAGAAATTGAACAACTCTCTAACTAGTTCATTTGAGTCATTTGAACTAGTTATGGTAAAGAAGAATATGGTTGATATGAAAGTGCTCATATGGCTAACCATTTGGTTAACTACTGTTGAACCAACTAGATGTACATGTTTGGGTACGGTTACACAAACCTAAATAAACGTGCATTTTATTTGTGTGTAACAAGCTAAGTTTCGATATAACGGTTGAAAGATATTAGCTAGAATCTAATCAGGTTTTCATCTAACGGTGAATATTGAATGCTTTGTTACTAATCTAACATTGATCGCAAAACCTGATTTGAAATACTATATAAGGGAGAACTCTAGCAACTGGGAAACCTAATCCCCACACCTCTTGTGTGATACTAGTTGTATTAGCTGGAGTCGATTCTCCTTTAACCTTAGGTTTCTATCGAGACCCTGTAGGTTAATGACTTGAATATTTCTTTGGGATTGTGAAGCCAGCCCGATACTACTTTCTTGTAGTTGTGTGATCTGATCTTGCCATTTCTATCGTACTAAGTACAATCGTAATATTGGCTTAAGATTGATTTCTCCGATAGGAAAGATATAAAAGAAGTCACAAACATCTTCGTTTCATCGTTTGTGATTCCGCAATATCTTCTTTCGCTAGTCGATTAAGAATATTGTAAGGTAATTTATAATACTGACCTTCAGGAATATAAGTCTGGTTTATCAATTGGTTCCTGTTCACCTTGATTTATCAAAACATGGAGCAAAAAAAAACTCGTAGGTATTTTTGTGGAAGACAGATTTATTTATTATCGTAGACTTTTCTGTGTGATACATATTTGTTTATTAAAGTCTTCGAGTTTGGGTTGTACCAACTCTTAGTTGTGGGTGAGATCATCTAAGGGAATCAAGTGCGTAGTATCCTGCTGGGATCAGAGACGTAAGGAGCTCAACTGTACCTTGGATCAGAGTGAGATTGATTGGGGTTCAACTACAGTCCAGACCGAAGTTAGTTTGTAGTAGGCTAGTGTCTCTAGCGGCTTAATACAGTGTATGTTCAATCTAGACTAGGTCCCGAGGTTTTTCTGCATTTGCGGTTTCCTCGTTAAAAAAACTTCTGGTGTCTGTGTTATATCTTTTCCGCATTATATTTGTTTATATAATTGAAATATCAAAGGTTGTGCCTTGAATCAATCAATTGGTAAATCCAACCTTTGGTTGTTGATTGATCCTTGAACATTGGTCTTTGGTACCGTTCAAGTGATTTCTCTTATATTCAATTAGACTCGCAGATTGCTTGAGTAAGTATTGAATCGAGAAAGTGAGATATAACTCTTTGATATACTTTTATTAAGATTGAGTCTGATTGTCTAGTTGATTCTCTTAAAAGTATATTGGAGTTAGTCCATACAGATTGCTAATCGATATATTGGGTGTGGTTGTTAGACCCCTGCTTTTTCAATTGGTATCAGAGCAGGAAAACACGTTTAAAGACCTTATCAGTCTGTGTTTGTAGTGATCTGACTCTATGTACAATAAGATTATCTCTGATAAACGCATCACCAGAAATAAAAGTTATGTCTCGACTTTATCTATTAAAGAGAAGGATTGTTCAATCTCAAATATAAACGAACCTAGTGTTCGGACGAGACAGACAAACACTGACATGTGTTATCCCGATCACCCTTCAAAAGAGTCTATCTCTATTAATGAAAGGAAAACAGCTGAAAAGAGTGAACTGATTCTAAATCTTGTTAGGATCCAAGCTGATAGATTTAATTGGTTGAAAAAACATGTCAATGTTCTTCTTGGTGTAGTAAGAGACTGTAATTTCAAAGAAAATATTAAAGATCATTCTTCACGTATGGTTCTTGAGGCAAGCCTCAAAAAGGATGTTTTGGAAATTGAACATCGCTTGAGTAAACTCTTTATTCAAGGATGCTCTAAGCAGTCTAATATACCATGTACTTCTGCTACAACTGAAGAAGTTCCTTGTTTATAAGTAAAATCAGAATCCCTTCCTATCAGAAAAGATGTTTTAGTCACCTCCTCTAATCAAGGATGTTCCACATCACATGGAAGGAAGAAATCTCCAAACGAGGCTGTTAAGACTGTACTATCTAATCACTCTTGTGACCAAAAAGTATGTCTCTTCTGTGAGACAAGAGGTGATGTTAAACCAAAGGGAAACTCTAGGTTGAATAAAAACTCATTTGTTCAACTTCAACACACCTTAGACTTAATTCTCAAAGGTATAACTGACATTCGTATGTCTAAACCAATTGGTTTTCTTACTTACCATGTGTATGCTACCAGGAAGGTCAGTTTAATGAGTTCCTCGAACGCTCAAAAGCAGAACAAACGTCTTAACAAAAATCGTCTAAAGAAAGATCAAGTATTTTCTTCTGTTAAAAGAGGAGATAACGCTACTTTTGATGTGAACAAAATCCAGGAGAAAGGGGAAAAAATAATGATATGAGAGAAAACCTGAAGGAGATAATTAACGATTATAAAGAAATTGTCAACAGGTTATCAACCTCCTCAAATCAAAATTCTTTTGGTAAGAACTCAAACTATGTCTTGTATTTTGATGAAAGTAAGTTTTATGATAATTTCTCACATCAAAAAGGATCCCTTTCTAGATCTGAAAGGAAAAAAAGACTCGGTCGTAAACACAATTCTCTTAATGAGCTCATAGCTCATACTTGTGCTAATTAATGGCAAGGGTTAAAAGAACTTGCTCATAAAAAATTATGTTGAGCAAGATGTGTCAATAATCAAGTATACCGTGGTAAGTTGGTGTTCTGCTTAGTTGATCTATCTTCTTATCGTCTATAGCTAAGCTATTGTCTGCAGACAACTTTGCCTAAAAAGTATTGGTTGTGTCTAGTATCGTTTCTCCCTGTCAAAGCAATTCTCATTGCGGCCCCTTTGACTGCAATTTTTATGCTCTAAATTTCTTCTCTGAAGTTTTGAAATTTATTGAGCCTCTTGTGATAATTTTCACATAACAGAAATATGTCTTGTCGTAAAAAAAAATACAACCGGTTGCGTACCTCTGTTGATGGGTCAAGATTGTGTTCGTACGAGTACCCGTGTTACGGTCACGAATCAATGTTTATAAACCCTAAAAGTTCCTTCCCTAAGAAACTATTTAAATATCAAAACCCTTGAGTCTCGTACGCATACTCTGGGATTTTTTTGTGGCTTGTCAAGAATGTCTTCTTCTAACTTTAGCGGTTTTGCAAAAGGTTTTCTTGACAAAGGTATTGGTTTCGCGTCCAAGGGAAGGAATAAAGAACCCTAGTAGAAGATGATCATCCTAATGCCTCATGTTACTATGCCTATACACATCATGATGTAGAGAATGAGAATATGGTTTCTGCTGAAGTGGTTCATGATTTTATTAAATACTTTGAGGAAGCAAAAATGCAGCTCGTTGATACTTTGAAGAGTCTTGATGTGCTAAGAACTAAGTTGAAAAAGGTTACTTCTGACCTTGGTCTCATAAAGAAACATGTTAAAGATCTTATCAATGAGGATATCTTCTCTGAAGAAGCAGTAGATGCTGTCAATCACAAGCTCAAAGACCTCAAGGCTCGTGAGGATCCCGAATTGTCTATTTGACGTCAATTCGTGTTCGACTCTGGCATAGAAGTCCACTTTGTTTTCTTTTAGCTTGTTGATTTTATTTTGTCTAGTAAATATTTTTATGAGAATTTTATTTATGTGTTTTTTAGGAAGAATAACTAGTGTTTGGAATAGTCATTATTGTGATTACACATAGATATGTCCAATGTTTTCATCTTCATTGTTTTTTAGGTTTATTTGTTTAAATTCTAAAAGTTGTTTGGAAGATGATTTTTGCAGTATTAATCTTTATGGTTTTATATATTGCAAATTTATTATGGGATATGTGTGTTTGCATCCGTGAACTATGATTGTCCCATACCTTATCAAAAGTTAAGTCTTTCGTATGTCGATATGCATGTATTGATAAAGGAATGAATGAATTTTTGACATTACAAAAGTTTTCAGCCTATTATATGTCACTATGCAAATATTGATGGAAGATAGAGTGAACTTTTGTTTACAATGATTATGTCTATTGTATGTCATTGTGCAAATAGCGATGGAAAATAGAATGAATCCTTGTCTATTCCGCAGTATTGATCTTCCCTGATTCATATTTTATGTATATACTGTGCAGCTCCGTAAGTTCTCTTATGTTGAGCATTTCCGATAGAATTAATCATGGGTTCTCTTATGGTTAATTTAATTGAGTATTTTTGGATTCAAATTCATATTCGTATGTGATTTGTTAAGTACAAAGAAATCCTTCTTTTCTTGTGAAAGTAAGGTCGCTCTTGTTGTTCTTTCGGGAATGACATTTTATGGGGGAGAGTTCTTAATTGAACTTGCGCTTAATTTCCAAATCTTTGTGGGGAGTGCGGTTGTGGAATATTATAGGGGTTATCTTGTATCTTTATAAACTCCTTGATGAAAACATTTAGCTTCGGCTATATGATTGCATCTCAAAAGTTGATATGTGCTTTCTTTTGGTCATGAAATGTCTCTATGGAAATTTCATTAGGATCCCACTAGTTTTCGTACCTTTGCCAATTTTATTGACAAAAAGGGGGAGAATTAATGTGTAGTTCACACTACAAATACATATGGTTTTTGGATCATTATGTAAGGGGGAGTGGTTTCTGTGTGAGATGGAGTATTGACTAACGGGGAGTGATACATATCACCATAATATTGTTGTCGAAGTTGTGATACAATTGAACTTTGATGCCGTGTAATAATACTATGACACTGTATAACAATGATTGAGAATTCTTGTTTTCTCATTGTTATAGCTACGGATTTTCAACAACGGTGATACTAAACTTACAACCTTTGGGATTATGGGAGTACTTGGAAGTGACGAAGATTTCGATTAATGTTGAAGAACCAAGAAGATCAGGCATATGGAAGAGAAGCTACAAAAGTTTATTTATCTATTTTTGTATTCCATATGTATTGATTGTTTTGTCACTAAAATTGACAAAGGGGGACATTGTTAGAGAACTGCTCAGTCGAACTCACATGCGTTGATATCTCAAGCATATTTGTCAATGTTAGTGATCTAAACTATAAGTCTTGATTTCTAATCTACTTATAGATAAGTCTCGGACTAGGATAAAAAGTGTAGTTGAGCTCAAGACTCCATGGAGATTATCATACAAAGACGAAGAATTACTTAAGGAACTGGTGGAACTTCATCGACTAAAAGGTATGTGGAGACTTGAACTTATCTATCACTCAAAAGTCTATCTACTCTATCTCCTATCTTGAGAAAAAAGTCATTTTGCTATATAGACTTTGATTATGAACATTTGCTATTTCGAGCCGAGTTTATCTCGCTTATCTATTTCTCGAAATATGTGTTGGTAAGATTTCGCTTTGGCTAAGTTCATCTTTACTAGTGACGAAAGTCATATTAAGTTTCAATTACTTGAAAATTGCTTTGACGAAAAATAGTGTGTGAACAACAACTATATAACGTCCTCTAAGAATGTTTCAATGATTGAAATGAGAGTTTAGATTACATAACCATGGTTGGATATAAACACTGTGTGGTAACTCATACGTGTATAAGTCTTTATTCCTTGAACCAAAGTATGCGTACTTTGCTGCTCAAGAAAACCGGAACTAGAGTCCGCGTACCAAGTCCGTGTACTGTCGGAGGTTCTCATCCCGAGAATTCCTACTGGAATTTGTGAACTGAAAACAAACTTATTCCGGGTACTGAAGTTTGTGTACCAAGTCCGCGTACTTAAGTTGGTTATTTTCTAAAAAAGATTATTCGTGAACTTAAACTTATATAAACTAAGGAATGCAAGTTTGCAAACCGTGGCTATAAAGTTCATGAATAGATTCGAGTGAATCCAATCGTTTTTGCTTCGATTGTGTCTTTTATATTTCTATAAGATCTAAGCAATTGAACAACTCTCTAACTAGTTCAAATCGTTTTTGCTTCGATGGTAAAGAAGAATTTGGTTGATATGAAAATGCTCATATGGTTAACCATTTGCTTAACTACTGTTGAACCAACTAGATGGACATGTTTCGGTATGGTTACACAAACCTAAATAAATGTGCATTTCATTTGTGTGTAACAAGCTAAGTTTCGATCTAACGATTGAAAAATAGTAGCTTGAATATAATCAGGTTTTCATCTAACGATGAATATTGAATGCTTTGTTACTAAGCTAACATTGATTTCAAACCTTGATTTGAAAGACTACATAAGGGAGAACTCTAACAACTGGGAATCCTAATCCCCACACCTCTTGTGTCATACTAGTTGTATTAGCTAGAATCGATTCTACTTTAACCTTAGGTTTCTATCGAGACCCTGTAGGTTAACGACTTGAAGAATTCATTGGGATTGTGAAGCCAAACCGATACTACTTTATTGTAGTTGTCTGATATGATCTTGTTGTTTCTATCGTACTAAGTACAATCGTAAGATTGGCTTGAGATTGATTTCTCCGACATGCAAGATATAAAAGAAGTCACAAACATCTTCGTCTCATCGTTTGTGATTCCGCAATATCTTCTTTCTCTAGTCGATTAAGATTATTGTGAGGTGATTGATAATAATGAGTTGTTCTTCCGGAATATAAGTATAGTTTATCAATTGGTTCCTGTTCACCTTGATCTATCAAAGGACGGAACAAAAAAAAAACTCGTAGGTATTTCTGTGGGAGACAAATTTATCTATTATCGTAGACTTTTCTGTGTGATACAGATTTGTTTATTAAAGTCTTCGACTTTGGGTCGTAGCAACTCTTACTTGTGCGTGAGATCAGCTAAGCGACTCAAGTGCGTAGTATCCTGCTGTGGTTAGAGACGAAAGGAGTGCAACTGTACCTTGGATCAGTGTGAGATTGATTGGGGTTCAACTACAGTCCAGACCGAAATTAGTTTGTAGTAGGATAGTGTCTGTAGCGGCTTAATACAGTGTGTGTTCAATCTGGACTAGGTCCCGGGGTTTTTCTACATTTGCGGTTTCCTCGTTAACAAAACTTTTGGTTTCTGTGTTATTTGTTTTCTGCATTATATTTGTTTATATAATTGAAATATCACAGGTTGTGCCTTGAATCAATCAATTGGGAAATCCAACTGTTTGAGGGTAAAAACTGGTTCTGCTATTTTTGATAAATTAGGGATGTATTGATGAGAAACGAATTCAGACCAGTCTGTAAGACTCTGGCCTAAACCAAGAAATGGTTGTTCCAGATTAAATTCGGTCACAAGGTGAAGGAGAAAGGTCGATCTTAGGGAGGGAAGCGGAGAAGGTGTTTGAGATCAGAATGTTGAATTATGAAGGTATGGATGTTTTATGACTTGTATCAGAAAATGGTTTCTGTTTATTGTGTTGATAACACTTGTGTTCTTGTCGAAAATAGGTTGAACCTATTTATACAAGTCATTTGAGCGCAAACTTGATCTAGTAGGAAGTGGAGGAGGTTAAGTAGTGGAACAATGGAGTTGTGTAAGAGGTGGTGATTATTGCGTGGTCACACCATCACCCACTACTCCATCATTGTTAATCGTCCGTCATTTCCTGACACGTTATCGTAATGGACGCGTTGCACGCCGCACGCTGTAAACCGCCATACCTATACCCAGTAAGTATCCCTTAGTTTGTGACATGTTTGATGTCTCGAGCACGTGGTCCAAGCCGTGGGACTTGCCGCAAATAATAACACAGGGTGCTGTTAGGTTAAATAACTAAGTTATTTATGAAGCCAATATTTATAAAATATGCATGTATTCGATGCATGTGAAGCATCGCTTTTAAGCAAGCATCTCAAAATAATCGATGTGTATGTTGCATCGTTGTTTTGAATCTTGATTGAATAAGTCGTGGATAAGCGTCTTAAAGGAGGAAGCATGATCGACCACTTTTGGGTGATCGTTTAGTGGATCTAGGGACACGCCATCACTTGGTCGATCACTACTCGTGGAAGAGGGGTGATCGGTGATCATGGCGTCATCCTCCTGGCCTTCTAGAATTTGATCTAAACCGTCCGACCAAGCTAGAAAAGTTGGTCGGACAAGAATATTTTCGGCAATTGAACGTTGTCGCTGATTATTTTTTAGGGTTTAAAGCTACACAGCGAACCCCTCTTTGAGCGTACGTTCTGGGACATCGAGCCCTTGTTCGAATAGGACCGTCGGCCATGTATAGAGGTGGGTCAACGGTGATCACACTGACATCTTCGGGGAGCCTGAGATAAAATCTAAGCCGCTCAACTAGGACGACGAATATGGATGGTCGCGATTGATTTGTGACTGTAGGGCATTGCCGCAAACATAATTTTAGGGTTTTCAAAGCAGCGCGTTTAAGATACTTTGGGCAAACGATTTGGTATGCTCTGGTTTTTCCATGGAGAATTCGATTGACCAAGGGAGAAGTTGGGCCAACGGTGAACACGTTGGTACTTCTTTGGTTGCTCGAGATGCGATCCAAACCATCTAACTAGGCCGGCTAAGTTGGACGGTCATGATCGATCTATGATAGTTGTGTATCGCCGCGACCCAAATTATGGTTTTTCTTACAACGCGTATGCTCGAGTTTGGGCAATCGATTTAGCGCCCTATAGGCTTGCCACGACAAATCGATCAGGCAAGGGGAGAGTTGGTCCGCCAATGTGCATGCTAGCGCCTCTTTGATCATTCCAGGGAAGATCTCGGTCGTCCAACAAGGCTGGAAAAATTGGACGGTCATGATGTATTTAAGACCCTTTTTAACGGTCTTAGATTGTTGGATCTTTTTTTCGAATAGCTCGAACACCCATTTTAGGGTTGATGTTCGGAGCACTTGTGGCTGAGGGGAGTGGGACAAGATCGACTAGGGCATTAGTGGGCTCGCCGGTGGTCACTATGGTGATTGCCTAGTTCTGCTAGGAGTAGTCTAAGTTTTTTAAATCGCGCGGCCAAATCGTGTGGCCGTGATTATTTTTTGAGACTGATGTGAACAGTCCAGATTTTCGTCGATCGCGCCAACTTTTAATTAAAAGGTATGAGAACGCGCTGGTCTCTTTGTCAGAGGGTGGTGTAGCCTATGTGGGTATTTTCATGAAGGTATCAATACTGAAACTTCGGGAGATTCATGCTACTCCGTTGCGAGTGAATATTAATCGTCATGTCATGCCAATATTGAGAGTTCGGCTGGGGAATATAGCATAGGAAAACACTAGGAAGGCTATGCATTAGTGAATAATGTTGGTGAAAGATAAAATTTATAGAATATTTGGGATTGTTTCTACATGCACCATTCCATGTAAATTTTATATACATAAATATATTGAATTGCTCAATACATATATGAGCGAAGAGGCTTAGGCACTCAACACTTTTAAATGGCTCCATTTCATTAGTAAATAATGAAACTAGGAGCTTAAATACTCATTAGGCTATATACTAGTGAAAAATTCATCTAGGAGCTTGAGTTTCAATACAACATGAACAGTGGCATAGGCACTCATCGGATTTTAATATATTCTTCAAATTCCTTGCGGAATATAGACATATCAAGGTCTATTACTTCTGATGTCGGGTCAGGTAGATAGACTTCTACAATTTTCGCCCTAAACTAAAAACCACCATCAACATTAAGTCCCCTGCTTAGCATGTAACAGTGACATTGTCGTGGGGTAAGCACTAGATGGTGACAGACGAAAAACAAAACCAATAAGATGAAGTAGATAGATTTTACCAGAGGCATATCGCTTGCTTTGAACTTCCTTTGCAGTCGTACTGGTAAAGCATCTTTCAATCATGGACTACCAACAAATTACCGCTCTTGCTCATCAATGGTAGGAAAAAAAAGCGGCATGTCCGGTCAATTCTTTGGAGCTCAACTAGATTCTCTGAATCCCGTTCGTATGAGCGATAGGAAGAAACCCTTTCCGTCTTTAAATTTTCGTCGGGTGTAAAGGGAGCTTATGCTCTTTCCTGTTTTGCACGAAGATCAAGACACACCCATCTTTATGTACACCAAACAACAGCAAGGTAAGTCCATCTCGTCTTCGTATTCTTAATGTGAGTGCAATATCCACGTTTAATTCGATGCGACTGACTTTCTTTGTTAGCAGTGGTAGAGCGAGTATCAACAGCAACAAAGCAATCTGGGGATATTTCCGCTACTAAGCCAAGGGTAATTAATGATTCCAAAGACACGCACAATATGGATGATGAATTCTTCGAAGTGTCCTATACGATTGTTAGGACTCATCTTAATCACGTGACGATTCTTCTTCCTGGACCAGAGGGTGTAGAAACTGTACCATCGATCATTTCTAGAATGTGTAATTTCTGTCTCCATCCTCTCCAGCAAATTTTAAAATTTTCCAAACTCCATTGTGCTCGATTGCAAGAAGCCTTGACTTTAAGTTGTTCGGTGGGCGTATGAGTGGTATCCTCTAGGCAAGGTAGATGCAGTCCCCAGGGGAAATAGGTTATATCAGAGAGGATTACAGGTGGCGCTCGAGCAGCTACAGTGATTTCTAATTCTTCTGATGTACGTGTATGTACATGTTTTGCTCTGTTTGACTGGCTGAATTATCTGGATAGCTTTGAACTAATCTTGCTCAACTTATTTCGTAGTTTTAATGCTTTGAGAATATGAACGCTCTTGTTGGATTTACATGTACCCGGGATGACGTTGCAGGAAGAACCGAGAGGTAATGGAGGCGACCGACGATTTTGAGGACGTGACTGCGTCCTCGACCCTCAATTTGATGCTCCTCATGTAAATCACGTGTTAATTGGGGGGTTAAACGTGTCAGCGAAGTATGCTGAATTGTACGCCCGAATATTGAAGAAGTATGGACACATTTCCATAACCAAATGTGTAGTATGATCAGGCATGTTGCTTCTGAATGAGTGATCGAATATCGGAAGTATCCTCAAGACACGTGTGTAGACTTCGAATTTAATGTTTCTTGGTTATGTGAAGGGATTTCCAAAATCCGAAATTTGCAAACTGAAATGGATAGGATTCCTTCCATGAATCTCATTAATCATAAATCGGAAATTGAGAAACTGTCTCAGGAGTTAAAGTTGAAGCAGGATACTCTTCGGGGTATAAAAAGTGTTTTCTCTAAAAAAGATGAAATGTTTCTGAATGATTTCCCTTGAATGCCTTTATTTCCTTCCCAGGACTTTTCTCTTTAGGTGTTTTGGAAAGACGAGATGTTCCTTTGTGGTTTGATTTGGTTTTGAACAGGTAGGCGGCTGCTCGTAAAGAATAGAGGTTTTGTTTTGTGAAAGAAATGGTGTTTCACTGAAAACTTAACTATGAATGCAAATTGGTGCAAACATTTTGGATGAATTGTAAGTACTGTATGAAAACAAGGGAAATACTAGGGAAATGGCAATATAATATTTCAGGAACTGACGGGAGCTATCTAATGTGTATTACTCCTCCCAGTTGTCAGTACCAAGGAGTTTGCAATAGTCACCTTGTTTAATTTCAGAAACTAGGTAAGGCTTATGCTACTTGGACCTCTTATCCTCGATCGAGAATTCTTCTAAACATTTGATAAAATATTGACAGAGACCAGCTTCCTCTTCACATATCCTAGTCGCAATTGGGTTGACGATCGGATCAAGTCCCCAGTTCTTGATGAGATGAGGATTAACAGACTGTAAAAGAGGTTTTTCGAGAAGACTTATTCATGCGTTTGAGCCTCTAGATATACGATATGGCGCTTCTGGACTTCCCTTCATATTCCCTGCGTTAATCAACACTTTTCCAAACTCGACATATGTAAGACAAGCAGTGGTTAAGAATCCTCAGCCGTTCATGCCAATCATGTCTTCCAGAAGAGATTTAGGCTGGTGGAAGCTTCATCGATCGAAGGTAGTTGCTTTCCAGATACAACACAATTTAGAGCGGCAAATATATCTTGACGTTGTACCTTGGAGAAAGAGAGAATTTCACACACATGTTCCATGGTTGACTGCGCAGTTTTGTAGACGGAGTCCCCAGAAAGCATGCAACAACTTCTAATAGGAAGATGGTATTTGTATACTCCTTCAGCGCCTAGTTGAAGTTCCCCTAAGTAGATCTTCTCCTGGAATATGTGGTTCAATTGTTGCAGTCACTTGTAGGATGGTTGACAAACCTATGGAAGCGGAAGTACTTGGGATCTTCCATTTCTTGTTTAGTTGGAGGACGTTTGACACGAGGTATCTTGATGATGTCATCTTGTATCCATACCTCCAAGAGTTTAATCACCTCTTCCATTGGAAAGGGAAAATCTGGGAATGGTGGAGTCTCATTTGACTTATGTGAAATGGGAGTTGGACGCTTAGATTGTTGATAGTTGTTCCCAGGATGCTTTCTCTTTCCACCCTCACTAGTGATTAATTGGACGTTGGGTCTTTTATTGGAAGGACACCTGCTTTCCTGAACATCTTTACGAGTTTCTTCATTCTAGGAAGGTTCGGATCGACTGAGTAAAGCAGCAGCGGATCTCTTAGAAGCTTCTGATGCAATATGGGAATTGATACTTTCTAGGAAGGACACACATAGTGAAATCACCTTTTCATTGCGAGGACTCTGATGAGAACGTGCTAAATCCTACGAGTCTTCTTTCTGAGTTTGAGGAAGCATCTCTCGATCTTCATGAGCAGACAAGTTAGGTTGGTGGCTACTTTTCCATTCAACACGATTATAGGCTTCATCTTCCTTACCAGGATAGGAATATGAATCTTGGAAGAAGGACTACTACCATCAGTATTGATCTAAAATGGATTGTTTGTGGCGTTTCCTTCAGAATGAGTGCGTGTTGGTTCCTTTGATAGTTGATCCGTGAATACTTTCAAGAGCGCAAATACTCCGTCCCGCGTCTTGACAATAGTAGATTGATTCCTGACAATATCATTCAAGATTTTCATAAAATCATGAATACTTTCGAGAGACCAGTCTGTAAAACTCTAGCCTAAACCAAGAAATAGCCGTTCCAGATTCAATTCGGTCACAAGGTGAAGGAGAAAGGTTGATATTAGGGAGGGAAGCGGAGAAAGTGTTTGAGATCAGAATGTTGAATTATGAAGGTGTGGATGTTTTATGACTTGTATCAGAAAATGGTTTCTGGTTATTGATTAAAGATTTTCCGTGGGGTTGTAGTAATGAGGTTCAAACTCTCGGACTTGTGAAGGATAATTTTTTTTTTTAGAAAATAAATATATATACAAATATTTTGACAAATTGGTAGAGAGGTACTGGGACTAATGATTCGGACAATCTTCATAACATAAGGCTTAATGATTTATTCTCAACAATAATATCTCAAAACATATATGGACTCTTATTTTGCCAAAGTCGATTCTCAAAACATTGGTTGTAAATGTTAAGCATGGAACATCAAATCACCTAAGCTAAGCATGACCCATCTAATCAAATAACACCCAATTTAATCAAATCATATTTCAATTAATTTTTAATGCAAAAGTCTTAAAAA
Source organism: Papaver somniferum (assembly GCF_003573695.1). Taxonomy (NCBI): domain Eukaryota; kingdom Viridiplantae; phylum Streptophyta; class Magnoliopsida; order Ranunculales; family Papaveraceae; genus Papaver; species Papaver somniferum. The sequence continues at coordinate 5,470,279 of NW_020624820.1, read as the reverse complement.
GAATTAATAAAATTACCCATTTATGAAGCTCGGCCTCCTCCGTCGCCCCAGTGTTGGGGTTTAACTCATCATAGTAAAAATGCTCTCAGAATAATTTATTATGGCTCAAAAATGGTTTACAAATGATGAGAATATGATAAATACAATAAAACCAGAGAACTACGACCCTCAGTGACAAAATAAGACTGCTGTCTCTCTGTCACAAACGCTGGGGAAATAAGACTGCCCGATGTACGACCCACAGGTGTGAGTCGTTATTTCTGTTGATAAATGACTGTTGCTGCGAGTCCGTTCTTCGTGTTCTTCGTGTTCATCATCATCAGCAGCAGAAACCGAGTTTGGGAAAACTCGAATTTCTTCTTCTATGGACCTCCCTAGCTCCCCAGACTCTCGACGGTGACTATTGCATGGTCACACCTTCACCCACTACTCCATCATTTTTAACCGTCCGCCCTTTCTTGACACGTTCTCGTAACCGGCGCGTTGCACGCCGCACGCTGTAAACCGCCATACCAATACCCCAGTAAGTATACATGTTTGATGTCTCGAGAAGGTGGGCCAAGCCGTGGGACTTGTCGCAAAGAATAACACATGGCGTTGTTAGGTTAAATAACTAAGTTATTTATGAAGCCGATATTTATAAAATATCGCATGTATTCGATGCATGTGAAGCATCGCTTTTAAGCAAGCAGCTCAAAATAATCGATGTGTATGTTGCATCGTTGTTTTAAAGCTTGATTGAATAAGTAGCGGATAAGCGTCTTAAAGGAGGCATCATGATCAACCACTTTTGGGTGATCGTTTGGTGGCTCTAGGGACACGCCATCACTTGGTCGATCACTGCTCGTGGAAGAGGGGTGATCGGTGATCATGGCGTCATCCTCCTGGCCTTCTAGAATTTGATCTAAACCGTCCGACCAAGCTAGCAAAGTTGGTCGGACAAGATGATTTCCGGCAGTTGAACGCTGTCGCTGATTATTTTTTTAGGGTTTGAAGCTGCACAACCAACTCCTATTTGAGCGTGCATTCTGGGACATCGATCCCTTGTTCGAACAGGCCAGTTGGGCATGTATAGAGGTGGGTCAACGGTGATCACACTGACATCTTCGGGGAGCCTGAGATTGAATCTAAGCCGCTCAACTAGGCCGACGAAGATGGATGGTTGCGATTGATTTGCGACAGTAGGGCGTTGCCGCAAATGCAATTTTAGGGTTTTCAAAGCAGCGCGTTAAGCTACTTTGGGAAAACGATTTGGTATGCTCTGGTTTTGCCATGGTGAGGTCGATCGACCAAGGGAGAAGTTGGGCCAAAGGTGAACATGTTGGAACTTCTTTGGTTGCTCGAGATGCGATCCAAGCCGTCTAACTAGTCCGGCTAAGTTGGACGGTCATGATCGATCCGCGACAGCTGTGTATCGTCGCGACCCAAATTAAGGTTTTTCTCACAACGCGTTTGCTCGAGTTTGGGCAATCGATTTAGCGCCCTATAGGCTTGCCGCGGGCAAATCGATCGGGAAAGGGAAAGTTGGGCCGCCAATGTGTATGCCGGCGCCTCTTTGATCATTCCAGGGAAGATCTCGGTCGTCCAACAAGGCTGGCAAAGTTGTACGATAATGATGTATTTAAGACCCTTTTTAACGGTCTTAGATCGTTGGAGCTTTCTTTCGAATAGCTCGAACACCCAATTTAGGTTGATGTTCGGAGCACGTGTGGCTGGGGAGAGTGGGACTCGATGGACTAGGGCACGGGCCCGCCGGTGGCCACTATGGTGATTGCCTAGTTCTTCTAGGAGTAGTCTAAGTTTGTTAAATCGCGCGGCCAAATCGTGTGGCCGTGATTATTTTTTGAGACTGATGTGAACAGTCCATATTTTCGTTCGATCGCGCCAACTTTTAGTTAAAAGGTGTGCGAACGCGCTGATCTCTTTGTCAGAGAGTGGTGTAGCCTATGTGGGTGTTTTCATGCAGGTCTAAATACTGACACTTCGGGAGATTCATGCTACTCCGTTGAGAGTGAATATTAATCGTCATGTCATGCCAATATTGAGAGTTCGTCTGGGGAATATAGCATAGGAAAACACTAGGCAGGCTATGCATTAGTGAATAATGCTGGTGCAAGATAAAATTTATAGAATATTTGGGATTGTTGCTACATGCACCATTCTGATTAAATTTTATGTACATAAATATATTGAATTTCTCAATACATATATGAGCGAAGAGGCTTAGGCACTCAACACTTTTAAAAGGCTCAATTTCATTAGTGAATAATGCAACTAGGAGCTTAAATACTCATTAGGCTCTATACTAGTGAACAATTCATCTAGGAGCTTGAGTTTCAATACAATATGAAGAGCGGCATAGGCAGTCATCAGATTTTAATATATTCTTCAAATTCCTTGCGGAATATAGACATATCAAGGTATATTACTTCCGATGTCGGTCAGGTAGATAGACTTTTACAATTTTCGCCATAAACTAAAAACCACCAAAAACACCAACCTTTGGTTGTTGATTGAAATTGATTGATCCTTGAACATTGGTCTTTGGTACCGTTCAAGTGATTTCTCTTGTATTTAATTAGACTCGCAGATTTCTATTTGCTTGAGTAAGTATTGAATCGAGAAAGTGAGATATAACTCTTTGATATACTTTTATTAAGATTGAGTATGACTGTCTAGTTGATTCTCTTAAAAGTATATTGGAGTTAGTCCATATAGATTGCTAATCGAAATATTGGGTGTGGTTGTTAGACCCCCGCTTTTTCACCTACTACCAATTAACTTCAGACTGGACTGTAGTTGAACCCTAATCAATCTCACACTGATTCAAGGTACAGTTGCACTCCTTACGTCTCTGATCTAGCAGGATACTACGTATTTGATTCCCTTAGTTGATCTCACCCACAACCAAGAGTTGCTACGACACAAAGTCGAAGACTTGATAGATAAATCTGTCTCATACAGAAAAGTCTATTGGATTGAATAAATCTTTCCACCACATAAATATCCCAAAGTTTTTTTTCCGTCTGTTGATAAATCAAGGTGAACATGAATCAATTGATAAACATGACTTATATTCCCGAAGAACAACCTAGTATTATCAATCACCTCACAATAAACTTAATCGACTGACGAAACAAGTTATTGTGGGATCACAAACGATGAGACAAAGGTGTTTATGATTGCTTTTCTATCTTGCCTATCGGAGATTTAAAATCTCGAGCCAATTATTTCAATTGTACTCAACACGATAGAAACAACAAGATCATATCACGCAACTAAAAAGATAATAGTTGGGTCTGGCTTCACAATCCCAATGAATTCTTTAAGTCGTTAACCTACAGGGTCTCGAGAAGAAACCTAAGGTTAAAGGAGAATCGAATCTATTTATACAACTAGTAACACACAGGAGGTGTGGGGATTAGGTTTCCCAGTTGCTAGAGTTCTCCTTTATATAGTTTTCAAATCAAGGTTTGCAATTCAAGTTACCTTCGTAACAAAGCATTCAATAATCACCGTTAGATGAAAAACCTGATTCAACCAAGCTAATATCTTTCAACCGAAGTGAAAGCTTACCAACACATATTTCGAGAAATATGTAAGCGAGATATACTCAGCTCGAAATCTTAAATATGTATAGAGAAAACTATATCGTAACACGACTTATGTCTCAATATAGGAGATAGTAGAAATAGACTTTCCAAGTGATAGACGAGTTCAATTCTCCACATACCTTTTGTCGAAGAAGTTCCACAAGCTCCCCTTAGTAGTTCTTCGTCTTCAAATGATGAACTCTGTGAAATCTAAGCTCAACTACACTATCTATGTCCTAGTCTGAGACATATTTAAATAGGCTAGAAATCAAAACTTATAGTTTTGATCACTAATATTGACAAACATGCTTGAGATAGCAACGCATGCTAGTTCGACCGAGCAGTGCTCTAACAGTACCCATAGAGTCTGCCATTATAATAGGACCAATACATGGGGGTATTTTATGATCTTAAATTGTTTTTGAACGATTTCCTCGTAAGATGTCGTCTGCTGCTAGATTTGCTAAGCCATCTGCTGCTTGATTTCCTTCCCAATATCCATGATTTATGGTGCAACTGGGGATTTCGGTCAACCTAAGCTTGATTTCGGTGATCATATTGATCAAGTACCAAGGTGGTTCGGTGTTCGAGGTTAGAAATCCCCGGAGATTTTCTGAGTCCGTTTCGAATTGCACCTTTGGACACCTTCTTTCTGTTGCCATATTTGAAGCAATATGCATGGCCCAGGTTTCTACTATGAGTGTGGTAATTATACCCAGAGGCTGGGAAATCGCTAAAATTGTGATTTTAATCTTAGGTGTCCTCTTGCTGCCTTATCTGTGTTGATTTTAATCCAATCCAAGTGGGGTTTGATCCATTCCAGTAATATTATAGTTGAATTTAAGAACCTGCATGTAGGGTTTGTAGACGGTTGCATTCCAGGTAGGACCAGTGGGAGGTTGTGTTGATCCCATGTATATTTTTGTTGAAGTTTGGTAACAAATTGAATTATGCATGATGTATTTGGTTGCTTGTGGCCATAGGGACCATAGAAGAAGGCGGGAATTTGTGATGACTTCATCATGGGTTTTTGTTTGAAGGAGTTAGGTTATTGTTGTTTGAGGGTTTATATAGGTGGGTAGTTTTTGGTGGGCATTTTAGGGAGTGGATATACGTGGAAGTAGGAGGTTCCAAGAATATGTGGTTATCTGGAAATGTATAAGGATGGGAGTGGAAGTTTCAGGATCAAAATTGTATTGGGACATAATTTTAGTTGGTAAGGTGGATGCAGTTTAGTATGTGAATGGTTGGTAGTCCCTCGTTTAGTGTTTTCCACAAGAAAAGCTGTGCTTTTGGTGGACATGGTGGTGTCCAAAGTAAGTTGGGGTGAGGGGGGGGGGGAGGTGGGGGTGGGGGGGTTACAAACGATCGCACATCTTCTTGTCTGGGTTAAGAATTTTTTTCATCCATCCTTTCACTTTTCCCGCTAGGCTATGGAGAAGGGGAGCAAATGTGTGTTTAGATGGGTGGGGTTGATGTTGTTGGCATGCCGAAAATTTGTTAAAGATCGTCCACCTGATGTAGTCGAGTTTTAGGTGATGTATTAATTATTGTTAATTTTTTGGTGTTGATATGTTGATATGCGGAGGCGCTATAAGCTTGGAGTAAAAGCTTGAGTTGATTAGTGCCTTCTGCGGTTGCTTTATACATTAAGTCATCCACGCACATGAGATGCAAGATTTGTGGAGTTTTTTGGGAAAGGCGGAGACCTTCCATTTTTTTTTGGGAGGGGGTTCCTAGATTTTCCAAGTTTGTTGAGAGGATTTTCACACAGATAATGAAAAATAGAAAGACAGGGGATTACCTTGCCTTATTTCTCTCATTGGGGTGATGTATCCATGCGTCGATCCGTTGATGTTGACCGAGTAGGTTACTGTTGAAATGCATAACATGATGTAATCTATAAAGATTGTCCGGAAGCACAGTTTGGTGAAAGCTCATTTGATGAAATCCCAGTCAAAATTGTTAGAGCATAGCTCGGTTGAACTCACCAAGCGTTGGTATGTCAAGTTTGGTTGTCATATTTTAGTGTGTCAAAACTCATCTAAAGTCTCTTGAGTAAATACTAGTGTCAACTTCATTTAGGTTAGACTACAAAGTCTAGGAATGTTGAGACATATAAGTATTGCTCCGAAGACCTAAAGAATGTGAAGAAGTAGTGAACTACAACGACGGCATCATCCTTCCTCTTGAGGTTAGTAATATTGACTTGAACTGTTTCATTCCTAAGGTATCTTTCAAGTCGCTCTATATTGAAAACATAACTGCGAAGCTGTATATACTGTACGTATTGTATAATACTCTAGTGATGTGACATGATCATAATAGTATGATCATAGTATTAGGAAATTATACTACGAAGTATAACGCTTATCTTTTGAACTTCATAGATATGGCATCGACATAATCTTTTATATACTGTTATGATTATGTGAATGGGTTATGGTGAAGATCATCCTAGGAAACAATGTTTTACATTCGTTTAAAGGAAGTACATTCATGAACTTGTTTTTATGAATCAAAAGGAAAATCATTAGGTTTATCGGTCCGTCTATTCATTTCAAATATTTGGATGACCAATATGTGTGAGATGCTAGAACCGATTGTAACTATGTTATGTATCTTAGTATAACTAATCACAATGCCTGACTTATGATTTGGTATGAATGGTTTTTATTAATTAGTATAACCGACCTAAGTAATCACCATGTGTTGAATGAACGATACTTGTAATTGGTGTAACCGGTCCTGGTAACTAGTGTGACCGATCACAAGAATTATCATCTGTAGATGGAATTGATCCTGGTAACTGGTGTAAACGGTCCTGGTAACTTGTGTGACTGATCACAAGTATTTCCATATTGAGGTGTAATCGATCCTAGTAATTGGTAGAACCGATTGAACCCATGTATGTGATTTGGTATTTGATCAATCACATAGTTGTCTTGGAATACAGGGAAACCAATTCTAAACTTATTTGGAAGTGTGGTATGACCGATTCCAAGAATGTAAATCCATGTGAATATGAAATAAGTATTTATAGTGAAAAATATGTCAATATACTTTAAACACGTACAATAACTCTATCATTTATTGTTCAAAGATATTCCTTAGTACTCAAAGAGATCCTGTTCCGAAATAAATTGAGAATATTTTAACTAAGGTTTTTGGTTTTATGTGCTTTACTTACCAGAAATTAAATGCATATCTCTAGAGAATAAAAATTAGTAATGTGCATTTACTAATTGGAGATTTTCTATTGAGATATTTCAGAAATATTGGACAAGCTTTTATAGGAATTATGAAAACCGAATTTTGCCATTCATTGAAAATCTTGAGAATATTTTCGGTTTTGGAAATTCCTTGATGTACTTGGTCTATAATTACCTAAGTTTTCATTTCTAGCAAACTATCCCAAGAGACAGGAAAACTTCATTTCTTGTTGTTTCTGGTACAACCGTCTATTCGGAGAGGAAAGTATCCTAATTAGATGAAATCTCTTACGACCGCTCGTTTAAAGACTTCTGTGGATCAAGAAGCTCTACGAGTACCGTTGGTGGGAAACTAGATAATTGCAGTGTAATTAGTTTTCGATTGATTTGATTGACTAACGGTTGTTGAAACTTTGATTGCACCTAGTTTGTTTATTCTTGAGAATCTTCTCTTCTGATATAAGATTCACTCAAACTAGATCGAAGTATCGACAAGATCTTTAGAACTATTGTTAGATCTAAAGACATCTTGTCATAATTTATTGTTAACAAACTCCGTTCTGTGTATGATTGATCACAAGATATTCAAGTGGTGTTGTGCAGGTTATTTTTAAGATTAAAGAAGATTTGAAGACAAAGAAGATTTCTTATTAGTTTTCCTATCTTATTGTGTGCACAAACATTGATCTGCCGGGATCCAACTAGAATCAGATTTATTCGATTGATTAGTTGCGGGAGATCGTCATCGTTTTATAGTTTCTCTTTGAGACCTATACTGATTGATTGCGAATCTAAACTTAACAACTTTTGTAATTATTGGACAGATTGATCTAACCAGGCAAGAGAGTTTATTAGATTAAACAGAAGAGCCTTTGCGTATGACTTGAGATATCTTCATCTTAAAAAGAATCAATAGAGTTGTTACCAAACAGACTCGTTGTCCCTTTGATGTTTGGAATACGATCCAAAGGAATTGTACCATCGCAGGGATACTGAGAAAACTAAGTGAACTAGGGGTAGTTGCTTGGTCTCAACTATACGAAGTTGGTTTGATTTTGTATAGCGGTTTAATTCTGAGAGTATTTAATTATGGACTAGGTTCCGGGGTTTTTCAGCATTTGCAGTTTCCTCGTTAAAAAAATCTTGTTGTCCCATTTACTTTATCTTTCCGCATTATAAAAGTTTTATTATAATTAAAGTAAATTTCACTTTACGTTAACTCCGCATTACTTGATAGTGATTTTATAGAGTTTGGTTAAGTCTGAACCTATTATCAAGTAATCACACTTTGGTTGTCGTATTCTCTCGGTCTCGTATCCATAGACGATCACACAAAGTGTGAATACCGAAGTTTTTGTATTTTCTCGACTTTGTCCATAGACGATCACACTTGGTAAGAGGACTTATAGGTTGAAAACAAAAAGATTGTGGTGTATTTGGTACCCTCGTATTTTCAATTGGTATCAGAGTAGGAAAACACGAAAAGATCTAATAATTTGTGTTTGGTACGATACAACCTATAAGACTGGAATCTAAAAATGGTTTTTATAGAACCTGAGAATGATTCAATTGACGTAAAGCACGGTATCAAGAGTTTTGAATTAACACTTGATGATGGCATCTACCAGTCAATATCTGAAAACCTTCATGAAATCATCTCGAGAGAATCTACTAGAAAATTTAATCCCGTTGATGATGTAGAAACTGATGACAACTGGAAAATTTGTCTACAAGAAAGTTTGGATGAAATTTCTGATGTTGATGACTCAGATTTTGAACGAGATGTAGAAGAGGATATCTCAGAATACTCTAAACTACTGGATCCTTTGAAAAATGAAAAACTGAAAACTTCGGATTTTCTTGGTTTTATGACTCCTCTTTGTGGTGAGAACAAGAAACTGAAGAGGGTTTTTCAAGGATATTATATTGGTTACCGCATAAATTATTCTCTTCTTAAAGATCGTACAAACAAAATAAATTCTAACAAATTATAATGTGAAAATCTTCGAAGAGATCTTTTTTTGTCGGAAAAGAAACTTGCTGAATCTGAAACAAGGGTTAATTCTCAACAAAAGAGTTTTGAAGAGAAAGAAGATGAATATATCCCACGAGAAAAACGCCTTGAGGCTGATCTAACTTGTTCTCTTAATAAAATCAAGACGCTGGAAGAAGAAATTTTGTACTTGAAAAAGTCCAATGATAGCACAAACAATTTATCCTCATTGTTATAAGCATGAAAATATCATAATGATACACGAGGATTGGGATACAAGGAATCAAGTGCTTCCAACGATAACAATGAGATAAATTTGTTAAAGCTACAAATTCTTCTCAACCATAGGCTTCCACCGATGTCAAAAATAATCATATTGCTTGTAAAGAAGAAAAGCCTGTCAAGCCTAAGAATCATGTTCAACCAGACTCTTCAAGTGCAACCATCAAAGAGAGCACTTCTGCCAATGTCAAGAAAGCAACGACGTTGAACAAGGATAAGAAGGAGAAGAAGAAGAAGAAGAACTCGTCGAGTGTATGGGATGTCATATGCACAACAAATTAATAAATATATTTCTCACTAATTAACTGGTAATATATCGGTAGTAAGAGATCGTTCCCACAGAGATCTGTGTAATTGTTAGGTTATTTGATCAGCAAGATAAAGTAAATAACAAAGGGGGGTTTTGGTTGTAAAATAAATATAAAACAATAAGAAGAAAGGGATGATCAAGGAATCCTTCGCCGTTACCAAGCTCTCTGTGGGATCGATCTCTTACTACCGCTATATTACCAGTTAATTAGTGGGAAATACATTTATTAATTTTTTGTGCCTACGACAGCACATACAAATTTTGGCACCGCTGCCAGGGAGCAGTTGCTAATTGATTTGTTATTTATTTAGCTTGTTTTTGTTCTTGTTCTATTTTCTCTTTTACTCTTGTGAATCATCATGTTTCCTTACGGAAATAACATGTACGGAGCACAAGATTACACATACAAAAGTGGTAATCAATATGGTTTTCAATCTCATTCATATGATAACTACCAGCCATCCTATGGGTATAATCAAAACCAATCTTTTGGCCATGATCAATATTCCACAGAACCTTATGGATATTCTCATACATGTCAACAACCTTATGACGGGCATGTAAGTGAACAATCACAAGGATGGAAGGATATTTATGCTTCTGATCAATCGTTTTCTAGTAATGTGCAGACAAGATGGAGTTATGATACTGAATCAACACCCACTCCTCTTTATCTTGCTTTTCCTTCACTCTTTCCAAAAGAAAAGATACGGATTAGGTGTGTTAACATTAGAAAACTATATGCGCGATACAATCACCTGGAAGAAACTGGAGCATCGGAAGAGACTCTTCAAGAAATTGAAAGAGCCATACGAACCGAACTTCAACACCGTTGGGATGTGGAAGATGATGAGATTGACGAAGATTCTGATGAAGATGAACAACCATTGGAAAGTTCTTATACCAATGATACAATTATTCCAACTCCGGATCATAATAACGATCATTCACCTATTCAAAAGGAGGAGATTGGGTATGACATATCTATTCTTATAAATGGTGTAACGTACTCAAACGAAGAAATTAGGAGTTGCGTCAATGAACTAAACGTTTTAGGAGAGGATTCCAATTCCGATGACGAGGTTGTTGAAGAGATTAAGATTGAGAATGAAACCAAATTAATTGAAGTCGTGGAAGACCCAATTAAGATAGATAATAGTTCGACAGAGGACCACGATATACTTGAGGTAAATAATTCACTAGAGATAATTAATGAGGATCCGGTACAAGGTTTGTCTAATACTTTGCATAATTCTATATCTATTTATACTTTACATCCTATTAAAATAGTTTCCGAAAGAGTTTTTAACCCAACTTTTAAGAAAATACCTCACTTAGGATTGGAGTTATGTGCTTCCAAAGTTTTAACGGATTATTTTTTTTCTAAGTATCCACCACTTGATGTGTTTGATTCGAGTATTGTGCAGGTTCACCAAGCTGAGAAACCTTTTGAAGTTCCCAAATTCTATGTTCTCTATCCACTTCTGAGTGTAGAAAGGACTAAGTGTGGGGGAAACTTCAACAAAGTGATAGCTTCAATATTTATATTTTGTGCTAATGGTTTTGTGAATATGTTATTTGAATTGCATATTTTTATTTGGAAGGACTATCAAATTTTCAGATTGTTGGTGTACGGACAATAACAATAACGTCGGGCTGACGACGTTAAACCAAGCGCTTAATGGGAGGCAACCCACCGGTTTTGTATATCTATCCCTTTTGTTTTTAATTTTCTTAGTTTTTCATATCATATATTACATTCCCATCTTAGATTTTATAAAGTCCTATATCTATAATGAAAGTTTTGACGAATTCTCGTCATAAAATTCTGACTGCGCAATTGTCACGAAAACAACTCTCCAGATTTCATACGGAGTCCGATTTGAGTGGTTGACCCCAACTTTTAAATATGACAGACATACCTTTCTTTTACAAAAATAAAATCCGAATTCGGAATCTGCTAAGTTGGAGCGATAGACCTGGACATTTAAGTTTCCGTATTTTTCCAGAACTTTTTCAGATTACATGTTAGTCATTCCAGAGGCCATAAAAGTCAGACCATTTACCGAAACACTATTCCCTTTTGACACCTTATATAAAATACGTATGCAAACAACTTTAATTTATAATGTTTTTGCTAATTCCCTACCCATTGGTACAGTTTTCGAGTTTTTCAGGGCTGTTATGTCAGAATTTAGAATTTTCGGTTTTGAACATTGAGGACAATGTTGAGTTTAAGTGTGGGGGAGCATTTAGTATCATACTTTATGCATATACACACAAAAAATTTTACTCTTTGATTTCTTGTATTCTTGAGACTTCACTTTTTGGAGTTAATTATGAGCTATTTAGGATGACACTCTAAACCTCTTAAGGTTGAAACAGTTCTTCAAGCTATAGATTAAGTTCCATTTATTTCAATCCTTAAATATATACGTTCATAATTGAATGTGAAACTAAGCTATGGTAGTCGTTTGAAAGAGTCATCCTCGCAATAATCAATATTGAATCACTTTCTTTTTATTTTTGCAGTTATATGTTTCTCTAAAGTGATTTGTTGGGATCCTGATACTGCCGTGGATGTTGTAGCAAGGTAATCACTGGTTGAGTATATAAAATCCCTATAAGACAATTGTCTTTCACTCATAAAGAGTGAGTCAAAAAAAAAAAAAAGTAAAAAAAAAAAAAGAAAGAAACATTTATATAAGGCTCCTCTTCATTTATCGACACTAATAAATGATAAGTCTGGAATTGCGGACTAATCATAGTCGATGAAAACAAAAACCATATCATCATTATATAGCAAGTGAAAAGACTATTGATTAGGTTCTTGACACTTTGATAACAGTATGTGTGAAACGTTGTCACTGTCTCCGTCGCCTAAGCAAGCATGGAACGCAGGATCCAAGGCAACTATCATGTACTTGCTGAAAAGGAACATGCGCTTAGAGTATCTAATCATGTGGTCTAGTTAAATGGGTGCTTCTCTCAACTATTGTGCTATAAATAAGGATCCTTTGACGACATTCATACGAGTATTGTGGGTAACATCTTTCACTTTAGTCAAATTTGCACATTTCACTTTTCTATTTCCATTCTCTTATCTATCCATGTGATTTCAGTATGCGAGTGTTTTGAAAAAAGTTGCAACAAGTACGATGACTATCTTAGTAGAGTTTTGCAATCAGGTTGAATGTCACACCAAGTAATTGCTTGTGTATGATGATTGGAATGTGTGTGTTTGCAGCTAAAGAACATACGCAAGCTAATTATTTGGCTTTTTGCTTTGTGTCTATCCTTAGTAGTTCTTCCAAGGCGAGAGATTGGAGTAGGTTTTGTGGGTATACCTCTTGTAATCCCTCACGAGACTATAACTCGTCCACTAGGGACACCTAGAGGTTTAAATGCCTATTATTCATGCTAAGAGTAACCGTATCCTCACGACATGGAGTTGTTGTGTTTAGGATTTGTTTTATTTAGTTTTCTCGAGGACTATAAAAATCTAAGTGTGGGGGAATTTGATAAGTGCATAATTCATATGATTTTAGTGTCCATTCCATACTTGTTTTAGCTATTATTCTTGCATGTATTCGTGTTATTACTCTCGTTTTTTCTTATGTGTCTCCAATAGGTGAATCATACAAAAAGGAGCTACAAAGTGCTGAAAAGAGATAGGAAGATAAGTATTCCAAGTATCCAAGTGCCCAAGTCCAAGATAAGTGGAAGAAGTGCGAAGAAAACGAGCAAAACGCTCAAAATCAAGAGAAGGGCCAAAGACCGATCTTAAATCATTCAAATTAAGGAGTTCTCATCATCATCTTGAAGAGAATTTAAAGATAAAAATAATTCAAAAATAATGAGGTCATTCCGAGTTCGGATGAGGAAGTTGTGGCCTAAACAAGCTTTTATTGAATACCGAAGACAATAAAGTTCGCGGACGGATTTCATACTTTAATTCCGAAAATATCTGATGGAATTTGAAGTTAGCGGACTGGGTTCGCGAACTTAGCATGTGGAAAACGTGTATTAACACCTTGAAAGGCCTAAGGGCACGTTTGGGGTCGTTATTTCGGGTCGGGTTTCTTAACCGAACTAAATACTTGGAGACCAAGCAATGTAAACCTATTAAAAGGTATTAGGTTATTTAAAAGAGGATCATCGAATCCCATATCACAAGTTATACATCAAAAGCATAGGGTTTACCCCTTTAGGGGAAAACCACCATTATTCATCTTCTTTGTAATATGAGTAGCTAAATCCTTTGTCGATTAAGGATGAATTCAATGTTCTAAGCGTGAAGCTTTATTATTAATACAAATCTATTGAGAGATTTTATCATCATCGTTTGTTTTCACTATATCTAGGGTTTATAATTGATTTCTATATTGTTCAAGTGTACAATTGGATTAATCTTTTGATCATTCTATTGCTAGTAAAGGGTTAGGATATCCGTGTAATTGTTGAATAACCCTTACACAAGTAGAGAACATGAGACCTATAAGATGGATTATGTGGATCAATCATGTGTGAAGACAACACTAGTAAGTGAATCTTCCGCTAAGAGTCTAACTGATAGGATTAACCTAAGTTCACATAACTTAAGGCTTACGATTGGGTTACACCTTCAGTGCACTACTACTTGGTGGTTCAGTTGGATAAAACTTGATATGCGAGCGCTTCGGTATCTTATACGAACAATAGATAAGTATTCTAATCCTATTAATGCTTGGTAACGGCGAAGGATTCCTTGATCATCCCTTTCTTCTTATTGTCTTTATATTTATCTTAAAACCAAACCCCCTTTGTTATTTACTTTATTTTGCTGATCAAATAACATATCAATTACACAGCTCTCTGTGGGAACGATCTCTTACTACCGCTATATTACCAACTAATTAGTGGGAAATATATTTATTAATTTGTTGAGCCTACGACATCCTATACCTAAATTTGATAAGTGCATAATTCATATGATTTTAGTGTCCATTCCATACTTGCTTTAGCTATTATTCTTGCATATATTCGTATTATTACCATTGTTTTCTCTTATTTGCCTCTAATAGGTGAATCATCCAAAAATGAGCTACAAAGTGCTGAAAAGAGTTATAAAGATAAGTATTCCAAGTATCCAAGTGCCCAAGTCCAAGAGAAGTGGAAGAAGTGCAACGAAAAAGAGCAAAACGCTCAAAATCAAGAGAAGGGCCAAAGACCGATCTTAACTCATTCAAATTAAGGATTTATCATCATCATATTGAAGATAATTGAAAGATAAAAAGAATGAGGTCATTCCGAGTTCGGATGAAGAAGTTGTGGCCAAAACAAGTTTTTATTGAATACCGAAGCCAGTAAAGTTCGCGTACGGGTTTGATACTTTAATTCCGAAAAATTCTGCTGGAATTTGAAGTTCGCGGACTGGGTTCACGAACTTATCAAGTGGAAAACGCGTATTAATACCTTGGAAAGCCTAAGGGCACTTTTGGATTCGTTATTTCGGGTAGGGTTCTTGAACCGAACCCAATACGTGAAGGCCAAGCAATGTAAACCAATAAAAAAGGTGTTAGGTTATGTAAAATGATATCACATCATTAGGTCACGAAATTGTAAGTCTTGGAGAGGAGAAATAACACACAAAGCAATTATCAATCGTAACGTTATCTCTTTACTTTTCTCATATGTATATCATGGATGCTTCTACATCCATGAGTATCTAAACACCTATTGATTGAGGATGAATTCTAAGTTGTAAACTTGATTTGATTTAATATATGAATCTATTTTGATTTCTTCATATGATTATAGTTTGTGTTTACTATTAAGAATACTTATGATTGATTAATAGATTATTTAGGTGGACAACTAAATATATTTGTTAGTCTAATCTATTTGTAAAGACCCTCAAGCTCGTCAACGTTGTTAGACTAGTCAAGGACGTTTTGGTCATTAATGACTCGATTAGTTTAACACGAACGTAAATTAATAGAAATTAATCTAACAACGATCGGGATATAAAACTAGTATTTTTGAATATATATCAAAAAGTTATGCGAAATAGACTACTCGAACGTGTCATTCGGTACCTGAAGAAGAAAGAATCATCGGAAGGTCAAAATACTCTTTTTTCCATTAGATAGTCTAGGACTTCCCTTATCAATTCTATGGGTGTTCCATAAACTTCCTGGTCGGCCTTATCTTCACCCACCGAGAAGATAAACTCAATTCTTTTCTATTTCTTCTTTATTCTTCTTCTCTCTTCTTCTCTCCTCTCCTTCTTCCCCTATTCTTCTTCCTCTGCGAGTTTGAGAGTTTGTGTGTGAGAGAGAGAGACAATCGTTGAGTTAGAGCAGATGAATTAGAAGATGTTGCTGATGATTGATGAAGAGATGAGAGTAGTATTGATTCTTGGATATCGGTTGAAGAATTTGGGGTTTCTGAGATTTGATTCTGAGATGAGTTCGAAGATAAAAGTGAGGTTATAGAGGGATGATTAGAGATGGGCTTAAACTGAATTAGAGTTTGAAGTTAAAGAATTACTTAGAATTCATAAGTTAGGGTTTCTCACAGAATCGAATTGGAGTTTGATTAGTGATGGGTAATATGTGTGCTGGTGAATTAAAGGAGTTATTGACGCTGCTGAAGTTGTTTAAGTCGTAGAGAAGAAGATGATGATGTTATGGTAAAATTAAGGTTAGGGTTCTCAACTATTGATAAAGAAGATGTAAGTGAGGATTTAGAGGATCGTTTGGAGATGGGTTCTGTTGATATGAAGATTTGGTTTTGGTTCGAATTAGAGAAGAGAAGAGAAGATTTGGGAATTGAATTGGGGATTAATTGAGAATTGATGGTGATGATGGAGAGGTTTTAGTATTGGATGAATTGAATTGGGGGTTTGTTCTTAGTCTTTAGGTGTTTTGCTGAACTGAGTCTAGTGAAGGAGAAATTGAAGTCCAACTGCTTGAGAAGATTTATCTTGAGGTAATTGTTTGTTCCCAGTAAATATAGTTTGACTTTTACTTCAGTTTGAGTTTATGAGATTGCTAATCATATTAGAATTGAAATGAGTTTAGCTGGGATGAAGTAATGAATATTGAGGTATATAATGAAAATATTGGTGAAATGATTTGTAGAATGTAGTTGTATTTGTTATTGCAAAACTGGTATTGGAGATGGAAGTATTAGTGGAGCTGTAATTGTAAATTGTGGTGGTGACTATGAATGTAAGAACTGTTGCAGGCATGGATGAATCTTTAGCAAATACACTTTTGTGTGTATGTGTGTGTATTGGGAAGAATCAGAGGATCAAGGTGTAGTAATGTTGGTGGTGATGGTGTTGCAGTTCATGGAGTTTGTGGTGTCACTGAAATGGGTGTATGAACTGTTGTAGGTGCCATAGAGATTAAGCCAGTGTATGTGTGTGTGGAATTGGAACTGGGAGTTGGAAATGTGGATGGTGGTAGAAACGGAAGTGAAGGCAGTGTATGGAGTTAGGGTATTTGGTGAGAAGTTGCAGGTGGTGTGGATTTAGTAAAGTACTTGACTCTGGAAATGGTTGAGAATTGAGTTAAGATGTTTCAGTAGTTGGTTGTAGTACTTGTGAGGGTGTAGTGATCTGAAGTTACAGGCAGGGAAGGTGTAATTGAGATGCAGTTGTAGGATTATAGTTAAGTGATTGCTGTAAAAAGCTTAAAGCTGCAATTGCAGGTAATAAGAGTTATTAATTGTAAATGAAATTCAAAGTTTGTTTTGAATGAATGAATTGAAGTTGAAATGATAAATGAGAAGGATGTGTTGTAGGAATTGAAGCTGTAATATAGTTTAGACCTTGTGTTGATTTTGTGTTCCTGACTCAGCTAACTAACTGAGTTGAATAAGTTAAACTCAGTTAATCCGTTTCTTGACTCATGATGACCTAGACTGACTAATTTGACCAAATTAGACTTTGACTATTGACCTGACCTTGAATACGTTGACTGACGTTTACTGTAGTTGACCTTGACCGTCAGTTTGATCGTTAGTGACCAGTTGGACCAAGCCTTGTGTAATGGACTAGATTAGTGGACTTGGGCTTAGTACCATGTATTATTAGTTTGATATTTAGGACCCTTATGGTCTGAATTGATTTTTGGTTTCTTCTACAAAGTTGTAGATATTCATAAGACTTAGATATAGACTATGGAATCTACCTAATTGAATTAGTAGACCTCCGATATGTTAAAGATGGATAATAAAAAGGTGTAGAATCATAATTTGGCTTAGAACAATTAGTTAGACTAGTATGAGTCTTGTATGTCTTTTGGATAAATTCTTAGAGTGCTTGTGTGATTAACAATTAGTTTATTTAACAGTGGTCGACTTCAAAGGACAAATTAGTTGATCGTGGATCTCGAGGTAGGCGTGGCTTGTCATCAAAAGAGGTGGGAATACATTTAACTCTTTTGAAACCATTGTTGTTCCTTTTATAAAATTTTGTATTTAACAACTCATGCATTGTTCGTTTGTTCATTCCATACACTGTTTAGTTTGCATTACGATTTTTCTGTTGATTCTTTGAATCTTTCCACGATTTGGAAAGGACTTATAATGTTTGCTGTCACTATGAATTGTTATGGGAAATGAGAATTTCCACATGCGGTATATGTGATACGCTCCTTCACATTTATACCTATTTACTTTCAGATTTTATGTGTATTACGTGTGGAACAACCCGGCATGAATATATTATTAGGTGTGGAACAACCCGGCATCATTATTATACATTGTTTGATGAAGGAGTTTGTCCATATACATGTTTGAGTATTACCAGTGACTTAGTCACTTTGTTGTTTGGGAAAACATGTATTGTTTTACAAATCTTGCTCATGATTTCTTTAAAGTTGAATGTTATTCCTGCTGGGCATCCCTTTTAGAAATGATGTGCTCACCCTTTCCCACTTTCAATTTCAGAGGCAGATCAGAGTTGCGCAACGAAAGCTTCAAGGAGTTGACTCCGTTAATTAGTTAACTTCTGCTATGTTTATTATGTTATTTATTCTATTTGCAAACCAAATGATTATTGTATATGTATCATTTGAGAGGAATTCTTGTATATATTTCTGAGAAGGGTTAATTTTTGGGTTAAGTTTTGTAACACTTTTTTTAATTGAATGTTTAAGTAAATGATTTAGATTCTTAGTGCCTCTTTATCTAGTTAATCTCTTGGATTAGTCAGCTGCTAGCTTTTGGGGGCGCTACACTATTGCTAAAAGGTATGTGGAGACTTGAACTCATATATCACTCAAAAGTCTGTCTACTCTATCTCCTATTTGATACAAAAGTCGTATAGCTATATAGACTTCGATTATACACATTTGATATTTCGACATGAGTTTAACTTGCTTACATATTTCTCGAAATATGTGTTGGTAAGCTTTCGCTTTAACCAAGTTCATCTTATATTCTTGACGAAAGTCAAAAGATGATCATGTGAAAATCTCCTGGTAACATCTTACATGATTTGTGTGAGACAGTCATTTGATGTAGACTCAGAATTTTTCCTGTTGATCATTCAATCACTTGAAAGTTGCTTTGAAGCTAATAGTTTGTATGAGATAGCTATTGTCATCTTCTAAGAATATTTCAATGATTGAAATGGGAGTTTAGAACAATTAACCATGATTGGATATAACACAGTATGCATACTTGTATGCTAAACTGTTGTATGTTATTCCAAGTCAGGGAACCATAGTACGCATACACGTATGTGTACTAGTTGGTTAATGAAATTCTGGGAACTTAGTATGCATACCCGTATGCGTACTGGCATAAGTCCAGTTCCGAGAAATTTAACTGAGTTTGGAGGTATGCATACCCGTTTGCATACTGGCGAACCCAAACTTAGTTCGTCCACTTAGGTATGCATACCCGTTTGCATACTTGAGTAGGTTATATTCTAAAATCGTTTTGTTCATGAACTAATACATTTATATATTAAGGAATGCAATCGTTTGCAAACCGTGGCTATAATGTTCATGAATTGGTTCGAGTAAATCAAATTCGATTTGCTTTAATTGTGTCTTGTACACTTCTATGAGAATATAAAAAATTGAACAACTCTAGAACTACTTTCATTTGAGTCATTTGAACTAGTTATGGTTAAGATGAATAAGGTTGATATGAAAGTGTTCATATGACTAACTCCGGTTAACTATTTTTGAGCCAACAAGGTGCATACATTTAGGTACGGTTACTCATATCTAAATGAAGTCACTTTTTATTTGTGTGTAATAAGCTAAGTTCGATCTAACGGTTTAAATATATTATCTTGAGTCTAATCAAGTTTTTATCTAACGGTGAATATTGAATGCTTTGTTACCAAGGTAGCATTGATTGCAAACCCTGATTTGAAGACTATATAAGGGAGAACTGTAGAAACTGGGAAACCTAATCCCCACACCTCCTGTGTGATACTAGTTGTGACTAGAGTCGGTTCTCCTCTAACCTTAGGTTTTTCCAAAACCCTGTAGGTTAACGACTTGAAGACTTCACTGGGATTGTGAAGCCATACCTAACTATTTTCTCTGTAGTTGCATGTTCTGATCTTGTTGTTTTCTATCGTATTGAAAACTATCTTCTCTAATATTTCCACGAGATTTAATCTCCGATAGGAAAGATAAAAAGTAGTCACAAACATCTTTGTCTCATCGTTTGTGATTCCACAATATCTTGTTTCGCTACCATACGATTAAGATTATTGTGAGGTGATTGATAATACTATGTTGTTCTTCGGGAATATAAGACCGGTATATCAATTGGTTCCTGTTCACCTTGATTTATCAAAAGAAGGAACAAAACTCATAGGTATTTATGTGGGAGACAAATTTATCTATTGAATAGGATTTTCTGTGTGAGACAGATTGGTTTATCAAGTCCTCGACTTTGGGTCGTAGAAACTCTTAGTTGTGGGTGAGATCAACTAAGGGAATCAAGTGCGTAGAGTCCTGCTGGGATTCAGAGGCGTAAGGAACGCGAGTGTACCTTGATCAATGTGAGATTGGTTAGGGCTCAACCAAGGTAGATAATATCACGTATCGGTCTCGGATCGGTCGGGTCCGATAAACCTATACAAAAGATAATATCGGTTTTTATCGGTGATACATCATTTAATATAGAATTTCAAATAATTATAAAACCATAATAAAAAATAATAAGAATCATACATATATCTCAAATTTCCAAAATACAAGGTGGTTTATTAGCCAACTTTGTGATTGTTGTCCCCTTATGCCTGCAAATATTTTTTATTATCCTTCATATTTATCTTTTATATTTCTCTGCCTTGCAATCTAAATATGATTTCCATCTTATATCCTACCATATAATTATTGATTTTATATCATAAATATATTAGGGATTTTATCTTCTCCAATTGACATTGTACTTCTCTGTAAAGACTAGATGCATTTGATGAAAAATTTATTCACGAAACCGATATTATCGGTGTACAAGTAAAACCGATATATCGGTTGTACCGGCCTGTACAACCGATAATATCACTCCGTATTTATATCGCCGATATTTTCGATATCGTATAGGTATTTTCCGATATCCGAGAAAAACCTGTAATATCGGCCTGTACAACCGATATTGACTACCTTGGGCTCAACTATATTCCAGTCCGAAGTTAACTTGGAGTAGGCTAGTATCTGCAACGGCTTAATACAGTGTGGTGTTCAAATCTGGACTAGGTCCCGAGGTTTTTCTGCATTTGCGGTTTCCTCGTTAACAAAATTTCTAGTGTATGTGTTATTTCTTTTCTGCATTATATTTTCTATATAATTGAAATATCACAGGTGGTAAGTAAGTTCAATCAATTGTGAATCCAACCTTTGGTTATTGGTTGAATTGATTGACACTTGGATATTGGTTTTTGATACCGTCCAAGTTGTTTCTTATAATAATCGGGTTCACGGATTTCTATCTCTTTGATTTGCTGATTACATTAAGAAACAAAAAATATAACTCTTGGATATATTTCTTGATTGAGACCACTTTATTAGTTGGTGCTCTCAGAATTATATTGGAGTTTTTCCATATAGATTACCTAAACGAAATGTTGGGTGAGGTTGTTAGACCCCCGCTTTTTCAATTGGTATCAGAGCAGGCAAACACGATAAGCCTAATAAGTTTTTGTTTGATTGTTCTCAAAGACTGTCCCTATGGGAAACTTGTTCTGAGCATATGTGGTACATACCAGAAATCTTCAAAGATTGTTCAGAGTTTATTCTTGTCTAGAGTTATGATCTCTCAGGATAATCTCACATCATCCAAGACTTTAGAAATCCTAGATAATGAAAAACAATCTAAAGGAAAAATTAAAGATTCCTTTAAAAGAGTTCATTGCAGGAAATGTTTGAATAAAAGCTCAAGGATATGGAACCTCACTAGAATTCTTATTAATATTTTCGAGGAATTCTATCAAGATGAATCAATTGATAAAGATCTATTTATAGCTTTTGAAAACGTTTTTTAATCTCTGGAATGGCTTGTCTTGATTAAGGAAAAAGCCTGTGCTGGTCAAAATTCCAATTCTGTCATTCGTGACACTCGTTTGAGTATTAGCAACAACTCAGTCAAAAACGATAATAAGTTTCTACATGTGGTGTTGCAAGCTCCAGCCATTGGAATCCTTCCTTTAATCATAGGAAAAAGGAGTCGAAAATTTCAAATAACCTTGAGTATAATCATTACTATGATTATACTTCTGGCACATTTCACAAATATCGACCGGAGAAGATGCATGAGGATTCCTATGCTCATATTGCCTTTTGGTAATAAAATTGGCTTCACCCCATTTGTATATATCTTGGAAGTGGGGAAAGTAACGGTCTGATTTGTTCTGTGTCTTTGTATTATGGGTTAGCTTTATTTTTGAAATTTATTTTTCCTTAAATAAAAACTAGTTCGACGGAAGTTTTCTTTCCACCAGAGGTTAAATAAAGTGATGTAGTTCTACTACTATCCTTTTACTGCACTATGTTGAATTTCCTCACAGTGTACAAACCTTGGTTGGTGAACATTTTTGGAAATCCTACCTTGTTTTCGTGGGTCGCGGTTCTTGAATAGGTCCAAGCCCATCAATATGTATTTAAGAGTTCCTGTACGCGTACGAGTGCTCCTCATCTTCTTCCCTTTGTCCGAGTTCGTGAGAAAGGTTTTTCTAGGGTTCATGAGTTTACTCCATTAATTTACTTGTGGATATCAATAAGGGACAAAAGATTATCATCATTCTCAAGGAGCATTTCAAGTAAGATTTTCTCTTCCTTATTCTCTCAATTTTAGGGTTCATGGGAAAAATTAATTATGATAATAAGAATTCTATGAAGATGTCAAAATTTCATGATTCTTCTAGCATGATCATACATAAGGACCAAGATTCTATTAGAATTAGATTTGTTAATGATTCTAGTAATAAGACCTTTGAAAGAATTTCTTCTAACGGGTTCAATCTAGAAAGAAATTTGATTTGGTTAGTGGTTGTTAGAGCACTGCTCGGTCGAACTCGCAAGCGTTGCTATCTCAATCTTGTTGTCAAATTTAGTTTCCAAAACTATAAGTCTTGATTTCTAGTATACTCATAGCTAAGTATCGGACTAGGATAGCAAGTGTAGTTGATCTCTAGACTCCATGGCGATCATCATACAAAGACGAAGAACTACTCAAGGAACTAGTGGAACTTCATCGACTAAAAGGTATGTGGAGACTTGAACTTATCTATCACTCAAAAGTCTATCTACTTTATCTCATATCTTGAGACAAAAGTGGTATTGCTATATAGACTATGATTATACATATTTGCTATTTCGAGCCGAGTTTATCTCGCCTATATATTTCTCGAAATATGTGTTGGTAAGCTTTAGCTTTGGCCAAGTCCATCTTTACTAGTGACGAAAGTCATATTAGTTTCAATTGCTTGAAAATCGCTTTGACGAATATAACATCCTCTAAGAATATTTCAATAATTGAAATCAGAGTTTAGAATATAACCTTGAAA
Organism: Papaver somniferum; assembly: GCF_003573695.1. Lineage (NCBI taxonomy): Eukaryota > Viridiplantae > Streptophyta > Magnoliopsida > Ranunculales > Papaveraceae > Papaver > Papaver somniferum. The sequence continues at coordinate 5,446,863 of NW_020624820.1, read as the reverse complement.
GGATATAAACATTGTGTGATAACTCATACGTGTGTAAGTCATTAACCTTGAACCATAGTATGCGTACTTTGCTGCTCAGGAAAACCGGAACCGAAGTCCGCGTACCAGTACGTGCACTGTCGTAAGTTCACATCCTGTGAATTTCTGCTGGATTTTGTAAACTGAAACCAAACTTATTCCGGGTACTTAAGTCCACGTACCCGTATGTGTACTTAAGTGGGTTATTTTCTAAAAACGATTATTCGTGAACTTAAACTTATATAAACTAAGGAATGCATACTTACAAACCGTGGCTATAAAGTTCATGAATTGGTTTGAGTGAATCAAATCGTTTTTGTTTCGATTGTGTCTTATATACTTCTATAAGATCTAAGCAATTGAACAACTCTCTAACTAGTTCTCTTGAGTCATTTGAACTAGTTATGGTTAAGATGAATATGGTTGATATGAAAGTGCTCATATGGCTAACCACTTGGTTAACTACTGTTGAACTAACTAAGTGTACATGTTTGAGTACAGTTACACATACCTAAATAGACGTGCATTTCATTTGTGTGTAACAAGCTAAGTTTGATCTAATAGTTGAAAGATATTAGCTTGAATCTAATCAGGTTTTCATCTAATGGTAAATATTGAATTCTTTGTTACCAAGGTAACTTTGATTGCAAACCCTAATTTGAAAGACTATAAAAAAGAGAACTCTAGCAACTGGGAAACCTAATCGCCACACCTTCTGTGTTATACTAGTTGTATTATCTAGAGTTGATTCTACTTTAACCTTAGGTTTCTATCGAGACCCTGTAGGTTAACGACTTGAAGACTTCATTGGGATTGTGAAGCCAGACCCAACTATTTTCTCTGTAGTTGTGTGATCTGATCTTGCCGTTTCTATCGTATTAAGTACAATCGTAAGATTGGATTGAGATTGATTTCTCCAGTAGGCAAGATATAAAAGAAGTCACAAACATCTTCGTCTCATCGTTTGTGATTCTGAAATATCTTCTTTCGCTAGTCGATTAAGATTATTGTGAGGTGATTGATAATTCTAGGCTATTTTTCGGGAATATAAGTCCAGGTTATCAATTGGTTCCTGTTCACCTTGATTTATCAAAAACTTGTAGGTATTTCTGTGGGAGACAGATTTATCTATTACCGTAGACTTTTCTGTGTGATACAGATTTGTTTATTAAAGTCTTCGACTTTGGGTTGTAGCAACTCTTAGTTATGGGTGAGATCATCTAAAGGAATCAAGTGCGTAGTATCATGCTGGGATCAGAGACGTAAGGAGCGCAACTGTACCTTGGATCAGTGTGAGATTGATTTGGGTTCAACTACAGTCCAGACCGAAGTTAGTTAGTAGTAGGCTAGTGTATGTAGCGGCTTATTATAATGTGTGTTCAACCTGGACTAGGTCCCGGGGTTTTTCTGCATTTGCGGTTTCCTCGTTAATAAAACTTTTGGTGTCTGTGTTATTTCTTTTCCGCATTATATTTGGTTATATAATTGAAATATCACAGGTTGTGCGTTGAATCGATCAATTGGGAAATCCAACCTTTGGTTGTTGATTGAAATTGATTGATCCTTGAACATTGGTCTTTGGTACCGTTCAAGTGATTTCTCTTGTATTCAATTAGAGTCACAGATTTCTATTTACTTGAGTAAGTATTGAATCGAGAAAGTGAGATATAACTCTTTGATATACCTTTATTAAAATTGAGTCTGACTGTCTAGTTGATTCTCTAAAGTATATTGGAGTTTGTCCATACAGATTGCAAAGCGAAATATTGGGTGTAGTTGTTAGACCCCCGCTTGGTATCAGAGCAGGCAAACACGTTTAAAGACCTTATAAGTCTGTGTTTGTAGTGATCTGACTCTATGGATAGGAATTCTATCTCCATAAACGTACCACCAGTCTTTGATGGCTCAAACTACTTATGGTGGAAAATCGATATGCGTGCTTTTCTTCAAGCTCGTGATTTTCAAACATGGGTACGTGTTGTTAATGTCTATGATCCTCCGGTTAATACAGAAGGCGGTATATCTATACCTAAGGATATTGGTAGATATAGTCCGGAAGAAATCCTTGCTGCAAAGCAAAAATTCTGACGGCTTAAATGCTATCATACATGTCATTACCCCATATCTTCAGCACCATGTGTCTACGTGCACAAAGTCTAAAGAAGCCTGAGGTATCTTAGAAATAACATTTGAAGAGAATACCAGTGAGAAAGAAGCTAGGCTTCAAAACCTAAATTCTGAGTGAGAAAACCTTCGTATGGCAGATGAAGAAACATTTGATGAGTTTAATTCACAAAGTATCTGAAATTGTTAATGCATCTTTTGCATTGGGTAAGACTTTTCCTAAAAAGAACATTGTGATGAAAATTCTCAGATCGCTGCCATCTAAATTCGACTCAAAGAAGCATGCCATCATTGAGGGAAATAACCTTGTGTTTAAGGGTGAAAACGATTTCTGCTGATTTTGGTAATCTCGAGTGTGTGGGTGAGAAACGAGTTTAAACGCTAAACAATGTACTGCAAGGGAGTACTTTAGATTCGAGAGATCAATCTGTATAAATCCGACCTAAACCAAGAAATGGTCGTTCCAGACTTGCTTCAGTCACAAAGTGAAGGAGAAGGGTTGGTTTTGGGGAGGGAAGCGAAGAGAGTGTTGTGACCAGAGTAGTTGATTCTGGAAGAGTAGTTGTTTCACGACTTGTATCAGAAAGTGGGAAGCTAACAGATGGAAAGCTAGCAAATATTTTCTGAATGTTGTATCCTCCTGACCTGAACTTGTTGTTCGGTGGAAACATGTAATGCCTATTTATACCAGTCAAAGTGAAACATACTCTGGTCTCATTAAGAAATGGAAAACGGGTGAGTAAATGGGAGGAGGTGGTAACCGGTAACGCCTGGAATTGATGTTCCATAAAAGAAAGCGTTTCACCGTTACTCCATGTATTTACTAACCGCCTCATCCCTATGACACTGTCTTATAACAGGCGTAGTGTACGCCGCACGCTGTAAACCGCCAAACCAATACCCAATGAGCATCCCCCAGTTTGTGACATGTGTTGATGTCTCGAGCGTTTTCGTGGAAAACATGTAGCATGTTGTTGTCTGGCAAGTTGAGCTTGGGAGACTTGCCGGCTCGGTGGTGACCTTCGACGGTCGATATTTTGCATCTTGAGAGGAAGAGTAACCGTTCATTATTGCAACCCTTCGTTTGGTATCCAGTGGCATGAAAGCATGGTCGGTACGGCTGGCCTAGTTTAGGCGCGACCAAAAGTTAGGGTTTTGGCTTTGTTTGGGCGCGACCAAACTAGGGCTTGGGTCGGGCCAAAGGTTGCCATGCATTAGCTGGGAACCTTGGACGGCTAAGATCTGCATCTTAGATGGAAAAGTGACCGTTGATCTTCGCAAGTCTTTATTTTGGTAGCCGCATAGGGAAGGCCGACATGGAATGGCGCGACAAGGTGGTTGGCATGCCATTGGCACATGTGGCATGGCTGGCATGCCTTGGCGCAGTTTGGGCGTGGCCAAAACAAAGGTTTTCGCGTTGGGCCAAAGGTTACCATGCGTTGGTTGGCGACCTTGGACGGCTAAGATTTGCATCTTAGATGGAAGGATGGTCGTTGATCGTCGCCAGCCTTTTGTTTTGGTAACCGCATAGGGAAGGCCGGCATGGTATAGCGCGACAAGGTGGCTGGCATGCCATTGGCACATGTGACATGGCCGGCATGCCTGGGCGCGGTTTGGGCGTGACCAAAACTAGGGTTTTGGGCCAAAGGTTGCCATGCATTAGTTAGCGACCTTGGACGGCTAAGATTTACATCTTATATGGAAGGATGGCTGTTGATCGTCGCAAGCCTTTGTTTTGGTAACCGCATAGGGAAGGCCGGCATGGTATGGCGCGACAAGATGGCTGGCATGCCATTGGCACATGTGGCATGGCCGGCATGCCTTGGCTCGGTTTGGGCGTGACCAAAACTAGGGTTTTGGCGTTGGTCCAAAGGTTACCATGTGTTGGTTGGTGACCTTGGACGGCTGAGATTTTCATCTAAGATGGAAGGGTGGCCGTTGATTATCGCAAGCCTTCGTTTTGGCAGCCGTGAAGGGAAGGCCGACATGGCATGGCATGGCTTACGCGTGGCAAGGTGGATGGCGTGGCATGCCATTGGCACATGTGGCACTGTCGGCATGCCTTGGCGTGGTTTAGGCGCGGCCAAACTAGGGTTTTGGTGTTGGGCCAAAGGTTACTATGCGTTGTTTGGAGACTTTGGACGGCCAAGATTTGCATCTAAGATGGAAGGGTGGCCGTTGATCATCGCACGCCTTCGTTTTGGTAGCCGCATAGGTAAGGGCGGCATGGTACGGCGCGGCAAGGTGGTTGGCATGCCATTGGCACATGTGGTGCGGCTGGCATGGTTGACATGCCTTGGAGCGGAGGTGCGGCTGGCATGGCATGCCATTGGCGCAGTGGTGCATCTGGCATGGTTGGCATGCCTTGGCACGGAGGTGCGGCTGGCATGCCATTGGCGCAGTGGTGCGGCTGGCATGGTTGGCATGCCTTGGCGGGGAGGTGCGGCTGGCATGCCATTGGCGCAGTGGTGCGGCTGGCATGGTTGGCATGCCTTGGCACGAAGGTGCGGCTGGCATGGCATGCCATTGACGTAGTGGTGCGGCTGGCATGGTTGGCATACCTTGGCGCGGAGATGTGGCTGGCATGGTTGCCATGCCTTGACGCCGTGACGTGGCTGGCATGGTAGCATGAGAATTAGGGTTCAACATAGATGATGTCAGTCAATGTTAAGGGTTCTGCCGTGGAACATGACCCATGTAAAAAAAAGGTACCCCGGTAATTCTTACGTAGGCATGCTGATTGATTCAATAAATGTGCTAGTGGTCATAGTGACGTCATGTCAGATGTACATTTTTACAATTTTGACCCTAAGCTAAAAACCACCATCAACATTAAGTCCCCTGCTTAGCTCGGAACAGGAGCGTTGTTGCGAGGTAAGCATAAGATGGTGACAGGCGAGGACAAAATTGAAATGACAAGTCGTGAACAGATGGTCAAGAAGACCCGACTAACTTTTTTCGAGAGGTAAGGAGAGTTCGTGATTCTCGTGTTGGCGGCCTTGCATAGATTCTACTTGTGGTGTTGCTGGCTAGACCGTGAAGTGGTGAGATGTAGATTGTCGGCTTGGAATGGGAGCCGCAGACGTTGGTCGGCTTGGAATGAGAGCCGCAGGCGTTGGTCGGCTTGGAATGGGATCCGCAAGCGTTGGTCGGCTTGGAATGGGAGCCGCAGGCGTTGGTCGGCTTAGAATGAAGGAAACTGGCTTCAGTCAGCGGAATGGTGGAAACTGTCTTCAGTCCGCAAAATGGTGTAAACTGGTTTCAGAACTTCGCTTACCAAACGATGGTGATGACGCTGGAACTTCGGTTATCAAATGGTAATGATGGCGCCTGACAACTTTGCCGAAATCAGGGTTTCGGATGACGAAACCCTAATCAGCGCTCCTTACTAAAATCGTTGTTGAATTCTCGTACGAACTCGGATTTTGACGGTCCTCCCCTCCATTTGACCGGAAAAGAATTTCCTATCTCCTCTTGAGGGAATATTTAGGTTTTGAGCTCGTTTAGGAGGTGAAAACGGCACGACAATGAAATTCAGGAAGAATTCAGGAGGGATATTGCGGGCCCGGGGTAGCATAGTCGCCGAGTCATCTGTTCCCGTTCATGGAGAAAGAAGGGAACTTTATTCTGTGCAAAACTCTAGAAAATCCGTCCGTATGAAAAGAGGTATTGACCTTCTTCTGTTTTCTGTTGCTCGTTTGTATCCGTGCTTTCGTCTGCAGTGTCTCTCCAGTGGATTCCAAAATTTACCAAACTCCATTGCATTCTTGGGACGGATGGATGGAATATATGCTCGTCAACGATCATGTCAAGGTTAATCTTGGAGATTGTGGTTGTGGTGTCGGTCCATCCTCGGCTTTAGGTTGTTCAGTGCCTGGACCTTCTGATCGTGATGATGATGTGTTGTGAATGCTTGTATGGTCGAAAAGTTATGGCGCCCCCGGACGAAATAGGGAGACGTTCCGTTGGCGATGTGATGCTATCAAGTCTTCCAGGACTTTGTTCCAAGTGACATCCTTCGAACCATCTTCTGAATCTTGGACTATCATATGGAATGAGATGTGGTAAGAAGTCCCCAGTTATACTTCGGTTTGATCCGATGGCATGGATGAATATGTGAATATATCTTTGTGGCGTGCTCTTGAAGTCTTCGGTGTACATGTACGACTTCGTGTTGAGAAATTCATGCAGCTCGTGAAACTTCGACAGTGATGATGTTGAAATCAGAAAATGAGAGAGTTATATTGTTTATCATGGCTCCCTCTGTTTCTTCAAGAAAATGTTTCAGCCGCGTCTCTGGAGTTATCTCATGAGTCTTTGATGGTCGTCGATGGACTGCGAAGAGAAGTCCCCAGTCGCATTTTTCTTCAGTTTCTGAAGTTGTTTTCCTCTGAGCAGGCTTGGGATCCTCCGCGGCCTCGTAAAGTGTTGAAGGCATCTTCTAGACAGAGAGGTGATGATATTCTTGCGCTGCATCCTTGAAGAGTAGATGACCTTGTCCGGCTATGGCCTTTTGGTTGACCGTGTCTTCTGAGATTTGACAGTGAAGGGATTCCGTGTATATCCTCAGTCCTCAAGTATGGTTTACATGTTTCTATCTTTGTAGTGATTGCTGCTGTGGTGAAGCTTTGGCTGGTATCAAAAAATGAGAGACAACAATTCTTGGTAGCAGATGTAATCAGACGAGACTACATTGTCGTGGTAACAAAGTAGGTTGACTGGAATTGTATGGGAATCCGTGGAAGTAAAAGGATTGGCTGGAGTTATACGGGCATCCGTGGAAATAAAAGGATGCGTAAGCGAGCAAACTATCCATGACTAAGAAGATTGGTTGGCTGTGATCATGATCCTTGACATGGGGAGCGTGGTGGTACGACCTGCAGGAAGAAGCGTCGTTGAAGCAGCTTCGGCTCTTGGATAAGATGTTGAAACTTAAGAAGCCGAACGCTGAAGCCTCGTCTTCGGATCCTGGAGAAGTTTATGGAGAGAACGCTGAAACGGAGCGGCTGTCGGAGTGATTGTTGAAGCGGAGTCGCTGCTGGAGGATGTTGAAGCGGAGCGGCTGCGTTAATCAGTGTGTTGTCAAACTGGACTCCCTTCAAGTAAACAATGGTTAGGATTCCCAAGTTCCATCTATCAATCGTGCTTTCCAGGAGAGGTTGGAGTTTGGGAACGACTTCTCTGGTTGGAAACAGCTGCTTTCCTGATGCAGTGCGGTTGAGGGCTGCAAATATGCCTTGACGTTGCGCCTTGGGAAAATATAGAATCTCACATAAATGTTTCATCATAGACTGCATGATTTTGCGGGTGAAGTCCCCAGAAATCATGCATCTCCTGACAGGGAAAAGAGTCTTTGTGAACTCAGGGGGGTTGCTGATTTTTCTTTGCTTCGATTTTGGAGAAGTCGTTCCTGATCTTTTCGTGTAATGAAATTAGATTGTTGATTCCTTTATACTGGTCGTTCAAGAGCAACGCTGGAAGGATGCAAGCTGCTGGCGCAGGGAAGATGCAAGCTGATGTAAAGATGCAAGCTATTAGCGCTGGAAAAGATGCAAGCTGCTGGCGCTAGAAAGATGCAAGCTGCTGTAAAGATGCAAGCTGTTAGCGCTGGAAGGATGTAAGATGCTGGCGCTGGAAAGATGCAAGTTGTTAGCACTGGAAAGGATGCAAGCTGCTGTAAAGATGCAAGTTGTTAGCGCTGGATCGGCTTGGAATGGGCACTAGCTTGGCATGGACGCTGACTTGGATTTGGTATGGCGCGGACTGTCGGCTGGGCATGGCGCGGACTGTTGGCTTGGCACGGCGCTGGCTTGGCATGGCGCGGACTTGTTCTTGCAGGCCTAGTTGCCTCTTTCCATACGTAGCTCAAATAGGAAATCATTTCCTTATTCAAATTCCAAAAGTGTTATGCTTATGAAAGGGGTTGGCTCTCCTTTTTATCTCGTATCTTTGTTCTCACGTCCTGGTGTTAGCGGTAGCAATAAAGTGGGCAAGCATATTCTAGCTATGTACTCCAGCGTTTCTCTTTCAATTTGTTTTCTTTTTTTCTTGTGTTGGTGCAAACCTTGTCCATAGGTATGCCTTCCATAAATCTGTAGAAATATTGTTCTTCTGAACTGGTGTAAACCCTAGCCTTGGGTATGCCTTTCATAAACTTGTAGAAACACTTCCTCATAAACAATTCCTCTTCGAATATCACCGTAGTAACGTCGGCTACCTCATGAATAGTGATGGGTAATCATTATTATGCAAAGTTGGCACGTACGGGTAGGTGACTTTTTTTTTAAAAGGCAAACAAATCGCTTGGTTTATGGTTTTGATTTTCTGGGTCTTTTGGTTGATAGACAAGTATTACCCCTGAGGGTTTTGGATTATTATTTGGAATGAACTGTTTTAGAATATTGATCTTTTTGGTTATGAATATAAGTGGCATAAGTACCCCAGAGAAGTCATGGAATTTTGAATGTTGTGCGATAGTAGAAAGCATGAAACACGGGAAAAATATGGCTATCAGTTTTTTATCTCCCCGGTGAAGATTTGAAGTAGTAGACCATGTATTTTGTCTAGCAAGACTTACTCGGTTTTTCAGATCTCCTGATGAAAAGGTATCTCTCGGGTGTAAGACCGAGTTTTGTGGGAAGCACCGCCGTGTCTGTGGAAAGTCCCCAGTCATCCCTTGTCGTGTCATGACTGGTAACCCGGCCATCTGGCAACTGAGCCGTCGATCCCTGGGCGGCTCGTTTGGATTCTACCGTCCTGACGTCTAGGTCGAAATATGAGATCGGGGATTGAAAGTTGACATTGGAACCGAAAGATCAATCTCCCACTGTGGTCGCCAATTGTTTGAGGGTGAAAATAATATCTGTTGATTTTGGTAATTTCGGGTGTGTGGATGAGAAACGAGTTTAAACCCTAAACAATGTACTGCAAGGGAGTACTTTAGATTCGAGAGATCAATCTGTACAAATCCGACCTAAACCAAGAAATGGCCGTTCCAGACTTGCTTCGGTCACAAAGGGAAGGAGAAGGGTTGGTTTTGGGGAGGGAAGCGAAAAGAGTGTTGAGACCAGAATAGTTGATTCTGGAAGAGTAGTTGTTTCACGACTTGTATCAGAAAGTGGGAAGCTAACAAATGGAAATCTAGCAAATATTTTCTGAGTGTTGTATCCTCCTGACCTGAACTTGTTGCTCGGTGAAAATAGGTAAGACCTATTTATACAAGTCGAAGTGAAACGTACTCTGGTCTCGAAAGAAATGGAAAACAGATGAGTAAATGGGAGGAGGTGGTGACCGGTAACGCCTGGAATTTATGTTCCATAAAAGAAAGCGTTTCACCATTACTCCCTATATTTACTGACCGCCTCATCCTTATGACACTGTCTTATAACGGGCGTAGTGTACTCCGCACGATGTAAACCGCCAAACCAATACCCTATGAGCATCCCCCATTTTGTGACATGTGTTGATGTCTCGAGTTTTTTCGTGGAAAACATGTAGCATGTTGTTGTTCGGCAAGTTAATCTTGGGAGACTTGCCGGCTCGGTGGTGACCTTCGACGGTCGAGATTTTGCATCTTGAGAGGAAGGGTGATCGTTGATTATTGCAGCCCTTCGTTTGGTAGCCAGTGGCATGAAAGCATGGCCTGTACGGCTTTAATATGGACTAGTTTAGGCGCGGCCAAAAGTTAGGGTTTTGGCTTTGTTTGGGCGCGACCAAACTAGAGCTTGGCGTCAGGCCGAAGGTTGCCATGCGTTAGCTGGTAACCTTGGACGGCTAAGATCTGCATCTTAGATGGAAAAGTGGTCGTTGATCTTCGCAAGCCTTTGTTTTGGTAGTCGCATAGGGAAGGCCGGCATGGTATGGCGCGGGAAGGTGGTTGGCATGCCATTAGCACATGTGGCATGGATGGCATGCCTTGGCGCGGTTTGGGCGTGGCCAAAACAAAGGTTTTAGCGTTTGGCAAAGGTTACCCTGTGCGTTGGTTGGCGACCTTGGACGGCTAAGATTTCCATCTTAGATGGAAGGATGGCCGTTGATCATCGCCATCCTTTGTTTTGGTAACCGCATAGGGAAGGCCGCATGGTATGGCGCGGCAAGGTGGCTGGCATGCCATTGGCACATGTGGCATGCATGCCTTGGCGCGGTTTGGGCGTGACCAAAATTAGGGTTTTGGACCAAAGGTTACCATGCGTTGGTTGGCGACCTTGGACGGATAAGATTTGCATCTTAGATGGAAGGATGGCCATTGATCGTCGCAAGTCTTTATTTTGGTAACCGCATAGGGAAGGTCGGCATGGTATGGCACGGCAAGATGGTTGGCATGCCATTGGCACATGTGGGCCAAAGGTTACCATGTGTTGGTTGGTGATCTTGGACGGCTGAGATTTGCATCTAATATGGAAGGGTGGTCGTTGATCGTCGCACGCCTTCGTTTTGAAGGCCGTGAAAGGAACGCGCGGCAATGTGGATGGCGCGGCATGCCATTGGCACATGTGCCATGGTCGGCATGCCTTGGTGTGGTTTAGTCGCGTCCAAACTAGGGTTTTTGCGTTAAGGCAAAAGTTACCATGCGTTGGTTGGTGGCCTTGGATGGCTGAGATTTGCATCCAAGATGGAAGGGTGGCCGTTGATTGTCGCACGCCTTCGTTTTGGCATCCGTGAAGGGAAGGCCGGCATGAAATGGCTTAGGCGCGACAAGGTGGATGGTGCGGCATGCCATTGACACATGTGACATGGTCGGCATGCCTTGGCGTGGTTTAGGCGCGGCCAAACTAGGGTTTTGGCGTTGGGCCAAAGGTTACCATGCGTTGGTTGGTGACCATGGACGACTGAGATTTGCATCTAAGATGGAAGGGTGGCCGTTGATTGTCGCACACCTTTGTTTTGGCAATCGTGAAGGGAAGGTCGGCATGGTATGGCTTAGGCGCGGCAAGGTGGATGGCGCGGCATGCCATTGGCACATGTGGATGGCGTGACATGCCATTGGCACATACCTCGATGACTGTCCAGTTCGCATAGGCACCAGGCGACCACGGATTTGGGCGGAGGAGCCGATACCATGTGGAACATTATTGGCTGGGATGTATTGAATAGCTGTCCAAACAAGAACCATCAAAGGCAGTCCATAGTCTGCAATGATACCTCAAACTCACCTGTGCGAAGAAATCAATGTCGGGCTTTTTATATAGAAGATGAACAAAATTCTTACAGAGAGATAGATAGATGCACTTACCAAAGGCATATCTCTGCATCCTTATTCTGTAACGTGGCGTGCATTGTGCTTGGGATCCCACTTTTCATTCACTATAAATAAGAAATGCAGTCAATTGATACTTATATATAATGGAAGTAGAGTAACCTATTGACAATCTAAGCTATATAAGCAATTATCTATATTGCAATAAAAATAATCAATATAAACAAAGCAAATATTAAATGGAGAAGATGGGATATACGGTATACCGTAAACAGAGAAATTGAACTGTACATGATGAAACAAATAAGGAATTTTGTAGATTTTAATATGTGTCTGGTAATACATAAATAAATATTAGGTCAATTCACTATATTAGAACCTTATTTAACCAACACCTGTACACAAAGTTACAAACCAATATTAGTTACCCATACGGAGTGTCACCATAAAAGATCTGGTAAACATAATCACTGCGCAACTTCATGTAGCCACAACCAAAACCAAGATTTTGCTCGTGTTTAACATTGAATTGGAAAACCAATATCTTTCCTTTGTTACTGAACTCAGGAATGCAGCAGAGATGGCATAATATCTGTAGTCCTTGCTGGTTTGGATACCTAATCAAACAAATCAGAGTTAACATGAGTATTTTAGAATCTAGCAAGTCTATGAGAAATCAAAAATCATCACAATTACAGATATTAATGTGATTCAAAAAGAATGAGTAAATTATCATTACCTTTGTCAGTAGCATCACCTTCCCATTTACTGGAAGTAAAGTTCCACTCCCCAGCCATGTTCTCATCCTTCTTCCAGTCAGATTTAACCCATCGATTTTCCCATCCATCTATAACAATCCAGAAATCCATTTTTCTTCTGACTCTCAGAACCACCATTTGAAACTCAACCATCTCCTGCAACTGCTTCATAACCAGCTTTCCTTCACACCAAGATACCACCAAACTCATTGAGTTTCGATTATTTCCTGCAATCTTCACCAAACTGCAGTTGCAACATCAACAGAGCTACCAACACGGATAATCCTAACTGCAATCCATACTTAGCACCTCATAGACAAGCCACAATCATTGCTTCAACCGCCATAACTTAGCTGCAACTCCACTTCCAACTACATCATTCCATTCAGGCTGTAACTTTCCGTTCTTCTCAGCTTCAATAGCACATCAACTGCATTTGAATCTGAAGCAAGCATGAACATTCAAACATACTCCCATTCAGTCACGGCAACAAACACTTCATTCAGTTTCTTCTCAAAACATCACCATCTTCATTTCCTTCGACACCATTTCAGAACCTTCTCAGCACTCAAGTTACAACCAGCAACCACCAGATCATATCTTGTTCAATTAACATCTCTATCCCTGAACTTGACAACATCAAACAAACTCACCATCACCACAACGACAATGAACAACAATCCTTCTTCATCCCTGATCTTCAATTACACAACACAACCAAAATCAGTATCATCATCTCTTAATTCACCTGACCTAAATCACCACTAGGACCCATCAACACAGTACCACCATCTCTCAAATCAATTGAAACAGTTTCTTCTTCAATTCTTGAATTCTCACAGTAAACATCCACCAACAACTAATCTCTTACAGATACTGGGGTTAAAACTCAAATCGAGTAAAACCCATCGATCTCAATATTCTTGTCAATACCAAATCGAACTCACTAACAACTTGGAAACCCCCCAAATCAATTTCAACTCCAGAAATCCATTTTATTCATCACTGATTCACAGCATCAGCTCATCCTCTAATCCCTCATCCATTTCAACTCGAACCCACTCTGTAAAATACTCACAAACTTCGCTCGAAACTTGATTTAAAAATGAACCCATCTCCGAAAGATTAAGATCTAAATCATCCTTTTCTCGCTTTCTTTTCTCTGTGCTCAAGACTTCATCTAATTTTCACCTTCGTTTTCACTACTTTTTCTGTGTATTGAAACCCTAATTTTTTGAAATCCATCTATCACTGAAACTCTAATTTATTATTCTCTCCGTCTCTCTTTGTACTGGACAAGCAAATATCATGGACACTCTGTTGGGATACCAACACACTCATTAGAACTTTGCAGATCCGTATGGGAGAAGCTTTGATCGACAAAAGAGAAAAGAAGAGAGAGAAGGCGGAGAAAAAAAAGAGATGAAGAAGAATGGGGAATAGTCGAGACTCGAGATACATGGGTAAGATAAAAAGGGGGAGGAAATATCCTCTGCCTGTTTCTGCTTCGGGTGGAAAAAATATCCAAGTGTGACCACCTAGTGTGACCAAGCGTGTGACTGGCACGCCTAAAAAAATATTCGTAACGGCTTAGCGCTGCTACGAATTTTTAAAAAATTAGTAACGACTGCAGCATGTTACGAATATTTTGTAACGGCTATTTGTAATGGGAAATTTGTAACGGCTCATAAGCCGTTAAGAATGCCTGTTACGAATCCGGGAATTTGGTATAGTGTTTAGGCGCGGCCAAACTAGGGTTTTGGCGTTGGGCCAAAGGTTACCATGCGTTGTTTGACGACCTTGGACGGCTAAGATTTGCATCTAAGATGGAAGGGTGGTCGTCACCGCACGCCTTCGTTTTGGCAGCCGCATAGGGAAGGCTGGCATGGTATGGTGCGGCAAGGTGGTTGGCATGCCATTGGCACATGTGGTGCGGCTGGCATGGCATGCCATTGGCGCAGTGATGCGGCTGGCATGGTTGGCATGCCTTGGCGCGGAGGTGCGGCTGGCATGGTTGGCATGCCTTGGCGCGGAAATGTGGCTGGCATGGTGTGCCATTGGAACAGTGGTGTGGCTGGCATGGTTGGCATACCTTGGCGCGGTGACGTGGCTGGCATGGTCTGCCATTGTCACAGTGGTGCAGCTGGCATGTTTCGCATGCCTTGGCGCGGTAGCATGAGAATTAGGGTTTGGCATAGATGATGTCAGTCAGTGTTAAGGGTTCTGCCGTGGAACATGACTCATGTAAAAGAAAATGGTACCCCGGTAATTCTTACGTAGGCATGCTGATTGATTCAATAAATGTGCTAATGGTCATAGTGACGTCATGTCAGATGTACAATTTTACAATTTTGACCCTAAGCTAAAAACCACCATCAACATCTTGATACACTTTCCAGAAATTGCCTAGCTGGAAAAGCTGAAAATTTTCGATCTTGACTTTAAATAAAGAGAGAAGCGTCATCTGTTCAGCAACCATGTTGCTGCATCTGATAGTAAGTCTCAACGTCCTAAATTGATTGATAAAAGGAATGAGAATTGCTTTAATTCGACTCTGTCACTGTTTATATAACAACTTAAGAAAACTCTTAGACAGAGTAAAAGAAAGTCTCAAAAGAAGGCCAGTCAATCAATAAAAGAGTTCAGAAAACTATGTTAGCGAAACTAGTTTAAAGTGTTATACAAGTGTCCACGATACTTCTATAAGTCCCAATATGGAGTTGAGTGAAATAACTAAAGCATGGATGGCTACTCTTGACTACAGTCCTGAGGATGATGTGTTTGATGGTTCTATTAATCTTTTTGCTGATAATCACGTCTGTCCTCCTAACAGTTCTGATTATTCCATGATAAACAATCTTACTTCTCCAGAAGTACTCCAACTGGAAAAGGAAGTCTTAATTAAAAAGATTGAAGATCTGGAATGCAACTGCCTAATTTAAAATTGGAGGTGATCAGTTGCAATTGTGATTCTTATAAGATATGTCGAACCTCTTCGATTATGCCTCTTAAAAATTGTCAGCAAATTCCTCCTATTTCTATATCATTTTTAAGTCACCCTGACGACAAGGATAGTATAGAAAACCACAAGAACATACCTAATCTTGTGATTTCCTCATATGAATATCAGGAACATATTAAAACATTTAGCACTAAGAAACAGGAGAAGCTCTTCTCAGACAAAAGTTGTTTGCAGAAGAAGAAAAACATATCTCATACAAAACCCTCGTTCTTTGTAAAAGAGATTTCAAAAAGACTGCATAGTTTGCGAAAATCAGCAATCAAGGTATCCAAAACTGTGCTAAAAGAAAGAAAGAATGATTTACACAACTCTTCTATCTTAAAAACAAGACAGAAACAAGAAATAATAAATACTTCATCCTCTCGTAAGAGGTCACTCGGTCATGTAGTGGATTGGAATAATTGCATCCTGTAATTCTGTGTTGATGATTTTTGTATATCCCTCTTAGATAAAAATCATAATCTTCAAGAGGGCTGTGACTTAATATTTCTGTCTTTGTTTCAATTTGGTTTAGCCTAGAACTGTTTATGTTTACAAACGTTTTCTCCTTTAAGAGAATTCACTTTCGATTCACAAAACAAGTTAATGAATTTACTTCCTTTAAACGAATGTAAAACATTGTTTCCTATCTTCACCCATACTCATACATAATCACAATAGAATTCATATGATTATGTCGATGTCTTATATACGGAGTTCAAAAGATAGATGTTATACTTCGTATTGTAATTCAATACTATGTCTGACTAAAGTATAATCATTCACAACTATGCAGTTATGTTTTCAACATGCACGACTTGAAAGATATGTTAGGGAATGAAACAGTTCAAGTCAAATATTACTAACCTCAAGTGGAAGGAGATGTCGTCGTTGTACCTCCTTACTTCTTCACATTTTTCAATTCTTCACGTAATACTTGTAATGTCGCATAACCTAATACTTTCAAGCTAACCTATACGAAGTTGACTCTAGTAAATAACAAGCGACTCTTTAAATGAGTTTTGGTTCACTAAAATATGACAACCATACTTGACATACCAACGCTTGGTGGGTTCAACCGAGCTATGCTCTAACAATGTCCACCTGGGAAAACACAAAAAATAATAACGAAAAGTAAAGAAAAAAAATTATGTATGACACAACTAATTACCATCAATGTCATTAAAAGCTTTCTTGATCTTCAGCAACGCATCCAACATGGTCTTTTCAGACATATGTTTCAGTCAGTCAAGGTTGCTATATGATTAATTAGAAACAAGGCACATCTTACGTATATTTTTCTTACATTAAATGGAAGTAAATAATCTTAATGATTTTGCACTCTTATTATACTGTTATGATAATAGTATTTTTTAGAGAGATGGGTTTAAAAAAAGGCATAGATCTAATCCAGGGACCATAAGTAAGCATTGAAAACAAGAGTAAACTTCTCTCCTCTAAATAAGATTTCATGTTATAGAATGACTTCATAACCAATAATGTTATATTTTGTGCACCTGGATGAGAGACACAATATCTGAAATGCGAAAGGGATATGCCAGTTTAGGATCGAATTTTAGGAATACAAGAATTTTTTTTATGTATTCATTCTTTCTAAGGGAAGCAATATCTAAAATGCGAAAGGGTAATTCAGTCTCAACGTAACTAAAAAAGGAAAAATATGTACAAGTACTAATATTTTGATTTAGCGTAAAATCATTGTACAATATTTTGATTTTCTTTCCTAGTTTTGTACTTTACGAAGTATTAGGATGAATGGGCTATGTTCTCCATTAATTTTATGTTCATTGGTCGTATCACAAAGATTTGATTGCAATGTAAAAACCGATATCAAGAGCAAGGAAATTACTTACAAGTAAAACTTTCCATTTTTTATTTGAACATATAATTGTGAATTTCAGTTTCCAAAAAGAATACTTTTCTCACATGAGCAATTATGTACATTAAACAATTTGTTTCAAAGAGATGTTACTTGGGTTAGGCGCGTGGAATACTAATCAGTTATTGATCCATGATATTTATTGTATTAGATAGATTTTAGACCTTTAAATGGATTTTCTAATTAGTAATATGAATGTAATACTGATCGATTTTTAATTAATCATGATATTTGATCTATGATATTCCCTCCGTCCCACTATTAAGTGACCTACATTATAACTAAATTTAATTATAATGTAGGTCACTTAATAGTGGGACGGAGGTAGTACTTCTTTATATGTAGTATAAAATTTCAAACTCCATTGTTGCATAACGATAAAATGTTAGAGTTTTGAATTGCATTCACTAACATTTTGAATTCCTGTTTCAATGGACTGTCTTATGGAACCACGTTTAGACTTTAGAGGCTCTAATTATAACGTTTTATTTAGATATCAAGTCGTAAGGGGCCTATAAGTGAATTTCACTGCCAACTTCTAGTGCCTTTCAGCTATATGGTGGGAAATTTTTATGGCCTATGGAAGTCCATAATTGAATTGAGTTACATTTCTGACATAACATAAATGGCTTGAGTTGGTTTCATTTAAGGACTATTGATTCAGGTGTCATAATACCCCATTTTTCGGATTTCATTTCAAAGTTCGGGTGGATTTGACTAGAAATCCACTAATTCTCGGTAGATAATCTAACATAATCATCCAGAAATTTATAAAACGCCCGTGCCATTACAGAACGGGTTAAAATCTAGTATATATATATATTATACAGTGTCCATGCTATATGTATTTGGGTAAACATATGCCTTACCAGCCATGTTAACGTCCATATGTCCAACTTGAAGAACTATTATGTCTTTTTCTAGAATTTCTGTATTTTTCATAAAAAGAGAGTAAACCTCTTAATTACTTTTAATGGCGGTTACTTATTCACTAAACCTCAACTACAGCGTCCACTACAACTACTTACTTGGATAAGTTCTAACAAAGTTAATTTTCGGGTAGGTAAGGTGTCTTTACTAATATTTTTCTTCTTTTTTAAATCTCTAATCAAATATTTTAGATAGATGATATAAATTACCTTCAAATTACCACGGGTCATTTATTAGTTAATTTTTAGTTGAGATGCTTAAGATCTAAATTTTGTTTCTATATTATATTCTATGAAAAAGCGGGGGTCTAACAACCTCACCCAATATTTTGTTTATCAATCTATATGGAATAACTCCAATATACTTTCAAGAGAATCAACTAGATAGTCAGACTCAATCTTTAGAAAAGTATATCAAAGAGTTATATCTTCGTTTCTTAATGTAATCAGCAAATCAAACAGATAAAAATCCACGAGCTGATTATTATAAAAAACAACTTGGACATTATCACAAACCAATATCCAAGTGTCAATCAATTCAATCAACAACCCAAGGGTCGGATTCAAGAACTGATTGAACTTACTCACAACCTGTGATATTTCAATTATATAGAAAATAAAACGCGGAAAAGAAATAACACATACACCAGAAATTTTGTTAACGAGGAAACTGCAAATGCAGAAAAATCCTGTGGCCTAATCCATATTTGAACACCACACTATATTAAGCCGATACAGGCACTAGCCTACTACAAGTTAACTTCGGACTTGAATGTAGTTGATCCCTAACCAATCACACACTGATTAAGGTACATTTGTGCTCCTTACGTCTCTGAATCCCTGCAGGACTCTACGCACTTGATTCCCTTAGCTGATCTTACTCACAACTAACAGTTGCTACGACCTAAAGTCGAAGACTTGATAAATAAATCCGTCTCACACAGAAAAGTCTATATCGATAGTTAAATCCGTCTCCCACAGAAATACCTATAAGGTTTTGTTCCGTATTTTCATAAATCAAGGTGCACATGAACCAATTGATAAACCAGACTTATATTCCCGAAGAACATCCAAGTATTATCAATCACCTCACAATAATCTTAATCGTATGGAAGCGAAACAAGATATTGTGGAATCACAAACGATGAGACGAAGATGTTTGTGACTTCTTTTTATCTTACCTATTGGAGATAAACTCGAGCAAATCTTAGAGAAGATAGTTTTCAATCACGATAGTATAAAGTACGATCAAAACATGCAACTACAGAGAAAATAGATGGGTCTGGATTCACAATCCCAATAAAGTCTTCAAGTCGTTAACCTATAATGGTTTTAGGAAAAACCTAGGTTAAAGGAGAATCGACTCTAGTCGCAACTAGTATCACACAGGAGGTGTGGGGATTAGGTTTCCAAGTTGCTAGAGTTCTCCTTATATAGTCTTCAAATCAGGGTTAGATAGCTTTGGAACAAAGCAATCAATATTTGCCGTTAGATGAAACCTGATCTATGAGCCAAGCTAAGTTTGCTTGAAACCAAAGCAATAAATCTCCACCGTTAGATGGATTCTCAAGTATCTCAAAGATCAAGGTGATGTAGGAAATCGATTGTAATAGACAAAGTCTAGTAAACCTAAAAATACGGTCTTATGACTCCCGAAGAGAAGCCTAGATTATTATTCACCTCACAAGTATAAACTTATAGAATTACAAAGTCTAAGACGAAGAAACTTTGTGATTTCTATCTATTTTGTTTGTTGGAGCAAGCTCGAAAATCAAAACAAGATTAGGATACACGAACTATCAAGATAACGATATTTGTACCTGGCTTCATGAATCCCTAGGTGAAGTCTTTTTAGTCACTAAATAAGGGTTTGAAGGAGGATGATAGACACATTTCAGGGTTTGAAGGAGGATGATATATGACTTTGGAAGGTGACAATCCTTTTTGAGGTATTCGATGTCTAGCTAAAGACTTTAAATTTAGCATTTCCTGGGAGGTACTCATGCTTACGGTAATATGCTTCCTTATTTCTTTTTCCATCCATCAAGTGGTAACAGTTTCTTATTGTTCATACTTTTAATTTCATCTTTAGAACATTGAGTACAATGTTAGATTTAAGTTTGGGGGTGGGGAAGAAACTTTTTGTTAGATCTTAGCTGCAACAAATAAACTCAGAGCCTAGAAATTTATGATTATTAAGGTTGGCACTAACCAATCTAAGTGGATGGGAACATCTTAGTTATAGGAGTTGAGGAACCAATCTGATTATATGGAAACATCTAAAGAGTCTATTCATAAAAGCACAAAGCTCAGGTGTTAGAATTAAAAAAAAAAACATGGTAGTTTCGTCATATCTCGTTGAATCCTAATCCTTCTATTTTTATTTTTAAGTGATTTGGTGGGGCACACAATTCAAGTTGTTACCTTTGCTAGGGTGGAATAGAGTGATTGAGATACACAAAAAAAAAGAAAAAAGAAAGAGACCATACCATTAGACCAACCGGAATAAATTCAATAAAGTCGACCACTGGTGCCCTTGTATATGCCAGTTGTGTTGACCTAAAGTTAGGTTTATCGACCACTGGTCCCCTTGTATATGCCAGTTGTGTTGATATTAGTCAGACCAGTATCTCAGTCCATTAGGATAGGTTCACCTTGGCAGAGGCCTTCAGACATATATGGGAAACACCGTTCACTTTTAACCATCTCTTTATCCATCTTCTTAATCTTTCCATGTGATTGGTTGACTCTGGTTATGATGTACGGAAACTATCTGAGTAGAGCTCGGTCACTTATATATGAATTTTAGTATGTTGAGTGCAAACTCGTGTACAACAATTGGAATTTCTCATCAGGGTACTTCCTCCTATAGTCAATGAGAGTATGCCAAACAAGGAGATTCTTTAGTGCCTTCCAAGGTTCTGCGTAGATAGCTAGGGTTTGGAGTAAAGGTTTTGTGGGTACATCTCTGGTAAACCCTCCGGAGAGAACACTCCGCCGCTAGGGCCACCTAGCGGTTTAACGGCTTGCTGCACGTGCTAAGTGTAGTCATTTTCATTTTTTTTGCTCGAGGACTAGCAAATAATAAGTTTGGGGGTATTTGATAGACACATTTTTGTGTCTGAATTGTCCTCAATGTCTCTATTGCTAATGCTTGATTTTGTACTTATTATGGTGTTTTTATGTTTGTGTAGGTGTTTTTGGAGAAATACACTTGTGTGGAAAAAGTTGCTCAAAAAGTGTTATTTGGACCCCTGGAGGACATTTGCTATACGGATCCCAGATTTGGCTAAGGGACACCCAAGGTTATGCGTAGCCCAAATTCATCCTCAGCACCCATCTGATATTCGTACCCCAGAAAAAGATAGGGGCACTTCATCTTCAACATTTCAAAAATAAAAATGGCGGGAAAATATTCACTTCACTCGCAGATTTTTCGATCGGATTTTGGAGGAGTTTTTGTGCGATTCAATCGCTGAAACTTCATGGGTAGTTGTGATATGTCCTAACAGAGATGGTATGGGTGTTTGTTTCGATCAAATTTGACTGGATAACTTGGTTTAATCCAAACAGGGAGTTGGAGGAAAAACATGAGCTTGCACGAGTTGTGAGGAATTTAAACGTGTTCTTCTCATGTTTGATGACTCAAGCAACACTTTGGACCTTGACAAAGATAAATAAGGAGATTTTGCAGATGTAGAAACGCGTGAGAAGCTAAATCAGGGAAGAAAATATTCCCAGAATATTTTATTTACTGCCCGAGTTCAATGAAGAATATTGAGAATTATGGCGTGATTAAATGAGGCCGAGGAGTATAAATAGATTGCTGGGATCATAGAGAATGAGAACGGAGAGTTTGGGGTCGAGAGGAGAGCTCAGGAGGCGTGAATCAAGAGTTTTCAGAACTCTGTTTCTTCTGCTGCACCAAGAACATGAAGAACAAAAGACCACCAGAGGCATTCATTTATCAACAATGACAACGACATCCGCACGAGGGTTGCAGAGTTACAACAACAACAGTTCTTTTCTATCGTTCTTTGTAACAGTGTTTTGCAATAATTATAAACGTTGCAAACACCCAATTTTCATCATTTTCTCCATTTCATCATTTGTACACTTACTTTTAGCAATGAAATCAACTTTTGAGCGTGTTTCCAACATCATGATGAGCTAAACCCAATCCTTGGGGCTGTGGAGGAAGCCATTGTTTCGGTAAAAGTGATATATTTCTATTAATTAATTACAACAATTCTATTATGATTTTTGCATTGAACTGAAAATTATTTATATGATTTTGATTAGTTAGGTGTATTTTCTCTTGATAGAATATGCTTGCTTTAGGGTTTTGATATTCTATGCTTGGATTAACATCTATTCTTTTGGAAATCTACATGTCTAGACAATACTATTAGAATCAATTTGAATGTTGAGTTTCATAATTATTGTTTTATTAAATCATTAATATCAACAAATGGTGGAACCCTAGCGCTATTCTCTCCATAATTTTCACAACATCTTTTTAATTTAGTTCGCTATTTTTATTTATTAAAAAAATATAAAAATCCGCTTTCACAAGTCTTGAACGAATCATATTACTACAACAACTTTGAAAATACATCAGAGGACAACTCTAGTTTACAACTAGGACACACGAGAATAGTGTCAAGGATTCAAAGATCCCAGTTGTTTGAGGTTCTCCTTATATAAACTTTCAAGATCAAGTTTGCTTTAGATTTAATCTAACGTAGCTTTGGAATTAAGCAATCAATAATCATTGTTAGATGAAAAACTTGACTTGAGATTAACATAATAGAATATACACCCTGGTTAGCCAAACCGTGTATAATGCTTGGTTCGTAAAAGTTAGCCGAAATTAACCAATCGAACAAGAAGCTTAACAATTTTCATATAACACTTTAAGAATTTTCTTGAATCACAAATGTGATCAATCATGTCTATATGTGTTCTTAGAGAGTTATCCAAATGCCGATCATCTCATAGAAATAATTATGATGCATCTGAAAATATTCGACAGGGTAAGTACGTGTACCGAGTATGTGTATTGTATTTGTTTGTGAATATTCTTGTCACAGTACTTTTACCAGGTATGTGTACCCTTAAGAACAATTTCAGGAACTCATAAATCTTTTATGGTATGCGTAATGGGTATACCTACCTTTACGGTTTTGAAACAACAAATCTTTTCCGTTTTTTTATATTAGGTACGCGTACCTTCCTAGTTCACGAGTCCACATACTTTTTATGGTATGGATACCGGGTATGCTTACCAAAAAGTCGCTGCCGAACTATAGATACGCTGGTATGCGTACAAGGTACATGTACTGCGGCTTTGGACTTATAACAGTTCTCCCAGCATGTGAACTGATATGCATACTGTCATGTATCCAGATTTACAGTAGTTTTATATCTCTCTAATAATCAATATGAAACATTCCCGAATAACATCAATGACACAATATCACTGTTCCAGGATATTCTTAAATGATTAAATGTTGAATCAAAATTAGGTCATAAACAATAAATATTCTTAACCAAATTCATCAAGTATGAATAAATGCTCTTAAGCTTAGCATATTTCGAGAATGATATTCAAGATAAACTTGACTCATAATTTCTGTTATGCGTGTACTGTATAATTTAGTCATGTAACAATGTTTCATTGATAGAAAGGTGAAAACTTGAGAAATGGGTGGTTCAGTCTTCACTTACCTTTGTTGAAGAAGTTCTCTAGAGCTCATGTTGATCTTCGCTAGTGATATCCGATTCTTAACGTCACACTTCTATCCTAATTCGAGACTTGACTAAATGTAGACTAGAAATCAAGATATAGTATTGAAAACTAAATTTGACAACAAGCTTGAGATGGCAACACTTGTGAGTTCGACCGAGCAAATGCTCTGACATGAAAAGTTATGAATGGACAACACTTGCTATTATGAGTGCTTTGTACACAGACACGTGAAATTTTGGAGCTTGAATTGAAGTAATAATTTGAATGATATTGTTATCCATTCATAGGTTAATATGAATTGGTCAGTAAAAGTCTGCGCATTAGAGTATTTTGATAGGTTTTTGGAGTAGTCCGGTGGTAAAGAGTAGGCAATTGGCTCCACTAACATGTTCCAAGAAGAACATATTTTATTTTGGAAATAAGAGCATGCTACTGATCCCACGAAACATAGAATTATCAATCCCATGATTTTAAAGGAGAATTTCATTTTTAGGAGCTGTCAGTTTAAAGTGAAGTTATGCAGGTGTTAATATCTTGTAATTGCAAAAGGCACATATGACCTTTGTTTTTTTGTTTCAACTCCATCCAATAGATTTGGATTTAGATGAAATATTTTGTTGTTAGAGAAGATGGCGGGAGAGTGGAGAAAACCATCTGGTTTGAGAAGATTACTAGCGTGAATTTATGATATATATCCAAAAGCACCTCATATGATGTATCCTTATCAAGATATTTCCCTCGGGGAATTGGTTAAGGTTTCTCTCAGAATTTTGTTACTCTAGGTTTGTTTTTTATCCTTCCTTAATACAACTGATAGAGTGTAGTTTCTGATGAAAAACTTCCAAGTGAGTTGTTTTCGTTTTTTCCTTTTCTGGAAGAATTGGTGAAGAAGATAACGGTTGATGAAGATTTAATGAACAACAAAACTGCTGCAAGGTATAATTTCTCTAACTCTAATTCTTTTCATCTATATATTTTTTTATTTGTTTTTTTTAATGCTCAATTTTGAATGAGGGTTTTTCTTTTTTTTTTTTGACTTTTTAAACAACTCTGCTACATGAGACGCTAAGTAACAGCTGAATAAAAAACCAAAATTACGTGGTGCCGACACGTTGGAGTGAAGTTTGCCTTTTGTTTACCGAGTCACTAATAGAAAAAAATATAATAAAAAAAAACTTAACTTCTATTCTCTTTTGATCAGTGACAAGCCTAATATCAAAATAAAGTCACCGCTTTAATTTTTCCTTATGAAGTTGAGAAATTTAATGCAAAATCAAATTTACATCAGGATTGAAGAAAATTACAGTTGGAAAAAATCTATTCGAAGAAAAATAGATTACTCACTTCTGAATCTCCACCCAAGGAACAACAATAAGAAAAGAAATTTGTTCATGGGATCTTAATCGAGTTGGTGGGTCAAATTTATATCCTTGTTAGAGAAATCAAAAGGTAACTATAGAGGATAGAACTGGAGGAGGAGATCAAAGAGAAAAAGGAGGAGATAAGTCATTCTTCACATCTTCTTTAAATTTACTAAGACAATCAAGCAGTATAGGTCTGTTGAGATTTCATTTACTGGTGGTTATTATGGATCGATACAACTATATCTAATTCAATAGGTCATATACAACTGCGAGAAGAAGTTATTAAGATTAAGAAGTAAATTTGACATTGTTAATCATAGAATTTCTTAACTTTATTTTAAATTTCAATCTGGATATAAAAAATGATTCTGACTTAAAAAATCAATGCGACTTAGAAGCGATTTAAGGGGTGGTGGTGGGGGATGTGATTTAAGGAGGATGATGAGCATAGTTGTTTTTTCAACTAATCCATCTTCTTTACGTACAGATAAAAAAAATCTCAAGGTTTAGTGTGTTTTCTTTTTCTCTTAAGATAATGACATGGTAAATAAAAAAAAAGACTCTATTCACCACATCACCGCCACGTCAAATTCTGTTGTTATTCTGTCTGTATAGCATTTCGTATTTTTAAATTATTATTTTTTATTTATTTTTATCGATCCTAAAATTTGGGTTTAGGTTGGGTTTTTTTCCAAGTACATTTAACATTTAGGTTCGTTGAATAAAAAATTGATTGATATGTTATATTCTCAATCTCTACAGCGGATGGAATTTTGTCTTTAGATTAATGGGTTCCACAATTGAATTTTCTCTCATAATGCTTGGTTACTTCATGGCCTGATAATCTACGAAGTGTGTATAAGAAGAACTTTGGCTCTGTCTGTGGGGTTCAATATTCCGTTGTACACCTTTTCTAGTTGAGATTGTTTTTCTTGCTATTATGAGTCTTTGTACATAGACAACAAAGAATTCTTTCAATCTTCAGTTAACATCCACTTGAAATTTTTGAGCTTGAATTGGAGTTATAATTTGAATGATATTGTTGTGTATTTATTGATATCTTGTTTAGTGTGACCGCTAACTGGAGTAGGAAATGAAGTGACAAACTCATTGTTTATATTCAGTAGATGTTTTATCTTTGGCTTTTTCTGACTCATTAAATAGATGTAGATTAACTAATCTTCCAAAGAAATATGGTTTAGTTGTGATGATGCCATTGGTGCGATGTGGTTTAATTGGAGGTTATTCTTATATTAGAATATCAATGGGATATATAAAAATACTCTTATGTGGAGGTTATTCTTATGTGGAGGTTATTCTTATATTTTCAAAGGTCAAGATTTATTGTACAAGCAGTCAGGTAGTCATATTTGTAAATATAACAAGCAACTACTTTCTTGGAGGCATATTAGTTCATTAACTTCTCTGTTATCAGCCAATCTAAACAACAATACTACAAGTATTTCAAAGGAATTGAAAACATAAATGCGATTGTAGGACCTAGTATATAACAAAAAGTAACGCCAATCAAGATTATGAAAGAGGAAAAAGGTTTCCGTCTAAATCGAATGGACATGCCAGAAGATGTGCCATGACAACTAAAACACATATAAATTTAGCGAACATCAAAACAAAGAAAACCTTGCAAAACCAAACTTAAACCCATCAAAACAAATAACATATGGAAACCCGTTGGAATTTTTTTAAATGTTAAACCAGCTAATAATCATAATCTCATATATAATCCGTCTTAATACTAATGTAAATACTAATCAATTAATCTAAACAAATTAAGAACATAAGCAGGAATTGTACTTACAGTATAACATGGTGAAGGTTATGGTTGGTACTAAGGATTCAGTCATAGAAGAAGATTCTATGATAATGAAAATCGAAGAGCTTAGTGTTGTTATGAATCACCTAGATGTTGTTAGACTACTTCCTTGTGTTAAAGGCCAACTCATTTGGTTACAACTTCTTAATCTACTCCATGAAATGGTAATATTCATCTAATCTACTCTATGAAATGGTAATATTCATTAAAATGAAAAAACCACACACTAGTTTATGTTAAATCCTATAATGAGTAATACAATTCAACAAAGGGGATACGACGAGTTCCAAGGAAGAAATCCCCTACCTTTGAAACCCAAAGTAATCACTTTTTGTTGTTGGAAGGAAGAGAGGGTGAAAGCCTCCAAAGTTAAAGATGTTGTAGGAAAGAAATAGCTTATAAGTTGAAACCCAAAACTCATTTGTAAAAGATAAAGATTTATTTTAACACATATGTGTAATAAAAACATGTAAATGAAATGATGATGAAAAAATATTTATCTAAAAATGTTCAAACTATTCATCATATTTCTATTTCTTTTGTTATGTGTATAAGAACGAGGGTTAATTTGTCAGCGTTCATAAATTAATCATCGATCAAAAACTATATATTTTTTAGTATAATATCAAATTATTCTTATATGGAGGGTTAAATGATTAAGATGAGACCAAAATAAAATAAAATTACTTATTCAAATATAGAGTTTATTCTTATTTATAACTGGCCTGAATTGGGACAAGAAAGTTTTATTCTTATATGGAGGCCAACCTATATATAGTATTCTAATATGAAGGTCTATTGTATCTGTTTTTTTGTGTTTCTCTCTATTCGCAAAACCGTTAACACCGAATTAATTTTTTCTGATTAATTTTTTTTGGATATCGGCATAAAATCTTCATCATACTTTAGTGTTTGATAATTTTTTTCTGATTTAATTTTTCCGGGTTTACCTTATTGTGTTTGATAACCTGGTAAGTCCAAAACTTATCATATGTAATCAAACTTCCACTATGGTTCAGGCACTTGTATATCTGTTTTATTTAAGTCTTTTGGCATCTTTTTTTCTGTGAATTTTCGAGCGTGTGTACATTCGGTTAATTGTGGACATTCGGTTACAAATAGTTGGAAACCTAATCTGTTTTATGTTATAACTTATTATGAATTGTTAGTGACTTAATGTGGATTCTCTTGAAGTGGCATCGACCCTAATTGTGGACATTCGGTTACAAATAGTTGGAAAAGAACCAAGCATATCACAGGTTAACTATCTCTTTTGCCGTAATGTGTTAGTAAAGATGATATTCTTCTAGTAGCTGATTGTTAGTATCTGTCGTGACAGAGATCATATTTTGTTGTGATACACCATGATTTAGCTAATTTTTTTGGCACTTGACCTTATCATAGTTGTTTTTACACCTATGTGCTTCTAAAAATGCTATATTAGCTTCTGTTGAGATTATTAGTCCCACCTTTTCTGGGTTATCTAAGATCCATCTGTTTATAATCCTTATGGACACTCCACTCATTGCCAACTGGTTTTGATTTAGATGCCAACATTCTAACATGATATGAGAGCAGGCTATTTGTGTTGAGTCATTTGACCGCAAATTTATGCTACGCGTCATCCGATTTATTGTCCACGTGTTAGACCCAACGAGGCTACACGTGAGGGGACGTGCTGAGATTATTATTCCCACATTGTGTGGGTTATCTAAGATCATGTGGTTCATGATCCTTAGGGCCACTCCACTCATTGGCAATTGATTTTGAGTTGGATGCCCACATTCTAACATCTTCATAAACCGTGGTTATCTAATATTATTAGGCATGAACCAGCAAAGACATGCGTGTGAAGTACGACCATTTGTACTCAGGCATATCATAGTTACCTATATAACTGGTACAATAATATTGATGTGTAGAAGTTGGTCATAACTTACCTAAGCTTTCTCTTTTGATTCATTATATAATAATAATGATTATATCCTCTTTGCGAAGTTAGTCAATCATAATCATTTTCGTATCTATTACTTATAAGCTTTCGTATCGTTCTCCTGGTGTTAGCTAAAATCATCTGAAGCAAAAGAACAAAAGAATGTATTTTTATTGCAGTAGGTAGAAGAATCTGGGCATCCAACTCAAAAACAATTTTCAATGAGTTTGGAGTGTCCTTTCAAGTTATATTCAGGATAATATAAGGTGTATAAGTTAGATAATAAGACGTGTATATGAGCATAACATCCATTAAGTATGTGTTCAATCATTTTTCACTATAACTGTTTTTATTGTAGAGTTACTCAGTTTCAAACATCCCATGTGACTGAAAAGATTACTGAGTTTGTAAGCAACTCTCTTTTTTCCATAGAATTAAGAAATCTAAAAGATCGGAACAAGAACCATTATGAGTTTGTCATTTAATACGTAATGTTACTGATCAAAGTGAGCATATATATAATGATAGGCTAAGGGAATTTTTCAAATTAGCAATGCAGTTTAATTATCAGGAGTGCATTTCCAGTTATTAAAGATGAACTACAGACCTCAAAGTTCTATGACACATGCTTAAATCAACAGAAATATTAGGGGTTCTTTTTTCAACATTTCTTCTTCTTTCTAAACTTTTCATACACAATTTCTTTTCCAATCTGTCTGATCTCATTTCTACAAAAGTTTTATGCTACATGCTATAATTTATTATTCACTCACAACTTTATCCATGCTGGTATCCCTGAATTGGTTTGAAAGAACAGTCAATGGGTTCCTTCCATGATAACATTTTGACTGACCTATGCTTATAAGTTGCTTGAATGTATAATCGTGCCTTGGTTCTGAATTGTTGAGATTATTAGACCCACATTGTCTGGGCACTCTAAGATCCTGCGGTTTGTAGTCCTTTGGGCCTCTCCACTCATTGCCAATTGGTTTTGAGTTGGATACCCGTAATCTAACATGGTATCAGAGCACGCTATTTGCGACGAGTCATTAGACCTCGCTTTTACTCCGCGTCACCCGATTTCATTGTCCACGTGTTAGATCTAACGAGGCTACACGTAACGGGGCGTGTTGAGATTATTAGTCCCACATTGTCTGGGCAATCTAAGATCCCGCGGTTTATAACTCTATGGGCCACTCCACTCATTGCCAATTGGTTTTGAGCTTGGTTCCCATATTCTAACATGGTATCAGAGCAGGCTATTTGTGTCGAGTCATTTGACCGCATCTTTACTCCGCGTCCCCCAATTTATTGTCGACGTGTTAGACCCAACGAGCATACACATGAGGGGGCGTGTTGAGATTATTAGTCCCACATTGTTGGGTTATCTAAGATCCCGCGGCTTATAATCTCTTAGGGCCTCTCCACTCATTGTCAATTGGTTTTGAGTTGGATGCCCATATTCTAACATGAATGTTTAGGTTAATCCGAGACATGTGTCTGTATATTTGTTACTTAAGTTTTTTTTCTTGTTTAAAAGTATGTCATACATAGTGCATCTCTTTGCAGTATGTAATATCTATGTAGAATGCAGTATTAGCTTGTATATGTACAATGCACGATAATGTTATATGAAACCACTGAAGAGTAGTACAATATAGCCTAGATTGTTCTATGCAACGAAGAGATGCTACTGTTCCCCTCTAGTCATTGCGAAACAAGGTGGGCCTAGAAAGAATAAAAGAAAGAGCTATAATGAGACCCTGCATGAGAAGAAAGCCAGATTCATCTTAGACCTTGGAGATGTATGGCAAGGTTCTGCATGATACATATAGTCAGAGAAAGTAATTAGAAAGTGGTAATTTTCTGTTCGCTCAGTTAAACCAATTTTTTTCCTGCCTTTTTGGTCCTCTTGAAACACCGTTGTCACTTTAGCTCCTATCCAACTGTAACAAGATGGAAAATCTTGTAATGTGGGTCATATTTGAAAGTTTCTGAAAAAAACAGGACCTTATTATAATCTACTTTTGTGAAAGGGGCACATTGGCAAAAATCCCAAGTAGATAAAGTTAGAAAGTGAGTGTTCACTCTACCCAGAACATAAAAACATGTAGTCATAGATGAGAGAGATCAAAAACAAAAGGTACACTGTAGAGCAAAAGAAAAATTAATGGCCACTATCTCATTTACGTTGTTTATCATCTGTTTAGTTGTCTGTTTATCCATAGAAACTAAAATTGCATCATCAGACAGTAGTAGTGTACTAAAATTCAACAGAGATGACTTCCCAGCTGACTTCGTATTTGGTGCTGGAACTTCAGCTTATCAGGTTCACCCTCGTTTCCTCTGTTTCTATCTCTCTCTTTTTGTCTTGGAGATTCTAAGGTTTTTATGAATGTTGTTGTTTTAGGTAGAAGGGGCAGCAGCAGAAGATGGAAGATCACCCTGTTTATGGGATACTTACACTCACGAGGGTCAGTTTTTTTTTTTTTTAACAACAAAACAAAAAATATTATTTCATTTTCATGTGGCCCTATGCTTTTAATTTTAAAAGCTTTGTTATGTTTTCTGGCTATAACCAGGTAAGACAGCTGACCACAGTACAGGAGACGTAGCCTCTGATGAGTACCACAAGTACAAGGTAAAAAGTTTTGTCCTTCTCTGCAGTGGTCATGACCAGAATGATGATCTTCAAAATCAAAATAACTTATATAAGAATTTGTTCAATTATTATGTAATCTGATGATGCAGGAAGATGTGAAGCTAATGAGCGAATTGGGTCTTGAAGCTTATAGGTTCTCCATTTCTTGGTCAAGACTTATCCCAAGTAAATATATATACTACTACATTCCGTAGCCAGAGATTGATTAAATTCAGTTTTTTTTGGTGGCTAAACTATTTCAACCTTTTGTAGGTGGAAGAGGGGCCGTTAATCCGAAGGGCGTTGAGTATTACAATAATCTCATTGATGAGCTTATCAGTCATGGTACGGTAACTACTGATACCTTTCTAAATCCAACAATGTATCTGTAATACACTAATTTGTTGAAGATGATGGTCACTGCAACGCACTAATTTGTTCGATTTCGTTACGGATAGGAATTCAGCCACATGCTACTCTCTACCATTTGGATCTCCCGCAAATTCTTGAAGATGAATATGCAGGGTGGTTAAGCCCAAAAATTATGTAACTATATCTACTTTTCCTTTGCTTAATTTTAAGGTATAACAATTAAAACTTTTTGATGCTATCTTTATGCAGCGAGGATTTCACAGCCTATGCAGATGTTTGCTTTAGAGAATTTGGTGACAGGGTTTCATATTGGACTACCATTAATGAAGCAAATATAATGAGTATTGCATCTTACGACAGCGGTATATGGCCTCCACAGCGCTGCTCGTACCCAGGTGGTGTCTTCAATTGTACGGCGGGGAACTCCTCCGTTGAACCGTACATTGCAATGCATAATATCTTACTAACACATGCATCAGCTGCAGCAATCTACAAAGAAAAATACCGAGTACCTGCACATGCTATAAATCCTTATTCCTCAGTTAGATTCTTAGTTAACGAAGATATTCATTTCCAGAACATTGAATTTGAGTCCATGTGAAATGCAGGGCAAACAAGAGGGTACCATAGGGATGAACGTGTATTGTTTTTGGTGCACTGCTTTCACGAATTCTAGTTCTGATATTATAGCGTCTCAAAGAGCCAATGACTTCTATATAGGATGGTAAGAAAATTCTCATCATCTCAGTAATGGTAAATTTAATTACAACATCTCAATTGTTTTCATTCAAATAGGGTAATGAATCCTCTTGTTTATGGAGATTATCCTGCGATAATGAGAGAAAAAGCCGGTTCTCGACTCCCATTTTTCACGAAACAAGAATCCGACCTCATAAAGAAATCATGGGATTTCATCGGGTTAAACCATTATTTCACGGTTTATGTGAAAGATGACTCGAGCAGTTGGGAAACAAGTCCTCGAGATTACAACGGTGATATGGGGGTTCAAATTGCAGGTATATTCACGTCATGCCATTAAAATTAATGGGTCAGATTTGTGCATGAAATTAACATGGCTCAGTTCAGCAATGTTGTCAATTAAATGTACAGGTACCAAAGACGATACACCAACTAGTCAATTCGTTCCTGGTTCCTTGCCATCCAATCCTTCAGGTTTACTGAGTTTGCTAAACTACTTGAAGGACTCTTATGGAAATCCTCCTGTCTACGTTCAAGAAAATGGTAATTGGCCTAAAATTGTGCATTTTCCTTGATGTAATGCAGATTTAAGTGATAAGTCTTTTGCATGTTCGTATGATTAGGTTTCGGAGGGCCACGTAATGAGTCTCTCAATGACACTGCAAGGATCAACTATGTAAGCGGGTTCATTGAAAACATATTAAAGGCAATCAGGTACAGATTAACTTATCATCTGTGATCATCAACAACTAAGGTACCTGATTCAGAAGAATTAATATAAATATAATTCTTGTTACAGAAACGGAGCAAATGCAAAAGGATACTTTGTGTGGTCATTCCTAGACGTTTTTGAGGTATTATCCGGGTATGAGTCCCGATATGGACTTGTTCACGTCGGTTTCGATGACAAAGAGTTGAAGAGAACACCAAAATCATCAGCTCTCTGGTACTCTAATTTTGTCAAGACGGGGAGGAATCACACACATGATATACACATAATGAAGAAGAATGAGAAGATCTGGAATTCTGAATGATGAACCGGATGGACTTTGATATATTTCGCTATATTAATGATAGGTCACAAATTCCTGTAAAATGGTAGTAGATGGTTTGAAAGTAAAGGGCAGAACTTTTATTATCAAAAAGAAAGTACAAAAACAGAACTGAATCTCTCAGATTTCAAATTCGAATGGCGGCAAACATTTATTGTAACACTCTGGGTAATATCATGAGGTTATTCCTTTTGATATGTAGTAAGATTATTGAAATTACAAACACATAACTGCATGGCAGTAAACATCTAAGGTCGGCGAGGGAACTTGGCGAAATTTGGGGGTCGCTGCTGCATATAAGCTGTCTTTCCCTCATTCCCTTCCTCAGTACCGTAAAAGAGTAATGTGGCATCTCCAGCTAGCTCCTGCAATACAACATTTGAAGAAAAAAAAAATGAAGCAAATTTTTTGTTAATATGCTGACAGAATTGTTAGTGCAGAATCACAAGAAATTACCTGAAGACCGGCATGACCATCATCCACTGCATTGAGAGCAGATTTGGTCACACGAATTGCTGTCGGGCTGTTTCTCATTATTTCCCGGCACCATTTGATTGTTTCTTGTTCCAACTTCGCTAGCTGTTTAACAAACAAGAAATAAAACTAGATAAAGATACTGAAAACAATACAGTAGCCCCCTTGAGTAGTTGATTGTGAACTCACGGGTACTACGACGTTCACTAGTCCCATCTTCTCTGCTTCAGAAGCATTGTAAAATCGAGCTAAAAACCACATTTCACGTGCTTTTTTCGGCCCGACCTGGTAAACCACCACCAGAAGAGAAATAACATGTTAAGACTATGATTCCCTCACTGCACCAGAGAATTCAGTTTCAACACTTACCAAACGAGACATGATGGAACTTCCATAACCTGCGTCGAAACTTCCAACCTGCACAAATCCACCGTAAGATCACAAAAATAACTTTAATGTGCAATTTGTGGATATGCATTAAGAATTAACATTCCAAAGAATGCTCGTAAGACAAGCATAATATGAGTACCTTTGGACCTGTCTGGCCAAAAACGGCGTTGTCAGCAGCTATTGTTAAATCACAAACCATATGCAATACATGTCCTCCTCCAACCGCGTAACCTGCAACCTGGCAACGAGGCGGATAATTGAATACAGTTGTACTTTCAAATCCAAACTACAAAATTAAAAAGACTTATGCATGGAAGGAAAAAAAAGGATAGTTTACCATTGCAATTACAGGTTTGGGGAGGCGCCGTATTTGTACCTGTATAACAAGGACAAAAACAGAAGATAAGAGAAATGAATCTAGAAGGTGCTTTTGAAGACGAACAGTCTGTATTGACATGATATGAAAATTCATACCTGAAGATCCAAAACATTAAGGCGTCCAAAATCGTCGTAATCGGCATATCCGTCTTTACCTCTTAATGCCTGATCTCCACCACTACAAAATGCTTGGGTACCCTGCACAACAGATCCCATAGCATTCAATAATCCACTACTCTAAGTTCTTAATAATGCATTTCTGCCGGTACCGTAAAACAGTATTTACATTGTAGTATCTCCGGCTAACTTTGAGCAGAATAAATTCAGAATTGAAAAGATATCTAAACAATGTGGTACGCACCTTCCCGGTAAAGATAATAACTCCAATAGTAGAATCATCTCTGGCATCGTTAAATGCACGGATTAGCTCCTTCACCGTCTGCGGTCGGAAAGCATTCCTCCTCTCCGGTCGATTTATCGTAATCTTCAACAATCAGTCATAAGCAAAATTAAGTATAAACTATTTTCAAATTTTCAAATAAATTCAGAATTAAGAATGTTTTTTTACCTTTGCAATCCCTTCCCCAACAGATTTCTCATAAATAATGTCAGTAAATTGAATTCCTAAATCATCACAAGTAGTTCTCCACACAACATCATGAGTAGGAACTTCTCCATGAACTCTATGATAACTATCATTCATTGAAGTACTATTCATCTGAATCGATGACGACGACGACGCTGAATTCGAATCGTTCGTGGAAGGAATAATGTGATTAGCTACAGACCCAATCCTCCTTTCTACATTTTTCATATCTTTCTCTGAAATTCTGGCCATTATGGAAAAAAGCTTGGAATTTTTTCGGATAAGGGGATTAGACTCAAGTAAGTGAAATTCTGAGGTTTTGTAGGCTACTTGTCTCTGGTATATGGGATTAGTCTATGTATATATATATGAGTCGAGAATCTGGAAACGACAGAATTCTGATGGGGTGGAACTTGGAAATGCGTGTTTCAGGATGGAATCCATTTTCCTGCTAGTACTTAGCTGAAGTGTGAAAATGAACGGCTATAATAACCGTTATCCAATTCGTAAATAAAATATGTATGTATGGAACATGCATTTCTTTGTTTAAGGTTGAAAATGAAGCATGCCCATATATTATTTTAAGGGATACTAGATATGTGCCCGGGCCGGGCATGTGTTATTTGGCACGGAGGATGCAAACACAATCAGAAAATTTTGCAGTAAATTTTTTGATTACCTTCATAAAAAGTTCATCAAGGTTAATTGCAGCTCTAATATTTTAAGAGAGAAAAAAAAAAGAGTATACAAACACACATATCACTATTTCTTGAAGAAAACAGAGTTCACAACATTCTTTAGTTGCACACACTTTATACTTGAAAAAAGGTTTACCATAAGAACTTCACCGGAAGACCGACCGGCAGTGATGCAGGCCGATCACCAAAATTTAATCTTCAAGCTTCTGAGGAGCACAAAACTGTTTATTCATTTATTTGTGCTTTGACCGGTAGAAGTTGTCAGTATTATCACGAACTAATCCTAGTAACCTGTAGGCTGCAAATCATTTTTGTCTGACACTTTTTGATGGAGCAAGAGCTGTACTTGAACTGTGAGGCATAGCAAGAGGCTTCTGAACTTGGGTTCGCCTACCACCTAGAACAGCACTACCTTTCTTCAATGCAAGTTGTGGTGAAGACGAAGCAATTTTATCTTCAGGGACAGCATCGGTTGGATTTTGATCAAACTCTTCACCCGGCATATAAACGACATCAACCACGCTAGCATCGGTACTGGTCTTGCTATTTCTTCTGCTCAAACTATTATCCAGATGATGATTACATCCACTATCACTCATATGATGACTACATCCTGCTTTGATACGTTTGATACCTCGCACAACAGGATTGTCTATCACATAATTCAAGAACTTGTGATAAAACATAGAGACTCTGCTATGGTTACGGCCTCTCTCCATTATTACTAACCGAGATAGAGATGTTCACAACAAAGACTACAAGAGATGACATGGTTCAAGCTTTGTAAGAAAGAATGAGATTCTTTTCTTTTAGGGAGCCCATTTTGGTTCTTTACTTGGGGAGATAACAAGGAATTCAAAAATCACATTCTTTTCATCTTTTTAACACCTAAAAAGTGACTAAAACTTTACTTTTGTTGTAAAACAGAGGTTCCAAAAAATCAAATGAAATACGATTTCCAGATTGGTACCATGTTACTAATTGTTTGAAGGTATTCTTTCACCTTTCTTGGTCAAGTGGACATATTCCCCTTAGCATGTGCATACAAATATAAATGCCTTGGGTCACCAAATATCGTTCAGCAGCAGATAGTTGCTATGTCTAAGTTACGCTGGCTTGCATAACATTCAAAACAGGGAAAAACATGCCACTAGATTTCTCAATGAAACAAGTGGGAATCTCCTGCACAGAATTATTTCAGTATAGTAGTGGTTAAATTTCGAAATGCTAGTTCTGACAAGATAGTTCTGAGAATGACTTAACTGACAAATGCGTACTACAGTACTTGTATAAAGATGTATATATTATGAAACAGAACATTTATATATAAACCAACCAAGTATACACATACTTTACCACAAAAAAAAAGTACAATCAAATGTCTCTGAGAACGTTTTATTGTTAGTTGTTGTACACAGTGGTATATTAACACATCACCGAGGACTTAGAAAAGAAATACAAGATTAAATAAACACGAAAAGTATAACCTTAACATGCTTTGCCCTTTATGACGGCACTAATTTGATATCATTTTGATACCACATTGGCTGGATATAGAAGCAAAGTTTATTTATACACTCATGTACAAACAGGGAGGAGACCCAGAACTAAAGGTCAACACAAAGATAAGATAAGACATAACCAGCCCTTCGTCGTGTCCTTTGACTGACCTTCCACCTTTCAACCAGAAGCTTCTTTAAGTTGACACAAGTTGAAACCACGGTGGCAACTCCAACTGAAGTCACTAATGGACAATAAACCATGTGGCAGGTCTCAAGTAGGGTACAGTTCTTTACAAGATGTGCTAAACCAAAGTCGGTTATTTGCCGACAGTGAGATAGTATTACATCCTTTATTAACGGGCAACCTTCCCCTATCTCCGCCAATGACAGATCCCCCAAATGCTGCCCCAGAAAAAAAGAAAAAAGGGATCACTCATCTTTAAGGGGTTGTGAGAATTGGCTAAACCAAAGAGCTTTCCCAAATCTATTATGCCTATCCAGTCTTCAGAAAGAAAATAGAATATTGCAAAAGGAAAATCAGAAAATCCGACACCAGGATCTATTGCCTGACTATGCCAGTAATATCTGATATACCTATTGACTTCATAAAAAAAGAAAGGGGTCACGGACGTTCTCTAAGATTTAGCATAATCTTTCATTTCGAATACTAACAGATAAATACATAATCTAATAATAGTGAAGCTTGAGTTAAAAAGATCATACCTGAAGAACGCTTACGTCCAAGTGAACAAGCTTAGGGCATCCCCTCGCAATGGCTACAAGTCCATCATCACCAATTTGATGGCACCCACTAACATTCAACTGCTCTAGTAGAGGACAGCCCTGACCAATAGCAATAAGGGCATCATCTCCAACCCTAACAATCCAAGCATAAAATTTTATAAGATTCAAGTCCAAGAATGTTAAAAACCAAAAACCGAACAAATGCTAAATCTTATTCATAACAGGTACGTTTCTGTTCTTTCAGAGATGAGAAAAGGCAGCTTTCACAACAACAACCAAGTCTTTAGTGCCAAACAAGCGGGGGTAGGCTATAAATGGAACCCATATCGAAGTCACAACCCAGAAACATAGGAAAAAAGTAATAAAAAACAATAACACTAATGCTACCGATAATGCTAGTAAATCCAGATATTTACTGCAATAGAAGCATCAATCATATCATCAGCAATTGCCATACTAACCGTGACCCCAATAAGACAAATCAAACCCATAAACACTGGCATAAATTGAGCATAAACCAAACCCGTAAAAGGCAACTTTCACAGTTCCACTAAAATTCACGCAAGTAAAAGGAAAATAAAATAAAATATGTATACGCACCTATCACAAAATCGAAGGCTCAAATCTGTTAGATAGTGACAGTTCTCACCAACAGCTATGATTCCCTTGTCTCCAATCTATTAAAGGAAAATGAAATCCAATAAGTACCTAATGGGATAACCACAGAAAACTCTTAACATGTAATTTAAACTGTATTAGCCGATATGCGTCATCAAGAAACATCATTATAATGATTAAAATTTTTGTTTTTCATTTATTTGCTTTTTTGTAATTTTGTAATTTTATTGTTGAAAAAATGGGGAACATGAACTACCTCATAACATCGACGAATATGAAGCTTCTTCAACTTCTTACAACCCCGAGCTACATGGCATATGGCATCATCTCCTATATTTGAACAATCCACCAAGTGAAGAGCTTGTAACAATTTACAGCCTCTGCCAATTTCAAGAAGAGCATCATTGCCTATTCTCTGGCAGTAGAGTAACGCTAGTTCAGAAAGCTGCCTGCATCGTTCGAACATAAATTTACGTATTAGGTCAATAAGATAATTATTATTGAAGGAGGAGTTTTCTGACAATGAAAGACACAGTAGCACGTCAGAGTGCACAAGCAAGATGAAACCTTAAGTTCTCTACAGAAAAATCTGAGCAACAACTATTATCAAGATTAAGATAGTAATTACTAATTCATTTCTAAAAGAACATTTTCATAAATATTTAAAACACTGGGGGAGAGAGGGAGAGAGAAAACGCACGGGCAAGATTTTCCAATATACTCCAATCCGAGTGTTCCAATATTGTGGCATCCATTAACTTCAAGATGTGTCAGCCCTGAACAACCAGACCCAATTGCTTGGAGGCTCATGTCGGTTAAGAAATAACAATCACTTATCATAAGATTTTTGAGCTTCTTGCAACCCTGCCCAATGCAAAGGAGACTCCTACAGATGTAAACGCAATGAACATTTGAAACAAAAGGAAGTCAACATTATGTACAGCAAAGTGACTTGATTCAAATAAGAAAATAGGCCAGTGGCAAGACTACCAATAAAAGAAATAACAACATGCAGAACAATTGGTAAGAGGAAATAACACAATGCAAATATGGAAGATGTGGGCATCGAGGCACTTCATGATCAACCACATTTTTAAACAGCAAAACATAAGGTTATCATATGTTTCTCATTGGCTATGGATGAACATGGATTATCTGATAGATACCCTAGCAAAATATATTGAACAAATACGCACTTGTCAGTAAACCTCTGAAAACTGTTTAAAGCCAGCAACTCCAATGACACACAGTAGGCACCAACAGCTAGTAAAGCATCATCTGTGGCATTTACACAATGCAACTTTAGAACTTTCAAAGATGGGCATCCTTTAGCTATGGAAAGCACCCCTTGGTTCTTGATCACATCAGAATCCAGTGACAATGTCTGAAGAGAGGTGCAATACAATCCAATAGCTTCTAATGAAGTATCAGTTATTCTTGCACAAGTTGCTATTCCAAGAGTTTTTAGCGATTTCCCACAGCCAGGAGCTAATTCAACTAAACCTGCATCGGTCAAGCCTTCACAAAAACGCAAGTTTAAATCTTCAAGTTGCTTACACCACTGACCCACAGCTGCTATACCTTGATCTCCAACATAACAACCCTACATGCAAAATAAGTTACTAACATTTCATATTACTAAACATTTCTGCAAACTGCTGAAGATAAGCATTCTACTGATCAACTAAGATAGTTCCACCAAAACCTTTTACGGAAAAATCCTGAAGAGCTTAAATTAGCATATACTACCCCCGTTCCTAAAAAAGAGGTACTCACTTTTTCATTTTAGCCTAAAAATAGGCCAAATTGAAAAGGCGAAAGTAACTCTTTTTTAGAAACGGAGGGAGTATTTAATACAACCTATACCTTGCTTCTTTTCTGATTCAGATATTCAAACCTGACGAGAAGCATTTCTTGTGTCCGCAGTAAAAAACAGAAAGAAAGGGAATACTCGTCTAAGTTATAGAGGAAAAGAGTAGGGTAAATTTGGATAACACATGTAGTTAAAAACAAATTCAGAAGAACTCATATTCCAGATGATAGCATTCTCGATCATAAGCATTAAATTATTGCTTCATGAAACAAAACTAAAAATGTATTGCCTACTAAGAAAGACAAAAGTAAGACAAAGTACCTCCCCAACAAAGCCTAATTAGATGCTGGGGTTACAGCAGAGTTTGGTTAGGAGCTGACGTATACCATATCGTTCCTTAATCAACACTTGGTTGCTAATAGCTCTCAGGATTGTAAATGTAATGGAGGTCATGGCTCTCGTTTTATACTTGTGGGAAATAAAGCAAACTGCAATTATACAAGTGAAGCACAATTACCTGTAAATCCAAGGATTTCAGATTCCGACATTTCTCAGCAAGAGATGTTAGTCCTTCACTTCTCACGTTAGAGCACCAGATTAAGCTCAACTTTTCTAATCTAGCAATCTGAGCAAGAGAAGTCAAACCAGCATCTGATAAGGTAAATGGTTCTACGTCAAGTTCTTCAGACCCACTATTCTCAGCCCCATTAATACCAGCTTTTGAAGATGAGCTAGCCGCTTTTCTACCACGACCTTTTCCTTTCTGCGTGACAATCATTTGAATTACATCAGCATCTACTCAGAATTTGAAGCATGAATTGAAAACAGATTTTAAATCTCCATTAACATCCCATAGTAAAAAATATATGAAAGTCTTGTCGAAGTATAATAGCATTGTTCAATTAAGAGATAATATCATAGTATAAAATGGGTGGTCAAATCATCTAAGATAAATTAACAGTTTATCAACACCTGTATGTTTCTCCACAAGGAAAGTGATTCCTGTATGCCAAAGATAAAGATGGTCCCCTAAGGGCATCAACAGTTCCGGCAAAAGACATACTTTGTGGAAGTTTTAGCATCAGAAATGGAAATATTTTATTTAAAGATATAAAAAGCAGATGTCGTGATGCATTAGGTGATCAAAAATGGAAACAGCTACTTACAACTCAGAGGCTTTCTAGTTGGACAACCAACTGTTGATCTAAATCCCTTTGAGATCAAGCATGCAAGTGAGCAAGTCTAAATAGAGCATCCCACAGCCACTTTATTCAATCACCTTCTAAAGCCGAATTTAATGGCAGTCTCAACCAAATTATAAGCCTCTAATCCATCTCATGTCCGATACTGGAGTACGCATACTTCAAAACCCAACTTCAACTCTTATACTCACACTACAAGCAACCTAAATCCAGAATGCTATTCCAAATGTATGCTACTTGGACAACAAACTCTCAGCCTAAAGCTCTTCAAGATCGGGTATGAAAGTAAACTAGGTCTACATGTAGCCTCCCACAGACTCTTGTTTGAACACTCCCACAGTCTAAATTAATGTCTCTCATTCATCTCAGGCCAGCTATATATTAACCTATTACAGTCCAATTACAAGTGAACTGATATATCAGGAATCCTAAAAACTATTCACTCACTTGTTGATTCTCCAAGTAATAAAAAATTTACTCAATTTCAAAACATTTCCACACTAGCACACAGATTCCCAAACAAACTGAGTAAAACCCTAAACTAATCCAAATAGGATGATGCCCTAATCCAAAAAAAATAAAAAAAAATCCAAAACTTTAAAACAAGAATTTCAAAGTTAAGCAACTTACAATTGGTTTCCTCCGGGAATACGAATGCGCCCCATACGAGTACGTGGAATGATTAGGCGGTATTGAAGCCGGTAATCTCTCATCAATAAAAACATTTCTAACATTAACAAATTTCTCAACTAATAATTTAATCAAAACATCAGGTGGATTACCAGAAGAACCAGCAATTCTAAGTGTACGCCTACTGACCCTTTCTAATTTCATCCATCTTTTACAAACTAAGGAACATGAATCACAATCAGATTTTGATCCTTCGATATGACTAAATATCTCTAAGAGTAATTCTTCTGGTAATACTGTATTTACCAAATCTTGACCTCTCATTCTTCTACGATGATGATGATTTGGAAACCCTAATCTTAAATTTAGGAAAATGTGGGGAATTTCGAGTAGGGAAATGAAAGCCCTAAGTTTTGTCGAAGGAAATGAAAGGGATGGATTTGAGATCTTACGGATATATGACGCCCAGTGTAATTGAAACCCGACTCCCGGTTTATTTACTTGTAAAGATGACACGTTTTGAATAGATACTTGGGTGTGTTAGGATTTAGGAGTAGGGTTGTTTTGAGCTAAGAATCGGATTCTGAACTACTCTGCCACGTTTTACTGAACAAATTATGCTTTAGGCTGGCAGAGGACTTTTCTGGTGACATCATAAATCCGGGCTTTGAACCCTTTGGATCTGTGGTGAGTTCTCGACTGAACGCAAATAACCAGTGAGAAAGATATAGAAAGTCTAATTCAATCGTTTATTCGATGATCCAGCGTTTTAGAAGCCGTTTGAGCGGGAAATCATTTCGCAAAGTCG
Source organism: Papaver somniferum (assembly GCF_003573695.1). NCBI lineage: Eukaryota > Viridiplantae > Streptophyta > Magnoliopsida > Ranunculales > Papaveraceae > Papaver > Papaver somniferum. Next base: position 5,403,447 of record NW_020624820.1, on the reverse strand, counting down.
TGCTGGATAGCATTTGTCTTTTATAAATAAAATTAATCAACCACAAGATATATCATTTGTCTTTTATAAATAGAATTAATCAACCAGAAGATAGAGCATGATTTCTCTTGAGACTCAAATTTAAAGCGGTAAAAGAATCTAGTCATAGTACATTTTCGCAAGGAATGTTTTTCTGTTGGCACTTACAAAAAGAAAGATGAAGAACTATGAATCTTTTACGATTTTAAAGAAAATTGGTGATAATGCTTGTGTGATTGAGCTTCCTTCCAACTGGAACATATCCAACGTTTCCCATGTGCATGAAATGTATATTTTACGTGGAGACAATGATCTTTTGTTTTGTGTTGCAACTCGAGGGAGAGTTATTTTCAAGAAGGAGGCGTTGATGTAGAACATCACTGACGATAAGCCATAGTTTTTTCAGTCTTTCTCTTTTGCTTCTTCGTATGTTATTGCCTTGGTTAGGAGTTTTGTTATTTTCTTTTCTTCGTTTTTCTATTTTCATGACTTATGTTTATGGAAATAAATTGATTTTCAATCCCAGAAAATCAAGTCGCAGAAAGTCATACCAAGATCAAAACAAAAGAACAAAGTCTTCGATCTTCAATTAATCTTCAAAATAACAACCTTCAAACAACTTGATTCAATTATTGATCTATCACGTGGAACGGAGTTTGTTAACAACGAAAAATCAATAGATTTATCATATAGATCTAAAATCACTTAAATCTGTAATAATCAAATCTTCAAAGTTCTTGAGCGGCAATGCCAAGAAGACATTAAAAGAAGATAATGCAAGAGATTTCTTATAATCAGATTACTATCCTCTATCAATGAGTTAGTTTCTCACACAAACGGTTAGGCAGTGTACCAAGAGATGAGTTGGTAAGAATACAAAAATCGTTATTTACAGGGTTTTGACCAAGGTTTGTTTGGGAAACAGGAAACCGTAATTTCAAAATTCTCAAAAAGTATTGTTTCCAATTTTAATTTCGAAAGAAAAGAATATTCTTATATTCTTTAGATATTATAAACACACAATGTTGTCATAGAATCTTAGAACATATTTCCAACTCATATATGAGAAATCCTACTAGTATGACAACTAAAATTAGCTAATATACAATTTATACTTGCCAAATATAATCAACTAGGGCGGCTTCTTCCCCGTTTCCATAGTATTAACTAATTTAAATAGTAGGGCGGCTTCTTCCCCGTTTTAATATTATCTAGTAGGGCGGCTTCTCCTCCGTTTCGATAGTATATAGTTAAGAATAGTAGGGCGGCTTCTTCCCCGTTTTAATATTATCTAGTAGGGCGGCTTCTTCCCTGTTTCGTTATTATATATACTATTTTTTATTTTGGGGAAATCACTCGTGTGCATATTATGCTTGTTTTTCTAACTTTCTGATCTTGATGGTAATATTCTGAATCATCGTTTGTATGGGCACTCTGTGTGGACGATGTTATTATTATTGATTAGGGTTGCTCTCGCGTCGTTTTCTCCAATGAGTTTGGCGAGGTTAGAGTGACACTTACTTCATGATGCATAAACAACTTGTTTCTTCATTTTATATTCTTTTAGAACTGTGAAGCATGTTAGTGATTACTTGAGAGTTATATCTTTTCATTGAGAAGCCTTTTGGGATGATGTGCTCAGTCTTTCCCACTTCAGTTTGAGTTACCAGAAGAAATGGTGCACGAGAAGATATTTGTTTTCGTAGTTTAAAGCGTTACCGAACTGTGTTACAATTATGTATCCTTAGGGTATGTGTAATCTTTATTTATTGTATATCAAACAACATACTAACTTATTAATATCATTTGAGAGTTCTTCACTTATAAATATCAGAGTGTTGGGTTCAAGTTGATTTTAGTTCACATTATTATGATTCTTAAAATCGTCAATATCTAATTGATTCTTCTATTAGGTTGTAATCCTATAATCTAAGCAGGTTTATGATTTGGGTCGTCACAACTTGGTATCAGAGATCACTATTAGATCTTACATGGGCAACGATAGGAATAGCCAGTGCGAGTTAGTGAACTGGATTAGTTAGATTGGAATTGGGTTGTGAGATAAATCTTAATCACTAAAAGCTATAAATAACTAAAAGATTTATTTGGTTGACTAAGTTGTTTGTTTGGTGATGTGTACATTTTGTAGTGTAAAAAAAATTGTAGGGTAAACCAATTATCTTATGTTTTGCAAAGCAAATAGAGATTAGAAAATAATTAGTTAAAAAAGTACTAGCATATAGACAATCCAATACTAGTAAACAAAATTAGTGACATTAGTATATTGGATATATCACAAAAGTCAAATAGCAATTTATTGAGTACCTTGACTTATACATAGAGCTATCAATTTATTGAGATAAAAAATTAGTGTGAATAATTTAGACTTACTTATCTATTAGTCTTTAAATCGCTATACCTGAGGTTGATAATTTTGATTGATGGATTACAGATTCCTAAGAACCTTTATAATATAGTATCTTCCAATGTACTAAGAACCAATAGTCTATTAAAAAAAATCTAGACTACCAAACCTAGAATTAAATTTTTTATATATTGGTGGTAGAAAGACATATAGATTTGTGTTTTGTTTCATTTTATTTTCGAACTCATTGAAAATGAGTTAATCTTCGCGTGTTTGTAAGTATGAGTTCTGCTTGCATTGAGAGATAGATCGATTTAATTTTCGTGGAAGAAAATTCTTGTAAGGTAGGTAGAATGTAAGGATACGCAAGCTCGTCAACGCTATTAGACCAGCCAAGATGCAACGAAGCCGCTAATGACTTGATTAATTTGAGATGAACTAAATAGAAATTAATCTAACAATAATCTAGATACGAAATTAATATCATTGAATAGGTCTCGAAAAGTTACGCGAAATAGACTACAAGAACGCGCAAATCGGTTAGTGTACGAAGAAGATATCACATTCGCAAATTGAATATTGAAGTTTGACAAAGTCAACCGGAGTTGACTTGCCGTTTACCGACGAACGTGACCTGTTCTTTGCCGTGGAATTGACTTTCCTTGACTGGACCTGAACTTAGTAAATGGGTGTCCCTTAGTAAATTCAATGATTTGGTATAGTAAAAGCCTTTTAATTTAATTAAATCAAATATCTTTATATTTATCTTCTCTGCATGGTAAGGTGGTGCTGTTTCATTGAGAGGAAAACAAAGAGATGGTAATAGGGAGTATAAGAGAAGTAGAATTAGATAGAAAGTGAGTAAAAATCAGACAGGGTGAGACTAAGAAATTGTTTGGTCATAGTATTAACCGTAGAGAAGAAGTTCTTGGTGAAGGAGGATTAATGGTGAATGGTAACAAAGGTGATAATTAGAGGATGTTGGTGATCATGGAGTTATTATTGGATCAAGGTAATAATTGTAATTAGTTTAAATATGTTATGTTTGAAATGGGTAATCGAAATATATCGAAATAGGTGTAAATCAAATAAGTTCTCGTAACTTGAAGATCATAATTTTATGTGAAGTGTATGTATTCTCTGCCTTATATCTTTACACTTGTTTAAATACCTTAAAGACATAATTTGACATAGATCTGTAAATATAAATTGTAGTACGCCGGGTGGGTATTCTGTACATATTAAGTTTTTTCAATTCCGTTGAGTAACGAGTGAGATATCGATGACCGAAAACTAGTCGACGAAGTTGTAATTCTGTGTAAACAGTCGCAAGGTTCATTAAGTATGAGTGATTCTAGATAGGTTATAGTCAAAACTCGTAAATAGTCAGTACAAAAAACCTGTAGATCGTGACCCCTGTATTCTAAAGAATCTGATAGTGATCATTTTGGAGTTAAATAGAGTAATTTATAGACCTAGGAAATTTACCCCTGAAGCTGATTTCAGTCGTGCAATACTTGGAATATTTTTCAAAGTTTAGGGAAGAAGATGACCGAGTCAGACGTTTGACTTAGATGGCCTGTCTGACTCGTAACGAGTCAGACCAGTTCGTGGGTTAGGATTAGTGTACCGGGACGGATTAGACTGCGGGTTGGGTTTAGGGTCTGCATTCGTATTTTGGACTTTTGGAACCTTTATGGTCCGAATTAGTTTTCAGTTCCTTCTGCAAAGTTGTAGAGTTTTCCGACGGCTTTCCGATGACACCCAATTTGATCCTTTTTGGATAAATATATATTGTTTTATTCCAAGATTACTTATTACTAAATTATAGGACCACTAATAGAAATAGAACCGTTACTTATTTCGCTTAACCTATAACTAGAGACTTGTGTGATATTATTTTATGGACCTTGTATGAGTCTATTGGATAAATTCTTAGATTCCTTGTGTGATTAACAACTAATCTATATTAACAACGATCGATTCAAAGGATGAACCAGTGGATTAAGGAATGCAAGATAGGGGTGGCTTGTCATCAAATCAGGTGGGAACTCTGTAACCTTCTTATAATTATTAAGTTACTTTCTATCCGCGAGCATGATGAGTATTTATTACTTCTGGACATGTTTCTGTGAATTTACCATTTGTTGAAATGTTGTATGTGTCTTGATGTGTGTATAATATGCGTTGTATGATTCCCCCGCAAGGAGTGTTGTGATTCCCCACGCCTCCTTCCTAAGTTAAGGCGGATTCTTCCCCGTTTTAATATTATCTAGTAGGGCGGTTTTTTCACCGTTTCGATAGTATTAACTAATTTAAATAGTCGGGCGGCTTCTTCCCCGTTTTAATATTATGTAGTAGAGCGACTTCTTCCCGGTTTCGATAGTATATAGTTAAGAATAGTAGGACGGCTTCTTCCCCGTTTTAATATTATCTATTAGGGCGGCTTCTTACCCGTTTCGTTATTATATATACTATTTTATTTTGTAGAAATCACTCGTGTGCATATTATGCTTATTTGTCTAACTTTCTGATCTTGATGGTAATATTTTGAATCATCGTTTGTATGGGCACTCTGTGTGGACGATGTTATTATTATTGATTAGGGTTTCTCTCGCGTCGTTTTCTCCAATGAGTTTGGCGAGGTTAGAGTGACACTTGCTTCATGATGCATAAATAGCTTGCTTCTTCATTTTATATTCTTTTAGAACTGTGAAGCATGTTAGTGATTACTTGAGAGTTTATATCTTTTCGTTGAGCACCCTTTTGGGATGATGTGCTCACTCATTCCACTCCAGTTTAAGTTACCAAAAGAAATGGTGCACGAGAAGATATCTGTTTTCATAGTTTAAAGCGTTACCGAACTGTGTTACGATTATATATCCTTAGGGTATGTGTAATCTTTATTTATTGTATGTCAAACAACATACTAACGTACTAATATCATTTGAGAGTTCTTCACTTATAAATATCAAAGTGTTGGGTTCAAGTTGATTTTAGTTCACATTATTATGATTCTTAAAATCGTCAATATCTAATTGATTCTTCAATTAGGTTGTAATCCTATCATCTAAGCAGGTTTATGTTTGGGTCGTCACAGTTATCTTCAATACATCTTTATATCTTCTTGAGTAACTAAATAAGGCTCACTATTTCTATTGTTCCTAATCTAACCTAACAAAGTTGACTTTAGCTCACCTATCAAGCGACTCGAGATTTGCAACGAAATTTGACAACTAAACTTGACATACCAACGCTTGGTGAGTTTAAACGAGAAGTACTTTAACAAGTTTGATAAAAAAACTAGATAATCTTACCAATCTTATAAAGAAACATCTAAAGGTTGAAGATGAGGAAAAATAACCAATTCCAAAAAAAAGAGGGTAAGCCTTATTTCTTTCATGATACTGATATTCCATATGAGATACTACAACAATTGAGAAGAATAAAAAGCATGAAAACTTTCTCAATAATTCTAGGAAGAAGATCTTAATTCTTCAGTTTGATAACCCTTGAAGATGATCAGTAAAAAAACATACAGTGAAGATAAACGTCTCAAATCATATAGCAAAGTCCTTATGGAACTCTTCCATAGTATAAATTAAAAGTTGATATTCCAAACTTCAAAGAAAGTTTCAAAATTGAATATTTGTTGGATTTTTCTATGAAGTTGAACCATTCTTTAAATTTATGGAAGTTCCTGACCATTCCAAGGTGAAGCTTGTTGCTTACAAACTCAAATCAGGTGTTGTTTTTTGGTGGAGAATCTATGTGAAGATCGTTTCCAATATGATAAACCTATTATACGTACTTGGAAAAGAATAATAAAAATTCTTAAGGGATAAATATGTACCAAGAGATTACAAATAATAGTTGTTTGTGAAATTACAAGCTTGTCAATAATGAGCAAGATCCATCGGTGTATGATCTTATATTGAAAACTAGCAAATCTAAGATTTATGATCAACAATCCTTGAATGGCCTTTTATCAGAATAGAAGGACCTTACAATAGACAAGGATTTAACTTAGATATAAGGTTTATATTTCTTGTACAATCAGTAGTTTAGATCAAAGATCCGTAAACCTGATTATCTACAAGAATTCTTGGATAATATCAAAAATCAATATCCAACATCAACCTAGTATGTAACAAAACAGTACAATAACCCAATTACAACAAGAACAAGTCTTGTAATTTATATTTCAAGATACAAATTAACAAGAACAAGTCTTATAGGTTCTATACAATTTTAGTTAAAAACTGTCTTGGTTTGTTTATCGAAACAATTGCTTTTACTTTAATTATATCAAATACAAATATATTGCGGAAGTAAAAAGTAAAGCAAGAAAAAAAGAATTTTGTTAATGAAGAAAAATGCACCCACAGAATAGACCCCGAGACCCCGTCCAGCTTTGAACACCAAACTTGTTAGAGGATTGCTCGGTTGAACCAGAAGTTTTGTTATCTCAAGCTTGTTATCAATGTTATGTGATCAAAACTATATCTTGATTTATAGTCTACTAAGTCAAGTTTCAGATAGGTTAGAAATGTAGTTGAGTATCAGAGATCACCCTTGATATTGAAGATCGACGAAGATATTTTGGAGAACTTCTGTATCAGGTATGTGAAGCTGCTATTTTACTTACTATACCATCATTCTATCTATTGAGACTATGTCGTATAACTTGTAGTAGATTAACAAAGAACATGATTCGGGTCAAGATTGTCTTGTGAAAAATCTCGAAATATGATTTAGCGATTAATTGGATGTTCAAAGGTCCTTAACAATATTAAATCTACGAATTAATTTGTGGATCAATTAAAAATTTCCCATGCAAATGAATATCACTTGAGATTGTTTTAATCATCAAAAGAGAGAAATATGAACTTATTGAATTTCTACTCGGGGTAAGTTGGCAAACTCAGTTTGCAAACCATAGATATCTGAGATTCAGAAATACCGGAAGGTTGGTAAACCAGTTCGCAAACCACGAGTTCAGTTGGCTAACCGTGGAGAACTGAACTTTATGTTGGATTAATTAGCTAGCAGTTGGCGAACCCAGTTCATGAACTGTGGTCAACTGAGTTCCGGAGTCTAGTAGGGTTGGCGAACCCGGTTCACGAACCGTAGCAACCTAACTCGTGAACAATCCCTATGGTTGGAGAACCTTTGTACCAACTGTCCCGATAATGTTTAGCAAATGCTCAAGACTTATTATTTTAATATGTTTAGCATTGCTTTGCTGGAACTCTCTTAAACACTTTTAAAACTTCATTAATTTATTAAAACACTAATGTGTTTGAATGTTGATTAATTTCTTAGGAGTTTAAATGAACATCAAGTAGCTTTTAGTTCTTTGGCTAACTTTCCAAATCGAATAGTCATTATACACGGTTCAGTAACCAAACCTGTGTGTATAGTCTTTTATCGTATTTTGAAGACCTATTTTTTTTGCTTGATTCTCAAGTTATCTTATCTTGAATTCCAAGCTAACCCTGGTTTTTTAAAAATATATATAAATAGAGCATCTCTGTCAACTAGGAAAATTAATCCCTGACACTTTGTGTCCTAGTTGATTCTAGAGTCGCCTCTATTGACCTTTTAGGTCTACGACTAAAAATACTCCGCTTGGGGACAGGTCCGACTATATTTACCTTGATTGTTCGTGAATCCTGATATTGTTTTCATGTTATCGATGTTCTCGTAATCTCTTTCAGACAAGATAAATAGTAATCACTGAAATAGCGGGGGTCTAACAACACCACCCAATATTTCGCTTAGCAATCTGTATGGACTAAATCCAATATACTTCACTAGAGAATCAAATAGACAGTCAGACTCAATCTAGATTAAAGTATACCGAGGAGTTAATATCTCTCTCTTGATTTGATTTACCCGAGCTAATAGAATCAGCAAGTCTTTAATCAAATACAAGGAATAACTTGGATGGTACCAAAGACCAATATCCAAGGATCAATCAATGACAATCAACAACCAAAGGTTGGATTACTCTAATTGATGATCTAACGCACAACCTGTATTATTTCAATTATAAAGATAAACAATATAATGCGGAAAATGAAATAACACAGACACCAGAAATTTTTTTAACGAGGAAACCGCAAATGCAGAAAAACTTCGGGACCTAGTCCAGATTAAACACATACTGTATTAATCCGCTACAGACACTAGCCTACTCCAAGATAACTTCGGACTGGATTGTTGTTGAAACCAAATCAATCTCCCACTGATCCAAGGTACAGTTATGCTCCTACGCCTCTGATCCCAACAGGATACTGCGCACTTGATTCCCTTAGATTATCTCACCCACAACTAAGAGTTGCTACGATCCAAAATCGCAGGCTTTGACAATAAACAAATCTGTCTCACACAAACAAGTCTATCAAAGGATCAATCTGTCTCCCACAGATAAACCCTAAAGGTTTGTTCCGTCTTTTGATAATAATCAAGGTGAACAGGAAACAATTGATAATTCGGTCTTATATTCCCAAAGAACAACCTAGAGTTATCAATCACCTCACAACAATCTTAATCATATGGTAGCGAAACAAGATATTGCGGAATCACAAACGATGAGACGAAGATGTTTGTGATTACTTTTTATATCTTGCCTATCGGAGATATCAATCTCAATCCAATCAATCTTATTGTACTCGTACGATAGAAGATGCAAGATTAGATCACACAACTACGATAAAAGTAGTATCAGTCTGGATTCACAATCCCAATGAAGTCTTTAAGTCGTTAACCGGGTTTTAGAAGAAGAAAACCAAATGTTAAAGGAGAATCGACTCTAGTACGCAAACTAGTATCACACGTAAGGTGTGGGGATTAGTTTTGCACAATACTGGATGTCTCCTTTATATAGTTTTTCAAATCAGGGTTTGCAATCAATGTTAGCTTAGTAACAAAGTATTCAATATTCACCGTTAGATGAAAACGTGATTTAGATTCAAGCAAAAATTTCTCAAACGTTAGATCGAAAACTTAGCTTGTTACACACACTTGACAATGCACAATTCTAGGTTTGTTAACCGTACCCAAACGTATGCACTTGTTGGTTCAATAATAGTCAACCAAAAAGTTAGCCATATGAGCATTTCATATCAACCATGTTCTTCTTCACCATAACTAGTTCAAATGACTACAAATGAACTAGTTAGAGAGTTGTTCAATTGCAAGAAAAGGTGATTTGATTCACTTGAATCGGTTCATGAACTTTTATAGCCACGGTTTGCAAACTGCATTCCTTAGTCTTTATACGTTAAAGTTCAGAAATCATCTTCAGATATATAACCTTCTTAAGTTCGCACACTAGGTTCGCGGACTTAAGCAACCGGATAGAGTTTACAAACTCCAGCAGAAAATCTCGGCAAAAGACCTTCCGCCGGTTCGCAGACTGGCACTCACGCAACTAGTTTGTCAACTCCAGCAGAATTTCTCGGGATGAGAAGTTCGGCATATCGCGAATTGAGTTCGCGGACTTGGCAACAAGGCATTCTTCCGGTTTCTCTTGATCAACAAAGTTCGCAAACTTTGGTTCAAGGAATAAGACTTATACATAAATGTGTTTCCACAACAATGCTTATGTCCACCATTGATTATGTAATCTAAACTCTCATTTCAATCATTGAAACATTCTTAGAGGATGTTATACAATTGTTACACTATTTCTCGTCAAATCATTTTTCAAAGTGATTGAAACATATCATGACTTTCGTCACTAGGTAAAGATAAACTTGATCGAAGCGAACAGCTTACCAACACATATTTCGAGATATAGATAGGCGAGGTATAGTCGACTCGAAATACCAAATGTGTATAATCCAAGTCTATATATATAGCATACGACTTCTTGTCTCAAATAGTAGGAGATAGAGTAGATAGACTTTTGAGTGATAGATAAGTTCAAGTTTTCACACACCTTTTTGTCGAGAAGTTCCACCGGTTCCTTGAGTAGTTCTTCTACTTGTATGATGAATCGCCATGAAGTCCTTGAGATCAACTACACTTTCTATCCTAGTCCGAGACTTAGCTATAATATACTAGAAATCAAGACTTATAGTTTTGATCACTACCATTGACAAACATGCTTGAGATAGCAACGCATGCGAAGTTGACCGAGCAAAACTCTAACAAACTCCCCCTTTGTCAATTTTAGTGACAAAACTATCAATACATATGGAATACAAAAAAGATAAAAAAAAACTTTAGTAGCTCCTATTTCACATGTCTAATCTTCAACATTCCTCAAAATCTTGTCACTTCCAAGTACTCCAATGATCCCAAAGGTTGTAAGTTTAGCATCGTCGTTGTTGAAGATCCGTAGCTATAACAATGAGAAAGCATCGATCATTGTTATACAGTGTCGTAGTATTATTACACAGTGTCAAAGTTCAATTGTATCACAACTTCAACCATAATACTATGGTGATATGTATCACTCCCCCTTAGTCATACTCCATCTCACATGGAAACCATTCCCCCTTACATAATGATCCGAAAACCATATGTATTTGTAGTATGAACTACATATTAATTCTCCCCCTTTTTGCCAATAAAATTGGAAAGGTACAAGAACGGGATCCTAATGAAATTTCCGAAAGAGACGTTTCATAGACTAAAAGAAGAATACATACCAACTAATTTAGATGCAATCATAAAGCCTAAGATAAATGCATTCATCAAGGAGTTTAAAGATACAAGATAAACCCTCTAATATTCCACAGTCGCACACCCCTCAATATATGACCATTAAGCACAAGTTCAAAAGAACTCTCCCCCATTTGATGTCATTCCCGAAGAACAACAAGAGCGACCTTAATTTCAAAAGAAAAGAAGGATTTTTATTGGACACCAAAACCATAGGAATGATTTTTATATCCAAAAAATCAATCAAATTAATCACAAGTAAACCCATGATTAATTTAACCGGAATACGCAATCAAATTAAACACAAAATGTGATCAATTCAATTTATTATGCTCAACATAAGAGAACTTATGGAGACATGATAATACTCAACTAGATTAATTACAAGAGAACCCATAATTAATCTAATCGGAATACACAACCAAACTAATCACAAAAGTAATCAATTTAATTGTCATTTGTTTTGCTCGACATAAGAAAACTTACGGAGCAATAACTAAATAACCAAACAAGATGATTAATTTAGTTCAATATGCTCAACATAACATATCTCACGGAACAACAACTAAGCTAAAAAATCAACTTGGATGTATAGTGCTCAACATAAGATACATTACGGAGCCTCACAGTAATATGGATCAGGGATGATCAATACTGCGGAATACACAAGGCTTCATTCTATTTTCCATCACTATTTGCATAACGATATTAATAGACATAATCCTTGAAAAAAAAAATTTTAACCTATCTTCCATAAAATATTTTACAATATAGGCTTAACTTTTGTATTTGTCAAAAGTCTATTCATTCTTTTACCAGTACGTGAATACCGATCACAAACGACTTTACTTTTGACAGAATATGGGACCTTCAAGTTCACGGACGCAAACATACATACCCCATAAAACATTGCAATATATAGAATCATAAATTAATACTGCAAAAATAATCATCTTCCAAACAATTTTTTAGAATTTAAACAAATAAACCTAAAAAATGAAGATGAAAACGTTGGACATAGCTATGTGTAATCACAATAATGTTATTCCAAACTCTAGTAATCCTTCTCAAAACAAGAATAAATTCTCATAAGAAGTTTCCTAGGCATCAAGACAAACTCGTAATGCACATATAAGATGATTTGTCCTTAGGGGGTAGAATCAATCTTTTTCGCCTGGATTTATACAAAGAATAGCTACCAAAGGCGTATAAAAATTTTTATTAACATCGAAGAACATACAAAGTCATTAACGACCATGCACCATAGTTCACATAAAATGATTGTGAACATTCAAGAATCCTATAGTATATGTAGTACACCCATTCTTGAACTTCCTTCTTTGTGATTTACCAACAACATTCTTGTAAAAGCTAAAATTAGCTCAGAAGAGTAGTACTCCAAGAATCCAAGTGCCCAAGTCCAAGAAAGTGGAACAAGTGAAACAAAATGGAACAAAATACTCAAAAACAAGAGACATGACAAATACCAATCTTAACTCATCCAAATTCAAGGTTTCTCATCTCCATTTTAAAGATAATTCAAATAGGAAGAGATTGCAAAAATAATGAGGTCAATCCGAGTTCGGAAGAAGAAGTTACGGCCAAAACAAGTTTACCGAATATCGACGTCAAGTATGCATACGGGTTTGCAAACGAATTTTCGTATCCTGGAGCAGTATGCAGACGGGGTTTGCGAACTTAAACCCCTAGATTTTGGTTTTAAGTGATGTTATGCATACTTGGTATGTGTACCATGAAGTCCAAATATCCCGAACTAATGTTTTCAAACCTAAACATTTAAGAACCTTAAACACAGATCAAGTTAGGTAGAAATGAACGATAATCAAGGTACATGATCATTATAAGTACTCAAACAAGTAATAAAAACATAAAACTTGCTCAAGTTTATAGACAACTTTTTAAAAAGTCCAATTGAATTCTATAGCCTTACCGAATATAATCTGTGTGCCCCAGTTGTTGTGCTTCCCTCACCGTATACATAGCAGGGAATTTCTTGGTGAGGATGCACTTTCAACACAAACAAGTTTGTTGAGGTGAACAATGTCTTCTCACCATGGCACCAAGAAATGTTTCTTTCCAATAACTCTTAATCTTGTAGTGTTGGAAACAGCAAGGAACTGTTTTTATAAGTCTATCAAAGAACTTCAAGAGAACCCAAAAAGATTTGTCTTTCTGATTTCTTGTTTTCCAAATAAAAAACAGTTTCTCAATAGATTTTAGTACTGCGAAGGGAAACTCTTTTGATAAAAAGAACGTCCTAGATTTCATAAAAGAAGACAACACTACTATCTTGATAGGAAGTATCAGGAATTGAGCAACGAATCAATTCATGCTTTGAGGTATACACTCAGATGACTGAGATTTAAACTCCTCTTGTAATTAGTTTAGTTTATCACAACTAATTGGATTACGCAGAGGAGGAGCATTGCTCTCACTGACTAGTAAATCAATATCAATATCAACCTCAACATGAATATTATTCATCATAACTTGATTTCGCCTATCAAGAGATTGTTGCTTTCTGGAGGTATAACTCAACATCAAGAGATATATCTCAAGCTTCTTTTCAAGCCCTGAAAACACTTCAAGGGATTTTAAACCTGGTGGAGGTTTAGATAGAATTTCTTCTACAGATTTTATTAAATCAGTCATGGAAGAGAATTCTGAAACCTGGATCTGGTGGTGCATTTTAAGATAGCACTATGTCCATAGAGTCAGATCGCTATAAAAACAGAATTGTAAGGTCTTAAACGTGTTTGCCTGCTCTGATACCAATTGAAAAAGGGGGTCTAACAACACCACCCAATATTTCGCTTAGCAATTGGTATGGAATAACTCCAATATACTTTTCTAGAGAATCAACTAGACAGTCAGACTCAATCTAGATTAAAGTATATCGAGGAGTTAATATCTCTCCCTTGATTTGATTTACTCGAGCTAATAGAATCAGAGAGTCTTTAATCAAATACAAGGAATAACTTGGATGGTACCAAACACCAATATCCAAGGATCAATCAATGACAATCAACAACCAAAGGTTGGATTACTTTAATTGATGATCTAACACACAACCTGTATTATTTCAGTTATAAAGATAAACAATATAATGCGGAAAATGAAATAACACAGACACCAGAAATTTTGTTAGCGAGGAAACTACAAATGCAAAAACCCCAGGACCTAGTCCAGATTGAACACACATTGTATTAAGCCGCTACATACACTAGACTACTCCAAGCTAACTTCGGACTGGACTGTAGTTGAACCCCAATCAATCTCCCACTGATCCAAGGTACAATTTATCCTACGCCTATGATCCCAGCAGGATACTGTGCACTTGATTCACTTAGATGATCTCACCCACAACTAAGAGTTGCTACGATCCAAAATCGCAGGCTTTGACAATAAACAAATTTGTCTCACACAGACAAGTCTATCAAAGGATCAATCTGTCTCCCACAGATAAACCCTAAAGGTTTTGTTCCGTCTTTTGATAATAATCAAGGTGAACAGGAACCAATTGATAATCCGGTCTTATATTCCGAAGAACATCCTAGAGTTATCAATCACCTCACAACAATCTTAATCGTATGGTAGCGAAACAAGATATTGCGGAATCACAAACGATGAGATGAAGATGTTTGTGATTACTTTTTATATCTTTCCTATCGGAGATATCAATCTCAAGCCATCAATCTGATTGTACTCGTACTTCATGAAGATGCAAGATCAGATCACATAACTACGATAAAAGTAGTATCGGTCTGGCTTCACAATCCCAATGAAGTCTTTAAGTCGTTAACCTGGTTTTAGAAGAAAAAACCAAAGGTTAAAGGAGAATCGACTCTAGTATGCAAACTAGTATCACACGTAAGGTGTGGGATTAGTTTTTCACAATACTAGATGTCTCCTTTATATAGTCTTTTAAATCAGGGTTTGCAATCAATGTTAGCTTAGTAACAAAGCATTCAATATTCACCGTTAGATGAAAACTTGATTTAGATTCAAGCTAATATTCTCAACCGTTAGATCGAAAACTTAGCTTGTTACACACTTGACAATGCACGCTTCTGGGTTTGTTAACCGTACCCAAACATATGCACTTGTTGGTTTAATAATAGTCAACCAAAAGGTTAGCCATATGAGGGTTTCATATCAACCATGTTCTTCTTCACCATAACTAGTTCAAATGTTCAAATGAACTAGTTATAGAGTTGTTCAATTGCAAGGAAATCTTATATAACATAAGACACAATTGACGCACAGATGATTTAATTCACTTGAATCGGATCATGAACTTTTATAGCCACGGTTTCAAACTGCATTCCTTAGTCTTTAAGTTTAAGTTCATAAATTATCTTCAGATATATAATATTCTTAAGTTGCACACTAGGTTCGCAGACTTAAGCAACCGTGCAGAGTTTACAAACTCTAGCAGAAAATCTCGTTAAAAGAGCTTCCGCCGGTTCGCGGACTGGTACTCACGTAACTAGTTTGTCAACTCCAGCAGAATTTCTCGGGATGAGAAGTTCGGCAGTTCACGGACTTGGCAACAAGCCATTCTTCCGGTTTCTCTTTATCAACAAAGTTCGCAAACTTTGGTTCAAGGAATAGGACTTATACATAAATGTTTTTCCACAACAATGCTTATGTCCACCATTGGTTATGTAATCTAAACTCTCATTTTAATCATTGAAACATTCTTAGAGGATGTTATACAATTGTTACACTATTTCTCGTCAAATCATTTTTCAAAGTGATTGAAACATATCATGACTTTCGTCACTAGGTAAAGATAAACTTGATCGAAGCGAACAGCTTACCAACACATATTTCGAGATATAGATAGGCGAGGTATAGTCGACTCGAAATACCAAATGTGTATAATCCAAGTCTATATATATAGCATACGACTTCTTGTCTCAAATAGTAGGAGATAGAGTAGATAGACTTTTGAGTGATAGATAAGTTCAAGTTTTCACACACCTTTTTGTCGAGAAGTTCCACCGGTTCCTTGAGTAGTTCTTCTACTTGTATGATGAATCGCCATGAAGTCCTTGAGATCAACTACACTTTCTATCCTAGTCCGAGACTTAGCTATAATATACTAGAAATCAAGACTTATAGTTTTGATCACTACCATTGACAAACATGCTTGAGATAGCAACGCATGCGAAGTTGACCGAGCAAAACTCTAACAATCTCCCCCTTTGTCAATTTTAGTGACAAAACTATCAATACATATGGAATACAAAAAAGATAAAAAAAAAAACTTTAGTAGCTCCTATTTCACATGTCTAATCTTCAACATTCCTCAAAATCTTTGTCACTTCCAAGTACTCCAATGATCCCAAAGGTTGTAAGTTTAGCATCGTCGTTGTTGAAGATCCGTAGCTATAACAATGAGAAAGCATCGATCATTGTTATACAGTGTCGTAGTATTATTACACAGTGTCAAAGTTCAATTGTATCACAACTTCAACCATAATACTATGGTGATATGTATCACTCCCCCTTAGTCATACTCCATCTCACATGGAAACCATTCCCCCTTACATAATGATCCGAAAACCATATGTATTTGTAGTATGAACTACATATTAATTCTCCCCCTTTTTGCCAATAAAATTGAGAAAGGTACAAGAACGGGATCCTAATGAAATTTCCGAAAGAGACGTTTCATAGACTAAAAGAAGAATACATACCAACTAATTTAGATGCAATCATAAAGCCTAAGATAAATGCATTCATCAAGGAGTTTAAAGATACAAGATAAACCCTCTAATATTCCACAGTCGCACACCCCTCAATATATGACCATTAAGCACAAGTTCAAAAGAACTCTCCCCCATTTGATGTCATTCCCGAAGAACAACAAGAGCGACCTTAATTTCAAAAGAAAAGAAGGATTTTTATTGGACACCAAAACCATAGGAATGATTTTTATATCCAAAAAATCAATCAAATTAATCACAAGTAAACCCATGATTAATTTAACCGGAATACGCAATCAAATTAAACACAAAATGTGATCAATTCAATTTATTATGCTCAACATAAGAGAACTTATGGAGACATGATAATACTCAACTAGATTAATTACAAGAGAACCCATAATTAATCTAATCGGAATACACAACCAAACTAATCACAAAAGTAATCAATTTAATTGTCATTTGTTTTGCTCGACATAAGAAAACTTACGGAGCAATAACTAAATAACCAAACAAGATGATTAATTTAGTTCAATATGCTCAACATAACATATCTCACGGAACAACAACTAAGCTAAAAAATCAACTTGGATGTATAGTGCTCAACATAAGATACATTACGGAGCCTCACAGTAATATGGATCAGGGATGATCAATACTGCGGAATACACAAGGCTTCATTCTATTTTCCATCACTATTTGCATAACGATATTAATAGACATAATCCTTGAAAAAAAAAAAATTTTAACCTATCTTCCATAAAATATTTTACAATATAGGCTTAACTTTTGTATTTGTCAAAAGTCTATTCATTCTTTTACCAGTACGTGAATACCGATCACAAACGACTTTACTTTTGACAGAATATGGGACCTTCAAGTTCACGGACGCAAACATACATACCCCATAAAACATTGCAATATATAGAATCATAAATATTAATACTGCAAAAATAATCATCTTCCAAACAATTTTTTAGAATTTAAACAAATAAACCTAAAAAATGAAGATGAAAACGTTGGACATAGCTATGTGTAATCACAATAATTGTTATTCCAAACTCTAGTAATCCTTCTCAAAACAAGAATAAATTCTCATAAGAAGTTTCCTAGGCATCAAGACAAACTCGTAATGCACATATAAGATGATTTGTCCTTAGGGGGGTAGAATCAATCTTTTTCGCCTGGATTTATACAAAGAATAGCTACCAAAGGCGTATAAAAATATTTTATTAACATCGAAGAACATACAAAGTCATTAACGACCATGCACCATAGTTCACATAAAATGATTGTGAACATTCAAGAATCCTATAGTAATATGTAGTACAGCCCATTCTTGAACTTCCTTCTTTGTGATTTACCAACAACATTCTTGTAAAAGCTAAAAATTAGCTCAGAAGAGTAGTACTCCAAGAATCCAAGTGCCCAAGTCCAAGAAAAGTGGAACAAGTGAAACAAAATGGAACAAAATACTCAAAAACAAGAGACATGACAAATACCAATCTTAACTCATCCAAATTCAAGGTTTCTCATCTCCATTTTAAAGATAATTCAAATAGGAAGAGATTGCAAAAATAATGAGGTCAATCCGAGTTCGGAAGAAGAAGTTACGGCCAAAACAAGTTTACCGAATATCAACGTCAAGTATGCATACGGGTTTGCAAACGAATTTTCGTATCCTGGAGCAGTATGCAGACGGGGTTTGCGAACTTAAACCCCTAGATTTTGGTTTTAAGTGATGTTATGCATACTTGGTATGTGTACCATGAAGTCCAAATATCCCGAACTAATGTTTTCAAACCTAAACATTTAAGAACCTTAAACACAGATCAAGTTAGGTAGAAATGAACGATAATCAAGGTACATGTATCATTATAAGTACTCAAACAAGTAATAAAAACATAAAACTTGCTCAAGTTTATAGACATAACTTTTTAAAAAAGTCCAATTGAATTCTATAGCCTTACCGAATATAATCTGTGTGCCCCAGTTGTTGTGCTTCCCTCACCGTATACATAGCAGGGAATTTCTTGGTGAGGATGCACTTTCAACATAAACAAGTTTTGTTGAGGTGAACAATGTCTTTCTCACCATGGCACCAAGAAATAGTTTCTTTCCAATAACTCTTTAATCTTGTAGTGTTGAGAAACAGCAAAGGAACTGTTTTTATAAGTCTATCAAAGAACTTCAAGAGAACCCAAAAAGATTTGTCTTTCTGATTTCTTGTTTTCCAACTTATAAAAAACAGTTTCTACAAATAGATTTTAGTACTGCGAAGGGAAACTCTTTTGATAAAAAGATACGTCCTAGATTGTTCATAAAAGAAGACAACACTACTATCTTGATAGGAAGTATCAGGAATTGAGCAACGAATAAATTCATGCTTTGAGGTAATACACTCAGATGACTGAGATTTAAACTCCTCTTGTAATTAGTTTAGTTTATCACAACTAATTGGATTACGCAGAGGAGGAGCATTGCTCTCACTGACTAGTAAATCAATATCAATATCAACCTCAACATGAATATTATTCATCATAACTTGATTTCGCCTATCAAGAGATTGTTGATCTTTCTGGAGGTATAACTCAACATCAAGAGATAATATCTCAAGCTTCTTTTCAAGCCCTGAAAACACTTCAAGGGATTTTAAACCTGGTGGAGGTTTAGATAGAATTTCTTCTACAGATTTTATTAAATCAGTCATGGAAGAGAATTCTGAAATACCTGGATCTGGTGGTGCATTTATTAAGATAGCACTAATGTCCATAGAGTCAGATCGCTATAAAAACAGAATTGTAAGGTCTTAAACGTGTTTGCCTGCTCTGATACCAATTGAAAAAGCGGGGGTCTAACAACACCACCCAATATTTCGCTTAGCAATTGGTATGGAATAACTCCAATATACTTTTCTAGAGAATCAACTAGACAGTCAGACTCAATCTAGATTAAAGTATATCGAGGAGTTAATATCTCTCCCTTGATTTGATTTACTCGAGCTAATAGAATCAGAGAGTCTTTAATCAAATACAAGGAATAACTTGGATGGTACCAAACACCAATATCCAAGGATCAATCAATGACAATCAACAACCAAAGGTTGGATTACTTTAATTGATGATCTAACACACAACCTGTATTATTTCAGTTATAAAGATAAACAATATAATGCGGAAAATGAAATAACACAGACACCAGAAATTTTGTTAGCGAGGAAACTACAAATGCATAAAAACCCCAGGACCTAGTCCAGATTGAACACACATTGTATTAAGCCGCTACATACACTAGACTACTCCAAGCTAACTTCGGACTGGACTGTAGTTGAACCCCAATCAATCTCCCACTGATCCAAGGTACAATTATGATCCTACGCCTATGATCCCAGCAGGATACTGTGCACTTGATTCACTTAGATGATCTCACCCACAACTAAGAGTTGCTACGATCCAAAATCGCAGGCTTTGACAATAAACAAATTTGTCTCACACAGACAAGTCTATCAAAGGATCAATCTGTCTCCCACAGATAAACCCTAAAGGTTTTGTTCCGTCTTTTGATAATAATCAAGGTGAACAGGAACCAATTGATAATCCAGTCTTATATTTCCGAAGAACATCCTAGAGTTATCAATCACCTCACAACAATCTTAATCGTATGGTAGCGAAACAAGATATTGCGGAATCACAAACGATGAGATGAAGATGTTTGTGATTACTTTTTATATCTTTCCTATCGGAGATATCAATCTCAAGCCAGTCAATCTGATTGTACTCGTACTTCATGAAGATGCAAGATCAGATCACATAACTACGATAAAAGTAGTATCGGTCTGGCTTCACAATCCCAATGAAGTCTTTAAGTCGTTAACCTGGTTTTAGAAGAAAAAAACCAAAGGTTAAAGGAGAATCGACTCTAGTATGCAAACTAGTATCACACGTAAGGTGTGGAGATTAGTTTTTCACAATACTAGATGTCTCCTTTATATAGTCTTTTAAATCAGGGTTTGCAATCAATGTTAGCTTAGTAACAAAGCATTCAATATTCACCGTTAGATGAAAACTTGATTTAGATTCAAGCTAATAATTCTCAACCGTTAGATCGAAAACTTAGCTTGTTACACACACTTGACAATGCACGCTTCTGGGTTTGTTAACCGTACCCAAACATATGCACTTGTTGGTTTAATAATAGTCAACCAAAAGGTTAGCCATATGAGGGTTTCATATCAACCATGTTCTTCTTCACCATAACTAGTTCAAATGACTTCAAATGAACTAGTTATAGAGTTGTTCAATTGCAAGGAAATCTTATATAATACATAAGACACAATTGACGCACAGATGATTTAATTCACTTGAATCGGATCATGAACTTTTATAGCCACGGTTTTCAAACTGCATTCCTTAGTCTTTATACGTTTAAGTTCATAAATTATCTTCAGATATATAATATTCTTAAGTTTGCACACTAGGTTCGCAGACTTAAGCAACCGTGCAGAGTTTACAAACTCTAGCAGAAAATCTCGTTAAAAGAGCTTCCGCCGGTTCGCGGACTGGTACTCACGTAACTAGTTTGTCAACTCCAGCAGAATTTCTCGGGATGAGAAGTTCGGCAGTTCACGGACTTGGCAACAAGCCATTCTTCCGGTTTCTCTTTATCAACAAAGTTCGCAAACTTTGGTTCAAGGAATAGGACTTATACATAAATGTTTTTCCACAACAATGCTTATGTCCACCATTGGTTATGTAATCTAAACTCTCATTTTAATCATTGAAACATTCTTAGAGGATGTTATATAGTTGTTACACCATTTCTCGTCAAAGCAATTTTCAAAGTGATTGAAACATATCATGACTTTCGTCACTAGGTAAAGATAAAATTGATCGAAGCGAAAAGCTTACCAAACATATTTCGAGATGTAGATAGGAGAGGTATACTCGGCTCGAAATACCAAGTATGTATAATCCAAGTCTATATATATAGCATACGACTTCTTGTCTCAAAGAGTAGGAGATAGAGTAGATAAACTTTTGAGCGATAGATAAGTTCAAGTCTTCACATACCTTTTTGTCAAGAAGTTCCACCGGTTCCTTAAGTAGTTCTTCTACTTGTATGATGAATCTCCATGAAGTCCTTGAGATCAAATACACTTTCTATCCTAGTCCGAGACTTAGCTATAATAGACTAGAAATCAAGACTTATAGTTTTGATCACTAACATTGACAAACATGCTTGAGATAGCAACGCATGCGAGGTCGACCGAGCAATGCTCTAACAATCGCAAAGTTTCTCTTCGTCTCAGACTTTGTGATTCCTCAAGATAGATATCTAAAGACTGATCTTAGTTGATCTTTCGACCAGTATTCTTGAGAGGTGGTTAAGAATCTAGGCTGATCTTCGGGAGTCGTAAGTTCCGGATTTGTGAGGTTTGCTAGCTTGCTATTGCAAACATATTTCCACACCTTGATCTTTGATCTAAACGGAAATCAAATAGGCTTATCTATTAGAGGCAGATCGGTATCAAAAGTATTCACTTCGGATGAAGCAACTCTTAGGCTGTAAAGGACGTCAGCTATGGGAATCAAGTTCGTAGAACCTTGCGAGGTTCAAGAGACGTAAGGAGCGTGATTGTAATTGAATCGCTTGGAGGGTGGATTCGGTCTCAACTACATTCCAGTCTGAAGTCTGATAGTAGGTTAGTGTATGTAACGACTTAATACAATGTGGTGTTCAATCTGGACGAGGTCCCGAGGTTTTTCTGTTATTGCAGTTTTTTCGTTAACGAAATTTCTGGTGTCTTGTATTTTTACTTTTACGCATTTGTTGATGGTAGTTTTTAGCTTAGGGTCAAAATCATAAAATTGTACATCTGACATGACGTCACTATGACCATTAGCACATTTATTGAATCAATCAGCATGCCTACATAAGAAATACCGGGGTACCCTTTTTTTTACATGGGTCATGTTCCACGACAGAACCCTTAACACTGACTGACATCATCTATGCCAAACCCTAATTCTCATGCTACCGCGCCAAGGCATGCCAACCATGCCAGCCACGTCACCGCGCTAAGGCATGCCAACCATTCCATCCACACCACTGTGCCAATGACGTACCATGCCAACCACATCTCCGCGCCAAGGCATGCCAACCATGCCAGCCGCACTACTATGCCACTGGAATTCCATGCCAGCCGCACCTCCGCGCCAAGGCATGCCAACCATGCCAGCCGCACCACTGCGCCAACGGCATGCCATGCCAGCCGCACCACATGTGCCAATGGCATGCCAACCACCTTGATGCGCCATACTATGCCGGCCTTCCCTATGCGGCTACCAAAACGAAGGCGTGCGATGATCAACGACCACCCTTCCATCTTAGATACAAATCTTAGCCGTCCAAGGTCGCCAAACAACGCATGGTAACCTTTGGCCCAAACCCTAGTTTTGGCCACGCCAAACCGCGCCAAGGCATGCCATGCCACATGTGCCAATGGCATGCCAACCACCTTGCCGCGCCATACCATGCCGGCCTTCCCTATGCGGCTACCAAAATGAAGTCGTGCGATGATCAACGGCCACCCTTCCATCGTAGATGTCCAAGGTCGCCAAACAATGCATGGTAACCTTTGGCCCAAAACCCTAGTTTTGGCCACGCCAAACCGCGCCAAGGCATGCCATGCCACATGTGCCAATGGCATGCCAACCACCTTGCCGAGCCATACCATGCCGGCCTTCCCTATGCAGCTACCAAAATAAAGGCGTGCGATGATCAACGGCCACCCTTCCATCTTATATGCAAATCTTAGCCGTCCAAGGTCGCCAAACAATGCATGGTAACCTTTGGACCAAAACCCTAGTTTTTGCCACGCCAAACCGCGCCAAGGCATGCCATGCCACATGTGCCAATGGAATGCCAACCACCTTGCCGCACCATACCATGCCGGCCTTCCCTATGCGGCTAGCAAAACAAAGGCGTGAGATGATCAACGACCACCCTTCCATCTTAGATGCAAATCTTAGCCGTCCAAGGTCGCCAAACAACGCATGGTAACCTTTGGCCCAAAACCCTAGTTTTGGCCACGCCAAACCGCGCTAAGGCATGCCATGCCACATGTGCCAATGGAATGCCAACCACCTTGCCGCACCATACCATGTCGGCATTCTCTATGCGGCTACAAAAACGAAGGCGTGTGATGATCAACGACCACCCTTCCATCTTAGATGCAAATTTTAGCCGTCCAAGGTCGCCAAACAACGCATGGTAACCTTTGGCCCAAAACCCTAGTTTTGGCCACGCTAAACCGGGCCAAGGAATGCCATGCCACATGTGCCAATGGCATGCCAACCACCTTGCCGCGCCATACCATGCCGGCCTTCCCTATGCGGCTACTAAAACGAAGGCGTGCGATGATCAACGGACACCCTTCCATCTTAGATACAAATCTTAGCCGTCCAAGGTCTCCAAAAAACGCATGGTAACATTTGGCCCAAAACCCTAGTTTTGGCCACGCCAAACCGCGCCAAGGCATGCCATGCCACATGTGCCAATGGCATGCCAACCACCTTGCCGCGCCATACCATGCCGGCCTTCCCTATGCGGATACCAAAACGAAGGCGTGCGATGATCAACGGACACCCTTCCATATTATATGCAAATCTTAGTCGTCCAAGGTCGCCAAACAATGCATGGTAACCTTTGGACCGAAACCCTAGTTTTGGCCACGCCAAACCGCGCCAATGGCATGCCAACCACCTTGCCGCGCCATACCATGCCTACCTTCCCTATGTGGCTACCAAAACGAAAGCCTGCAACTATCAACGGCCACTTTTTCATCTAAGATGCATATCTTAGCCGTCTAAGGTTACCAGCTAACGTTTGGAAACCTTTGTCCCTAGTTTGGTCGCGCCTAAACAAAGCCAAAACCCTAACTTTTGGCCGCTCCTAAACTAGGCCATATTAAAGCCATACTGATCATGCTTTCACGATACTGGCTACCAAAGCGAAGGCCTGCAACAACCAACGACCACTTTTTCATCTAAGATGCAGATCTTAGCCGTCCAAGGTTACCAGCTAATGCATGACAACCTTTCCCTATTTTGGTCGCGCCTAAACAAAGCCAAAACCCTAACTTTTGGTCGCTCCTAAACTAGGCCATATTAAAGCCATACTGATCATGCTTTCATGCCACTGGTTACTAAAACGAAGGCCTGCAACAATCAACGGCCACTTTTTCATCTAAGATGCAGATCTTAGCCGTCCAAGGTTACCAGTTAACGCATGACAACCTTTGGCCCTAGTTAGTTTTGTCGCGCCTAAACAAATCCAAAACCCTAACTTTTGACCGCTCCTAAACTAGGCTACATTAAATACATACTGATCATTCTTTCATGCCACTGGATACCAAACGAAGGTTACAATAATCAAAGGCTACCTTTCCTATTAATATGCAAAATCTCGACCGTCGAAGGTCACCACCGAGTCGGCAAGTCTCCCAAGCTCAACTTGCCAGATAACAACAACATGCTACATGTTTTCCATGAAAACGCTCGAGACATCAACACATGTCACAAACTGGGGATTCTCATTGGGTACTGGTTTGGCGGTTTACAGCGTGCGACGTACACTACTCCCGTTATAAGACAGTGTCATAAGGATGAGGTGGTTAGTAAATACAAGGAGTAATGGTGAAACGCTTTCTTTTATGGAACATCAATTCCAGGCGTTACCCGTTACCACCTCCTCCCATTTACTCACCCGTTTTCTTAATGAGATCATAGTACATTTCACTTCGACTGGTATAAATAGGCATTACCTATTTCCACCGAACAACAAGTTCAGGTCAGGAGGATACAACACTCAGAAAATATTTTCTATCTTTCCATCTGTTAGCTTCCCACTTTCTGACACAAGTCGTGAAACAACTACTCTTCCAGAATCAACTATTCTGGTCTCAACACTCTCTTCGTTCCCCTCCCCAAAACCAACCCTTCTCCTTCACTTTGTGACTGAAACAAGTCTGGAACGGCCATTTCTTGGTTGAGGCCGGATTTGTACAGATTGATCTCTCGAATCTAAAGTACTCCCTTACAGTACATTGTTTAGGGTTTAAACTCGTTTCTCACCCACACACCCGAAATTACCAAAATCAGTAGAAATCGTTTTCACCCTCAAACAATTGGCGACCACAGTGGGAGGTTGATCTTTCGGTCACGATGTCAATTTTCAATCCTCGATCTCATACCTCGTCCCAGACGTCAGGACAGTAAAATTAAACGATACATTCAGGAATCGACGACTCAGCTACTAGGCTGCTCGATTACCAGTCGTGACACGGCAAGGGACGACTTGGGACTTCCGAGGGGTTAGAAGCAAATGATTCGCCCAGGTATGGGCAACATGACAAGGAATGACTGTGGAAAAGTCCACAGTCACGGCGATGTTTCCCAAGAACTATGTCTTACATCCGGGAGATTCCTTTTTCACCAGAAGATCCAAAAACCGAGTAAGTCTTGCCTAAAAAAAATACGTGGTTTACTACTTCTGGTTTTCACGGGAATGATGAAACCAATAGCCATGTTATGTTTCATCTCATGCTCTCTATCGACAAGCAACGCTCACAATTCAGTGGCTTTTCTGGGATGTTTGCACCATTCACAATCGTAACAAAAAAGCATCGTTATTCTAAAAATAGCTCGTTCCAAATAATAATCCAAAAACCCTCAAGGTAACATTTGTCTGTCAAACCAAAAATCCAGGAAATCAAAACCGTAAACTAGGCGTTTCATTTTCCTTTCAAAAAAAAACCTAAAATAAGAAGTTCAGAAAACAAAAATGCGTTCAAGGAAAGTTTTTCAACAATGGCTTGCTCTTCTTGGAAAAAGCCTCTTTCGTTCTTTGGATAGACGCCCTCTTAAACTTCAGCTTCCTGGATAACTTTTCGACTTCCGCTTCCTGCTTCTTCACCATATCCGCAGAAGGACCTTCGAATGTTTCTCCCAGCAACTTTTCAACCTCAGAGAAACCTTCAACGAAACAAGGAACATTGAACTCGAAGTTTACACACGTGTCATGATGGCCTCCATCTCGAGACTACATCCTCAAAAACAGTATTACCAGTCATATTGCACATGTCTTCAATCGAAGACAAAGCTTCCTCCACACACTTAACCAACGCAAATCGACTAGTAATTTTCTTGGTTGTGGTGATATGTCTGTAGCTTTCCCATATTCTGGTGTGTAGCGCCGCGTGTTTGGCTGGCACGCTAAATCCGTCGATCAACACATGATCCGGATGAGGAACCAGATATGGAGGGTTGAAAGTGTCTCCTGCGACTGCATCAACAACCGTAAAGGGATTCCTAACGACAATTTCACCTGAGGCCACTTGAGTACTCTCCATTGTCTGAGTCACAACGACGTTTTTATCTCGATCAATATCTATTTCAAGGTTGCCCGGTGTGGCTGTCACAGTTGGAGACAAAGCTATATCTCCGCCAGTCTCTGTCTCAGGGCCATCTTCAGAAACGGCTTCCCCCCTATGATATCACGGATTAGATATTTTCCAAAGAGAAAGGAAGAGACGAAAGAAGAAAAAACATGCGAGAGACTTACTGATTCGCTTTCAGAACGACTAGAGGAAGATTCAGCACTGCTGTCGGAAGAACTACTCTCGCCATCACTGGACTCTGAACTTTCATCCTTCTCAGGTTCCCCATCACCATGGATAGGATCATCACTGCCACCCTCCGTCTCGACAAACGATATTTTCTGACTACTTGCAAGTTTGCTAAAGGTGTTCACGCTGCTGAGACCCTGGCCAAGATACAAATACGGATACTCAGAAAAGAAACAAGGATATACGCGATCCAACTAAAATCAAGAGGAAAAGCATACATACCCGCATATTAGACGAACTGAAAGTCGATAGGGCTGTCGAATCTGACTGGGAACCATCTGCACGGCTTTTAGACCTTCTCTCCTTCATTCGGGATAACAAATTTTCGCTTGGTAGAAGAAGGATCCCTAAGCAGTGGGTGCTCTGCTAAAACCGCAGGAGAAGGCTTACCGCGACAGTTTTCTACCACATCATTCACGAATCCATGGATAGCGAGAAACTCATCGTGCCAAAATATGTTATATTTGGAGGTTGTTGATGGATTTCGTTCTGCGAACGGAAAAGGGAGACTTTTACTCGACACAAGTACACTAGCGTCGAGAACAGTTGGCAACGAGTCTTCTGGAATAACCGGCTGATGAACGAGTGGGACCCCTTGGTCAAAACCTATATGTCGAGCCTCCCTATCGATATTGTAAGAAACTTCTTTGCAAGATACTCGAAAGAAAGACGGCACATGACCGGGCGTGCAGCTTCGCATGACACAATCTCTCAAATACTCATATCCTCTTTATCATAAGACAAAGACATGCTCGGAGAAGGAGCAAAGGTATTGATCTGAGTTATAGACGCATGCACCGGAGCCCATGGACGAAAATTGACCGTGTGCGAGTTGTCAAGGAATCCAACCAGGTTCGAACCAATCTTTGGGCGCCTATTCGACCAGCGCAGTATCCTAGAACCACCCCAAGACTCGGGAAGTACGGCCAACGGTTTTGGAGCATACCTTTTGAACTGCTCCCACAGCCACGCTTGGAGAAAGGCGGCATGAATATACGAATCCATTTTCATGTAGCCATTTGAAGCGCACATGTCCGTGACCAGATGATCCAAGTGTGTGTACAAAGAACCAAGAAACAAGCCGCCAATTGGAAGAACGACACCTTTGGCCAATTTTATGGAGAAATTGATAAGTTCCTGTCTCATCTCCTTCTTACCAGAGCCGTCATCGAAAATATCTCTGGATAACCAAAGAGCCAAGAACGCTGCGACATGAAGTGTACTATTTTTCTGATTTAGCTCCAACTCATCAGGAAACCATTGAGACATCCACCATCCATAGAAGAACCTCGTCTCGTTTTCTTTCCGAAAGAATCCTTTTGATTTTGCAACCAGAGCGGCGCGCATTTCTTCTTCATCTGCAGACAACTTGACATCGAGGTTTCCTATTACGGGAAGGTTCAGCAAGACGGCCACGCTCTTTAAAGAGATAGTCATTTCACCCCACCTGCATATGGCCGTGTGAGTGTTCGGACATCATCTGGAAATAAAAGCAACCAAGCCTGGAATATCTTTCCTAATTTGAAGCACTGTGGAAGCCGCGACAGCATCAATAATCTGCGCCCTGGTCAAACTGGCTTTTACACATTCCTGGCTCATCATGAATCACATCTATTTCTCAAAGGGACGCAACAGAGTCACACAGATTTTAAATTCAATGGGAGAAGCAGAATACTCTTTCCTCTAAAGAAAAAACATTATTATACCTCCAGGCCGAACTGACTGGGCCTCTCCTTCACTTTCCGGACTAGTCATAAGAATCGACACATGCTTGGGATGATTTTTCCTAATTGTGGAGGATGTTGTAAAGAACTCACCGTCTATGTTTGGCTTGGAATTGCCAACATCTTTCGGTACGACAGAACTTTTCTCAAATGACATCCTAACAAAATTCTCTCACGCTACTTTCACCTTCGAAATAACTACAATGGAACAATACGAAGAGAAATTATTACGGAAAGTGCATGGAAATTATTTTATCAGACAAAGGAGATCCATCTCGGATGCAAACCAATTTTTTGCAAAGTTATAATGCGCATGAGCAAAGAAATGGGGACTGGCAGACCCTGCATCACCACCTCATGCCAAGGCCGTACCCTGCAGCAGAAAATTTGCGCCCGGACGAGGAGGCGCGCCCCACCATGGGAACAATACACACGGCCACACCAGGAAAAGGGAGGAAACCTTAGGATCTAGGTTTTCACGGGAAGGGAATGACATTTACTAGCTCATGCATGCCTACTTTGTACTATAATTGAAGCGGCCAATATTACTACGATATTCACGCCTAAATGTTACTACAAGTTCACTCAAAGCATATTTACGGCTAGGATTCATAGCAACACAAAAGAACAATATTTTTACAAGTTCATGAAAAGGTACGCCTACAACTAGGGTTTGCACTAACACAAGAAAACAAGAAAAACATGTTAAAGAGGAAGTGCTGGAAGATATACCTGGGATTCGCTTGTCCGCTTTACTATTACCACCCGGCCAGAATAAAAAAAATAAAGGTGTGAAATAAAAGGAGAGGTCGGCCCCCTTTTATAGGCGTGGTACTTGGGAGTTTGAATAAAGAAAGGACTTACTATTTGAGTCAAGTAAGGAAAAGAGGCAATGGGGCCCGTGAAGACAAATCACCATGCCAAGCCGTCCGCGCATGCTTTGCCTCACCAAACTGCGCCATTGCCTTGGCCTCACCATGCCAAGACGTCCGCACCATGCCTTGTCCCCACCACGCCAAGCCGTCCACATGCTTTACCTCACCAAACCGTGCCTTGCCTTGGCCCCACCATGCCAATCCGTCCGCGCCATGACTCGCCAACACCAAGAACTCGCCAAGCCAGCGTCATGATGTTCCCTAACCCAACCAAGGTGATACGTAGCCAGACTAAGCCGACGATCTTCATCTCACCACTTCACGGTCTACACCACAAATAAAATCTACGCAAGGCCACCAAACATGAGGATCATGAACTCTCCTTACCTCTCCAAAAAGGTTAGTCGGACTTTCCTGACCATCTTTTCACAACCTGTCATTTCGATTTTTGTCCTCACCATCTTATGATTACCTCGCAACAATGCTCCTGTTCCGAGCTAAGCAGGGGACTTAATGTCGATGGTGGTTTTTAGCTTAGGGTCAAAATCGTAAAACTGTACATCTGACATGACGTCACTATGACCATTAGCACATTTATTGAATCAATCAGCATGCCTACGTAAGAATTACCGGGGTACCTTTTTTTTAACATTGGTCATGTTCCACGGCAGAACCCTTAACACTGACAGACATCATCTATGCCAAACCCTAATTATCATGCTACCGCGCCAAGGCATGCCAACCATGCCAACCACGTCTCCGCGCCAAGGCATGCCAACCATGTCATCCACACCACTGTGCCAATGGCATACCATGCCATCCACTTCTCCGCGCCAAGGCATCCCAACCATGCCAGCCGCACCTCCGCGCCAATGGCATTCCATGCCAGCCGCACCTCCGCGCCAAGGCATGCCATGCCAGCCGCACCTCCGCGCCAATGCATACCAACCATGCCAGCCGCACCTCCGTGCCAAGGCATGCCATGCCAGCCGCACCTCCGTGCCAAGGCATCCCAACCATGCCAGTCGCACCACTGCGCCAATGGCATGCCATGCCATCCGCACCTCCGCACCAAGGCATGCCAACCATGCCAGCCGTACCACATGTTCCAATGGAATGCCAACTACCTTGCTACGCCATACCATGCCGGCCTTCCCTATGCGGCTACCAAACTGAAGGATTGCGATGATCAACGACCACCCTTCCATCTTAGATGCAAATATTAGCCGTCCAAGGTCCCCAAACAACGCATGGTAACCTTTGGCCCAAACCCTAGTTTTGGCCATGAAAAACCGCGCCAACGCATGCCATACCACATGTGCCAATGGCATGCCAACCACCTGTCCGCGCCATACCATGTCGGCCTTCCCTATGCGGCTACCAAAACGAAGGAGTGCGATGATCAACGGCCACCCTTCCATCTTAGATGCAAATCTTATCCGTCCAAGGTTGCCAAACAACGCATGGTAACCTTTGGCCCAAAACCCTAGTTATGGCCACGCCAAACCGCACCAAGGCATGCCATGCCACATGTGCCAATGGCATGCGAACCACCTTGCCGCGCCATACCATGTCGGCCTTCCCTATGCGGCTACCAAAACGAAGGCGTGCGATGATCAACGGCCACCCTTCCATCTTAGATGCAAATCTTAGCCGTCCAAGGTCGCCAAACAACGCATGGTAACCTTTGTCCCAAAACCCTAGTTTTGTCCACGCCAAACCGCGCCAATGCATGCCATGCCACATGTGCCAATGGCATGCCAACCACCTTGTCGCGCCATACCATGCCGGCCTTCCCTATGCGGCTACCAAAACGAAGGCGTGCGATGATTAACGTCTAGCCTTCCATCTTAGATGAAAATCTTAGCCGTCCAAGGTCGCCAAACAACGCATGCTTACCTTGGGATTAAAACACTAGTTTTGGCCACGCCAAACCGCGCCAAGGCATTCCTTGCCACATGTGCCAATGGCATGCGAACCACCTTGTCGCGCCATACCATGTCGGCCTTCCCTATGAGGCTAGCAAAACAAAGGCGTGCGATGATCAACGACCACCCTTCCATCTTAGATGCAAATCTTAGCCGTCCAAGGTTGCTAAACAACGCATGGTAACTATTGGCCCAAAACCCTAGTTTTCGCCACGCCAAACCGCGCCAAGGCATGCCATGCCACATGTGCCAATGACATGCCAACCAACTTTCCGCGCCATATCATGCCGGCCTTCCCTATTCGGATACCAAAACGAAGGACTGCAACAATCAACGACCCATTTTTCATTTAAGATGCAGATCTTAGC
This sequence comes from Papaver somniferum, assembly GCF_003573695.1. Taxonomy (NCBI): domain Eukaryota; kingdom Viridiplantae; phylum Streptophyta; class Magnoliopsida; order Ranunculales; family Papaveraceae; genus Papaver; species Papaver somniferum. The sequence continues at coordinate 5,371,071 of NW_020624820.1, read as the reverse complement.
CTTCCAAGATTACCAGCTAACGCATGGCTACCTTTGGCCCTAGTTTGGTCGCGCCTAAACAAAGCCAAAACCTTAACTTTTGGCCGTTGCTAAACTAGGCCATATTAAAGCCATAATGATCATGCTTTCATGCCACTGTCTATCAAAACGAAGGCCTGCAACAATCAACAGCCACTTTTTCATCTAAGATGCAGATCTTAGTTGTCCAAGGTTACCAGCTAACGCATGGCAACTTTTGGCCCTAGTTTGGTCGCGCCTAAACAAATCCAAAACCCTAACTTTTGGCCGCTCCTAAACTAGGCCATATTAAAGCCATATTGATCATGCTTTCATGCCACTGGATACCAAGAAGGCCTGCAACAATCAACTACCACTTTTTCATCTAAGATGCAGATATTAGCCGTCCAAGGTTACCAGCTAACGCATGGAAACCTTTGGCCCTAGTTTGGTCGCGTCTAAACAAAGCCAAAACCCTAAATTTGTCCGCGCCTAAACTAGGCCATATTAAAGCCATATCGATCATGCTTTCATTCCACTGGCTACCAAACGAAGGGTTACAATAATCAACGGCTACCTTTCCTCTTAAGATGCAAAATCTCGATCGTCGAAGGTCACCACCGAGTCGGCAAGTCTCCCAAGATTAACTTGCCAGACAACAACAACATGCTACATGTTTTCCACGAAAACGCTCGAGGCATCAACACATGTCACAAACTGGGGGATGCTCATTGGGTATTAGTTTGGCGGTTTACAACGTGCGGCGTACACTGCTCCCGTTATAAGACAATGTCATAAGGCTGAGGTGGTTAGTAAATACAATGAGTAATGTGAAACACCTTATTTTATGGAACATAAATTCCAGGCGTTACCGGTTACCACCTTCTCCCATTTACTCACCCGTTTTCCATTTCTTAATGAGACCAGAGTACGTTTCACTTCGACTAGTATAAATATGAATTACCTATTTCCACCGAACAACAAGTTCAGGTCAGGAGGATACAAAACTCATAAAATATTTTCTAGCTTTCCATATGTTAGCTTCCCACCTTCTGATACAAGTCGTGAAACAACTACTCTTCCAGAATCAACTATTCTGGTCTCAACACTCTCTTCGCTTCCCTTCCCAAAACCAACCCTTCTCCTTCACTGTGTGACCGAAGCAAGTACAGAACGGACATTTCTTGGTTTAGGCCGGATTTGTATAGATTGATCTCTCGAATCTAAAGTACTCCCTTGCAGTACATTGTTTAAGGTTTAAACTCGTTTCTTACCCACACACCCGACATTACCAAAATCAGCAGAAATCGTTTTCACCCTCAAACAAAATTATATTGTTTATCATTATAATTGTATTTACACAGGTTTTTACGTATTCAATCTACGTAGATAAGTACCCTTAATTGTGATCGATTACGAGACTAGTTTCTTGTAGAATTCGCATCTTGAATGAAAGATAACAAGTTTAACAACTTGGCAGAATTCTGATTGAATTATTTGGATACGATTAAATTGATGTTGGATATTAATTTTTGAGATCGTCCAAGTACCCTGCTTAACAATCAGGTTCACTGACCTTGTGTCTATATACATACTGATTGAGTAGAGGTTAAGATATTAAATTTATACATATTGTCAAGGATCATTAAGTTGGTCTACTTGCAATTGTGTTAAGTTTTATCTATACAAGTTGTTGAACGAAAAAGTTGGGTGTATTTGGTATCCCCTGTATTTTCAATACTGTATTAAGCCTCTACAGATACTAGCCTATTTTCAAACTTCGAACTGTGAAATGTAGTTGAGACCGAATTAACTCCAAGCAATTCAACAACAATTGTGCTCCTTACATCTCTTGAACCTCGCAAGGCTATAAGCAATTGATTCCCTTAGATGACATTTTTTACAGCCTAAGAGTTGCTTCAACCTAGGTGAAGGATTTTTGATATTTTTCTTTCACAAAACACCAGTTTGATTTTCCTTTATATGTGAATCAAGGTTTTGGAAATCTTGTGTTTGTTTCGAACAACTACTAGGTAAAAGGTAGATATTAAAACAAACTTGTAGAATTAGGGTTTATATTCTTCAAAACTTGTAGAGATACCTAATATATTATAAAACAAGAGCAACTAGAATAAATCTTGAGATATCTTGTAACACTTCTTGAAGAATTTATGAGACACCATATATGAAGTTTTCTTTATAATCCAGATTTCTTGCAACTAATGTGTCAGTATACGATCCTATACAGATTGAAATCTATCAAAGCTAGAGTTTATGATAAAAAATTCTTGAATGTCCTCATATTAGAAGAGAATGACCTTAGAATATACAATGATTATTGAATTAACATAGATACAAGTTCCGTAACTAACTAAGAAAAGTATTACCAACTTGTGCTTCGCGATCCCCAAACAAAGTCATAGTCTCGTTCTTAAAGAACATAAGTTTTGGAAAACAATACAAACAAATTTTCCAAGGGATAAATTCTGTAGCTTACATAAAGCCTTTATTTATAGTGAATGGTAGCTTGAATCCTTAGAAAGCTCGTGAGCTATTTTTCTTTTTCAACACTCTCATTATTTTCAGAGTCTTTCATAAGTTACAACTCTAGCATAAATAATTAAATTAAAAAAACATAAATAATTAAATCTTGACCAAAAATAATAATAATTATATAAATAATTACTTATCATAAATTGTGTTTTTGTAATTATCTCTTAATAAATAAGATAAATCACAATTTAACTTAGGAATACAAAACCTCACACGTACTTTAACATGATAATCAATTGTGTGTGGAAGAATAAGAATCTTGCTTTAAAGAGAAAACATCAATAACTTGACTAAAAAAGCGTCTGGTCACGTTTTTGCGGCTTTGTCCGTGAACAGTTACAAAAAGTTCGTGGACCGTTTCCCATACATGAACTTCCTTAGAAACAAATAATAAATGCTGCTTTAATATATTACTCATAACTGATGTAGTTTTTTAAGTGGTAAATAAAGTTCATTCAACTCGGACTTGTGTAGACTCAATTTCAGACTTAATAATAGAAAACAATAAAAATAAAAAAAATATATACACAAGGTTTGTCACAATGTCGAGAGATTACTGAGACTCAGGATTCCACCAAACCTCATACCATGTGGTTCAAAAATCAATTCTTAGACAATTATAGCTCTTGTTTATTGACTCTGTTTCTTTGCCAAGGTAGATTTTTGAAAAGCAACGACTGTAAATCGAAAGCATGGGATATCACAAGACTTAACCTAAGTATAAACCATCAATTGAAATCACAACCGTTCAATAAAAACCATAAAACAATTAATAATCCATGCAAAAAATCATGAAAGAATTAAATATAATTACCAGACGCATGAAATATGGCTTCCACCGTCATCCCAGTGTTGGGGTTTAGCTCCTCATATTAATCATGATCTCAAAATATGTGTTTGTTGCTCAAAAGATGATTAAAAGAGTGAAAATTAATAACACAGATTGTTTGCAACAGTGTATTGGTGTTGCGAAACAGCTGTTACAATGGAACTGTTACAGAAAAACTGTTGTTGTCGCTGATTTTAAAACCCTAGAATAAGACTGCCCTGAACAGCTTAATGTTCTTCAGCTGTTAAACAGCGACACTTTTCTGTGACTGTCTACCGAGGGTCAATGTTCTTCAGTTGTTCTTCTTCTTCAACAGCAGCATCAGCAGAAACAGAGTTTGGTAAAGCTCTGATTTCTTCTTCTCAGGCTCTCCTTAGGTTCCCAAACTCTCGACACCTCTTCTATATGACCCAAGACATCTATTTATATCAAAAATACCGATTAAATCTCTCCCAAATCTTCCAAAATCTCTTTCCTTCTCTTCACGTCCAAGTTGCGACAATTTCTTGTTTTAGGATTTCTACGCGTTTCTGAGATTTCCTTTTTATTCTAAACTCTTCCTTAGATAGATACAAATCTTTGGGAAGGTTTACAGCGTTTTAATCACTCTAAAATTCCCTAAAACAGGTCACACACGTGACTTTCCATATTTTATTGTTGTGAGAAAAATCCGTCGTTTGAGACCAATCTAATCGATTTAAACACCCATATCAGATTCCTAGACCCATAAGGAGTCTATCCTATGAAAATCAGAGGTTTAATCGACCTCAAACTCCTCCAAATCACGATTGGCAAAACTGCTCTTTAACTACACTTTTTTTCCCGCCAAAACCTGATTTTTGAATGTTGAAGATGGTTGCCCCGGGGTGCGATTAGCAAGAAGATGCCTGGAAATGGGATTCCCCTTAGTAATTAGGTTACCCCTTATCCAAAGTGAGGGGCCGAATAGCAAATGTCCTCCCATGAACGCAAAAAACACTTTTCGAGCCAATTTCGCCGCAAATCTTATTTTTCCAAAAACACCTACAAAGACATAAAAAGCCAAAATAAATACAAAATCGAGCACTAACAATATATACAATTGAAATTATATCAGACACAAAAATGTGTCTATAAATAACTTCTTCGTTATAACTCGGAACTGAGTGATTCTTGGCTCGTTGCATTCGAATTCTCATTTACTACAACATGAGGACCTTTCCAGGGATAAATGTGATTTATCTAAATTCTTGGGCTCAAATATTCTCAAGCGGATACATAAATGTATATCTAAATTCTATCACAAGAATTCTTCCATAGAATGAGCACTTGTTTCGATATATTAGAAAGGTAGAATTAAACAAGAGTTCCAAATGAAATCAGTATCCACATACCTTTGTTGATGAAGTCCTCGTTAATGTATTCGTTGTCTTCTGTCTCCAATCTTCAAGGGTAATCAGTGATTTCTGATACTCAGCCATAGTTTAATCTTAGTCCGAGACTTGACTTTAGTGTACAATAAATCAAGATATAGTTTTCCGAATCTAACATTGACAACAATTTTGAGATAACAAAACTTGCTAGTTCGACCGAGCAGTGCTCTAACAACATGAAACTGAAGAAAAAATTGTGCCTATGTTTATTGAAGGTTTGAATAGTTTGATTCAACATTGCATAAATCAATCTATTTATACTATGGTAGAGGATATTCAACAAGCTCTCAAAGTTGAGCGTCATATCCTTAATTCTCCAAGATTTTTAACAGTCTATACAAGGTAATCGTTTTCAAGGTATTTATAAACTATATTTTTCATTTTCTAACTATAAAATTATCATGAAGTAGCAGATTATTCTTCTTTTTCGTTAACAATATCAACCACCAAATTTTACACATTCAGAATCACCTTTTTGGAAAAAAATAATACTCATATTTTCATAGCACAATTGAGTCTTAAACCGCACAATAACCACGTAATTCTTTTTCTAATATGATAATTACCTCTAGTAATCGTTTTATTAATAAAAATCCACCTCATTTCCAACCACAATCCAAGTGTCAAAACCGATATGCTAAATTTAGAGGTGATAAGTTAGTAAATGCCAACTACTTGTCCATACTTCTAATGACTGCCGTAAATTCAATGGGTTAATTGGTGATAATCAGGTTTTGTATCATGTTACTGAGGCCACAAATGATGATGAGTCTTCTGATAGACACATTTTTGTGTCTAATTTGTCTCGATTCTATATATTGACAGTGCTCATTTTTGTACTTATTATGGTGTTTTATGTGTGTGTAGGTATTTTTGGCCAACAAATATTTTTGGAAAAATCGGCTCGAAAAGTTGCGCGGGGCCCCCCTGAGGACACTTGCTATTCGGACCCCTCAAATGGATAAGGGGTGACCAATTACTAAGGGGCATCCATTTCCAGGCAGCTGCTAAAGGGATACCAGCACAGGATAGGGGGAGGCCATCTTCTTCGTTTAAATTCAGAAAAAGGCGGGAAGAAATAACCAGCGAAAAACCAAACTTTCGATTGGATTTCGAAGATGTTTTAGTGAGATTCAATCACTGAAATTTGCTGGGCTGGATGTGATTCAACTAAAAAGGCCTGGTATGTGCGCTGGAATCAATCGAATTGGGCTGGATAAGCCACAAAAAGGAAAGAGAGTTTGAGTTTTGCACGGAAACTTTGTGGAATTATTTTAAGAATTCCAGGGAGACTAAACGTGTGATATTGTTTCCTAAGGTAGTATTATATCTAAGGAAGAGTTTAGGATGGTTTGGAAGTCTCAGAAACGATTAAGGAAGTCGGCAGAAGAGATTATTGCCGTGGCTTGCACGAAAAGAAAAAGAGAGAATTAATCGCTATGTTTAGGTTTCTGAGTAGTATAAAAGGTGTGTTTAAGTCCCAGGGAAGAAAAAGAAGTTATTGGAGCAGTCGCAGAGGAGTTTGTAACACTACAGAGGAGAATTGATCAAGTTGCAGGAAACCCGTATTTCTGCTGCTGAAGAACATCCGTTGCAAATAAGAACAACGTCTCAAATTTGTAACTCTGCTACAATAACTTCTTTGTCACAGTCATTCATTCATTTTGCGACTCCAATACACCGTTGCAAACATTCAGAGTTATAGTTTTTCATCTTTAATCAACTTTTGAACCATAAACAAATATTTTTAGCAAGTGATTAATATGAGGAGCTAAACCCCATTGCTGAGGCGACGGAGGAAGCCATTTTTCCAATTATTATGTGGTAAATTCTATTTAATTTAATGTTCGTAATTCTTTTATGATTATTTGCAGTGAACTGAAATCGAATATATAATTATGATTAAGTGGTTGTGTTCTCAATTGATGGGTCATGCTTAGGTTAAATCTTTTGATGGTCCATGCTTTCGATTTCCAACTATTGTTTTGAGAATCTACTTGTCTAGGCTAAAATATTAGAATCACTTTAAACGTAAAGAGTTGCATAAATATTGACTAGATTAAATCACATAAAAATTGGAGATTGGTGGAATCCAAAGTCTCAGTGCTTTTTATAAACTTGAACACAATTTATTTTTAAGTTTTATATTTTAATTTGAGTCTAAAATCGACTCTACATAATCCGAGTTGAACGAACTTTACTACCACTTAAAAACTACATTAATTTTTGGCGCCGCCGATGCGGATTTGTATTAGGTTTTAGGTTTTAGATTTATTTTATCTCTTTTAGAATTTTTGTTCTCTTTTACGCCTTTGGTATTTTTTGATTCTTTTCAGATTTCGAGCGAAGCTACAAGGAAAGAAAAAGTGTTATAAAAGGAAAGCATGGAAAGAAAAAGTGCTATAAAAGGAAAGCATCGCCAAAGAAGGAAAAAAAAGAGGAATCCGAAAGGAGTGAAGAAGAAGATTTTGTATATAATTATTTTGGTTTATTTTTAGAAACTGTAAATAGGGTTTTATTTTTTGTAATTTTTCTTTTTATTTTTGGACACTTTTTGGACTTTATTTTTGGACTGGGACATTATCATTTTTAAACCCTACGGAAGGGTTGGTTTAAATAAAAATTGTGTGCAGAGAAGGACGGTGATTACGATATCGCCTCGGCCCCTCGGGTTCTTGCATGACATAGGAGTTGTGTCCCGAGTCGACTTCAACGGTTCTTCGCCCGTCTGGTATGGGAGGTAAGTTTTTCGAAACACCCGCGAATCCCCTGTCAGCGGGTTTACTGTATTCCTTCGTTTGCATATATGTTGAGGACTTGAAAACGGCTGCTTTAATTTCCTAGTAAAGGGAAAGGACTGGCCATACAAGATAAGGGTTCGGATTTCATCACCGTTCTCTTCTTGCCCGCCTTAGGAAAACGAAACCAAACGCGAACCTAAGACTAAAATTTTGACTATAACGAGATCGATAGGGTAACGAGCTTAATAGGAAAGTCGTTCGAAAAATATTGGTTACTTTTTTGAGCATACTTCGAAGTTCATGATGGTTTCTGTGAGTTGAATGCGTGACTGCGCCGCCTTGTAACCAGTGAGGCCTTGGGTATCAAAGATCCATTGAGCTTCCCTCGCCTCGATTCAACTTACTTTGACTCGGATTGATTCCAGAGGGGTTTTCTCAGATTGTAAAGAGTTCCTTTTTGAAAGAATAGAAGCTGGTCTAGAAACAATCTAAGTGGAACCATCATGATTTTTGTTTGCTAGAAAATTAGGTTTGATTTGGTTGAGTCAGCCTTGTTTTGTGATTGCATAGAATCCCAAATATCCCGATAGTACCAGCAATGGCAACTTTGAAAGCTTTGTTGAACCCAACTAGGACTACTCGTCCTTCTTGTATCAGGTTAGCCTAAACTGAAGCAAATTATGAACTTAGGCCTGGGACCCTACAAATGCTTCCAATCTTTTTAGGGAAAGAAAATGAAAACCCATACTTCCATGTTAGGGATTTTGAGGAAATTTGTAGTACCCTAAAGATTAGAGACCTTGATGATGATGCTTTGAAACTTAGGTTATTTTCTTTTTCCCTGAAAGATAAAGCCAAATCTTGTCTATATAGTTTGGCTTCCGGTTCAATAGAAACATATGAACAACTTACATCTGCCTTTTTGAACAAGTTTTTCCTTAGGCATAAAACATCGTCTATTATGACGCAAATCTGGACATTTTCTCAACAGGAGGGAGAATCGTTATATAGGTATTTGGGAAGGTTCAATGACTTATTAGCCCAATGTCCTCATCATGGTTTAGAAAAGGTTAGGCTAGTTCAAATCCTTTATGAGGGTTTAGATTATTCGACAACAACCATGGTTGAGTCTCTATGCACTGGTGGTTTTGAAAACCAAACTGTTGATGCAGCGATGAAATTTTTGAATGAAATCGCCGAAAAGACCCAGCAATGGGAATATTGTAGGGAACTCAAGAGAACAATTCTTCTAGGTAGAGGAAACGTTAATAGGGTAGAAGGAGGCTATGAATCAGATGCCAAAATTGCTGCTATAGCAAAAAGGTTAGAAGCTTTAGAATTGGGTCACACTAGTGGTAGAGTAGAGCCTTTTTGGGAATGCCAGAATAATAAAGAGCAAGCCAATGCTCTCTATAATAACACTAGGTTTGATAACCGTCAAAGTTTGACCCATATTATGAAACCTATAATCCTGGTTGGAGAAACCATCCGAACCTTTCATGGTCTAAGGACCAAGGTCAGTTTAGTAATTCTAATGTTCCCCCAGGTTTTGGCTATACTAAGAATACTTCAAGATCAACTCAGTTTCAGAATCAGTATGATAAGAAAATCTTAAGTCTAGAGGAAACTCTCACCTCGTTTATTCAAAATACTGAAAATATGCGTCAATTGCTTTCACAAAGCATAGAAGCTAGTAATAGGATAGGACAAGAACATAATCAGACCATTTCTGAATCGAAAGACCAGGTTAGTCTGATCAATGAGTCTCTAAGAGAAAAAGGTAAGTTCCCTAGTCAACCGATACCCAACCCTAGAGGAGTTAATGAAGTAGGTGCAAAACCATTTAATCAAGTGAATTCTGTCACAACCCTTAGGAGTGGTAAAATGGTAGACAATAGGGTAGCCAAGCCTAATAGTGGACAGACTGTAGATCCACCTTCTAGTTCCCAAGATGAGCCCCAGAAGGAGCCACTAACTGAAGAAACCGATAAAATTTCTAGTGATGCCAATGTGGTTCCCGACAGGTCTCATTTTGTACCCAAAGCCCCATATCCACAGTTGTTATCTCCAATAAAGAGAGAGTCGACTTTCAACGAAATGCTAGAGATATTTATTTATCCAGTGGATTTCGTTGTTCTAGATACTCATCCTGTTCAGGATCCTAGTGCTCAAATACCGGTGATTTTAGGTCGCCCATTTTTAGCCACAGCTAACGCTGTCATCAACTGTAGGACCGGACTTATGATCATATCCTTTGGTAATATGACCACTGAACTAAATGTCTTTAATGTTAATAGACAACCTTCCGATGATTTAGAAGAAGTGAATATGATTAACACTTTAGTTCAGGATCTAACTCAGGATAATTGGGACGACACTTTATTTGGTGAAACCTTAGATGAACTTGATGAGGAAATTCTCTTAAGTCAGTTAGGTGACCAAACTTTTGAACTAGATGAAGCTCTTGAGTACTTTAAAGACTCTACGGACCCTGAGATTCAAGCCATAGTGCTAGGCCTTACGGAGAGTAGTGTTGACCCTAAGTTTGGGGGTAATGAAGTAGAAGAAGCTCTTGAGTATTTTAAAGACTCTGAGGATCCAGAAATTCAAGCAATAGTTAGAGGTTTGTCCGAGAATACTGACTACCCTAAGTTGGGGGTAGTAATGGTCAATTATATCCATTAGAAGTCCCTAACTTGGGATTCGAGCCTAGTGTACCTGAGGTATTACCTGAGTCACTTCCGACTCCGCAACCGGATCCTCCTGATATTGTCCAGGAGGAAATTCTAAAGACTTGTTGTTCGAATGAGTCAATTTTTCAAGACACTCATATGAAGCCCAAATGGGCACAACAGAAAAACCCAGTTGTCTTGCAGGAAACCTTGGATGAGGATGTGCTATGTCTGTTCATTTTTCTGATTTGCTGCAGTTGTCTGATAATTATGGAAATTTTATTTGCTTTTGTTGACCCAAAGTTATTTGGACTATTGATATATGATTTGAAAGGTAATTAACCATTTTATGGTATTTGACGTCTGGCTGAAGACTTTAAATTTAGTACTTTTTGGGAGATACCCCAATCTCATGCAACATGGTAATATCTTTCCTTATCTCTTTTGCTTCAAATGGTAACAGTTTCTCCTTGTTCATGCTTTTAATTTTAGCTTTAGAACATTGAGGATAATGTTAGATTTAAGTTTGGGGGTATGGGAGAAACTTTTTAGTTGCAGTATGAATAAATAAACTCCAGAACCTAGAAATTTATGCCTATTGAGGATTGCACTAACTAATCTAAGTGGATGGAAGCATTTTGATCGTAGGAGTTGAGGAACCAATCTGATTAGATAGAAACATCTAGAAGAGTCTATTCATAAAAGCACAGAGCTCAGGTGTTAGAAATAACATGATAGTTTCACCATATCTCGTTGAGTCCTTTTCACTTCTATTTTTATTTTATTTTGTTTTTAAACCATGTTTCTCTAAGTGATAGGTGGGGCCCACGATTCAAGTTGTTACCAATGCTAGGGTGAATTAGAGTGATTGAGTTATGGTAGGCTTTGAAAAGGTGTAAAAATTATCCCCGGCCAAAAACTTGGTGGACCCGGAGATATGTATATAAAATTAAGCGCAATAAAAACGGGGGCCTACAGTAATACCGCAAGTGCACGGTCGTCAGTTGTAGCTCGTGCAAGTACGGGTCGATCCACAGAGATCGGATGTGTTTTGGAGGTGTTTTAGCTAATTGGGTTCCTAAATTGCTATTGGGCTATGAAGCCTTTTGGCTTAAATTGGGCTTTGAGTACTAATGGGTTTGAATGCCCTTTGAATGAATTGGGCTTAGTGGGTTTGTTAACAATAAAATGAACTGAGCTTGGGCTCAGTTATCTTTGAAGTGTAAATGGGCTTTGGCCTTAAACTTAGGCTTTAGATTAAGCCTGAATTGGATTGGGCCTTAATGAATTTGGGCTTTGGTCTTAAACAACTGGGCTTTGGTTAAGCCCACAGTTGACTGAATTGGGTTTAGTTTGATGGGCCTTTGGGATGAAATGTATTGGGCTTAGCTATTGAACTAGGCCTTTGGGGAGGAACTGGACTTGGCTTGGCAGCAGAAGAAGTGGCAGGGCAGCAGCAGCTTGGCATCAGCATCAGCAGCAGCAGCAGCTTCAGGGCAGATAGTGATGCAGCAGGAACTGCAGGAACAGACAAGGCAGTGCAAGCAAAAACAACACAGGGCAAAACAAGGAACAAAGCAAATGAAAACTAAACAGCAACAAAACAGTGAACAAAAGCAAAACAAAACAAGAATTAACCAAGGCCTAAGGCCAAGGGCAGGGGTGATAAAGAAACTGAAATGAAGCAAGGCTAGACTAAGGCATTCAGGAGGTATACTAAAAGAATGGGAAGAGAACTAGCTTGCTATGAGCACTAGTTTCTCCCAATGCTCAATCAACACAATGCACCTAAGCATACACAAGGAATGGTAAGATGATCAGCTTGCTATGAGCACTGATTTCTTCCATTGCACAATCACAACAAAGCTTCAAATGTATCTAGCCTAGCATTCCATCTAACAGCAAGTTTAACATAACAGTGAACATGTAACAAACATCAACAGGAGAGAATAGCATTAACAGGACACAAGTAACAGGTATTAACAGAACATGATCACATTAACATAAATAACAGGAGCATTAACAGAGCATTAACTATAAATAACAGGATATGAAAGTCTAACATGAACATGAAACTAAGCAGCAAATTGAACTAAAAAAAAACAACATTAACAGAACATGGAAATTGAACTGAACATGAGCTTGTAAATTAAAATTTAACAGAACTTGAAAGTTCTGGATGCTGGCTAATCCAAACATGTTTTTTTACATCATACCCACACCCATATATATAGTCCACAACACAATTTCCCTAAATACAAAATTAGGGTTCTTCCCCAAAAATCAGTTGAATTAGGTTTACCTAATTTCTGTGAAATTGGTCCTTGAAATCGTCGACCCATGCTTTGTAATTGCTCCTACTCCATTCCCATGCTCTAATTGCAACTCTAGGTTACCTAATTTATCAATTTTTTCACGCCTAGGGTTTCAGGAAGAGAAGCGTGAAAAAATGAGAAAATAGGGAACTAGAGGGCTAGGGGTGAGATGGGTTTTGGTTGTTGGGTGATAGGGTGATGATGGTGGAGGTGTGGTGGTGGCAGTGAGTTGGTGGCAGAGGTGGAGAAGGTGGTGGTGTACGGTGGTTCTCTGCTGTGGAGAAGATGGAGGAGAGGCTCGACTGTGTTTGGGGTAGGGGGCGTGTTTGGTTAGGTGGTAGGGCTCGGGTGCTAGGGTGTGAGGCGAATGCATCGAGTCTTGATGTTCTGTGACTCTGAGCTGCGAGATGCGAAGATGGTAGGTAGATCGGACGGTGATGCGGAGGCAAGCTTGTAGCGACCGCTAGATTATATGATACAACAAAATCAACGATGCCAGATGGAGTTAGGTGTTGTAGTGTTAGGCGGAGATATCAAACTTTGATGCACAGCAATGGAGCGACCGTTGGATTCAACTACCATCTAATCTGAAGGCTTGGAATTTCAGCGCTGTGGTGCTCGACAGAGACTTCAGATTTTGATGCTCTATGAAGGAGCGACCGTCGGATGCTTCTGAGAACTGATCTGATGGCTGAGAACGGAGGCGCTTTTGTGTGTAAAAAATGAGGTTGTGCGCACCATTCTTTGCGGCTTCCTTGCGTGATTTCTCCCGGCTTTTCACTACTTTTCTGCTCTTTTTGCCCCGCGACTCATTCGAACTTTATTTATTACCTAAAAATGCAAAATTAATTAATAAAAATATTTATTCTTGAAAACAATGAAAATACAGAATATGGGATAAAATGTAGAATTAATGCATAAAAGATGAATAAATGCCAACAAAAAGGGATAAAATATATACAATATTTGGCACTCATCAAATACCCCCAAACCTGAATTTTACTTGTCCTCAAGTAAAACAAAACTAAGGAAATCCTAACTATACCACTGTCGCTGGTCTCTCGAATGCATTTAGCGTATGCACTAAGCCTTTTAAACCACTAAGTGTCCCTAGTGGACGAGTTGAAGTCTCGTGAAGGTTTACCAGAGGTGTACCTACAAAACCTAGGTCAAAATATAAGCTCAGATTCCATCAAATGTGACATGTGCAAAACAGTTAAGCTCACAGCAAAATGGAGATGTCAATCTAGCTATCGAAGGCACAATCCTAGCACTGATAACAAATAAAGACATGTGATAAGAGTGTAAAGTGTATCTACACATGTGTAAAGAAAGATCTGAAGTCATGACTACTAATCACCAAGAGATAGTTTCTCAGGCTAAGAACTGAGGTCGAAATCTAGCTAGCTGTCCGGACTTTACGAGAATTGTGAATGAGTTGGAGGTATTTCACAATTACTCGCGTTGTACATCAATGGCATACACCCTCCTTGCTTATTACAAAGAAACAACAAAATGACTATTTACATGATTCTTATTTACATTGACTATTCTCTTTTTATTTTTTTTGAACAAGAGATGATGGAATTGAACAATACTTGATTTTTTTGTATTTTTCTGATATTTTTTTCTGAATATATACATCGATTTTTTTTTTTTTTTTTTTTTTTTTTTTTTTTTTTAAGCACTGATACACTTTTGATACATATACAAAAGGAAACAAAAATTACATGACACTTTGCAAGAGGTAGCCCTTTTTGATGCACCCAGTTAAATTCGATGGTTGTTTTTCTTAATGTAACCTCCACCTTCTATCCCAACCAACCAAAGAACAAGCTAGTCCAGTTTCGTTCAGTATTCTAAAGTGATTGGCAATCGTAACTTCCTATCAAACACCTTGAAGATCGAGGCCATACATGTATTGGTAGATCGTGCGCGTGCAAATTTCTTATCACTATGTGAATTGTGCTAGAATCAGGGTGCCTAAATATCTAGACTAAGACTCCTAATAATTACATATTTGCACAAGAGTCAACATTTCAAGGTAAATGAGCTCCATTTTTTATGATTTTTCATTTTTTAATTTTTTTGAATTTTTATTTTTCAATTTTTTTTTTTTTTGGAATTTTTCAATTTTTTCAAAAGAAGAAGGAGTTCGTTTTTAATTATGGCAAATTATCATGGTATCTACTCTATACCCCCAAACCTAAACTAAACATTGTCCTCAATGTTTCAAAATATGGAAAGAATTAAAATGCAACATATGGAAAGGGACATGCTGAGTAGAGTAAAAGGAGAGAGAATACCCGATTTCGGCGAAAGCAGAATTAAAACTCCGTTTATTCAAGGCAAAAATCCAACATATTTCAGCCGAGATCATATTGGATTAGCAAAATATATACAAAAGGAACAAAAGGGTTTTTAAGAAATTTTAACTACTGGATTATATACAAAAAATTCACCATACACTAACAATCTAAAGAGTTGAGGATCAACCCAAAAGAAAAAGTGTAGAGACAAAGAAAGTTTCAAAACACTAAAATTGGACTTAAATGGGAGGGAGAGTGAAAAACCGAATGAATTACCCCTAAACCTAAATTTTTCAACAGGTTTACTTTTAAGCACAAAATCTAACAATTTTAAGGGTTCAGGATTCAAAAGGTCTAACTCATAATGGACTGTTTTCGGGATGGGCAAACATGCAATTTCCAACTGTGGCTCTTTAAAAGTGTTATATTTTGAAGCAAAATAGTCCAAGAGGACTTGGGAAGCACACAGTTCCAATCCTAGATTAGGAATTTTCAGAAAAATCGGTTTGACAATATGGGTACAAACCAAATCTAGGTTGGGTGGAAGGCCACCAAATTGTGACTTAGGTAGAAGAATAGGCATAACATTATCAATCAAATCAAAGTCTTCTAACTCATCTACACATGTCACATCATGCTCACAATCATCATCACATTGGCAAGATCACAATCAGAATTATCAACATCATCAAGATTTTATTTCGTGTATCGGCACATCAGGGGAAACATCACATGGAATACTAGAAGAAATATCATGCATTAAGGTCGGGGCAGAGAAGCCTAATGTATTTGAACCCAAAGGTTCCATAACATTTTCAGTATAGACATGTTCTTCTAACATAACATCATAATCATCATCATCATCATGATAGGCATTTTGCAATCTAGGATAATTTTCAATCCTAAGGTCGGAGCTATTACAAGAATAAAACTCTAATTCATGAGGGTGATTCATATCATGTGGTGTTGTTCCTGTTTCCCTAACGGATTCCCATTGATGGGTTTTTCTGCAATCTCGGCTAAAAAATTCCATGCATCATCCACAGATTTATCAATAAACTCACCATTACACATAGATTCAACCATGGTTCGAGATTTAAAGTCTAGTCCCTCATAGAGGATGACGACAAGTCTCCACTTCTCAATTCCATGGTGCGGACATTCACTCAACAAATCATTAAAACGTTCAAAATAGTGAAAAACAGTTTCCTCATCCAATTGGACAAAACAATTGATATTTTGACGAATAGCGATGGTCCTATGATGTGGAAATTTTTTTGGAAAAATTGATTAGTGAGTTGTTCCCAAGTGGTGATTGATTGTGGTCTCAAACCGTAAAACCATGTTTTGGCCCTTTCCTTTAAAGAAAATGTAAACAAACGCAATTTCAGAGAGTCTTCGGACAATGATCAGGTTGCATAGTCCGACAAATTTGTTCAAACTCTCTTACATGAGTATAGGGGTTCTCAGAATCGAACCCTCGAAATATAGGAAGTATTTGTATCATGTTTGCATTTATTTTAAAAGGGTTATTGGTTTGAGGTAATACAATACATGATAATGGAATTTTTATTGACGGATACATGTATTCATGGAGAGCATGAGGTTGGTCCATTTTGAAATGACACAAAGCCCACTATTTGGTTTTAAAGGGTTTGGATTTTTGGGAAAATTTGGTTTTGGTGGAGATATTTGAAAATTTGGTTTAAAATGGGAGCAAAAGAATTTTTTTTTTTTTTTTTTTAAAATAATAATAAAATGAAGAAAATAAAATTTGGTTTTTGAAATGGGAGCAAGCCCACTGTGCAAGCCTCTAATGAAATGAAGGCTGCGGCCTACGAAAATCCAAGTTTTAATTTTTTTTGAAAGTTTAAAATTCGGTTTGGCCCCGTTGGTTAAGGCCCGACGTTTGTTTTAAAACTTTGGTTTCGAGGTCCACTGTTGAGTGGAATACAAGCCCACAATCAGTTATAAGCTCAGCTGGGTTTAAACCCAGAGTCCAAAATACAAGTCCAATGAAAGAATTTAAACAAGCCCACACAAAATAAATACAAGCCCACAAATTAAACAAACAAGCCCAC
This sequence comes from Papaver somniferum, assembly GCF_003573695.1. Lineage (NCBI taxonomy): Eukaryota > Viridiplantae > Streptophyta > Magnoliopsida > Ranunculales > Papaveraceae > Papaver > Papaver somniferum. The sequence continues at coordinate 5,354,162 of NW_020624820.1, read as the reverse complement.
AAATAAATTATTACAAACCCAAAATAGAAAAATAAAAAGCCCAAAAAATTGGGTTAATTATTACAAGCCCACAATTAAAGAAATTTGGAAGCCCGCAGGTTGGGTTCTCTCAATGAATGGGTTTAGGCTTACCTTTTTAGCACAGCCCAGCTGCTCTGATATTGTTGCAAAAACCCAGTTGGGCTTTGGTTCTTTTCCTTGGTGGCGTCCCAGCAGAGGAAAAACAGGTTCAGAACAGCAGGTCCAACAGCAAATGAAGTGAAGCAGATGCAGATGCAAATGCTATGCAGTGAAATGCAAAAATAGCTAATAAAACACAAGAAAAACACAACACCAATCCCCGGCAACGGCGCCAAAAACTTGGTAGACCTCAAAGATATTATATTTAAATGCAAAATGGTCCCCGGCAGCGGCGCCAAAAACTTGGTAGGCTTTGAAAAGGTGTAAAAATTATCTCCGGCCAAAAACTTGGTGGACCCGGAGATATGTATATAAAATTAAGCGCAATAAAAACGGGGGCCTACAGTAATACCGCAAGTGCACGGTCGTCAGTTGTAGCTCGTGCAAGTACGGGTCGATCCACAGAGATCGGGTGTGTTTTGGAGGTGTTTTAGCTAATTGGGTTCCTAAATTGCTATTGGGCTATGAAGCCTTTTGGCTTAAATTGGGCTTTGAGTACTAATGGGTTTGAATGCCCTTTGAATGAATTGGGCTTAGTGGGTTTGTTAACAATAAAATGAACTGAGCTTGGGCTCAGTTATCTTTGAAGTGTAAATGGGCTTTGGCCTTAAACTTAGGCTTTAGATTAAGCCTGAATTGGATTGGGCCTTAATGAATTTGGGCTTTGGTCTTAAACAACTGGGCTTTGGTTAAGCCCACAGTTGACTGAATTGGGTTTAGTTTGATGGGCCTTTGGGATGAAATGTATTGGGCTTAGCTATTGAACTAGGCCTTTGGGGAGGAACTGGACTTGGCTTGGCAGCAGAAGAAGTGGCAGGGCAGCAGCAGCTTGGCATCAGCATCAGCAGCAGCAGCAGCTTCAGGGCAGATAGTGATGCAGCAGGAACTGCAGGAACAGACAAGGCAGTGCAAGCAAAAACAACACAGGGCAAAACAAGGAACAAAGCAAATGAAAACTAAACAGCAACAAAACAGTGAACAAAAGCAAAACAAAACAAGAATTAACCAAGGCCTAAGGCCAAGGGCAGGGGTGATAAAGAAACTGAAATGAAGCAAGGCTAGACTAAGGCATTCAGGAGGTATACTAAAAGAATGGGAAGAGAACTAGCTTGCTATGAGCACTAGTTTCTCCCAATGCTCAATCAACACAATGCACCTAAGCATACACAAGGAATGGTAAGATGATCAGCTTGCTATGAGCACTGATTTCTTCCATTGCACAATCACAACAAAGCTTCAAATGTATCTAGCCTAGCATTCCATCTAACAGCAAGTTTAACATAACAGTGAACATGTAACAAACATCAACAGGAGAGAATAGCATTAACAGGACACAAGTAACAGGTATTAACAGAACATGATCACATTAACATAAATAACAGGAGCATTAACAGAGCATTAACTATAAATAACAGGATATGAAAGTCTAACATGAACATGAAACTAAGCAGCAAATTGAACTAAAAAAAAACAACATTAACAGAACATGGAAATTGAACTGAACATGAGCTTGTAAATTAAAATTTAACAGAACTTGAAAGTTCTGGATGCTGGCTAATCCAAACATGTTTTTTTACATCATACCCACACCCATATATATAGTCCACAACACAATTTCCCTAAATACAAAATTAGGGTTCTTCCCCAAAAATCAGTTGAATTAGGTTTACCTAATTTCTGTGAAATTGGTCCTTGAAATCGTCGACCCATGCTTTGTAATTGCTCCTACTCCATTCCCATGCTCTAATTGCAACTCTAGGTTACCTAATTTATCAATTTTTTCACGCCTAGGGTTTCAGGAAGAGAAGCGTGAAAAATGAGAAAATAGGGAACTAGAGGGCTAGGGGTGAGATGGGTTTTGGTTGTTGGGTGATAGGGTGATGATGGTGGAGGTGTGGTGGTGGCAGTGAGTTGGTGGCAGAGGTGGAGAAGGTGGTGGTGTACGGTGGTTCTCTGCTGTGGAGAAGATGGAGGAGAGGCTCGACTGTGTTTGGGGTAGGGGGCGTGTTTGGTTAGGTGGTAGGGCTCGGGTGCTAGGGTGTGAGGCGAATGCATCGAGTCTTGATGTTCTGTGACTCTGAGCTGCGAGATGCGAAGATGGTAGGTAGATCGGACGGTGATGCGGAGGCAAGCTTGTAGCGACCGCTAGATTATATGATACAACAAAATCAACGATGCCAGATGGAGTTAGGTGTTGTAGTGTTAGGCGGAGATATCAAACTTTGATGCACAGCAATGGAGCGACCGTTGGATTCAACTACCATCTAATCTGAAGGCTTGGAATTTCAGCGCTGTGGTGCTCGGCAGAGACTTCAGATTTTGATGCTCTATGAAGGAGCGACCGTCGGATGCTTCTGAGAACTGATCTGATGGCTGAGAACGGAGGCGCTTTTGTGTGTAGAAAATGAGGTTGTGCGCACCATTCTTTGCGGCTTCCTTGCGTGATTTCTCCCGGCTTTTCACTACTTTTCTGCTCTTTTTGCCCCGCGACTCATTCGAACTTTATTTATTACCTAAAAATGCAAAATTAATTAATAAAAATATTTATTCTTGAAAACAATGAAAATACAGAATATGGGATAAAATGTAGAATTAATGCACAAAAGATGAGTTAAAATGCCAACAGAAAGGGATAAATATATACAATATTTGGCACTCATCAAGTTACAAAGAAAAAAAAAAAAAAAAAAAAAGACCAGACCAATTAGACCAAACGGATCAAAAAAAAAGAAAAAAAAGAAAGTGAATAAAGTCGACCACTGGTACCCTTGTATATGCCAGTTGTGTTGAACTAGAATTAGGATTATCGATCACTGGTTCCCTTGTATATTCCAGTTGTGTTGATATTAGTCAGACTAGTATCTCAATCCATTAGGATAGGTTCATTTTGGCGGAGGCCTTCAGATAGATATGGGAAACGCCGGTCACTTAGTAAACATCAAAACCATCTATGTTTTTCTCTATATCCATCTTCTTGATCTATCCATGTGATTAGTTTTGACTCCGGATATTGATGTCCATAGTGCGACTATCTGAGTAGAGCTCTGTCACTTTATATGAATTTTAGTATGCGTGAGTGCAAACTCGTGTAAAACAATTGGAATTTCGCATCAGGGTACTTTCTCCTGTAGTCAATAAGTATGCCAACCAAGGAGATTCTTTAGTGCCTTCCAAGGTTCTGCGTAGATATCTAAGGTCTGGAGTAAAGGTTTTGTGGGTATACCTCTTGTAATCCCTCCGGAGACAACACTCCGGCACTAGGGACACTTAGGGGTTTAAAGACTTATTGCATACGCTAAATGCAATCGACGATGCCTGCGTCAGTGAGTTAGGATTTTATTTTATTTTATTTTTGCTCGAGGACTAACAAATAATAGGTTTGGGGGTATTTGATAGACACATTTTTATGTCTAATTTGTCTCGATTCTATATATTGATAATGCTCATTTTTGTACTTATTATGGTGTTTTATGTGTGTGTAGGTATTTTTTGCCAACAAACACTTTTGGAAAAATCGGCTCGAAAAGTTACGCGGGGCCCCCCGGAGGACACTTGCTATTCGGACCCCTCAAATGGATAAGGGGTGACCAATTACTAAGGGGCATCCATTTCCAGGCAGCTGCTAAAGGGATACCAACACAGGATAGGGGGAGGTCATCTTCTTCGTTTAAATTCAGAAAAAGGCGGGAAGAAATAACCAGCAATGAACCAAACTTTCGATTGGATTTCGAAGATGTTTTAGTGAGATTCAATCACTGAAATTTGCTGGGCTGGATGTGATTCAACTAAAAAGGCCTGGTATGTGCGCTGGAATCAATCGAATTGGGATGGATAAGCCACAAAAAGGAAAGAGAGTTTGAGTTTTGCACGGAAACTTTGTGGAATTATTTTAGGAATTCCAGGGAGACTAAACGCGTGATATTGTTTCCTAAGGTAGTATTATATCTAAGGAAGAGTTTAGGATGGTTTGGAAGTCTCAGAAACGATTAAGGAAGTCGGCAGAAGAGATTATTGCCGTGGCTTGCACGAAAAGAAAAAGAGAGAATTAATCGCTATGTTTAGGTTTCTGAGTAGTATAAAAGGTGTGTTTAAGTCCCAGGGAAGAAAAAGAAGTTATTGGAGCAGCAGAGGAGTTTGTAACACTACAGAGGCGAATTGATCAAGTTGCAGGAAACCCGTATTTCTGCTGCTGCTGCTGAAGAACATCCGTTGCAAATAAGAACAACGTCTCAAATTTGTAACTCTGCTACAGTAACTTCTTTGTCACAGTCAGTCATTCGTTTTGCGACTCCAATACACCGTTGCAAACATTCAGAGTCATAGTTTTTCATCTTTTAATCAACTTTGGAACCATAAACAAATATTTTTAGCAAGTGATTAATATGAGGAGCTAAACCCCATTGCTGAGGCGACGGAGGAAGTCATTTTTCCAATTATTATGTGGTAAATTCTATTTAATTTAATGTTCGTAATTCTTTTATGATTATTTGCGCTGAACTGAAATGTGATATATGATTCTGATTAAGTGGTTGTGTTCTCAATTGATGGGTCGTGCTTAGGTTAAATCTTTTGATGGTCCATGCTTTCGATTTACAACTATTGTTTTGAGAATCTACTTGTCTAGGCGAAAATATTAGAATCACTTTAAACGTAAAGAGTTGCATAAATATTGACTAGATTAAATCACATAAAAATTGGAGTTTGGTGGAATCCAAAGTCTCGGTGCTTTTTATAAACTTGAATACAATTTCTTTTTAAGTTTTCTATTTTAATTTGAGTCTAAAGTCGAGTCTACATAATCCAAGTTGAACGAACTTTACTACCACTTAAAAACTACATTATCTTCATAGGAGGATGATTTGAATAATGATCCATATGGCAACGTGGACATGAAAGAATCTTATAATGAGAATTTTCTGGGGGTAATTCTTTTTTCTGTTTTCTCAACCCTTTTTTCCACAAATAAATAATAATTTAAGGGAAAAGTGTGTCACTGAGAGGAATTTTGTGATATGATTATCGCGTGGATAATTATGTTTCTAGTTATGTAATCCAAAAAATAGGTGAAAACGCGGTGGTACCAAAATACACCACCACTTTTTTCTTAGAAAATATATATAGACAAACTCAATACAACTCCGAGAGTTAAACTCAATCAAGAAATAGTATTTAGAGTTATATATCACTCTCTTGCGATTAGAAAGTTTACAAAAACAAGTCTGTGAACCTAATCACAAAGAGATCACTTGGGCGGTACCAAAGACCAATTGTCCAAGAATCAATCTAGTCGTATCCAACAAACTAGGTCGGATGTATCTACTAAGATTGATCAAGGTACATCCCATGATATTTTAATTATATAGATAAACAATATAATGCGGAAAAAGAAATAACACAGACAACAAAATTTTTGTTAACGAGGAAACGACAAATGCAGAAAAACCCCGAGACTTAGTCCAGATTGAACACCAAGTTGTATTAAGCCACTACATACACTATCCTACTACCAATTAACTTCAGAATGGAATGTAGTTGAGAGCTAAAAGGTATCCCACCGATTAAGGTACAGTCGCACTCCTTACACCTCTTGAATCCTAGGACTCCGCACAATTGATTCCCTTAGATGACATCACACCAACTAAGAGTTGCTTCAACTCAATTGGAGACTTAAACCAAATATGTCTCCCACAAATTAAACCTATATATTGATTTCCTTTTACAATCAAATAACTTTATCAAAGGTGTGGAAATCGATAGTAATAGACAAAGTCTAGGTAACCTCAAAATCCGGACTTATGCAACCCGAAGTGTATCCTAGATTATTATTCACCTCACAAGTATAAAACCTCTGGAATCAACAAATTTTGAGATGAAGAGAACTTTGATGATTTTTACCTATCTTGATCAATGGAAAAAGCTCTACAAATAATGAAGATCAGGATACTCAAGTTATCAAGGAAAGATAACTGGACCTGGCTTCACAAATCTCTATGAAGACTTTGCAGTCGCTAAACCCTAAAAGGGTTAGGAAGAGGACGACTCTAGATACAACTAGGACACACCAAAAATTAGTGCTGGGATTCAAAGATCCCAGTTGCTTGAAGTTCCCATTTTATAGACATTCAAACCATAGGTTGCTTTAGGTTTAAGCTAAGATAGCTTTGGAACCAAGAAAACAATACCCACCGTCAGATGAATCTTTGAATCTGATTTACATAAGTAAGATATACACTCTGGTTAGGTAAAACCATAACCGAACCGTGTACAAATAATATGTTCAACATGGTTAGCAGAAACTAGCCGGTTTTAACTTAAAAGCTTAACCTTCATTTTCATGAACACATAAGACATTAATTCTGAGTCACAATCATGTGATCAAATAAATCTATTGTTTTTAGAGAATTAATTAAATACTAATTATCTCATAGAAATAATTTAAACACATTTGAAAATATAATCGACATGGTTAGTATGTGTACAAGGTAAAAATACCATTGCCGTTCGTGAGTCAGTTCAGTCACAGTACGCATACCGGTTTGGAAACTTTTAACATAACTTTTTAGGTTTCCATACCAGTTTGCAAACTTTCCACCAAACCAAAGATCCGGAGTTCACAGAACTTTTTAAGTTTGTGTACCGGTTGGAAACTTTAAGACTGTCACCGGTTCCGGAGTTCACAGAACTAAATCGGTTTGCATACCGGTTTGGAAATGCTACCGATCTCAGGAACACAGAACTTTTTTAGTTCTCCTACCGGTTTGGATACTCACCCCGGTTATGTAACCACAATTCAAGAATGGTTTGCATACGAGTATGCATACCGATCTGGTTCACGAGTTGAACATATTTTTATATGATGTACATAAGAATATGCGTATCATAAATCTGTAAGTCGATATGTATAGCTACTCGCCACGTGTACGAGTACATGTAATATGGTTTCAGACATATAACAATTTTTCCAGTTTGTAAGACTGATACCACTGTCTTGTATCCGAATCTATACTAGTTATATATTTCTCTCTAAATCGATTCGAAACATTTTCGAATAACATCAAAGATACATATCACTGTTCCAGGCTATTTTAAATTGATGAAACTTTAATCATGATTTTGATTCCGAACAATAAAATTATCCTTAACCGAAATTCATCAAGCATGAAAAAATGTTCATTAAGCTTAGTTAATATATTTCGAGAAATTATCAAGATAAATTTGACTCGAAATTCTTGTCTAGGCATACTAGTCTTATTAGTTATGCAACATCGTCTCAGATGATAGAAAAGTGAATATAACTTGAGATATATGTGGTTTAGTCTTCACTTACCTTTTTTTGATGAAGTTCTCCAAAATCTTCGGTTGATCTTCGCCTTCAAACGGTAGAACGTAATGATGACTGTCCTGATCCTCTGTTTCTCAACTACATATCTATGATAGTCTGAAACTTAACTAATTGTAGACTATAAATCAAGATATAGTTGTGACAACTAAATTTGACAATAAGCTTGAGATATCAATACTTGTGAGTTCGACCGAGCAATGCTCTAACAATAGGGAACTCCGGTTACTCCACACCCTAGTCCTTACTCAGTTAGTTGGGTTAAGGACTCTACTTCACATGATATTACACATCAATGTATCATGAACTTTTCTTTTCCTGGATTTGAAGATTCAGTTATGTATGATATTATCAACATGACTTTTATACATTTTCATCTCCGAAAATCATGACAATATGAGATTCATATAGTTTATAACTGCTATGAGAATATGTATACCTTTTTTTCATGAGGACAAATAGAAGATTTTAATTCCTTCTAAATATAATTCAGTTTAGAAAGAACATAAAGATCAAAGGAGTAGTGCTTTAGTAGCTTCCGTTGTCAAAAAGATACACACATTTATACACCAAGTTCTCATGAAGACTCTAAACTAGAGCTGTCAAACAGGCGGGCTGGGGATGGATTATTACCCAACCTGCGGGTTACAGATTAAAATGGGCCTAAGTTTGCGGGTTTTTATTCTTCACGAGTCATCATTTCTTTAACCTGCGCCCGTAGCGGGTAAAGATTGCGGGCTCACGGGTAAGCCCGTAAAATTGATGTTAAAAATTAAAAATTAATTAACTTAATTACAAGGATTAATTTATGATATAATTTCCAAATTAATCAAAGGGGTTTATCCCAAAATCAATTACATATATTTGATTAAGCTATTTGTGCAATTAACAAATTCAAGATCAGGAAACAACAACCCACAGTTGAACATTCATGTGATGAATGTCTACTGTTTATCATACAAATCGAATGTGTTCTCTATTAAATAAACATAATCAACAACTTGTCGCAACAGAGACCAGAAAGTTTAATAAAGATTATATGAAAAGGATTAAGTACTTTCAATTTCATCAGATATTATATCGTCAGAAACATAATATGGATCAAAATTCATACGAATGTCATTTAATGATTTAAACAATCTTCACTGTCTTCTCTACGAAAAACCCATCTTTGCTGCATCTTTAATTTCTTCTTCTGAGAGACCATGTTGCCCCATCAATCAAAAATTGTTAAACGTAATATAGATTCGAGACCTGGAAGAGTATCATAAAATCAACTACATAAAACAACCACAGATTAACAACATGCAATCAAAGAAAAGATTCATAATGATTCTTATGAAACCCTAACTCTAAATTCATCCTGAGTTTACAATAATCATCTTCTTTTTTGTAAATCGCGCCCGGCTTGGCTGGGTTCTAAACAATTCGGGTTAGGGTTGGAGAAATGGTGGCTTATTTTCCAACTCTACTCTAAACCCATGATAGGAATTTCGGAAAAGATTCGACCTTTGCTCAAGAAATTTAGTAGTTCATTTCCTGATGAGCTACCTAATTCTTTGCCACCTTTACGTTATCTACAACATCAAATAGATTTTATTCATAAGCCTCTCTTCCAAATCATGTTCATTATTTATTGAGTCCTAAAGAGCATGAAATTTTGCAAGGACAAGTAGATAATTTGGTGGAAAAAGGTTTGATCAGACTAAGCAAGAGGCGCTCTTGTGCTAGACAACCTTTTAAGTAGAGAATAAATATGGGGGATGGAGAATGTGTAATGATTGTAGAGATTTAAATAGAATCATAATTCTATAGAGATTTTCAATTCCAAGATTAGATGATATGATTGATATGCATTTTAGGTACAACGCATTTACTAAACTAGATATGCTTGACTAAGATTGCTAAAGATCTATAAACTTCCATTGCTGATATTTCGAGAGTTTAAACAAGAAAAGTTTGAACTCGAAATTTCTTCATTGCAATATCAAATCTACTAAAATCATACGAGATAGACTCATATGATAGAATGGTAGAATCAATGTGTAAATATGATTGGTCAGTCTTCACATACCTCTTTTTGATGAAGTGCTCATAAATATTTTTGTTTATTCTTCAGTATTCAATCTTCGAGGGTATTCGATGATATTTAATATTCAACTACCATGCTCTAATCCTAGTCTGAGACTTGACTTTAGTAGACTAGAAATCAAGATATAGTTTTGTACATGCAACAATGATAACAAGCTTGAATAACCAAACTTGTGAGTTCGACCGAGCGATGACATAACACTAGCATTTCGAGTTTGATAACAAACATGTTGTTTTTTTCTAATAGATATTATCTGAAATTGTTATGCAATATATATAACAACAAGAAATATTTTTTTTATGTTATATGTGATATGTGTGGTATAGTATACAACACGAAATAAATATTTATTTTTATTAAATCTCTTGAGTTATATATTCGTGCAAGATTAGACTCGTTCAATTTGATGGTCCAATTCTATTAGAAAATATATGATGCTTTATTTTTAAGATGCCCTAAAACGAAACATCTAATTATGGAACAGAATTGAATCTATCTCCACTAAAACAAACGAAGCCTCTGTACTCACTTAATTATCCTTGTACAATGTTCTTCTTTTATATAATCTTCTTCTTGACGGCGAATAATCGTGATAACGCATCTCATCCTCCAGGATCTGACAGTGATTACTTTATTTTCTTACATAATTGCATATTGAAAATTTATTTTTGATATTGTCGTATCATCTTCCAAAATATCTAATCTCAAAATCATGTTTTCTAAAGATCCACTGGGATGAGTATTCTCCGAACAATTTTGTATTATATTGAATTTGATACACCTATTAACAATCTTAATTCTTTAGCTATTACTTGTTTTGTGTGTTTGAGTAGTTCAAGGCTGGTAGTTGTACACAGTACAAGATGTACATGGTACAAATAAAGTGAGGAATAGAGACTTGTTCTAGAAAGTATAACACAGTTTTCCACAAGATAACCACTGAGTCTGTCAGTTGAGAGCAGACCCCTATTTATAGACATTTACTCAAATGGCAATGTCAAACATGTGTCCTTTCCTATCTTTCCTTATCTTACCTATGTCTCCAAAGTTGTACAGGTGTACTTTAGATTCTCCTTTATGACCTTCCCATGTGACTTGACTGTGTACGTGCTTGTTGATGAATGTTGGAATTTCAGCTCCTTAACCTTTATGCTTTACGACTGAACATCATATAAGCTGAAAACATGCTGAAATTAGACTTGAACTAGTATTAGCATACTCAACAACTCACTGAAAACAACACCATATGTTGCTAGAATACTACACATAGTTCATATCAAAACAGGTTATTGTACAAGAAAATAGAAACACTCAAGACACTAAATCTTTCATGAATTATTATCAACTTATATTTCCTCACATTACTTCATGATGCATGAAAACTGATTTTTCTTTATAAAACATATGAGGCTAGAAGAGAGTCCTAGTCATGCTTTCCACATGTCACTCCAACCTTTCCATCATGAGTTGGAGGACACTCATGTCTACAATGGACAGCTCATAGGACAAGAGCCATGTCATGCTAGTTTCAACCTTATCTAGCAGTAACTTTAAACAATACCTTAAAAAAGGATTAAGCAATAAACAAACCATAAAACAATTTATAACAAATCATGCTTAACTTAAACTAAACAAGAATTACCTTAACCATATGAGATTTGTTGCGCAAAACACAAAAGAGTCTAACATTTCCCCACTTGTTTAAGCAACAAAACCTTTTTAAAACCTTTTTATGTTAGCCTCACACTCGAGTCAAATAGTACGCTAGCATTCGACTATAGAGACTCACCCCTTGTATTCAAAAGGTGCAAGCCATTTGTACAATCAGAAAACCAGACGGCCAATTATTCCCAAGTAAAACATTTTATTTTTCAAAACAGAAAAACATTTTATTGGCTTAGCTTTAGGCCAAAACAAAACTGAACTTGAAACTTCATTTGGATTAGCCTTATGCCAAGTAAATTGCACTTCTAACTTTATTGGTTTAACTTAAATCCACACAAGTAGCACTACATATGCTCTTACGCCACCCGACTTTTCTCTAGGATAAGGTGGGTCGTTATGCAACACTTCCTCTAGGATATGGGAAGACCCTCCTCAATCTCTAATGAAATTCTTTGTAGCACCTCTTCTTGGATATGGGGAGGCATCTTGGGTTCCTTAGCCAGAGTCTTCGGTCAGAGGTGCTCTAACCCCTATGCTGGTATCTTCCTTTGTCATTTTCCAAGTATCTACATTAAGTCTCGGAATTGGCACGATGCTGCTTGGTGTGTGCTGGGTGATTTGAATGCTGTGAGATCGGATTCTGAAAGGAATATGGTGGGGGGTGATTCAAGGAACATGCAGTTCCTAAATGACTTTATAGAAAATCATGAAATGTTATACATTCCTCTTAATGGAGGTGCTTTCACATGGAGTAATAAACAAGATACTCTTTTGTTTGCAGGATGGATAGATTCCTATATTGCTCTCGTTTCGATACTAAGTTTAGTGCTGCGATCCGGACTGCGTTGGTTAGAACAATCTCGGATCATAACCAGTTTCTTCTAGACTTAGAGCCGAAGATCAAATATAAGACTTACTTCAAAATTGAGCACCATTGGTTAGATCATCCGGATTTCTACAAGAAAGTGGAGTTGTGGTGGAACTCTATGAAATTTTCAGGTACACCTAGCTAAATTTTCTCAAGAAAACTTCAAACTCTATTTTTTTTAAAGCATGGAGTAAAGAAGTCTTTGGTGATGTGAGAATAAGGGAGGAGGAGTTATCTAGTAACGTTAAGACATTGAATCTGTTGGAGGAAAGTACTTCTCTTACGGACTTGCAGAGGGAGGAAAGAACTGAAGATTTGCTTAATCTGAATCAGCTTAAAATTACACGAGCAAGTGATGTAGTTTTACAGTGGTAAGAAAGGGTTTGATTCTCGGACTTGTGAAGTTGACTTTAAACTTAAATTATAAAATTAATCTAGAAAATAAAACAAAGGATGATGACAATATTGAGAGATTACTGGGAATCAGGATTTCACCAAACTCTTTTCCTATGGTTCAATATTAATTCTTTGACAATTATAGCCCAAAAATAATAATTATTGACTCTAAATCTTTGCCAAGGTAGATTTTATAAAACATTAATTTTAAATCGTAAGCATGAGTTATAAAAACACCTAAGCTAAGCATAACCCATCGAACTAAATGACAACTAATTAATTTAAAATCATAGTTGAAATTATATCAATGCAAAAGTTATAAAAAAATTAAATAAAGTTATCACAGTGATGAGAATTGGCTTCCTCCGTCATCCCAGTGATGGGGTTTAGCTCCACATGGTGAAAACACGCTCAAAATTAATATTCATAACTCAAAAAGTGTTTACAAGAGGTGGAAAATAATAAAACAGTGAAATTTCAACGAGATATAAGTGTTGCAAGGTCACTGTTACAGTAAACGATAAATCGTACGTGTAGCAGAATAAACGACTATTTTCTTGTGTCTGTTCTTCGTGTTCTTGAGAACGACACTTCTCTTCTGTCTTCTGCAACTCTTCTTCTTCCTCTTCACCTGCTGCTGCTGCAACTCCTCCTGCAGCGTGATTTTCAGCCTCTGCTCTACCCCAAACTCTCTATAAAGTGTCGATATCCCTTCTGTCTCTCCAATAATGCATATATATACACCACAGATCAATAACTAGGGTGGTTTCTGCCGAAGATACTTTTTTTCTTCTTTTTCACGTAAAAATCCTTCGGGATATTTTCTTTCCTTTGCTTTGTCTTCTTTCCTATCACGATTCTTCTCTGTTTAACTTTCTTATACATGTAAAACCAATCCGAAAGAGATTTATCTCCTACCAAATCCTCCACGTAACTTCACAAAACTCCGAAACTTTCTTTCTTACTGCCTGACTTGTCGAGATGTGTAGAAAAACCTTCCCTTTTATCGATCTATATTACCAACCCTGTACCACCGTGTAAACTCAACGCCAATCAAAAAATACAACTAACTCCAAGTCGAAGGAAAGTTCCGATAACATTTCCACCTCCTCTGTTCTTACCGTGATTCGGAGATATTCTTTCCTTTTCCGATTCAAATACGATTACGAACCCTGACTTATCTTCATTGGCCCATATCAATCCATTTGGATGATAAAATCCGAGAACATCTCGCTCCAAATCCATTACAGAATACGCTGTTGATACTGTGAATTATTTCCCGTCAAAATTCATTTGGTGAACGAAGGTGAAGAAAGGTGGCCCCTTAACCTCTGCTGAGGTGCGTTTAGTAATGAGGTACCCCTTATCCATTTAGGGTTGCCCTTAGAAAATTCATGGGTGCTTTTAGTAATTCTCCTTGGTTGCCTTTATGCATATCCAGGATGCTTCTAACGTATTTCCGGGGTGCTTTTAGTAATTCCTCCGGGGGTCCAAATACCACTTTTCGAGCCAATTTTGCCGTGAAAGCTTATTTCTCCAAAAACACCTACAAAGACATAAAAATTCATAATAAATACAAAATTGGGTACTAACAACATATGAAATTGAGATCAAAATAGACACATAAATGCGTCTATCAGCAAGGATGAGTTATCAGAGAGCTAAAGTAAATGGATTTAAAGATGGAGATAAGAACACCTGGTACTTTAACAAAATAGCTAGTTCTAAGAGGAAGAGAAATATTATTTCTAAATTGGTTATTGGAGGGGAAGATGTTTTCAACCAGGATGTGATAAAGCACGAAATTCATCAGTTTCATTCTAAACTTTTCACAGCATCTGAAACTATTTCTCCAAGCTTTGAGAATTTTGAATTCAAGACAATTGATGCCCAACAAAGATCGTGGCTTGAGAGAGAATTTGAGGAGGAGGTACATGAGGCAGTTAAGAAGTGTGGGGGAAACAAGGCGTCACAGCCTGACGGTTTTACTCTAAAGTTTTACAAATGTTGTTGGAATATTGTGAAAGATGATTTGATGCTGGCTTTAAGGTGTTTTCACTCTAGTGGCAAAGAAGATTGGAGACTAAACATGGCGTTCATGAGATTAATCCCTAAAAAAGAAGGCTCAGCAACGCCTAAAGATTTCAGGCTTTCGAGTTTGATAAGTAGCTTCTATAAGATAGTGTCTAAACTCTTGGCAGAAAGATTGAAGACTGTTATGCCAATGCTTATTTCGAATGAACGGGGTGCATTTATTCGTGGGAAGAAAATTTTAGATGGTATTTTGATAGCCAATGAATGCATTGATAGCAGAATTAAACAAAAGAAGCCAGATATCTTATGCAAGATAGATATGGAGAAGACGTTCGATAATGTAAGTTGGAATGCTCTTTTTTCCATTTTGCAAAAGATGGATTTGATGATAGATGGATAAAATAGATAAGATGGTGTGTTATAGAGGCTCAATTATCGGTTATAATAAATGGAGCTGCTTCTGATAGAATTAAGCCTTCTAAAGGAATCCGAAAGGGCGATCCGTTGTCACCGTTTATGTTTCTTCTAGTGGTGGAAGTGTTGTCTATTTTGTTGAAAAGTGTTGTGGAGAATGGAAGATTAGGGGGTTTTCAGGTGGTGGAAGATGGCACTGTCATTTCGTAGTTGCAGTTTGCTGACGATACTATTATCTTGATGAATGCTTCGAGAAGTGAGGTTAGAAGACTCCATGTATTGTTGATGGTTTTCGAAGTGTTAACGGGATTAAAGTTAAACTTGGATAAGAGTGTGATGATAAGCATAGGGGCATATAGTATTATCCATGAGTTAGCTGTTGAGTTGGGTTGCAAGATTGAGACACTACCAATAACTTATTTAGGTATTCCTTTAGGTGTTAACAAGAGAAATATTGTTATTTGGGATATAATCATTGAGAGGGTGAAAAATAAATTGGCTCCATGGAAACGGAAATTTCGGAATAAAGCTGGGAGGATTGCTTTGATTCGAAGTTCTTTGGAAAGTTTAGCTAAACAACATAATGAGGAAATTTTTGTGGGGAGAAGATGAGAACAGAAAAAAAAATGATTTGGGTAGGATGGAAGAAGATTTGTAAACCAAAGAAATTTGGAGGGCTAGGCATTTGAAGTTTGAGACATGTTAATAGATCATTGTTGTCTAAATGACATTGGAGGTACGCTAAAGAAAAGGAGGCTTGGTGGAGAAAAATCATGGTGGAAAAAACTAAGACAACTGAAAACTGTTTGGTTCCTTATTCTATCACTGGCGAAGCTATTGGTAAAAGTACGTGGCATATTATCTCGAAGGATAATAAAGATTTTTTAGAGGCCGTGAATATTCAAGTGGGAGATGGAAGAAGTATTCGATTCTGGCACGATTGTTGGTTGGAAAGGGGAGATTTAAAGAATAAATACCCAAAGGTTGTATAAGCTACGCACTCAGAAGAATATGATGGTACATGATATTCTAGGAGGTAATATGATAATACACTACTCTAGAGCTCTTGATCCAGCTGAGAGAATAGATTTTCTTGGGCTTAGATACGATTTGAGAAATATCGCATTAACAGAAGGTGAGGAAGACAGTATAGCAGGAGAATACACAATAAAGCCAGCTTGTGAGAAGATTATAGATAATACGAAGAATGTGAATTTAATGGTCTTCTGGATAATAATCTCATCCCACCGAAGGTGATTTTCATGACTTGGGCCTCTCTTCATAATTATTTACCTACTAGATGTATACTAAGAAGAAGAAAAAGAAGAAGAGTTCAAATCCCATCTACTATGTGTGTACTCTGTAATGAGGAGGAGGGGGATTTCAAACATCTTTTCATACACTGCAAATGGGCGAAACCAATCTGGGATTTCTTTCTTGCTTCTTTACGGGTTAGCTGGTCTATACCAGAGATTTTTAAAGCCTTGTTGGATAGTTGGAAACTCTACAAGGTGAGCAAGCGTAAATCAGTTGTTTGGCAGATAACTCCTTATGCTATCTTATGGGAGATTTGGAATGAGAGGAATTCGAGAATCCATGTAGGAAGAAACAAAACTTTTGAAGATATCAAAACTTTGATCATTCAGAACATCTGTTTGTGGAGTTCTCCGAAGAAAATTTCCAAGGATTACACGGTTAATCAAATCTTATTTCATTGGGACACTATACTTTCTATGTTATAGGCCCTTGAAGATTTGTTTTTTTAGATGTCTAGAGATCCTGATATCTCTTGTAAATATTTTTCTTTCTTAATATATCCTTCTCTTTTCTAAAAAAAAATCTATTGATATCCGATATTCATGACGAAAAAGTGAATTTTATTCGTTTACCAAAGGCTAGTATTTCTTCCATGTGTTAGAGCATCTCCAACGATACTTTCTTCACTTCCTAAACCGTAGGCCACATAGGATTTTAGAATATTTTGAGAAAAAATCATCTCCAACGGGAACCTCTAAAAGAAATGTGAAGATGGCGTGGAAGTTAGTTATAGTTACATCCTTTACATGATCCTCGGGTTTTAGAGGATCACTTTTAGGATGTGAGGATCGTAGTCAGCAGTTTCATTGGACAGTAAATAGCAAAGCAGTTAGAGCTTCTCCGATGGCATGTGTGGAGATAAATGTCAAAATCCACCTAGAATGCACATCCATTTTCTCTAAAATCATTCTCCAACCCGGATGTCATAAATCAATGTATGCATGACTTTAGGTAGAAAACGTCAAGGGGAATGTCTAGTTTCCCACATTCCCCTTGATATTGTTTACCATCCTAGTCAGTTTTTTTTAATTAAAAATATATTTTATTTACTAAAATACAATAAATAATCATTTTTAGATCTAATAAAATCTTAAAATTACTAATCATAAAATTTACATTTAATAAAAAAATGATCACAAACAACACCATTGGAGATGAATAACGCTTTTCTCCTAAATTTAAGGAAAATTTGGAATAAAGATGTCTTGTTTGTGTTGTCACATAGGAAATACATACAACAACCATTGGACAAGCTCTTAGTGGTACGGATACCTTCGTCTTTAGCCAATAGTGTTAATACATGTGTACTATTGACTATCTTCGACTCCAATCCGTTGGAGAAGATTTTATAAAAATTCCTAAAATTAAAGAATTTTTTATCTTAAAGATGTCTTCAAGGAATAACACGTAGGAAAAATCTGAGGATATGTTGGAGATGCTCTTAGAAAAATGGTAAAGGAATCTTAACTATGAAAAAGGCAACTTCCATGGATTATATAAACGGATTCCCGAGTGCTCGGACTTCAGCCAAAGTTTGGGACCCGGTCCCGCAAAAGGTGGACCTGCATGACTTGTAACAGACTTTTAACCATATAATGGGGCGATAATGCAAAACGTAAGAGAGATATGGGGGGAGGCATTTACAGAGGATCGGGCGACTAAAACGGGTTAACTCAGTCTCTTTCGTTTCACTTTTTTAATTTCAGAATATGCATTTCTTTAACGTCTAATCTCAATTTTTAGATACTTTTTGCATGTCATTACAAGTTATAAATCTCATTTGATAGATTGCTAAGTTATTTGCATCTCTTTTAACAAATCTCCTATATATTCATTCACGTCATTCTAATTTTTTTTATGATTTCCCATACTGTGTTTGCTATCTGATTTTTCTCTAATGGCTTTTGCCTCTTTTGTTGTTGTGATCATAGCTTTTGCTGAGTTTATTAATAAGCTTTTTATTAAGGGTTCAAAAAAGATTGGTTTCATTTCTTTTCCTAATGGTGCTGTGTTGAAGAAGTCTCAGATCGGTTTCAACTCGTTAGAACTAGGTGATAGTACATCCCGCTCCTTGATCAATTCAAAAAAATTCAAATTCCACATAGTCAACTTCATGCAGTTAATCAGTTTTGTTTTTTACTGCTCTCATTTACTATAGCCATCTATCATATTTCTTTACCCAGTAAAACCCTCAAAAAAATATTGTTTCCATACTTATCGGATTACTTGTTATTTGTAATTACACAATGAAATTTTTCCTAACCAATTATATCCTCTGAATATTAATATTGGTTATCTTTTAATACCTAGTTACCATCAATCTTCTTATCACAAAAAATTTCAACGGGAGAATTCCTCTTACTGTGTAGAGATATGTTTTCATCAAAAAAAAATCTCAATGGAAGAAGGAAAAACTAGTCAAGTCATAGAGCTTGTTAACAAGTTTAAGCAAGCAACTATTGATTTGGGAGATATTAATGAACTTATTGTCATCAAGAACAAGGACAAAGAAGTTGAAGAAAAGGATGATTGGGAAGCTAGCGCTATTGGAAAGATTATCATTGAAGGACGGATGAGTTATAACATGGTTGAAAGAGGAATTACTTTCACCTGGCTTTTCCTTACTCTGGAAGATTTAAAAATTGTAGAGATAGAACCAAACTTGATGATTTTCAAGTTCAGTAAATGGGATCTGCTCAACAAGGTTATAGATGAAAGACCTTGGAGCATTAACAAACATCTTCTGGTGGTTCATGATTATATTCCAGGTATGGTTTAAATGGAAAAACATTGGGGTTTATAACTGTTTTGGATTCAGCTCAAGTATTTACTTCCAGAACATATGAACGTCACTTCGGTTACCAAAATTGGTCAAGTAATGGGTGAAGTAGTAGCTATAGAACCGAAAGATGCAATCCCTGTAGGTGGTGTTCCTGTAAAAGTTTGTGTTAATGTTGATTTATCTATGCCATTAAGAAGAGGTGTTAAATGTTCCACTAATGCAGGAGTTACTAAGTGGCAACAATTATTTTTCGAGCGCCAACCTAAAAGCATATGTACTAAATGTTATATTATCAATCATTCCAAGGTTGTGTGTAAGTATGCTGCTATTTATTTGAAGAAATCTCATGAGAATCCTTACTTTGTTCGGAAGGTTAACAATATTCGCACCAATATTTCTATTGTTGCGACTAACAATGATACTATCTCAGTGAAGGCTCCTTTCATTAAAAAGAATCAAAAGAAGTTCACCAAATCAAAGGTTTTCATTCCCCCAAAAGATGGTGAAATCATTAATTTGAACTCTCTGATTATAGAAGAAGGATTGACTATCGAGGAAGATAGCAGCAGACTTGGCAAACGACATAGAATTTGTGACGATCCAGCTACTAGATCTACATCTAATGAGACTTCTTCAAAGAGCAACATTCTGAATCCAATCTCAACCCCAATTAATGATCAAATGATCGCAACTGGAGATAATCAACCTAAGAAAACCAACATGGGGAATCAGGTATTAATCTTAATTTTTACTCTTTTTATTCTTTCAACAGTTCTGAATTTAATCATTCTAGTTGTCATATTATTACTTATTTCAACTCTTGCATTTAATACATTGCTGCAGTATCCTATTAGATTTTTCACTTGCATTAAAAAGGCTCATGCGTTTCATACGATAGGCATTAATTTTTCATGCATTCTGTCTGTTATGATTCACGTAAAAAAAAATTATTTTGTGTGCGTAATTGGTTTTTTGCATCATAGTCACAACATGAAGGTTCTTTCCTGGAATTTTCAAGGTCTTAACATACCAGCTATTATGGATTATCTTAGAGACATAATTAGAACCCAAGATCCTGATATTTTATTCCTTTGTGAAACTAAAATACATGAAGATAAGATGAAAACTCTATTGGCTCCCTTAAGGTATCCAAATATGAAATTTCTTCAACCAGTTGGTCTTTCTGGAGGATTAGCTGTTTTGTGGAAAGATGGTTTTATCTGTGATGTGGTTAGTTGTGAAAACTGCAGTTCAATATGACCCAAGTTTACCAGAATTGTTATTATCTTGTATGTATGGGTATTGTGATTATTCTAAGAAGAAAACTCGGTGGGATTTCATCAAGGATATTGGACTTAATATTACTCATCCTTGGGTACTTCTGGGTGATCTTAATTTTCATGTTTTAGATACTTCTTCATCTGGTTCTTCTTCAGGAGATGGTTTAGTAAATTCTATCATCAAAGAGGTGGGCTTGCAAGACTTGGATTTCATAGGCAGAGGGCATACTTGGTCTAATAATAATATGGGTACTGGCATCAAAAGATCAAGGTTAGATATGGCTTTTTTTAATGGCTCATGGAATTCACACTTTCAAGATTCTAAACTCATTCATCTTCAACAGTCAAGAAGTGAGCCTTGCCTTATTATGCTGGTGATAGATTACTCCCAACCAAAGATTTGGAAGTTTTTTAAGTTCTTTAAAACTTGGATGCAAGATAGAACTTGTGCAGCTGAAATTGCAAAAGCTTGGGAAAAGTCAGTTCAAGATTCTCCAGGTTACAGACTCATTAAAAGACTTCAGTTTACAAGGATTACTTTATCAAAATGGAATAAAACCCACTTTGGGAACATTGATCAGAATGTTGATACTCTTCAACATAAAGTATCTGAGATACAAGCATTACCTTTCTCTCCAGTTAATACTGCAATGTCAATTGAAGTAAGTAGAGATTTGGACAAATGGCATAAAATTCAACAAGAGTTTTATAAACAAAAGTCTAGGGATAATTTTGTGAATGACATGGATTACAATACTAAGTATTTCCATACCTTAACAAAAAGGAAGAGAGCTAGAAACAACATTGATTCTTCAAAGACTGAGAATGGTTCTTGGCTTCATTCTAGAGAAGACATATCTGTGTTGTTAACACATCACTTTAAAAAAATAAGTACTTCTCAAAATGCTACCATTGAAGAACAACATTATATTCATATTCTCACTCTGATTACAGAAGAAGATAATAGGATACTTCTACTTCCTATATTTAATGAAGAGATACTGAAAATTCTTAAAAGCATGGAAAGCTGGTCTGCTCCAGGGCCTGAGGGATTTCAATCTGTTTTCTACAAGTCTCAGTGGAATATTGTTGATGCTGATGTCTGTGAAATGGTAAAGAACTTTTTTGAAACAAAATACTTGCCTAAACAGATCAACAAGACCTATATATCCTTAATTCCTAAGAAGAATAAACCTTGTTCTCCTTCTGACTTCAGACCTATTGGACTGTGTAATACCTCTTACAAAGTCATTTCCAAGATTCTTGTCTCTAGAATGAAGCCTCTTATGGAAAGAATTATTTCTCCTTATCAAGCAGCATATGTGTCAGGCAGACTGATTAATGATAATACAATTATAGCACATGAACTGATTCATTCCACGAAGAAAAAAGAAGGAGATAGTGGATGGTTAACTTTGAAGCTTGACATGTCCAAAGCTTTTGACAGATTGCCATTTCTTCTTAAAGTTCTCCAGAGTTTTGGTTTCAGTGAAGATTGGTGTTAACTAATCAAACAATGTATCAGCACTACTTCACTATCTGTTATACTTAATGGTTCACCTTGTGAAGAATTTTCTCCTACTAGAGGTATTAGACAGGGACATCCCCTATCCCCATATCTCTTCATTATTGCAATGGAATGGTTTTCAAGAACTCTTTTAGAAGCTCATAATACCAAAGCAATCAAGGGAATCTCAGTAGCAATAGGAGCACCACCTATTGATAATCTAATTTTTGCAGGTGATTGTCTCATTTTTACTCAAGATAATTTAAGCAGTGTGAATAATCTTCTTCAAGTCTTGAAGGATTTTAGTTCACAATCTGGTCATGTCATTAATTTTGACAAGTCTTCTGTTTCCTATAGTAACAATCTGGATCCATCTGTGTGCAGTACTCTCAGTAACATTTTGGGAGTTCAAAATATGGAGAAAAATGAGAAATACTTAGGTTCCCCTCTTATTATTGGTAAATCCAAAGTGAAAGCTTTTGAAAGAAGGCTTGGTATTTGGAAAGGCATTAATTTACATCAATCTAGTAGAACAACAATGGTTAAAGCAGTTCTCAATGCTATAACAATGTACCAGATGAATATATTTAAGATGCCTAAGACTTTAATTAAGAATCTATATGCATTGCAAATGAAGTTTTGGTGGGGATACAAGTCTAATAGAGATTTAAACTTAATTGCCTGGAAGAATATGAGTTTGTCCAAAGACCTGCAGGGACTAGCTTTCAGAGATCTTGAGATGTTAAATCATGCACTACTTACTAAAATTTCTTGGAGAATTTGTCAAAATTCTGATCATCTTCTCACTAGGATTCTCAAAGAAAAATACTTCAAGAAAGAAGAGTTTCTTCATATTGAAGGAGAAAAGAGAAATTCCTCATGGACTTGGAAAGGGATTGAACTGGGTCTCTCTATTCTACAACAACACTACATCATGGAGGTTAACATTGGCAAGAACACTAAAATTTGGGTTGACAGGTGGATCATAGGTATTGACATCAAAGTTGTGCCTCTTCATCCCCATCATTTGAAATACGAGTTTGTCAGTGAACTAATTTTGCCTGGGTCTAAAAACTGGAATATTCCTCTTCTTAATGATCTTTTCAGTCCAGATATTGTTGATAGGATCAGAAATATGCAGCTCTCTCATGAAGAACAAGACATCGATAGATGGGCTCCTTCTAAAGATGGTGTTTTTAGTGTCAAAACTGTATACAATAAACTAACAGGAGCTAAAGTTCAAAGTAAAGTTGCTTTAAGTGATGTACCAACATCAGTATGGAAAGCTCTCTGGAAAATGAAGTTACCACATCGTGTTCTATTATTTGTATGGAAGTGCCTGAAAAATATAGTTCCTACAAGAGTAAGATTATCTCAGGATATGCATGATATGGAAACACATTGTGAGGTTTGCAAGGAAGAGGATGAAACCCTATTCCATATTCTTATTAGTTGTTCACATGCTAGAGAAGCATGGCGTTCCCTTAATATCAATATTGATCAGATTGTCTCTCAATGTCAGTCAGTCAAAGAATGGATCATCTCATGGTTTAATGATGTTCAGAATACCAGCAGTAAGGAAATCAATAACTGGAGAAGTTTGTTAATGGTGGGAAGCTGGATAATATGGAAGGAAAGCTGTGATTGTGTTTTCCAAGATAAAAAGCTGAATCCAATGAACACTGTCACCAGAATTCAGATACTGTTGAATAGATACACTGCCTGCACTCAAGATAGTTCGAAGTTCAATCCTCAAATTGACTTTGCTTACTCTGATAGTCAATCTAACAACTCATTATAGTTGCAGGATATTCTAGATGAATCAGCTTTTTTTAAATTATTTGTAGATACATCTTTTGACCCTAATACTAATGAGAGTGGTTCTGGCATTGTGTTGTATAACACTTCAGGTGCACGAGTTGGATTCAAAGGATCCTATGCAGCTGGCTTAATTGATGCAAAAGCTGGAGAGTGCAAAGCTTTTCTTGAAGGGCTGAGATGGGCTAAAGCAATGGATCTGGATAGCATTCATTTAGTAGCGGATGCAGAAGTTCTGGGTGTGAGATGGAGAATAGGAGAACCATCCTGGAAATTAAGCTTTTACTTAAATCTTTTAATTTTTTTTAAAGTATCGCATGTCAAGAGGGATTTAAACTCTTTACCGGATTCTATTTCGAAAATAGTTAGGAAAGATAAGCTTATTATTGAAGAATTCAGTCATGATGTTGCACGTCTTGAAACCTTGTTATCCAGGTTTTTAGTTCCTGGTATTTCTTAATAAATTTTTTAATCTTTATCTAAAAAAAAAAAAGAGAGATTTGGGGGGTTTAGGGTTCTTCTGTTAGCTGCCGATTAAGAGATAGATGGCGACAAAAGCAATGGCGAGAAAGATTTTTATGAATCCTCAAGAATTTTCGATCATTGGCCGTGCTTTTGTATCCCCTGGACGCATCAACTATTATACCTTATTGGTCTCCAGTGGTAAGAACTGTTTTTACTGCATCCCCTGGATTAATAGAATAAGAAAAGATAGAGAAGATGTTGAGTTCCCGTTGCAGAATAGAAAGCTTCAAGTGGATGAGCAGCAGAGACTCCTACAAGAAGTAGAGGAATTGACAAACTTCAGGAGATCACTGTTATATATCCAGCACCACCGTGGCGGAGGAGAAGGAATTATTAATTTCACAACTGCTGCTAGTATTAGGAGATTAGCATAACAGCATCGTCTTGGTCCCTACATCTTACCAAGACAAGCGGTGGAGTATGTATTACGTCACCTTGGATTGAAACAACCACCACTCGGGAAGTATACGGAAGAGGAAAAGCTAGGTGCCAAGTTGAGTCCATCGCTTTAGGATTTGATCCACAAAGCAAGAAACATAAAGTCATATGCATATCAAGTCATATGGACAAAATGTTTGCTGAAGAAGACAGTGATGACGACAACGACTATGAGACTCTGGTTGTGGAGGTCTTGACAGTTGGGGATCACACATGGGCTACTGGAGAACACAAATGGAGAGAGTTGGTTGATGCCCCGCCCGCCTACTCTGGCGGAGGAAGGTTTTCCTTTGTAGATGGACCTCTCTATATGAAAAGAATTGAATATATACTTGAGTTTGATGTTGGAACTGAAGAATTCGCTTACACTCCATTAGGTAGGCGTCTCAAGAAAGACTTACCGGATTCTTTACAACAAGCTCGGTCGGTAATGATGGAAATTGATGGGAATGAAGCTATTTTAATGAGTACACCAGATGATCAGCAGACTTCTTCTTTATGGATATGTCATGAACTATCTAAGGATGGCCACATGAGATGGAGAGATGAGAAGGTATTGATAACACCTTACGATTATGTATGTCCAGGTTCTTCTTCCATTGTAGCTCTTACTGAGACAGATTTCATCTTCATACAATCACATGATGGCCGTATCTCCTGCTATAATCGAAAGACGAACGTATCCGTACCCATAAGGATTCCAACTGCGCCCATCCCTGACCATTTTGATTGGGGAAGGATAATAAAACTGTAGGTACTGTCGACTGGACGGCCTTGAAGCTGTTGTCAACGTGCTGGATCAATGATGTTTCACATGGTCTTAGAAGTTAAAACCAGGTACATTCGCGAATGAGAACATTGTGGCGTTTATGCTCTATATGTTACAACAAATGCAGTACAAGAGGGGAAGACCTTGTTGTTTCTACCTTAATCAGATCATTGTTATCATGTTAAATGCACCTTAAACAATTCTATTTCGCCATCGAGAATGGATTCATAGAGGCTTGTATTTCTTCCAGTGTTAGACCCATAGTTTCTGGTACCAGCTTTGCTACAAAGAGAATGGTGAAGCCACAAATGCTTGAAAATATGAAGAATGTACCTACAGAAAGATAAAAGTAACGGGGAGCCGACTTCAATTCCTCGAAACAGGATAAAAATAGCGCAAGAAGCAGGATAAAATAGTAGTGAAGTGTAATAACCTGCTGAATTCCACTCCATGAGAAAGTTGAAAGCGTATGAAACAATCCAAGAACCAAACCAGCTTACTAAGGTCACTAGGGACCCTGCTGTGCCCTTCATGTTTATTGGAAATATCTGGATGTGGCAAAATTCATAAATTCATGTTCATTTGGCTCGTTCATTTCGCAATTCAGAAATTTTATACCAGAAAGAATGCAGTTACATTACCTCGGACATGATAACCCATGGTATCCCACCCATGCCTAATGAGAAAGATCCTGTGTACACCTAAATTCACAAGTCACATAACGTTTGTGGTTGATTAGCAAATTTTAACCCATTGATTTTTTTATTTTTTGTGGTCTAGTTTATTTGGATATGGTGCTGTGTAGTAATTCTTATTCCAATTACGAACAAGAAAAAAGAAGAAGCTGAAATGGGCATACCAGAATGCCCGTAAGGGCCAATGTTGGACTCAGCTCTTTAGGGAATTGGCTACCATGCTTGTGAGAAAGTACTTGACTACTTGAGAAAAGCAAAACAGGATCATCCAAAATACGAAAAACTGTAAACATCATTAATGAAGAGTACATGAGACCCTTTTTCCTGAACATACCTGCAAGAGAAACGACAATCCTGCTAGGGAACAACCCAAGCAAGTTCCAGCTGCAGAAATCTAGCAATCGTTGTAGATAAAACATGAGTTATGTTTACTCCGTCAATGTCAGAATCTAATAATCTGAATGAAACTAGAGATATCATACCATAAGAAGTGGTCTTCTCCCGGATTTATCCATTAAAAGTACACCTAATATTTGCATGGGTATCTGCATAAAGTAAATAACTTGGTTAAAAAAATGAAATGACAAATGAATACTGGAATTTGAGTTGCTGTTAAGAGAAATGAAATGACCTGAACTGCAACCATTGCTATAGTTCCAACATTGCCCGAAGAAAAACCTAGCAAAAAGAGAACCACAAGATAGGAGTGTGACTTCAATAACAATGAAACGAATGCATTTAGTTGAAGACCAGTTGTTAGTTACCTGCCGAAACAAAAATTGAACTCGCGTAAAATGCAATTCCATTAACACCTCCAAATTGTTGTAGGACCATTAATCCAACTCCAACCTAATTCAAAAGCAAGACCAACATATAAGATTCAAACAAGTTTTGTAAGTTCTATTAATCGGAATGGAGAACTAGTATGCGAAAGAAAGTTTACAATGAGCGAATGAGCATATTTTCTCTGAAACAAATCCAAGGTTTTGGCTTTTGGCAGTCGCTGAATGGTCTCGGTATAATCCTGTGGAACAGCAAGGAATTTAGAATCTGAATTATCTTCTCAAAACTAATTAGCCTGGTCGTAAACATACTCTAATTTCTGCGGCTTCTTCAGATATATCGGCATTGTTTCCCCGAAGACGTCGAAGGGAGAATTCAAAATCTTCCACTTTACCCACTTTTGCCTGTGAGAATTCAAAGTCGTACGACTGAATAATGCATAAAATTTAAAATATACATTTTAACACAACTTGACATCTGACTAACCAGCCATCTAGGAGATTCAGGAATGAAGATGAGCCCTATAAATTGTACTAGGCACGGAATGGTTCCTGTAGATTAAGTCCCATCCTGAATTAGCAAAGGTTTTCATTACAATCTATAAAGGATGACTGCAGAAACTTACCAAGTAGTGCTAGAGTGCGCCATGTGACCATTGTTCCAAATAGAAAGGTAAGAGATGCGCCAATGCATATCATCAACTGAAAATTCAAAAGCTAATGTATAAGCACTTGCACAAAACAAAAGCAAAACCAAACTCAATTTTTTTTAAGTTTACCTGATTAACTGTAGTAAATGCTCCTCGAAGATTCTTGGGTGTTATCTCAGCTATATACACAGGAACCTGCACATTCGCTATTTATCAATTTCCTATTTTTTGAACAAATTGGAAAGGACTCATAAAACAAAATGTTGAATTACCACATAAGAGAGAAGCCCTATTCCGTATCCCATTGATAGTCTTCCAATGTCAAGCACCCAAGCACCCTTTGACAACACAGTAAACGTTTAACTTGGATTGATATGAGTTGTACTTACATCAAACATGCTCATGTAATTTAGATTACGAACCTTCGAAAAGAGTATTGCGAGCCAACCAATAATGCAAAATATATCGGCAACCCACATAGCCTACATCCAATGCAAAAATGAACACATTTATGTAGAGATCAAAACAAAAACGAAAGAGATGGTAAAGTTTTTGAAGTTACATTTGCGTACTAAAACCAGAGATGATTCAATAAACATCATAAAAAGTACGTACACCCCTACGTCCGAGGACATCCGCTATGCGGCCACTCATTATGGCACCTGTCATTGCTCCGATTGTTAAACTTGAACCAAAAAATGAGTACTGCATAAAATAGACAAACCACAAGACATGAAAACTTAAATTCGATGGTGATAGTCGTTTCCGTAAAAAATTCATTAGTATGAGATAGAATTGGAAATTAATGAATTACCTCTGCTAAGGAAAGGTCAAGTTCATTCATAATCCCATACTGTGTTGGTGATGAGTATCCTATCTGATAATGTAACAAAACATACAATACTTAAATTGATTAAGCTTAAACTGGACTAGTACAGTTCCCACTGTGGAAGAAGTATAGAAGAAACAGATACAGATTCCCAAGTGTAGTCCAGAGAAAGAGACATAACTTACAGCAGAGCCAAAGATATAAGATCCAGAAACAGCAACAAAAGTGCCAAGAACCACTACTGCTATGGAGTCTGAACATGGAGGAGATTCCTGTTGCTGCTGTTTCCTGTGTTTTGTGGGAATCAAAGGCGTCTCCATCTCTCCTTGTTCCATGATTACTTCTTCCATTTTCTGAAAACTAGGAGAAAAAAGACTGCTGAATTTGCAGGAGATAAAAATCTAGAGAGACAAAGAGAGGGAGAGAAGGACAAACAAGGAAATGACCCACAACACAAAATGACAAGAACGGAACAAACAGAGTAGCAGTTGGAAGGCCAAGCAAAAGTTAATGCATCCTAGGTGATCATTCCACTACCTCTCTAGGGTCTACTCTTTTGTAGTGACTGTGTCATACTCCTTTACAATTGTATGTACCTGCTGTATGTCAGAATTTTGCATTCATAGAAACTTTGGTTTGGTTGGTAACTTACATGGATAACCTTGTTACTATGAGCCCATTATGAATATCAATCCCCTAAGTGTTGATTAATCTGAACAAGTGCATTTGGCTTGAATTTGGATTACAATATGAAACAGCATTGGATGATACTGTTCAGAATAGCGTGGCAGTGAATGCTTAATCATGCTTTGAGATTACATTTTTGTTTACTTCGGACAAAATAAACGAAATAAATGCTAGTTACTATTCGTCGACTAACTTCCTTTTGGTTTTCATCTTCAGGACTTGTTGATGGCAGCTTGAATCTCTTCTAGAGTTCTTCCCTTTGTTTCAGGTACTAACATGGCGATAAATACTATTGCTAGTCCGTTAACCACAGCGTATATGATAAATGTACCTGCAATTCACACACAAAACAAGTAATGATGAGTGCTTAGTGTTTTAATAGTTTGGTTTCACTAGTTTGAAAATGGAGACTCAATTACCAGAAGAGCTCCAACTCATGAGATAATTGAATGTGTAAGAAACCACCCATGAACCAAACCAGTTCACTAATGTTGCTAGACTTCCAGCTACCCCTTTAACATTTATTGGAAAAACCTGCAAGAGAAATGAATGCGGAATTAGAACCTCTTGCTTAACGTGTTAATAAAAATGGGAAGAATGATTAAGAAGTTTGAAATTACCTCAGACATTACAACCCATGGAACTGCTCCCATTCCTACCGAGAACGATCCAATGTACACCTATATTAAGTCCACAAATATGAATAACTTTATATCGAGAGTACAAAAGACGTGCTTAGCGAAGCGTTTAGTTTTATCAATCATACCAGTATTCCTGTCACAGTGAGGGCTGGTACTGCATTGAGCAGCAAATCATGGTCCTGATGCACATAATGTCGAGATTCAGAACAAAAAAAAATATTCGCCATGAAGATTCTTGTTTGTTAGAAAAATAGTTTAGCTACTACCTTCATATAGAATGCAATTCCAGTTAGGAGGCAACCAACAACCAATCCTGTTGCTGAGACCTACAACAAAATAAAATAAAATAAAATAAATTAGAAGGTGTAAACAGTATTATGATTTTCATGGTAACAGAATCTTACTAATTCGACAGCTTACCAGTAGAAGTGCCCGTCTTCCAGCTCTATCTATTAAGCTTGCACCCAGGGCAGTTACCACAATCTGCAAACAGGATAATCCATAGCAGTATTGGAGAGGAAATGGAATGTTCAGATTTGTAAAAGAAAGAGTGCAAACCTGAAGAACAGCGTAGATACTAGTTCCAACATCAGCTGGAAATCCTGAAAGGATACATAAAGATTGATGATGAAAACCATGAGTAATAAAAGAACCTGAAAGGTAAATGATTTTTCTTTAATGGTTTCTATTGTGCTTTACAGTTTACCTGCGGACACGAATATTTGGCTTAGGTAGAAAACTATTCCATTTATTCCTCCAAATTGTTGACACACCATCAATCCAACTCCAATCTGATTGTTAAAGGAAGCATGAGGTGCATTGAAGCTGTAGGTTCTTAAGAAGTGCTTAACCAAATTCAGTAAGAGTTATTTGGGAGAGATGCTAACAGTGACTGAACGCAAGTATCTTTTCTGAAACAAATCCCATATTCTGGCCTGTGGGAGTTTTTGAAGAGTTTCTATGTAATCCTGAGAAGCAACAATGCATTTGTCAGTTCACTATATCAATTTTGTGGAGCTAATTTTTAGAAACTAGTAGTGTTTAATGTTTAGCTGGAGACTAACCTGGATTTCGGCCACTTCCTCGGAAATATCAGCTTCCTTTCCCCGAAGCTTTTGAAGTGCTCCTTCAAACTCTTTTCGTTTTCCAATCTTGGCCTACATATATCGTCCGGCTATAATACTTGCGTGATTCTTACACAATTAAAATGAACTTCTTGGTTGTAATTGCATACCAGCCATCTAGGTGATTCTGGAATGAAAAATAGACCCACAAGCATAATGGCGCAAGGTATTAGTGCTGCAATACGGATACAATTTTCAGTTGATTTTCGCAGTACTATTCCACCCAATAGACCCTTTTCTTAAGAAATTTTCCTCCTTGGATTCATTGATAGTTTAAATTTACAATTTGCTAAAGTTAGATGATTTTACAAGATAATGCTAGTTCGCGCCATGGCATAAGCGTCCCTATCAGAAATGAAGCAGAAACTCCGCAGGTAATCATAAGCTGTAGAACAAGTAGAAAGTAATGTAAACCTCTTTTCTGTAATTATAATCACATCTGTGTGGAAATTCTTTTGTCAGATTAGTTCAGTGAAAAATTGTGTCATAAGTTCTGAACCTGATTCAATGTTGTCAAGGCTCCTCGAATATTTTTGGGTGCAATTTCAGCTATAAAAACAGGTACCTGTTCCACCAGGACACCAAATATCAAGGATTTGTAAGAAGTATTTTATTATCCAGGTCAACCTTATCAAGATGTTTACTCAAGTGAAAAAAGGAAAAACATACCACATAAGAAAAGACTCCCATCCCATATCCCGTGGCAAGTCTTCCAATGTCAAGGGCCAATGCACCCTTTAAATAAGAGATAAAAAATCATCATATAGAAGTTGATAATTCACATTGCAAAACGTAGCTACATATGAAGATGGAAGTTAAAAATAATTGTCAAGCAAACCTTGGCGAAGTATATGGCAAGCCATCCTGCAACACAAGAAGCAGCTGATGTTCTCAATGCCTGCAGGTTCCGCGGAGATGAATTACCCCGTTGCTCAAAAACAGTAAATTAAACATTAACTTGGGTGACCAGTATTTCTTACCCCTTTCCGACCAATGAAATCAGCAATCAACCCACTTGTAATTGCGCCAATCATTGCACCAATTGTCAATATGGAGCCAAAAACTGAGTACTGGAAACAGAAAAAACACCCAAATTGCAAGTCACAAATCGCACCAAATTATCCGTCACTGTCATCATTTATGATCCATTGCTTAATTTTTTCCGTTTTCCGCTACTCGGCTAGCTAAACAAGTGTGTGCCCTCCTACTAAAATTCGTATCACAAATCCATTACCAATTTAAGCTTCCTCGGCCAAGTATTTACACATGCATAGCAGAATTTCAAAATCTCATTGTATTTCAAGTAATATTCAAAAAAAACATATGGGCTCATTATACATTACTAATTTCTAAGGATACATCAAGGAAATTAACAAGGAAACAAATTTCTTGCAAACCCAAACCTCTGCTAAAGATAGATTCAGCTCGGCTGTAATTGCAGCCTGAGTTGGCGATGAATACCCAGCCTACACACACATAAAACAAAACATACTAGTCTCACAAAAATACAATATAACTGAAATTCCAATGATTACTTGCAATGAATATGATTTATGCATACTTACACAAGTACCGAATTCAAACGAACCCCAAACTGCAACAAAAGTACTCAAATAAACCATCCACAGACTTTCTTTGTTGTCTCTTTGTTTCCCATTTTCTTCTCCTTGATGATCATGGTGTTGTTGTTGAATAAGTGGTTCTCTTATCTCTTCTGCCATACTACTTTCTGGGTTATTCACACTTCTTGAGGAGTCCTACTACTAGTACTAGATTAGATTTGTGATTCAATCTAAGATGAGAAAAGCAAGAATGAGAAATCAAAAATGGAAAATCATTAAGAAAAGAAATTTTGGTTACTTGAGAATCTTTGCTTTCTTGTCTTCTAGAAAGAAAGACAAATAGTTAAGTGTTTAAGATTATTCAGCAGTCTAGCGAGTGTACACATGTATTATCTAGTGGGTTTCTTGATTCGTGGGACCCATTTTTGAAAACTCTAACATGTTCTTGTTTGTTTTTATCTGTTTCTTTGGTGGGTGAAACATTTACTCAATTTTGACAAAGGCTGCTATTAGATTCATTTTGTTTGACTAAAATTAGAATCGGTATTGTTCACTCAGTTGGGTTAGAGCAAGCAGGTGTGGTAAGCTTAGGCTTAGCTACAACTTCCGGATGTGGATAAGTCTTAGCTAAGAAGGGCAAGGTTGTAAAATTGTGAATCATGGAACGAATTGTTTTTTAATTTTGTGAACTGAATCGGGTGCTAAAATGTGAATCAAAGATTTATAGTCGATTGTTAAATTGTATATTTTCTTATAAACAATAATGAATTATGCAGAGCTTTTAAACATTTTTCCACCAAGTTTTGGTCTTTTATCCAATATATATACTAATGAAATTCGTCAAATATCAACAAACCATAAAGAGGAACACTGATTAGAGGCGATTTTTATGACACAAGAGGTTACGAGTTCAAACCTTCATAACCATGATCAAGAATGATGGAGAAATTGTCAAAATGTCTCAAGTATAACCTCTTTAAAGTAATACTCGATAATATAATATTCTTTTTAAAATAATAAAATTTTCTGATCCCGACTCGGGTTCTTAGTGCTAAAATAATAAATTCGATAAAATCATAAAATAAAGTAATACTAGATAATATAATATTCTCTTTAAAATAATAAATTTCCTGGTCCCGACTCGGGTCCTTAGTGCTAAAATAATAAATTCTTTAAAATCATAAAATGATATATTTCAAAAAGTGCCCCTTAAACATTAATAGGTCCCAAATAATATATAAAATAATACTGCTATTATAAAAAAAAAAATTTATACATGTTCAATTTTCTCCAAATATGATTCCATATTGGTTTTGTTTTTCTTTAAAATTCAAATCAAATTGTATTTCATCCTTAATAGTTGGTGGTGCACTCAAAAGATCTGGAATCACGTTGTTGTATTGCAAAAAGAAGTGTTGAAGTGCGATTGATATTGTTGGAGTGGTTGTATTTTTATTGCAATTAATCAATAATATAATATCACGACAAAATTAATCGATATTTTATTTACAATTATTATTCAACCTTCAAGATAGGAATTATTCTTCAAAACTATAAAATAATAATATATTATGTTATCGATAATATAATATCTCTTTAAAGTAATAAATTTTTTTGGTCCTAAGGCTATTATTTTATAGAAATTATACTATACTCTGAGTTTTTAAGAACAGAAAAAATGTCTCATTTAGTTAGTTTTAAGTAGTGAATTTGGCACAATATGACTTCACTCGTGTAAGAAAAAGCCAATAATAAATCCTCGGGGTTTAGGGTTCAGAGCTAAGGGTTTAGAGTTCACGTGGTGGCGCGCGGTAGTGGTTTTGGTGATGCTGGTTCATGTGGTGGTGGTTTTGGCGACGATGGTTCATGTGGTGGCGGCGGCCGTGATGGTAGTGGCGGTGACAATGGTTCTGGTGGTGGCGGCGGCGTTGGTGCTGAAAATATAACACGTGTTGTAATTTCAAGTGTTGGTCGTTTTCCAAGAAGAAAATGTTATTTCAACAAAATTCGCGGCAAGAAATGTTTTTTTGTTTAACATGTGGGATTTTACATGTGTATAAACTTGGCCACTTAACTTCTTTGGATTACTTTTTCTTTTCTTTTTGAAAATTTTGGATGTTGATACATGAAAATAATTACCCCTTAAAATGATTAGGGAGTTCCCAAATAGAGGGCAAGCCCGTTAAGAAAAATGAGAACTTGGGGATAAAGGCCCATGTCCAAAAAGATATGTCCATGGAATGTAAAGGAAAGGATAGGATAGGGATTAATGAGAAGTTAGGGGTCATATTAGGAGGAATGCAATGGTAAATAAGAGGGTTCCTTCTTTACATGGCGTGATGTCATGTAAAGAAAGAACTTTGGGAAAAGCTTATAAAAGGAGGAATATACCACAGAAAACAACCTCTCTCTCTCTTACCGTTCTAGGAAAAGGTGTAGTCATTGTTGTGGCTTGGA
Organism: Papaver somniferum; assembly: GCF_003573695.1. NCBI lineage: Eukaryota > Viridiplantae > Streptophyta > Magnoliopsida > Ranunculales > Papaveraceae > Papaver > Papaver somniferum. The sequence continues at coordinate 5,319,311 of NW_020624820.1, read as the reverse complement.
TGTGTAGACCCAATATCTTCTTTACCTTTCAACATTCGGCGACCACACCCGGAGGCTCATCTACTGTCCATCATGACACACCCTACAAATAACAGCACACGCGCATTGGGGAATCAACCAACCGATCAACCGCCCAACCTTGAAGATGAGGTAGCAGAAGTTGCATGTGGAGGCATAGTAAAGAGTGCGATTGTACAAGGAGGAAGGGTGGAGGCTTCGCAGGAAAAAGACAAGAAACAAGCATCCGAAGATACACCACCTGCGCGGATAACTTTACAAGATATGCAAAAAAAAAAGCTGGAAAGCCATGTCCGGAGAAAGCAGGAATTGAGGAAGCTAATGAAACAGACGGTTGAAGCTGAAAAGGATAAGTCCCCAAATAAAGTTACTTGCAAGAGAGAAATATGATTGATCCAAAGTTTCAGCAAGTTGACGTACAGAGAAAGGAAACACCGAAGCCCAATCACTACCCGGAGAGACCATATTCCAAATTTTATGCATAATCTTACGATGCAAGAAAACGTGTTTTTGTATTTCAATGGTGTTGCCACAGAGGATGCATGAACTATAAAGATCAACTCCTTTATCCTGATAAATGGTATTAAGTTAGTCATGAATTGCACATCAGACAAGAAAATTTACTTTTGGAGCGATAGTAGCTTTCCAGATAAAAGAATGAGGTAAGTTATCAAATCTAGAATCTTCAATAAGTTTTGAATATAAAGTCTTAACTGAGAAGATACCGGAACTGTGGAGTGCACATCTTCTAGTATCCAGTGAAGAGTCTAAGGCTGGAGGAATATCCCTGATGAGCAAGAAAAAAGCAGCAAGATCATTTGTTTCACTATTTGTAAGCAATCTTCTGAATGTGAAATTCCATTTACCATCTTCTGTCGTCATTTCTGAAATCTTTGCATTTTTGTCTCTAGCAATCTTATACAGGGAAGGGAAAGAAACTTCAATAGGAGCATCACTCACCCACTGATCATTCTAGAGAGTAATATGCCTTCCAGAGTGAATATATATAGTGGAGTTCATAGGAATGCTCAGATGACTGTGATTAGCAATGACTCTCCAACAAGAAATGCCATAAGTAGAGTTAACCTTACCAAGTATCCAACAAGAGAAATTATTCCCACGTTTGTCAGTGATAATCTTGTACCAAAGTCTATTCTAATCAGTACCAAATCCCCAACACCATTTAGCTAGCATTGCAACATTCATCATTTTGAAATTGCAAACTCCCAAACCACCTTTGTTTATAGGTGCACAAACCATATCCCAGTTTATAAGATGAGAAGTTCTTGAACCATAATTGTATTCCCATAAAAAGTTTTTCATTTTTTCTCCAGAATTTTGATAACTGAAACAGGAAATTTGAACAAAGAGAAGTAATACATGGTAGAGCACAAAGAATACATTTAAGTAATGCAAGTTTACCTCCTTTACTGAGATTACATCTCCTCCATGTGGAAAGTCTAGCTTTAAATTTTCAATGATAGGATCCCAAATGTATTTAAAAGTACATTTAACACCAAAAGGCATACCCAAATATAAGAATGGCAGAGTATCAATAGCACAGCCCAACTCAACTGCCCAAGTGGATAAATCAGGTGCATAACCAATGCCAATTAGTCTAGTTTTTGAAGTATTCACTTTTAGACCAGTAATGAACTCAAAATAGTGTAGTGCGTAGAAAATATTATGTAGTTCTTCCTTCTTGTTATCAAAGAAGAAAATAGTATCATTTGCATAATGTAAGTGAGTTACCTTAATGCTTGATGGACTGACAGAAAAACCATTAAAGAAATTAAGATGAGCTTCCCTATCCATGTATCTGGAAAAACCATCCATAGCAATATTAAAAAGTAGAGGTGAAATAGGACATCCCTTCCTAACTCCCCTTGAACTTTTGACGTATCCAAAAGCAGAGCCATTAATGAGAATAGAGAAAGAGGAGGTAGAATAACAAAACCTGAGCCATTTGCACCACCTACTACTGAACCCATCTTTCTAAGCACAAACTGGAGATAACTCCAATTGGTTTATCAAAAGCCTTTTCAAGATCAATCTTACAAAAAATTCCAGCCTTTCCTGAATTAATTCTTAATCAACTAACTCATTTGCAATGAGAATACCATCCACAATCTGCCTTCCCTCCATATATACACATTGAACATGTGAGATAATTTTTTCCATAGCTAGATTTATTTTAGAAGCTTGTACTTTAGCAATGATTTTATAGACACTAGTCAAAAGACATATTGGTCTGCAATTTTTTATGATTTCAATACGGTCTTTCTTAGGAACAAATGTAATAAAAGTAGAGTTACGTCTAGTATCAATATTACCAATGGCACAAAACTCAGCAACAATATCCATGATGTATTTTTTGATGAAGTTCCAGCATTTAAGAAAAAACATAATGGGAAAACCATCAGGTCCTAGTGTCTTGTCATGATCAAGCTCTTTTATTGCATATAGAACTTCATCTTCTTTGAAATCTTCATCAAGTATATCTGACTCCACCCTACTAGTTTTTTTCAAACTCAATGTCCTCAAGTTGTGGCATGGTGAGCTCTTCTTCAGTGAACAAGTTCTTGTAATAATTGAAAATGTGATCTTGAAGCTTTGATCTATCTGACACCAGCTCACTATTAATGTATAACTGTTTGATTATATTATATCTCCTCTTGGGTGAAGCATGCTTGATAAAAAAAAAAGAAGTATTCCTATCACCCTCCTGCAACTATTGAGTATTAGACTTGATCTTCCATAAAACTTCTTCTTGTTCTGACACTTTCTCAAAATTCAGTCATGTACAACTTTATTTTCTCTTTTATTATATCTTCAGTAAGGATATTATCTTTTGCAAAATCATCCATGGCCTGAATTTCTGAAAGAATCATATTGAGTTTTGTGTTAGTGTGTCCAAATACTTCCTTATTCCAAATCTTGAGCTTTTCTTTGAGTGCCTTCAGCATGAGCCAAAATATACAGCTTGATGTACCTGCAAAACAAAAAGACTGCCACTAATCCTCCAATAATTAAAGGAAACCATTCTCCATAAACCACATTGTTACAAACCTAAAGGGACTAGGGCCCCAAAAAGGGTCAAATATATGATCTGATGTGGAATATGATCTTATGTGGATCTGGCTTTTGCTAGCTGAGATACAAGAGGATAGTGAGATTCAAAATAAGAAGAGATAGGAAATCCGTCAATTCTGGACATCACTGGATTTGATTTTCCATTTGACCAAATATATCTATCACCTTTCAGTGGTAGATCAATGAGATCATGCTGCATAATGAACTCAGAGAAATGCTTCATGCTAGTTGTGATTTTTGCGCAACCTTTCTTCTCATCACATTTCACAATTGTATTGAGATCAACTCTAAGACACCATTGGAGATCCCATTATCTACAAACATTGTCTAATTCAACCCAAAACTCAGCCCAGTCAACTGGTTTATTAGGCCCATAAACATTAGTGAGACCCCAAGCAAAGTTATCATGTTTATTGATGCAAGAAATGGAGAGAGTATATTCCCCCACCAGAGAATCAGTAACATCTACAAAATCCTTATCCCAGATAGTTATCATACCTCTAGAGCTACCCACTGATTTTTGAAAGGTCCAACCTATGTTTGTAAGCCCACAAATTTGTTTAATATCAAAAGCAGTATAATGCATCATTTTTGTTTCTTGAAGAATGATGATTGGAGCTTTAATCAAGTGTAGCATTTTCTTAACCACAGTTCTTCTGATGTTGGTTAATTAGCAATTTTATGACTGTTTTGGGGTAAAAACTGATTTTGCTGTTTTTGGTAAATTTGGGTGTGTTGATGAGAAACGAATTCAAACCCTAAACAAATGTACTGCACATGAGTACTTATAGATTCGAGAGATCAATCTGTAAGACTCTAGCCTAAACCAAGAAATGGTCGTTCCAGCTTCAATTCGGTCACAAAGTGAAGGAGAAGGGTTGATCTTAGGGAGGGAAGCGAAGAAGGTGTTTGAGATCATAACGTTGAATTATGAAGGTGTGGTTGTTTTATGACTTGCATCAGAATGTAGAACTGGCTTGCAGAATGTAAGCTATCAGTTCTTGGTGTTTTCTGAATACTTGTGTTGATCACACTTGTGTTGTTGAAATAGGTTGAAATCCTATTTATACAAGTCATTGAGCGCACCTTGATCTCGTTGGAAGTGGAGGTAGTTAAGTAGTGGAGTTGTGCGAAAGGTGGTGATCATCACGTTTCCATAATGAGGAAAGACTGGTCACCCTTTCACCCAGTACTCTATGTATTAACTATCCGTCCTTTTCCAAACACTTTCTCGTAATGGGCGCGTTGCACACCGCATGCTGTAAACCGCCAGACCAATAGCCCAGTGACCATCTTCCAATTTGTGACATGTTTGATGTCTCGAGTAAATGGGTCAAGTTGTGAGACTCGCCGCTAAAAGCAGCACATAATGCTTTTAAGTCAAATAATAAAATTATTTGTGAAATCAATATTTATAAACATCGCTTATAATCTATGTATATAAAACATCGCTTTTAAAAAAGCAGCTGAAAATAATCGATATGCAGGAAATATCGTTGTTTTAGAGATCGTTCAAGTTAGTCGCGAATTTAAAGTCTTAAAAAAGGAGCGTGACCGGCCACCTTTGGGCGATCGTTGGGAACCTTACGGGTGAGCTACCGCTTGGTCGATCGCTCCCTGTGGAGGAGGGGTGGTCGGTGATCACAATGTTATCATGTTGGCCTCTTGAAAACAAATCTACACCATCCGACTAGGATAGCGAAGTTGGATAGACGAGATGATATGCTGCAGGTGCATATTGCCGTTGATGTAATTTAGGGTTTAGGAGCCGTGCGGCCAACCCTCTTTTGGGCGATCAATTCAAGGCACTGAGCGTTAGTTTGAACATGCCAATTGGTTGAGTGCAAAGGCGGGCTGCCGCCGGTGATCATGTTGATGCCTTCTGGGCCGTCCGAAATTTATCTAAACCGTTCAATTTGGCCGACAAAGATGGACGACTGTGATCGATTTGCGACAGTAGTATGCTGCCGCAATGCAAAATAGGGTTTCCAAAAACAGCGCGTTCACCCTAGTTTGATCAAGCGATTTGATGCGCTCTTGACTTGCTATGAGCAAGTCGATCGACCAAGGACGGAGTTGGGTCGCCGGTGAACACGCCGGTACCCTTTTGAACATTCGAAAGAGGATCTAGATCGTCCATCTAGGCTAGCTAAGTTGGGTGGATGTGATGAATTTGAGACAGTTATGGTCGGTCTTAGCTCGTTCGAGCTCCTTTTTTAACATCGCGATCACCCATGTTCCGGCTAACGTTCAGGGGTGTTACGGGTGAACTAAAGGGAATATGATCGGCTGGGATGTTAGTGGGCCCGTCGGTGGTCATCATGGTGATTTCCTAGTTCCGCTGGGAGTAGGCTAGGCTTGTCTAATTTTCTGGCCAAATTGTGTGGTCGTGGTTGCTCTTTAAGATTGACATGGACAGTCTAGGTTTTCCTTTGGGGAATTTAAGCGCATTAATTGTGCTAACTTTCAATTAAAAAGCGCATTGATACGAAAATCTCTTTACCAGGGAGTGATGTAGCCTACGTGAGTGTTTTCATGCAGGTCTCAATACTGACACTTCGGGAGATTCATGCTACTCCGCTGCGAGTGAACATTAACCGTCATGTCATGCCAATATTGAGAGTTCGGCTGGGAACATAGCATAAGAAAATACTAGGCAGGTCATGCATTAGTGAATAATGCAGTAGGTTAAAATTTACAGAATATCTGGGATTGTTGCTTCATGCACCATTCTGGATAAATTTCATAAATATGTTGAATTGCTCAATACATATGTAAGTAAAGAGATCTAGACACTCATTACTTTTTGAATGGCTCAGTCTCTTTGCAGAATGACGACGCTTTAGATACAGGGCTTTACGATTTTAGCCCTGAACTATAAACCACCATCAACAATGACAGTTTTGGATTTAGCCTGACGAGTTTATAAGTGAGTATGGTTCTTCATAATTTTCTTTCACCTTTAAAAATAATATAAACAAATATGGAAATAAAAAATTCAGTTGTAAACAAAATACAAGGATTACACATTGGTAAAATTCTAGAGGTAAACAAAATTGTCTGATTGCTAGATGTTTGAATCGGTATGATATTTCTCCTGGGAGGTGAGGAGTTCCACGATTGCTAAAGTCGGATACCATTCCAGAATCTAACGGTTATGATTGATTTGTTTTATATGAATACTTACACTGCTACGAGCTTGTCCAATACAATACAATGAGCGTGGAGATAAATGTCTAAATCCACATAGGATAAACATTTATTTTTCCTAAAATTCTTCGTCAATCCAACTTCTTAAATCCACATGAAGATGACATGGCTTAATTTTTGATTCGACGTTGTCAAGGTGAATGTCTAGTTTGACATTCACCTTGACAATATCTAGCTATCCTAGTAAACTTTTGCGTAACTAAAATGAATTCAAATATATTAAATAATAACTTTCAGCTCTAATAAAATCTTAAAATTACTAAAAATAAAATTTATATTAAATAAAAAAATTATCACAAACAACACTATTGGAGATGGATTACTTTTTTCATCTAAACTTTAGAAAATATTGGAATAAGGATGTCTTGTTTGTGTTTCCACCTAGAAAATACATACAACAATCATTGGAAAAGCTCTAATGGCGGTACTTGACTTTAGTAATCCTGTGGAATACGAACCCTATCCAGGTGCTATGATTTTTTTCTTTTTTCTTTTGAATGTTTGTTATTGAATCCTATTATTGGAGCTGCAAGGGGCTTGGTTTTTTGGGGCTTAAAATGATAACTATAACCAAAACTTGTATATGGGGGACCTAATCTATGTAAAATATCAATACTACCCCCACTAAATTAAACATATTACCTTATTACCCAATTTAATCTAATTAAAAAAATATTATATATTCTTATCCTTCTCTTTCTTATCCTTCATCAATCATGGTCAAAATCATGAACTCAATATTTTTTTTACGGGATCAAAAATCGAGAAAATGAAATAACTAGACAACCTTATAATCTTCCATCCATAACTTTTATTAGACAAGAATCGACAAACTCGTCAATTTTTATTTTTGATTACTTAAATACTTTAAAATGCTCGAAATATGATTCAATTTCAGTTTCAGGAAATACTTACGGCTAGGAGTTCATCTTTTCTGAGGTGTAAGTAGTTCATTTACGACTAGCCGATATTTTCTTTACTTACGGCTGGGAAATGATGAATTCCTAAACGTAGTAATGTTTACGGCTAGGAGTTCATCATTTCTTAGTCGTAAGTTGAGCAAAAAATCCACAATGAATATTTGAATTAAATTTTATATCCAATCTTAAAATGAATTATGAGTATATGTATCACTTTATACTCGAATTAAAATAGAAAATAAGTTCATACTCGATCTCAGAATGATATGCTTTTACATTGATTCAAAAATGATAAGTTTGTACTCGATTTCAAAATCAGTATAAAGTTATACGCGATTTTAAAATGAGTACAACGCGATAAGCAATTTTAAAATGAGTATAAGTTCATACAGGATTTTTTCATATGAGTATCACTTTATGCTCGATTTCAAAAAGAATACTAGTTCATACTCGATTTAAGATCGAGTATGAAGTGATACTATTTCTTAGATATACTCATTTTATGAGTATCGGTATGTACTCAACCTTAAAATGAGTTCAACTATATACACATTTTTCATGTAGATTACTGGCTCATTTCGATTGGAATAATGCCGAATCTTTAGCCGCAAAGCAGGTATACGGCTGGGAAATGTTGAAATCCAAGCCGTAAATATATGCTTACGGTTAGGAATTCCTAGCCGTATGCACTTATGTTTATCATAAACAATGAAAAAACAGAGGTTGTATTGCGGCAAGGTTTTTCCTACCGTAACTTATCATACTGCTGGAAAACCCGGCCGTAATTTATTCTGAAAATACAAAAAAATAAACACTTTCGGCAGGGAATTTTTTATTTTCCACCATAAAGTGTTGATTTCGGTTGGGCGATAACATATTCCAACAGTAACTCCTAGAAAAACCCCGAATTTTTATGATTTTTAACGGATGTTAATCAATCAAACCTGTTACGGGGACATGTTTATAAGGTTCTCTTGACTATTTTTTAGGATATATTTCATCAATTTCTTCCAAAAATTTCATCAAAATCTCCTTCTTGTTCTTGCATAACCAAAAAAAAAAAAGAGAAAAAATGTTTTAGTTGAACCCCTTTTAAAATCAGTGTGGTACAGTTCATTACAGAGTCCCATTAATTTTGTACTGTTGTGTTCTGTCTTGTCAAACCAGCTTTCTTGATCAATGAAAATCTGTACAGGATTAGACTTGGTTTTGAAAGTCGACTCAAGGTTTACAATCATAAGTGACTGCTCATCAAACAAATGAGATCAGTAAAGTGGTATTTATATGGGCATACATGGTCCTTTCTTGTACGATTGACATAGTGGGAAAATGATGGGTGATTAGGTGATCAACCAGCTGTGGTGGTTACAAGTTGGACAATTCGGGTTCCATCTTGTCCTATGATTAGAACACTTTGATGAATGATTTGGTCGACAGAATATTCCTGGTATAAAATCCTGCATGATTCGCTCCTATAGAGACGACCATTTTTGACGGAATTTCCTTCAACCTTCGATTCTTTTTTTTTTTTTTTTTTTTTTTTGTAACAAAGGAACGTACTTATATCGAGAACCCTATTATTGGGCCGCAGGAGAGAGAGATTTTGGGGCTTAAAATATTAAGTGGAACCCAAATGGTACCGGGAGATCAGATTTATGCAAAAGTTCAAATATACACTCACTAATTTTAACTTATTCCCGTTCTACCCTTTCATTAACTACCTAATATAATAATGAAAAAAAACTGAAAAAACAAAAAAATCATTAAAAGAAAAAAACTGTCGCCCCCCACCATTCTTCTTCTTCCCCTTCTTCTTCTTCTCATATTCTTTCCCTATTTTATTTTCTTTCTTGTTTTTTTCTTCTTCCATTCTTCGTTGTTCAACGATTAATCGTCGATTCCAAAAAAAAAAAATCTTCGTCGATTAAACTCATTCTATAAAACCATGAAACCTAAGGAAAATTTAGGTCAAGCTTCATCGAATCAACCTTTTTCTGAAGCAGAGAAACCAACTTCATCAAATGAAGATGAAACTGAAGATCAAGAAGAAGTGAATGAAGGAGATGCACCGTCGCGAGTCCTGATATGACAACAATAAGGTATGAATTTCAAAACCCACTCTTTATCTAAGCGTTTTGTTGATTATTTTGTTGATTTTGAAAATTTTAGGTCTGAAAAAACAGTTTCTGAAACTGCTTACGGCTGGGAGTTCTTGTATTCCCAGCCGTAAATAGGCCTTACGGTTGGGATTGTTTGTTTTCCTAGCCGTTTATATGTTACACGGTTGGGATATGGTAGAACTCCCAGTCGTTTGTAGGATTTACGGTTGGGATATCTTAGAACTCCCAGCCGTAATATAGTCGATGCGTACGAGATTGAGAAATCCTATCCGCAACAAGTTGTATACGACTAGGTTATTCTTAGCCGTATATTCTCCTGTGTTCGAATTTTTTCAGCGGTAATATTTACATCTCGGTCTTTCTGTCTGTAACCTTGTTTCGGCTGGATTGCTTATTTAGTTTCCCAGCCGTTTACGTGTTACAGCTTGGAGTTTCCTAGCCGTTATTATTACGGCTAGATCGGTTACTAATATTCCCATCCGTTATGTTTTTTGCGTCTTGGGCTATCCAATTTTCCTAGCTGTTTTGCTTGTCACGGTTCGGTTGTGTTAAAATTTCCCAGCCGTTTTTGCTTATCTACTATTGGTTTTTGGCCTTGTTTGTCTTTGGATAGAGGAAAAGAAAAGAAGAATAAAAGATGACAAGAAGTAACACCTCGTAATGACCCGACTCCGCAACCTCGTTATGCAAAACCATTGGGTGCAAACGCAAGGACTACAAGTGGAGTTGTGACTTTTGGAGAAAATGAAGGTGGAGGAGATGGAGTTGGAATTACTGGAGGAACTGAAGTTGGAGTTGCTGGAAGAACTGAAGTTGCTGTTACTGGAGGAACTGAAGTTGGCACTTCTAGTGGTGGTGGAAATGAAGGTGTACTTGTTGTTACTAGAGGAACTGAAGTTGGCACTTCTAGTGGTGCTGCTGCTATTGATAAAGGTAAATCCGTAGTTGAGGAGGAAAAGAAGGAGGGAAAGAAGAAGTATCCACCAAAAGAAACGGCAAGACAAGTAATTAATAATATGGTGCCTTTACCTCCCAAGAGGAATGGGAGACCTTGGGGTGAGGCAAGAGATTGTTCCGTCTTGATTGGCTACGCGTCTTCATGGGATGCTAGGGTTTGTGGCACAAAGGTAATAAATCAAATTACATATAGGTTATATTCATTTTTTTATGGATTATTAATTTTACAACCAATTTTTTTTTGTAGTTCCCGGATAAAGCGGTCCCTAAACTAAAACACCAACAAGCAAGGTTTTGGTCGTTGCACAAGGAGCATCCAAATGTGATATCTTTGGTAAAAGCTTCGGGGTTATGGTCTGGAATCGAGGCTTTGCAGAAAATATATGATGTTGTGATAGTTTGTGGTTTTAGAGAAAGATTTTGGACCGAAACAAGGACTTTTCACCTCTCATTCGGCGAGATGACTATCACTCCGGATGATGTAAATCAAATCACTAGTCTAGCTTTGGAAGGAAAGGCTGTGTTTGAGGGTTTCAACAATTCTATGCCTTTTGATGAGCTTTGTGCCTTGGCGAAGAACTGTCTTGGGTGGGGTAAAGATGAAGCGGAAGAAGAGTTTGAGATAGGGTATGGAGCACCGCCTAGAGCTAAAAGGAAATTTAGTGCACCGAGCGAAATAAGTGAAGCAGTTATGTCAAGGAAGATTAATTTGGTTCATCTGAAGAAAAAGTCTGGGGATTCTGATACCAAGACTAGGAGTGGATTGGTGGTGATGGACGCAGAAAGAGCTAGACATACGGCTATATCTTACTTGTTGCATGCTCTTAGGACCGTCTTTTTCCCCGATTTCTCACGAAATAAGGTAAATGCTTGTTATTTGCAGTGGTTGAAGACTCTCAGTCTTAATCCGCAAACAAATGAGGTACCTAGGTACTCATGGGACACCAACCTCCTTGCTGATGTGTTGGACTGTCTTTGCAAAGCTTCTAGATGGAACGAAACACAAGTTACGGGATGTGTTGCTCTTATCCAGGTATCTTTTTGATTTAATATAACGAATGTTTATTTATTTTACTTTTATATATTGACGTACTCATGTCTTATTAAGAATAAAAAAAAATTTGACGTAGTCATGGGCTTACGACCATTTTAAAAGCTTGAAGCCTACTCGGGATACAAAATGGCCTCTAGAAAAACCTACAGGAGGAAGATACCCCTTTGTAGGGACCCAACACAAGGCTAAAGAGACGGAAATGAAGGAGATGAGGAAAAAGTTGGATGCTTTGAAAATCGAAGATGTGTCTTTTGATACATATTTGAAGCTTGATGAGGATGGAGAAGATGAAGTTGGTGATAGTGTATTTTCCGATGTGGCGACCTATACGGGACCTTTGTTTCATGCAACTGGGTTCGTCATCTTAGATCCTCGTAGAACGCTCCGCCAAATCGGTATTGTCCAGAAAATTGTACCTGAAGAAACTCCTTTTAAACCGAGCATAACCAACTCCCAATTTAAGGACAAAGATGTCAAATTGAACTATGAAAATGCACCGTCGATCGAGCGTTGGAATGCTCGTTCCCAAGAAGTAAACCAAATGTATACGAGACTCCTTGAAGCTTCTCATGGGACTTCCAAAGCGGATGCGAATTACATGGAATGGTATCAAGAGTGGGCTCATCCTTATGTGGAAAATTTGGATCCGGAGGCGCAGAGACATTTCAAGAATGCAGAGAAAGAGATTTCAAAATCAAAGGCATCAATAAATGAAGAAGATGATTGGGAGAAGATGGTGATACGTACACTACTAATTATGTTTGTATATGTTATTTTTTTTAATTATCTATGAATAATTAGAGTATGTGTATTTGATATAAAAAAATAGGTGAACGAGTTAACTGGGTGGCCAATGACATCACCCGTATGATTAATTTTGGTGAGGAGGTAATGGTATATGAACTATGATTAATGCGGAATCGAGTTAGAGGCATAATTATCCCTGAGAAAGGAGGTTTATATCCTTATGAAGAGGAACGACCAAGGAGATTTAAAAGGGCTAGGTCTCCTCCTTCTAGCGACGACTCGGACACCCCCCCCCCCCCCCCCCTCCGTGACCAAGCTCAAGGTGGTAGAGGTGAAAAAGGTCGAGGTGGTCGAGGCGCAAAAGGTGGACGTGCTGGAACAAGTGCAAAAGTTAGCCGCGCTGGAACAAGTGCAAAAGTTAGCCATGCTGGAACAAGTGCTCGAGGTGGACGTGGTGGAGGTAAAAAGACTCCAATTCAAGGTGGCAGCGGTCGAGGTAAAAACTATAGAGTTATAGAACAAGTTGTGGAACCTGAGAAAGAGGACGATTTGGATGAGTTTTTGCGCACTTCGGAGGAGGGATCAAGTGAAAGTGAATGACTATTTACTCTCTTTTTATTAGATTACTTCATGGATCATTTATTATCTAAGACTTTGTCTATTTACTATTTTTGTTGTTTGGTTATGGACTTGGATGGATGAATTTTTATAACTTTGCATTTATGAATAAATGTTAGTCTTTCCATTTGTCTAATCTAAGAAAACTGAGGAAACAATCAAGATTCACTAATTTTTTGTGCACTTTCGGCTAGGTCGATCCTTCACATAACCTAGCCGAAAGTGCATATAATTTTTGTTAAATAAACTTGTACAAAATTTTGGTTGGAAAGTCCCGACCGTTATAGGGAAACGGCTAGGAAAACGAACCGTAGCCCTGTTACGGTCAGGAAATACCCAGCCGTGTATTGCACTGGAGACTCAAAAATTAAATGAGTCTTGGTTACGGCTACATTCCCACTCCGTATATCTTTTTGGCAGTTAGAACTCCTAACCGTAATTATGACATAAATTTGCAACTTTGTTTTACGGCTTGGTCGACATTTGAAGTTCCTGGCCGTAAATATTTATACGGTGGGGATTTCCTAGCCGCGTATGTCACTCTGGTAACCCAAAAAAAACAATGGCTCCTTGTTGCGGCTATATATCCATGCCGTAATCCTGACAAAAACTAACAACTATTATTTACGGCCCGAAATACCTAGCCGTAAATCTGACACACCACAAACCCTGTAGGTTTATACAGAATTACGGCTCGGTATACCATGCTTTTTCCTAACCGTAAATACCTATAATTTTGAACACCACATCATATCGGCTAGTTTTTTGAATTTTAAAAAAATAGATCCGTTTGAAGACTGATCTATAGAAGGTTCTAGCTTTTCAACCACTTATTTAAACTTGAAATAACTCCATCTCCCTATAACCACCCATTCCAAATCAAAATCACACCTTCTACACTAATAATCTCTACAAAAACTCCTACAAACTCAATGCAATGCACTCAAAGGATAAACCCGACTTTACTTTGGATGAATACTTATCTCTTTGCCAAAATTTTGTGCTATGCTATCCAAATAAGGGAGAAGAACGAAAAAATGGTGGTGTACCAAGTCAATCTTATTGGAAAAAGATTTTTAAAAATTTTTGTAGTAAAACAGGCAACACTAACAACCGCGATGGGATTGAATTGTATCTTCGATTCTCAAACATACGCAAAAAAGTGGAAGAGTATATGGCTTTACTTCGTATATGCAAGCAACTTCGACTTAGAGGTGAGACTGATGAAGAAGTCGTAGCTCAAGCTAACAAGGAATGCAGAAAATGGAAAGGTTATAATTTCAACTTCGAAGCTCAAATGACCATCATCAAATATTTCTTGATACATTTGAAAGGATGTTATTAAAACCAACTTTGTAATGACGATATATTAAGCATGCAATGATTTTATTCTGGTCTAGTTAATGAAAGTATTAGTAATTATCAATCGTGTTAATAATTCATGTTGAATCAAAAAATTTCTCAACTTTCAAATCTAATTACGGACGGGAAATTTATGTAAACCCAACCGTAATGCAGACTCAGGTTATATTGGGAAGAATAACGGCCAGAAGTTCATAAAATCCCATCCGTTTTATGTGTTCACGGCTGGGAGTTCCTAATATCCCAACCGTTTTATCTTATTTCGGCCAGGTCACACATCTACCCAGCCGTAACAGCAGAAAATTCCAGAATTTTTATAGATTTTTGACGGATTTGATTGATGAAATTGATGCTGGGAGATGATTATAAGGTTATCTTGAGTTTTGTGATGAAGGGTTTTATCATTTTTCTTCAAAAATTTTCAAAAAAAATTCACCAAAATCACCATTTTTCCTTCTTCAAAACTCAATAAAATCAAGTTTTGATTTGCAAAAGATTAATGTTTTGATTAGTCTAATCGATTCATTAAGACTGATTAGTTAGCTTAATCAATTTAGTTAGCACTAATCAAATTAAGAGTAGATTAGACATTACAAAAAAGGATAGATAAGGGGTCCTATGGGTTGTTATAAGCCCCCAAAACCCACCCTTTTTAAGCCCCAATAATAGGGTTCTATATTAAACATTCACATGTGTTACATCATTTGAATAAGGAACGTACTTATTTATGTGAGAAACTAACATTTCAGGTGGATGAAACCATCATTCCCCACATAAATTATGTTTAAGAGTTGCCTTAACTAAAGAATCTGCAACTTTATTACAGTTTTTGTAAACAAACATACAAGACCACACCGGATTAACATTACAAATATATTCATACACTTTCTAAGTAAAGGCATATTTTTCCAAGGAGAAAGAATAGAGTGTTGTTGTAAATAAGAACTTATAGCAAGGTTATCTGTTTCATATATAACACGAGACCAACCATTAATTGTTGTCATTTCCATAGCTTCCAACAAATCCCATGCTTCAGCCTAATGTATATTGACTGCTCTTTTTACTGTTGCCCTTCCCAAAACATATGCTACTGCATGATTTCGAAATATAATTCCAATACTATCTAACAAGGAATTAGTATTATAAGAAGCAACAATATTTATCTTCAAAAAATTCAGAGGAGGGGGTTTCCAGTGAAGATTTAACTTAGAACTTGTTCTGAGAGAATTATTATGACTCACAGCTGAAATGCCTAAATGATGATGTGCAATATAAAATTTTATATGATGAATGACTGTGTTGGGATTGGGAGTAATATTGTCAAATACAATTCTACACCTGTGCTTCCAAATGAAATGCATTATGCAAACAATAAGGTGGATAGAATCAACTGACTAGTGGATACTAATAGGAGAATCCTTGCACTGCCAATTCCAAGCGAGAAAAGAAGATTGCTTCAGTAAATAAGAATACACCCAAGGAAAGAAATAATTACATATTTCTTGAGAAAATGGACAACGCATCAACATATAATCCAAGTCTTCAACCTGACTAGTATTGCAAAGCACGCACTGTTGATGAGAAATACCCATATGTTTAAACATCCTTTTTTTGACAGGGAGTGCATTGTTAATACCTTTCCATAAAAAGAGTTGAAACTTATAAGGTATTTTCAGTTTCCAAAATTTCAACCAAAATTAAGGAGTTAGTCTCATAGAAGCATCAGAAGACATATCTTTTTCACAAAGCAACTTGTAAGTTGAAGCAGTATTAAAAACACCAGTAGCAGTAAAAGGCCAAACTAAAGTATCTTGCCGATCTAATTAAATGAGAATTGTAAGGATTGTATTCACCTGATTTGGTTGAAACAGTCGTCGAAGAAGAGGAACATTCCATTGTGCAGTATGAGAATCAATGAGTTCATAAACCCATTGATAAGAATGAATATTCAGATTTCCCCATTCTTGGATAAAAGATTGCATATTAGAGATCCAATTAGATTTCCATATGTTGATACTAGTGCCATTATCTACTTGCCATTTAGCATACTTCAAAAAAATATTTAGACCAAGACAGACACTTTGCCAAATCCAGCTAAAATTAGTATTTGTTAGAGGTGGAAAAAATGTAAATCATTGAAAGGAAAATATTTACCTTTTAAGATTTTAGCCCACATATGGCCTCTTGATTGTGAATTATTTGCCAAGCTAATTTTGCAATAAAAGCTAAATTATAATTGCTCAATCTTTTAAGACCTAAACCACCAAGCCTTTTAGGTAAATAAGCTATCTCCCAAGAAAACAGTTGTTGATATTTGTGATTACCAAAGTTGTATATCCAATAAGATCTCTGAATTTTGTCCATTTCATGAATAGTAGTTTCCGGCAACTTAAATACCTGCATCTGATACATTCCCATAGTACTTAAAACAACATTTACTTGAGTAGTTCTGCCTGCTTGATTGACAATTTTACTATGCCAGCCTTGTAATCTATTATACATATTATCAAAAATACCTTGACAGTTCTTATGCCTTGATCTATGCATTAAAAGAGGAATTCCTAAATGTTTTTCTCAAAGACCCATCACTTTCATATTAAGCATGCCAGAAATATTAGACTTACAAGCAGTTGAAGTGTGCTTACCAAAGAAAATAGTCGATTTCTGCATGTTAATAACCTGACCAAAAGCTTGCCTAAAAATAAGAAGTAACTGTTGAAGATGAATTATCTGAGAAGGAGTATCTTGGAAAAACAATAAGAAATAAAATAGATGATTAACTACAGGATAATGCTTATTAATTTTTATCCCTTGAAGCTGACCTGAATCAACATTATGCTGTAAAAGTCTAGAAAAAGCTTCCATAACAAACAAGAACAAGTAAGGGGACAAAGGGTCACCCTGACGAATACCACGAGTTGGAGAAAAGTACGACTAGGTATGCCATTGATGAGTAAAGAGATATTTGTAGTGGAGATCTCACTGCTCAATCAGAGTAATCCAATCATCATGAAATCCTAACTGGTGAAAAATAAATAGTAAAAAAGACCACTCTACCTTGTCGAAAGCTCTCGACATGTCCAATTTAAACCTACCAGTGCTTGATTAATTTTTTTAAGTTTCATACTATGAAGAACCCCATGAGCAATAATGACAATGTCATGGATATGTCTGCCTGGTACATAAGAAGATTGGGTAGGAGAGATAATGTTTGATAGTAAATTCTTCAACCGGTTAGCTAAATTTTTTGAGATTATTTTATAGTTGTAACATTACACAGACTAATAGGTCTATAGTCTGTTGGGGTTTGAGGATGTTGGATTTTGGGAATTAAAACCTCATATGTGTGATTAATGGCTTTGAGCATGTGTTTGTAGGTAAAACAGTGTTGAACCATGGAGATTACCTCAGAGATGACAGTATCCCAGCATTGTTGATAAAAAGCTTCCTGAAATCCATCATTACCAGGTGAAGCCTAAGGTTTGATTTGGAAGACTCTCTTTAATTTCTTGAGCATCTGGAACTTGAATAAGACAATTATTTTGTGCTTCAGAAATGCAAGGATTAAAAAGTTGTATAATATCCTATTGAACAGGAGGCTTAAAAGAAGTTGAGATATTAGTAAAATGGTTAAGAAAAATTTCTTCAATCTCACTTCTTGAGTCATACCAAATGTCTAAAGGTCTTTTAACTGCAGGAATTTGCGATCTTCTTTTGTTACAATTATCCATTGAATGAAAGTATGAGGTGTTTCTATCAGCTTCAAGAAATTTACTACCAGCTTGTTGCATGAAGTACTCTTTCTGAATAGTAAGCCGATGTTGCTAGGAAGTGCTTAACTGTTTGACTTCAGGATGAGGAGGAGGCAGGTTATTAGCATAACATTGTTGAAGACGATTCTGAATATTATGAAGATTAGCTTCAATGTTGCCAAAAAAAACTTTTTCCAGAGTTGCAGTTGTGTTCTAGTGTATTTAAGTTTACTAGAAAACTGATAAGAAGGAGAACCCAAGAACTGTTGCTTCCAACTTTGATTAATAGGGTCAATACAAGAACTCATTTGAAACCAGCATTTGTATAACTTAAACGGAGAGTGTTTACTAGGGCTATTGACAGTATTCAACAAAATGGGACTATGATCCGAAGTTACTAGATTTAAATGTTGAAGAAGAGTGTAATGATTAATCCAAAGATGATTTCCTAATGCCCTATCTAATCTAACAACAACATAATCATCACCAGATCTATGATTATACCAAGTAGTATCAGCACGAGAATAGCCCAAATCAATCAGACCTAATTGTTGAACTATGTTCCTAATATGTCTAGAATGATGAGTGATAGACACATTTTTGTGTCTAATTTGTCTCGATTCTATAATTGATAGTGCTCATTTTTGTACTTGTTACGGTATTTTATGTGTGTGTAGGTATTTTTGGCCAATAATCATTTTTGGAATAATCGGCTCGAAAAGTTGGTAAAAGCGCCCGGAGGACACATGTTATTCGGACTCTCACTATGGATAAGGGGTACCCAAATTACTAAGGGGCACCCTCAGGACACCCTCATAGGCAGCTTCTATTCGCACCCCTGCCCTGGATAGGGGGCGCCTCTTCTTCACAATTCAAATGAAGCTTTTTGGCGGGAAGCTGTTGCAGCAGCGAAGCAGATCTGGAGATCGAATTTTGAGCGATTTATAAGGAGATTCAATGGCTTATTTTCGTTGGACTGGACCTGTAATAGCATAACAGGGTCGATGTGATTGATTGGACCCAACCAATTGGGCTAGATAGGCCGGGAGAAGCAAACAGAGGAGGTGAAGTTTATCGGAGTTGTTATCGTCTTTTGGGTGAGATTATGTCGGAGTTTGACGTGGAGATGGATTGGGATTATCTTGATTCATCGAAACAGGGTTGGTAATCCCTTTAGATTCGAAAATAGAGGAGGAAATCATCGAGTTGGCTAAAACAGGGAGTTCCGTGTATTCCCGGATATTTTGGTTTATGTATGGAAGTACCAGAGGATTTTACGTGAATTGAGTCCTTATTCAGTCTACAGGGAGTACTTGAGAGTTTGGAGAACCAAGTTGACGCGTAGATAAGCTTGGAAGGGAAAGAAATCCCGAGACTTGAGGTGGAGAAAAAGATAAGAATAATCGAGGATTTCTTGAGATTCAATCGACCTGTGGGCTATAAAAGGAGTTCGGATAGGTCATAGAAGGGTTACACATACTTTGGGGAAGTTTAGAAACAGAACAGAGCTAAGAAAAATTCACAGAGAAGAATAGACGAGTTGCAGTCGAGAGGAAGAAGAAGAACAGAGAACTGTCACCTTTTCTTTCAAACTGTAACGATTTTCCAACAAGTATTACTGTTAGTATTTCTTTGTAACACTGCTTTCTGTAACAGTGCGTTTTGTAACAATTACAACTGTTACAAACACGCTGCTTCATACCTTCTCTTCTATTCAATCAACTTTTGAGCAACAAACATGTATCTTGAGCAAGTGATTAACATGAGGAGCTAAACCCCATTGTTGAGGCGATAGAGGAAGCTATTTTTCCAACAAGAAGTGGTATATTCTATTTCATCTATTTATTGCAATTATGATTATGATTATTTGCCTTGAGCTATAATTGAATATGATTTTTACTTGAGTGATTGTGATCTATTTTGATGAAGTATGCTTAGTTTATAGACTTTTGATGCTTCATACTTGATATTTACAATTATTTCTTTTGAAAATCTACTTGTTGCAATGTTTTAGAATCAAATTGAATGAGAAAATTGCATAAATATAAAGATTGGATTAAATCACTTTGAACTTGAAAAAATAATGGAATCTTAGCCTCAGTTGTCTTTTAATATTGATATCAACTTTGTCAGTGTTTGGTATAATTATTAGTGAGTTTTTTATTTTAGTTTTAGAATTTAAGTATATATTTTATCCTTCGCAAGTCTGAGAATCGAACCACTTTTACCACTATCTATAAACCACATGAGCATGAGAGTTGCTAATGTTGTGAGTTTCATAATCATACATAGTGAAGTTCAAATACCCAATTAAAATCCAAGGAAGGTTAACAGAAGAATGCATATTCAGAAGATATTTCCACTAGTCATTATTTTGAACATCATCATGAGCGCCATACATAAAAGTAATAAGGAAATCCTCATTGTTGTCATGAGTATGCACAATAGCATGAATAATGTCATGTGTAGTATGCATAATTTCTATATCTATTCCCCGTTTCCATGCTAAAGCAATACCACCAGAAAGTCCTATTGATGGATCTAACCAAAAGTTAGGATACCTAGTCTGAGTAAGGTACAATCTCATGTTACTAGTCTGAGCTTTAGTTTCACACAAGAAAAAAATATCAGGGTCACTATTGTTAAAAAAAAATCGAAGATAATCTCTAGTATGGGGGTTTCATATACCCTGACAATTCCAAGAAAAGATCCGCATATTTTGTAAAACAAAAAAGTTACAAAAAAGAAAACAAAATTGAAAACAGAGACAGTAGTATCAATTGCATTATTGTCATCTTCATAAGTTGTTTCAGGCTCAAAAGTAATAACCAAAGTAGGATCTCTTTGATATCTCTTTTTAGTACCACTCGTACTAGCACCGTCACAAGTAACAGTTGAAGAAGATCGAAACTGATTATTATGTGAAGACGAAGCACTAGTGTCAGAGTCTGTTGCTGAAAAGATAGAAAGACGCATACCATCAAAAGGTGTTGGCTGCTCTTGAGTATTAGGCATCCTCAATCTTGATCTACATTGAGTACCATGCTGTAGAAATAATTTAGCTTCTTGAAGAGGATTTCTCTGAGGTGGAAAAATAGGTTCAACAAAACCAAAGCCTCTGACTATTTCTTCAATTTCATGTCTCATGTGAATCATGCCAGCACAATCAATTTCCTCATGATTAGAAACCTTACAATTAGGATAAAGACGATAAGGTTGTTTTTCATAAAAGAAACCAATCCATCTAGTAACTCCAACAACATTTGCAGCAGTAACACCTGTTATTAGAGGGGTATTGACATTGACTGAAACTGGGACTCTATATTTCGATGAAGTTGGAGTATTAACACCATCAAGTTCAACAACTCATACCTCACCAACAATATTACCAAGTATTCATAGTATATCAGCATAAGTAAATTCAGGCAAAGGATATTTATATTCTAGCCAATAAGGAGAAACTGAGAAATCGAACAAGTGATAATCCATGGTATGATTCCATTCTTTCAAGATAATTAAATGGTCGTCAAAATTCGATGCTCCTCCAAAAAAAATAAAATCTTTGTCATCTGTTTTTTGAAATTTTATAACAAAGATGGTAGGCTCAAGACAGCGTACCTGAACCAACCATTGATTATGTCTTCAAAGATGAGGCCAGATGAATTTGGCAGCTCTTTTTGCATCTTGCCAAATCATAATACCGGGAGCATATAGTTTACCTGCCAAACTAATCTCCACTCTCTGATTCTAGTTAAGATAGCAGTATTAGAGTGCATAACTACCCTCCTTCTAATGGGTTCTTCACTGATAGAAACATCATCCATTTGCTGGGTAATATTATTCATAAAAGGTCTAGCCATAAAGATGAAGAAAAGAAAAAAGTGTAAAGAACAAAGATGGGTACGAATGAAAGTGGATGAAATATTGGGATTTTTATAAGTGAAATTGGCAGGAGGTGTCAAATTACAGGTTTGATAACTATGAAAGAAAGAATTAAGAAATTTGTCAATCACATAAAAGGTTGAGAAATCAAAGCAGGATGAAGATAATAGATAACATCAAAAGCTAGATTCCTTAACCAACTAATATAATGAACCAATATATAATGCGTCAACCTTGGATTTAGAGACGACTGTCAAAGATGCAAGTAATCATATTTCCTTATAGGCTTCTAGGCTTCTAAATATGCTCAATCTAAGGCATCTTCCACGATTAGCAGAAAACGTCTTGGTATCTAAAGGGCAGGGATGAACTTAATTAGTAAGGAGCTAAACCTGGATAGAGCCCGTCCAATTTTGGCCCAATAATTTTTAATGTGTAATTTTTGAAAATTTTGTTTAGCCCATGTATAATTATGCAAATGAATACTATTTTGAGGCAATACCAAAATTTTTGTGGCGTGCATAATATTAACAAAATAAGGTTACTAGGTGGTAACAACAAATAACACCTTATCTATTATATTTTAATAATCACATTATTACCTTCATTATTTATATATCTATAGTTATTACTTTTAATTATTTTTCGATACTTATTATTAGTTTTAAATTGTTTATCACAAGTTTTCAAAGCGTGTTTAAAGTTTTTTTTTAATGTTTTCTTTATCTACTTAACCTAGACCTAGCTTCGGCTGATAAATTATCGACTGAGCCTAGTTTCTTTTTTGCTGATTAGAACCTTTAACTTTAGTCGAAACGATGAAAATTAAAGTCGAGTTACCATTCAATTGATTTAGAGAAAAGAGAAGGAAAAACATGTAATTAAAGCATAACTAAGAATTTTTTTTGAAAAGTAAATAATTAAAATTAATTAAGGGTATCTTGGTAATTTAACTAGCTTTGGGAAACCCTTATCATCCTACAATAGTTAGGGTAATAACTTTGTATGCCTCGAAATATGATTCCTATAATTATAGCCTACAA